>NC_140988.1:111284126-111884126 GCF_052327205.1 Somniosus microcephalus
AATACCAACGGAAAACAGCTACTACAGCTCTGTCGAAACCTGGGTCTGTACATTGTCAATGGTAGGTTCATAGGAGACCTCCTAGGAAGATCGACCTATTGCTCACCTCTTTGACTGCAGCACAGTAGACTATATGATTACAGACTTAGACCCATCCTCTTTCAGAGCATTCACAGTCAAACCACAAACAACACTGTCAGATCACAGTCAAATTACTATGTTCCTCAAAAAGACAGAAACAAACAACATAGAAACACAACCCAGTAAACTGTACAACACCAAAAAATCGTACAGATGGGCCAAAAACGACACAGAAAAATACCAGAAAACAATTAGCAATGCATCAACTCAAGCTCTCTTAGACACCTTTCTGGATAACATATACACTCACAATAAAGAAGGCGTAAACCGGGCAGTTAGTAAACTAAACAATATTTTTGATAATTTGGCAACAAATGCAAACTTGAAAGCTCGCAAGAACAAACCCAAAACAAAAAACTATGAAAAATGGTTTGACCGAGATTGCCATAACATGAGGAAAAAACTTAGAAAAATATCAAACCAAAAACACAGACATCCAGAAAACGAGGAACTACGCCTTACTTATTGTCAGACACTAACACAATACAGAAACACACTCAGAACCAAAAAAGAGCAATATATTAAGAATACACTCAGCTCCATGGAGGAATTCATTGATTCCAATTGTTTCTGGGAAAAACTTGAAAACACTACACAAAAAACAACACGACGATTTGGCCATTCAAAATGGGGACACATGGGTAAACCACTTTGAAAAAATTATACTAGAAAAACACACTAAGACCAGAGCAACACCAAATATGCAAAAAACTGGAAAAGCTAGAAATGGCCATAAAAGATAACCAAAACCCGCTAGACGCCATAATAACAGAAAAAGAACTTCTTGAAAAACTCAAGGACCTGCGACCAGAAAAGCCTGCGGGACAGACGGCATACTAAACGAGATGATTAAATACACAGACAACAAAATGAAACTGGCTATCCTAAAACTCTTCAACTTGGTTCTGAGTGTCGGTTATTTCCCTGATATCTGGAACAAAGGACTCATAACGCCCATATACAAAAGTGGGGACAAAATCGACCCAAACAACTATCGAGGCATCTGTGTAAACAGTAACCTGGGGAAGGTATTCTGTAGCATCATAAACAAAAGACTTATAAACTTCCTTGAGGAGCACAATGTCTTGAGTAAAAGCCAAATTGGATTCCTGCCAAACTATAGAACATCCGATCATATCTTCACCCTACAGACCCTAATTGACAAACACGTTCACCATAACAAAAGCAAAATCTACGCATGCTTTGTAGATTTCCAGAAGGCTTGCGACTCATCTGGCATGACGGTTTATTCCTGAAACTTATCGAAAGCGGGGTAGGAGGGAAAACATATGATGTAATTAAATCAATGTATACAAACAACAAATGTGCAGTTAAAATTGGAGACAAACAAACAAAATACTTCCCACAGGGGCGGGGGGTGACGCAGGGCTCGCCAATCTCACCGACACTCTTTAATATTTACATAAATGGATTGGCAAAACTACTTGAACAATCTACAGCACCCGGCCTCACCCTATATGAATCCAAGGTTAAATTCCTCCTCTATGCAGACGACCTGGTTCTGCTGTCACCAACTAAAGAGGGGCTACAGCAGAACCTGGACCTGCTGGAGTCGTACTGCCAGACTTGGGCCCTGACAATAAATCCCCAAAAAACCAAAGTCCTGGTGTTCCAGCAAAGATCCAAACATCAGGGACCCAAAATAAATTTCACAGTAGGAACAACCAAAATTGAACAAACCACTAACTACACATACTTGGGCTTAAAAATCAGTTCTACGGGAAACTTCAAACTGGCTGTGAATGAACTGAAAGAGAAAGCAAGAAGGGCTTTCTATGCCATCAAAAAATCAATCCAAATAGAAATCCCAATTAGCATTTGGCTCAAAATTTTCAAATCAGTAATTGAACCAATTGCACTCTATGGCAGTGAGGTATGGGGACCGCTAACACAACAAGAATTTGCAAAATGGGACAAACACCCAATTGAGATCCTACATGCAGAATTCTGTAAAAGTATCCTCCGGACTCAAAGGAAAACAGTAAACAATGCATGCAGGGCGGAACTAGGCCAATATCCATTAATAATCACTATCCAAAAAAGAGCCACCAAATTTTGGAATCACCTACAAATGAGCAATCCCCAATGCTATCACTACGACACCCTGAAATGCCAAGAGCTGACCATAAAGAAGAATACCCTCAGTCAACTAGTCCTGGGACTCAGTGAAGTAACTGCTAACAATAACCAGCCCCAGGACAGTGACAGGGTAACACAAAGAATTCGACCCAACACAATCATCGCTAAGCAAAAGGAAAAATATCTGACATATTGGGCAGAAACAACAAAAAACCCAAAGCAAACTCAATTGCTACTTGGCCCTAAACAGACAATACAACATAGCTGATTACCTGACCATGGTAAAGGATAACAAACTGAGAAGAACCTTGACAAGGTACAGACTTAGCGAACATAGCCTAGCGATCGAAAAAGGCAGACACAGGCAGACCAGGCTGCCAAGAGAAGACAGGATATGCTCTCACTGCAGTCAGGGAGTAGTGGAGACAGAGATGCACTTCCTCACAGCCTGCGGAAAATATCAGGGCATCAGGGAGAATTTCTACCAAAAATTCTCACAAATATGCCCTGATTTCAGAAATCTGAATGACAACCAAAAACTCCCATTCCTTCTGGGAGAGGAGAGAAGCTGTGTAACACTGGCGGCACACTATGTTACAGCTTGCCATGAACAGAGGGACAACCAGTAAACTAAGAAAAGAATATATGTAAACAATGCGAATGTATATTTATACACTCAGGGATATACCTGTTTATACACTGTATGAATAGAACTGCGTTTATGTGCTAAACCATAAATGTATTTTGATGCTTTGGCAACATAAGATGTAACTTATCATGCCAATAAACGATTTGAATTGTGAATTGTGAATTGAGTCCTCTCTCTCTGCCCAGTCTCTCTCTCTCTCTCTGCCCAGTCTCTCTCTCTCTCTCTCTCTGCCCAGTCTCTCTCTCTCTGCCAGTCTCTCTCTCTCTCTCCAGTCTCTCTCTCTCTCTGCCCAGTCTCTCTCGCTCTCTCTGCCCAGTCTCTCTCTCTCTCTCTCTGCCCAGTCTCTCTCTCTCTCTCTGCCCAGTCTCTCTCTCTCTCTCTGCCCAGTCTCTCTCTCTCTCTCTGCCCAGTCCTCTCTCTCTCTCTCTCCCCAGTCTCTCTCTCTCTCTCTGCCCAGGTCTCTCTCTCTCTCTCTCCCCAGTCTCTCTCTCTCTGCCCAGTCTCTCTCTCTCTCTCTGCCCAGTCTCTCTCTCTCTCCCCAGTCTCTCTCTCTGCCCAGTCTCCCTCTCTCTCTCTCTCTCTCTGCCCAGTCTCTCTCTCTCTCTCTCTCTCTCCTCCCCAGTCTCTCTCCCTCTCTCCCCGTCTCTCTCATCTCTCTCTCCGCCAGTCTCTCTTTCTCTCTCGGTCTCTCCCCCCCAGTCTCTCTCTCTCTCTCATCCCCCCTCCCAGTCTCTCTCTCTCTCTCTCCCCCAGTCTCTCTCTCTCCCTCTCTCTCTCCCCAGTCTCGCTCTCATCTCTCCCCCCAGTCTCGCTCTCTCTCCCCAGTCTCTCTCATCTCTCTCCCCCCAGTCTCTCTCTCTCTCTCTCCCCAGTCTCTCTCTCTCTCCCCAGTCTCTCTTTCCCCAGTCTCTCTCTCCCCAGTCTCTCTCTCTCTCCCCAGTCTCTCTCTCTCTCACCCCAGTCTTTCTCTCTCCCCCCAGTCTTTCTCTCTCCCCCCAGTCTTTCTCTCTCCCCCCAGTCTCTATCGCCCGTCTCTCTCTCTCTCTCCCCGTCTCTCTCTCTCTCCCCAGTCTCTCTCTCTCTCCCTCCCTCCCCAGTCTCTCTCTCTCCCCCAGTCTGTCTCTCTCTCTCCCCCAGTCTCCCTCTCTCCCCCAGTCTCAATTAAATTCTATTCAATTCAATTTGCTTTATTGGCATGACAAGATACATCTTATGTTGCCAAAGCACAGAAAAACATGTATGATTGAACACGTAAATTCTCCCCCCCCCGTCTCTCCCCAGTCTCTCTCTCTCTCTCCCCCGTCTCTCCCTCTCCCTCGTCTCCCCCCTCTCTCTCCCCAGTCTCTCTCTCTCTCCCCAGTCTCTCTCCCCCCAGTCTCTCTCTCTCCCCCGAGTCTCTCCCGCTCCCTCTCCCCCCGTCTCTCCCTCCCCTCCGCATCTCCCTCTCTCTCTCCCCCTCTCTCTCTTTCTCCCCAGTCTCACTCCCTCCATCCCTCCCCAGTCTCTCTCTCTCCCTCCCTCCCCCCAGTCTCGCTCTCTCTCCCCGTCTCTCTCTCTCTCTCTCCCCGTCTCTCTCCCCCCGTCTCTCTCTCTCTCCCCCATCTCTCTCTCCCCCCGTCGCTCTCTCTCCCCCATCTCTCTCTCTCCCCATCTCCCTCTCTTTCTTCCCCATCACTCTTTCTCTCTCCCCCAACCAGTCTCTCTCTCTCTCCCCCATCCAGTCTCTCTCTCCCCCATCCAGTCTCTCTCTCCCGCATCCAGTCTCTCTCTCCCCCATCCAGTCTCTCTCTCCCCCATCCAGTCTCTCTCTCCCCCATCCAGTCTCTCTCTCCCCCATCCAGTCTCTCTCTCTCTTCCCCATCCAGTCTCTCTCTCTCTTCCCCATCCAGTCTCTCTCTCTCTTCCCCATCCAGTCTCTCTCTCTTCCCCATCCAGTCTCTCTCTTCCCCATCCAGTCTCTCTCTTCCCCATCCAGTCTCTCTCTTCCCCATCCAGTCTCTCTCTCCCCATCCAGTCTCTCTCTCCCCATCCAGTCTCTCTCTCCCCATCCAGTCTCTCTCTCTCTCTCTCCCATCCAGTCTCTCTCTCTCTCTCTCTCCCATCCAGTCTCTCTCTCTCTCTCCCATCCAGTCTCTCTCTCTCCCCCATCCAGTCTCTCTCTCTCTCCCCCATCCAGTCTCTCTCTCCCCATCCAGTCTCTCTCTCTCTCTCCCCCATCCAGTCTCTCTCTCTCCCCCATCCAGTCTCTCTCTCTCTCCCCCATCCAGTCTCTCTCCCCCCATCCAGTCTCTCTCCCCCCATCCAGTCTCTCTCTCCCCATCCAGTCTCTCTCTCTCTCCCCATCCAGTCTCTCTCTCTCCCCCCCATCCAGTCTCTCTCTCCCCCCCCATCCAGTCTCTCTCTCTCTCTCCCCATCCAGTCTCTCTCTCCCCCATCCAGTCTCTCTCTCCCCCATCCAGTCTCTCTCTCTCCCCATCCAGTCTCTCTCTCCCCATCCAGTCTCTCTCTCTCTCCCCCCTCCAGTCTCTCTCTCTCCCCTCCAGTTTCTCTCTCTCTCTCCCCATCCAGTCTCTCTCTCTCTCTCCCCCCTCCAGTCTCGCTCGCTCTCTCTCTCCCGCCTCCAGTTTCTCTCTCTCTCTCCCCATCCAGTCTCTCTCTCTCTCTCTCTCTCTCTCTCTCCCTCCCCCCTGCAGTCTCTCTCTCTCTCCCCGCTCCAGTCTCTCTCTCCCCCCTCCAGTTTCTCTCTCTCTCTCTCCCCCATCCGATTCCCTCTCTCTCCCAATTCGATCTTCGATCTTCCCTTCACCGGCCATCAGCAGATCGTCTGACCTCTGCATGGAGCCGACGAAAGTGTAGCCCCGCTGGGTACTGTGCATGCGTGGCGCCGGTATCTCACGAGCCGGTGCTGAAGGCTGAAAGGGAGTTCTCCCGCTGAAAGGACGAAGTTCAAGGGAGAAAACCAAACCCTTCCCGGCGTTACACAGCAACCCATCAACCATTGCAACACACACTTCAAGAGCTGCGACAGGAGCGTTTTGCAGTCAGAAAGGGACTGGGGGAGCTCTATTTAAAGTCGGCCGCTTCCTGCCTTTTTTTGTCGGCGACATTCTTGCACCACGCATTCTGAGAGAGAGACTTCTGGAGAGAGTCAACACTGTGAAGGAGTTTTGGGTACTGAGCAGCACTTTGCAGGTTCATTTTGATTTGACCTTCCTTGCATCGATTTAGAAGAGACTATGGGGGCTGCACTCTGAGCTCTTTCCCTGGGCCACTCCATTGTTCTTTCCAGCAGATTTGATGTACAGGTCTCTCCAGGCCGAGATTCAAGGCTGCAATGAGCAGGGTGTGGCTGGAGAGCAAGATCGACCCTCCCCTTTAAGAACTGGCCGGCGCCAGTGTGTCTGTGTTCCATTGCTAACTGACATCACCTGAGCTTCGCCAACGCTCTGAGGTAGCGCCTCGCTCCTCACCCTTAAGAGAGGTGTGTAGCGCCTGATGTAGCGCTCAAATCACCTCCAGGGGCGATAGAAGCCAAGTTTGCAGTCGGAGGCGATAATTAGCACCAGGCGCTAAACTTTGCGCCCGGCCGATAATTGCGCCCCAAGCGGGGCGATACCGAATTTCTCCCCTGTTGACTCCTAACTGCCTTCTGAAATGGCAAGCCACTCAGTTAAGGGCAATTAGGGTTAGGCAATAAATGCTGGCCTTGCCTGTGACACCCACATCTTCTGAATGAATACATTTAAAAAAAAATAGTTTTTTAATCACCCTACAGTTTAAAAATCTGGTCCATTAAAACCCATTTGAACTTCAGCTGTAGCTACTCAACACCATTAATGGAGCATTTATGCCATCCATTTTTTTCTTTCAACTCTTTTACACTTGTCTATATTAAATTTCATCATCCACTTTGTAGTTCCCAAGCTGCATGTGCAGATTTGACTGCCCCCCAATTTCAGTATCTCAGTGAATTTTACCATTTCGCACTGAGCTTCTGAATCAAAGTTGTTAACGTATATTAGAAACAATAAAGGTTCCAACATTGTAGACTCCACTCAACACTTCACTCCTGACATAAATCCTCTAAAAAGTAATTGCTGCTTCTTACCCTTCAGCCAGTTAGTTTCTTATCCATTCTCATTTTATTTTGTATCCCCACTGCTTTAAACTTTTGTGTGGAATGTTGTCAAAATGCTTTCTGGAAGTCAAGGTACACCCAGTATTGTGTAAGAATAATTGGTCTGCAGTTGCCTCGTTCTGTTTTGCTACCCTTTTTGAAATGGGCAACATGTTACTCTGTTTTCAATTAGAATCGCCGTAGCATTTGCTGAATGTTGATGGTCTGATATTAAGTCAGGCCACCTCTGAAACCATATAAAATTCTTAAACACAGCTCTTCTAAACAAAGTACTTAAGAAATCAGTGACTGTGTTATTGATATTGAAATCATCACTGTGACTCAAATTTACAATTTCTTACTTCAGTATCTTCAGAGGGATTGAGGTGTCCTTGATAGCCACAATAACACCACCATGATCAAGGTACAGAATGTGATGCTCTTCCTCAAACACCTGGAGATTAAAAAAAAAGAATCAATCAGTGTGTTAGGATCCTTATTGAGCCTCTTGTCATTTAAATTCCTAACTCTGAAAACAAGACCGGCTTCAATTAAATTGGGATTTAATCCATGGAGACAAAAATGAACTGCAAGGCTGATGCAACTCAAAATCAAATAAACTCATGTTTTATTAAATAGGTCTGTGTGCCAAATTTGCACCTAGGGTTAAATGGCAATATAATTCCTCATCCTTCAAAACTGTTTTATTAATATTGCTTTTTATTAGGTCCACCTGCACCATGCTCCATTCTCCAACGGGATCAGTGGACACATAGAAACATAGAAGATAGGCCATTCGGCCCCTCGAGCCTGCTCTGCCATTCAATGCGATCATGGCTGATCATCCAAGTTCAGTACCCTGTCCCTGCTTTCTCCCCATACCCCTTGATCCCTTTAGCCTTAAGAAATATATTCAACTCCTTCTTGAATATATTTAATGAATTGGCCTCTACTGCCTTCTGTGGCAGAGAATTCCACAGGTTCACCACTCTCTGGGTGAAGAAATTCCTCCTAATTTCTGTCCTAAAAGGCCTACCCCTTATTCTTAGACTGTGTCCCCTGGTTCTGCATTCCCCGACCATCGGGAACATCCTCCCTGCATCTAGTCTGTCCAGTCCTGCCGGTATTTTATAAGTTTCAATGAGATCCCCTCTCATTCTTCTAAACTCCAGCGAGTACAAGCCCAATCGACCCAATCTCTCCTCATACGTCATTCCTGCCATCCCAGGTATCAGCCTGGTGAATCTTCTCTGAACTCCTTCCATGGCAAGAATATCCTTCCTAAGATAAGGCGACCAAAACTGCACACAATACTCAAGATGTGGTCTCACCAAGGCCCTGTACAACTGCAGCAAGACATCCTTGTTCCTGTACTCAAACCCTCTCGCTATGAAGGCCAACATACCATTTGCCTTCTTAACCGCCTGCTGCACCTGCATGCTTACCTTCAGCGACTGGTGCACAAGGACACCCAGGTCTCGTTGCACTTCCCCTTCTCCCAATCTATTGCCATTCAGATAATAATCTGCCTTCCTGTTTTTGACACCAAAGTGGATAACCTCACATTTATCCATGTTATATTGCATCTGCCATGCTTCTGCCCAATCACCCAACATGTCCAAATCATCCTGTAGTTTTTCGGCATCCTCCTCACAGCACACATGCCCACCCAGCTTTGTGTCATCTGCAAATTTGGAGGTATTACATCTAATTCCCTTGTCTAGATCATCATTAATATATATTGTGAAAATAGCTGGGGTCCAAGGACCGATCCCTGCGGTACCCCACTAGTCACTGCCTGCCACTCTGAAAAAGACCCGTTTATTCCAACTCTTTGCTATCTATCTGCCAACCAGTTCTCTATCCAAGTCAATACCTTGCCCCCAATCCCATGTGCCTTAACTTTACATGCTAATCTCTTATGTGGGACCTTATCGAAAGCCTTCTCAAAGTCCAAATACACCACATCCACTGGTTCTCCCTTATCTATTTTACTAGTTACATCCTCAAAAAATTCCAGTAGATTAGTCAAGCACGATTTACCTTTTGTAAATCCATGTTGACTTTGTCCGATCCTGTCACTGTTTTCCAAGTGCTCTGCTATTACATCTTTTATGATGGACTCTAGCATTTTCCCCACTACCGATGTCAGGCTTACCGGTCTGTAATTCCCCGTTTTCTCTCTACCACCTTTTTTGAATAGTGGGGTAACATTAGCTACCCTCCAATCCATGGGTACTGTTCCAGATTCCATCGAATGTTGGAAGATGATCAGCAATGCATCTACTATTTCTAGGGCCACTTCCTTAAGTACCCTAGGATGTAGATTATCAGGCCCTGGGGATTTATCGGCCTTCAATCAGCATCAATTTCCCTAACACCATTTCCCTACAAATACTGATTTCTTTCAGTTCCTCCCTTTCATCAGACCCTATGTTCCCCAACATTTCTGGGAGGTTATTTATGTCCTCCTTTGTGAAGACAGAACCAAAATATGTATTTATAATTGGTCTGCCATTTCTTTGTTCCCCATTATAAATTCCCCTGATTCTGACTGTAAGGGACCTACGCTTGACTTCACCAATCTTTTTCTCTTCACATATCTGTAAAAGCTTTTACAGTCAGTTTTTACGTTCCCTGAAAGCTTACTCTCATATTCTATTTTCCCTTTCTTAATTAATCCCTTTGTCCTCCTTTGTTGAATCCTAAACTGCTCCCAATCCTCTGGATTACTGCTTTTTCTGGCCAATTTATATGTCCACTCCTTGAATCTTATGCTATCCCTAATTTCCCTCGTTAGCCACGGTTGAGTCACTGAAAGGATTCGCAAATTTCATGTCTCCCCCCCCGAAGATTTACTTTTGGTTTATTAAAGAAGCCCTGGTTGGACTGAGTTTGGAATCCAGGGCTCAACAAGATGGCTGCGGTCAGCCTCATGGCCAAAGCCTGTAAGTTTCAGTTTGGACTGACAAGCTTGTATTCTGATGACTGTGAGAAGGAGCTTTCCAGGAAACTCGAATGCGGACAGACCTTTGCATTTATGCATGAGAAGCAAACCCAGTGGCATTCGGGCCTCTGATTAAAAATCATCAAGGTTGTTTGCACAAACAATCAAGAGCAGGCAAGGCCTATTCGAAATGTAGTGGGACAAGCTTAGCTGCATTCAGACCTTCGGTTAGAGAACATCAACACTGTTTACAAACGATCAACGGGGCATTCAGACTGGAATGGCCCCATCACGAAACCAGTTGGACAAAGGGGAACACTGATGAGGTGTTTAAAACCGATTACTGGCCATCCAGGTTGATGGGCCCAGATCGGTACCCTTTGTATGATTTTCAATACGTGCAGATCAGAAAAAATAAATGAGCTGATCTGGCGGGAGATAAGGGCTACCGGGAAGGGTATAACTAGTCCCTCAGGAGGCCATTTCGCTCGCTCTCTCTCTCCCGCCTCGCCTCCGGTGCCCTGCCGTATCATCAACCCAGCAAGAGGATTGTCGACGAAGAGCCCGTCCAGGGAAGTAGGATACCCGCAGTTACGTTTGAATTACTGGGGTATCTCTGCTTTGGGGCGGTGAAAACCTAAAACATCGGCAGGCAACAGGGCACGGAGCAGGCGTTTCAACATCCTAGACTGGTGAGCATCAATTTTCTGGCCCATTACAAGACAATCTAGATAGGTGCAAAGGGTGGGAGTTAAGGGGAATTGCTAAAGTGTCATTTTAGTCATTTTCACTCGATGTGTCCGTTTCTCCTCCCCCGTTAAGTGTAATTGTGTTGTATCCATAGTGATTTTTCTCTGTATAGTAATTGTTTCTCTATTTTTAATAAACATTGGTTTTCTTTGCACCAAACCACTGGTCTCGTTTGTCTGTATCGCTACTTGTAAATAAGTCCGGTGGTCAGAACCAAAGGGGAAGCGATTCGAACCGCACGGGGCTGGAGCAGCTCAGACACATGACTGACTGACCAGACACAAACCCCAAACCAAAACCCACTACAGAAATGGCGACCGCGGCAGGACCATCGGCGACAGTATGCGATATGACAGACAGTGGTGCGGAGGGAGAAACCGCAATGGAAGAGAGGTTGTCCACTTATGTGTGCAGAAAGGTCAATAGTGCCAAGAAATGGGTGGGCGCTATGTTAAAGGCCGAGCGTCCCATAGACGCCGCTGCCCAGTGGACGGCGAGTAAACAGCATAAGAGGGCAATTGAAAAGGCAGTCTGGTTAATGTGTTACAAGAAACAAGTCCTAGTGCTGGACAGTGTTGCAGCAGCACAGGCCACCAAGCTCAAGAAATTGGCCCTAGAAATGCAGGATAAGGTTTTAGCGGAAGAAAAAATGCTATTGGCACTTCAGGCGTTAAACCAAGAAAGAGCGCAGATGGCAAGGGAACACCAGGCAAAGATAGAGCGCCTGGAGGCCCAGGCCGACGAAGTGCAACGGGAACATCAGGCAAGGGTAGAGCGTCTGGAATACGAGAGCGCTGAAATTAAAGCCAGTGCTAGGCGCAAGATGGAGCACTTAGAATACCAGGTCAGAGAGGCGAGGGGCAGCGAGATAAGGCTGCAGGACACGATTTGCGACCTCACCCAAAAATTAAAAGAGCAGGAGGAGAAAGTAAGGGAGGTAAAGGCAGCATACAAGCTAGCCTGCGACCGGGGGTTCGAGGAGGCAGATCACGGGCCCTGTAGGGAGGAGATAGAAAGCTTGGGCATGGCCTTATCGAGGGCGAAGGGCATGGTATGCCTCATCAGCCCGAAGGCGGGCCAGTCGAACGTTATCGGCAACCCAAACAGAACCGTCTCACAGGCAGCACCCAGGACAAAGTTAATAATAATAATCAACTTTATTGTCATTGTTAGTGCACAAGTGCAGTACAACGAAATGTAGGCTTGCAGCTCCCGAGAGTGTACATTTAGATTAAGACATTTAAACATTCAACATTCATTTGGCTTGTAATACAATAACATAAACATAACCATAATAAAGTGCATTGGCAGATGTGCAGGCTTTAGAGTTTATTTGTGGAGTTCAGTAGGATGACAGCCCTGGGAAAGAAGCTGTTCCTGAATCTGGTTGTTCGGGTGCGAATGCATCTGTAGCGTCTCCCAGATGGCAGGAGGGCGAACAGACTGTGGCTGGGGTGGGTAGGGTCTTTGATGATGGTCCGTGACCTCCGTAAACAGCGTTTCTGGTATATGTGCTCTATGGTCGGTAGCCGGGTGCCGGTAATGCATTGGGCAGTTTTGACTACCCGCTGCAGGGCTTTCCAGTCATAGTAGCTACAGCTGCCATACCATACTGTGATACAGTTCGTCAGGATGCTCTCTATTGTGCAGCGGTAAAAGTTAGAGCGGATCAGGGGTGACAGGTTACCCCTGACAGATTGGCTAGGGAATCAGAGGTCCCACGGCCGCCACCCATAGCTCTGAGTTTTCAGGAGTTCTAGCAGCAAGGGGGGGTGGAGGATGAAGTGGTAGGGGAAGCACAGCAGGCCCCGCTAGATAGGCTGGGACCAGGGCCGGTGTACCCCCTCTGACAACGGAGGTACGGCCCGCCCATTGATGATGAGGACCCAGGGGCCATCCAAAATCAGTTTTTGGTGCCGCATGGCACCCAACAGCTCAGGGCCATGGTTAGTCACATCCCCAAGCTCACCGAAAAGAGAGACCCCTTTCTGCATTTCAGGGACATAGAACAGGCAGCGTGCGTTAATGACTGCGATGACGCAGAGCAAGCTAAGATGCTGCTGTTTTCTCTGGGGAGTGATCTCCTCCAGACCCTATCTGATGAATGTAAAAAGGGGCAGAAAGATTATGAGGATTTGAGGAACGAGATATTGGAGGCCATGGGACTCAATGACGGTAGTCCGTTCACCTGGGTGGAAAAAACGGTACAGCTCCCAGGGGAATCCCCGCAGGCGTTCGCAGACAGGCTGTGGCCAGTCTACCGGAGCGCGTGCCCGGGAATGCCAGCGCGGACACTACTGAACCAAGTCCAATTTACCCACTGGCTCCGTTGTCTAATGACAAACTGCCTGCCCCAAATCCGAGCCCAGGCTGCGGCCTGGTTTGACCCCAGTAGCCCCCAGACCACCGAGGAAACGGTGATCCGCCAGCTCACGATAGCATTAAAAAATATAAGGGGTATCGAGACGCCCCAACCCAAGGGGAAAGTCCATGAGGTTAAACCTGGGGGCCAGAATAAGAAAGAGTGGCACCAGGAGGGAAACTGTCCCTCCCAGACTAAGTTAAACTGTTACGGGTGCGGGACGGACAGCCACTGGCGCAAGGATTGTAAAAATCCATGGAAAGACAATAAAGTAAAGAACTCCACAGCCCCAGCCCAAAAGGCAGAGCCAGGTATCCCTCCCGCTGCGATCGAGCCACTCTTGGAATCGATACGATCTCTCCTCCTGACCAGCCTGGGGAAAATAGCAGCCACCACCGGTGTGGTGGTTCCCTCGGCCCCCTTTGACGCCCCACAATGACTGGAGCCCGCGCAGCCTGTCTACCTGTGTAGACGGATGGAAGAGACCACTTGTGCAGATGGAGGTAGAGAAGGTTAAAGGAACCTATCTGCTGGATACGGGAGCATCATGCACCGTGATCTACGCAGCTAACCCCACCACCTCACCTCTGTCTAGCGGGGTTCCGTACGTTCTATCGGGGTTCACCGGTAAGGAACAGGCGGGAGCATTCTCCAAGCCGCTCTCAAGCCACCTGGGCACACTCCGGACCAAGTGGACGTGCATCCTGGCGAAGTGGGAAGCGGAGGGAGGAAAGGGGATCCTAGGGGCCGACTTCATCGTGGGCCACGGGATCCTCATGGATCTCTGCAATCATTGTCGTTGGGGAGCCAATACGGGTAAAGAGGGAGGTGTAGTAGTCATCCCGAGCAAGGAAGGGAAGGGGACCCTGTGTACTGTGAAGCCGAAAGAAGGTTACAACCTCGGGCTCATGGTCGACGGTGTCCCGGGGGAATTACAGGCATTCGTGCAGGCTAACCTAGCTGCGTTTGCCACGCACAAACACAACTGCGGGAGGGTCACCGGGTTTGAGGTCAGAGTGGACGGGGACCCCATGGCCCGGCCCCAGAAGCAATATAACTTACCCAGAGAAGCAGAGCCTGACATGGAGGCAGTCATGTCCTCTTTAGTACAGCAGGGAGTGTTGAGGCCCATAGCCACCCATGTTAACTCTCCGCTTTGGCCGGTCAGAAAACCGGACAATTCATGGAGAGCCACGGTGGACTATCGGGTGCTCAACAGCAACATTCCCGCGGCGCCCCCACAATGGCAGCAGTGGCCGACCTCATCAGGAATATTCCAGCATCCGCGGCCACGTTCATGGTGCTGGATATTTCAAATGGGTTTTGGTCCATCCCCTTGAGGAGGGAGGACCAGTATAAGTTCGCTTTTACTTTTAAGGGTAACAGTATACTTGGAACTGCTTGCCACAAGGCTTCCATAACAGCCCCAGCATCTTCCACCAGTGTATGGCGGATAGCTTAAAGGAATTTAGTCAGCCCACCCAGTTGCTGCAGTATGTGGATGACCTGCTCTTGTTTACCGACTCAGTCGGGGAGCATGGCCCGCTACTCGCCGAACTGCTGGAGCTGCTACAGAATAAAGGGTTCAAAGTCAACCCGAAAAAGGCGCAGATCGGCCAGCGGGAAGTTAAATTCCTGGGCCTAACCGTCCGCGCAGGGGAGAGAGCCATAGACAAGGCTAGGAGGGAAGCGGTCCAAGAGTTTCCGGTCCCCAACACAGTGAGAGGTGTGAGGTCGTTCCTAGGGTAAACGGGGTACTGCAGGGACTTCATTGAAGACTATGCAGCCACAGCAGCCGCTTTGCTCCGACTCCTACACAAAGGAGTGGAGTGGTCTTAGGATGAGGGTTGCCAGGCAGCATTTGTCAAGCTCAAGGGAGACTTGCAGACCGCACCAGCCAGCGGGGATAGTCTCAGTGCCGTGCTGCTCCATGAGCGGCACGGCAGGCTAAGGCCCGTGGTCTACTCCTCCAGAGTACTCACTGATGTGGAGAGGAGCTACTCAATTTGCGAACGGCACCTTTTGGCCACGTATTGGGCTGTGAAAAGATCCTTGATCTTCACAGGCACCTCTCCCATCACCCTCCTCACACCACACACCCACCCAGATGCTTCTGGATGGGAGGATTAAAGATGGGACAGTCAGCAGTGCACGCACTGCGCGCTGGACCCTCCTCCTCTCGCAGATGGATCTGAAGGTGAGGGGCCTTTGCGAGCCAAAGCTCGCGGCCAATATGGTATATCCTGGAACAGTCCATCGGTGTTCCATAGAAGGGGTATGGGAGGTGAACATAGGTTTACGGGCCGGGATACATCCCTCAGGCCGCGAAATCTATGTAGACGGTTCCAGCATGGTATCTGCTGGCGAACGACTCACGGGTTGTGGAGTTTATGACCCAACGGCAAACATTGCCCTGGCGATCAAGCTCCCCAGCACCATGAGCGCCCAACAGGCTGAACTGTCCGCGGTGGTGTACGTGGTTACCCACCGCGAAATCTTCCCCACCCCATACACGATTTGCTCGGACAGCATGTTCACTTGCAACTCGTGTACGGAATACCTGGCCATCTGGTCCCGTCGCGGGTATACCTCCGCCGACGGGAGGCCCTTAACAGTAAAGACCCTGCTGGAGAAAATCCTGGCAGCCGTGGGGGAGGAAGGCGAGGTCTTCATCCACAAAGTGAAGGCCCATTCCTCCACAGAACCCTGCAGCCAGGGTAACTAGCAAGCCGACATGCTGGCCAAGGAGGGTGCACATGCAGGCACTTTCTGGGACCCGTATGAGTCCGGGCCCGTGGCGGCAGTTAGAAGCAGGGATGGGACCCAAGGGAGCTTAGGAGTAGTGTTAGCCCCGGACCTTAAAACGGTCCAAGCCCAGGACCCTGTCCTGAAAACTGTCATTAGCGCAGTAATGGAGGGCAGGAAGGTAGAAGGCCCTTAAGGCACAGCGGCCCTCTCCATAAGGGAAGGCATGCTGTTCAAAGAAGAACAGTGGGTAGTACCCCAGGCCGGGACACCCCGGGCCTGAGACCACCTGGCAACGGGTGGAACAGGCGGGATGGTGGCCACGACTCCAGGAAGATGTCCGCGAGTTCTGTGCTAGCTGTCTTGTGTGCGCTGCAAATAACCCCGACCCCCCACAGAAGGAAGGTGCCCATGGGACACGTTAGGAGGGTAGAGGGACCATGGCAGTCGATCCAGATCGACTACATCGGGCCCCTGCCCACCGCCCAGGGAGGCTACAAATACTGCCTCGTCCTGGTAGACATGTTTTCCAAGTGGGTGGAAGCCTTCCCCTGCAAAACGGCCACAGCATTGGGGACTGCAAGGATCTTGGTGCGAGAGGTGTTCTCGCGCTGGGGACTACCCCAGTTTGAGGAGTCTAACCAGGGAAGCCACTTCACCAGCCAAGTCATGCAGAACACCCTTATGCTGCTCGGCATCAAGGGGAAGTGGCTCGTAGCTCACAATCCACAGTCCTCAGGGATTGTGGAGCGCATGAACCGCACCGTTAAAGAAAAGTTGAGGAAGGAGACAGTGGGCTCGCCCCAAAAATGGGCGGAGGTCCTGCCTCTAGTCCTCATGGGGATCCAGGCCAGCCAGTCCAAGGGTACAGGGTATTCCCCGCACAAACTCATGGCCGGTAGGGTTATGAGGACCCCCACCCATGTCCTAGCCCCAGTCCTTACTGAAGGGCAGCTTCGGGAGATAAATTGGGATAAATTCGCCCGAACACTCCTCGAGCGCCTGAAACAGACTTATGAACAGGCAGCATGTAGCATGGGGAAGCAGCATCGGAATAACCGGTTGCTGCTCGAGCCTAGCAAGAGTCACCAGTGGGAGATAGGGGACCAAGTGATGGTTAGGAACTACGCCCAAGTGGGGAGTTTAGAGCCACTGTACATGGGATCCGATAGCATAGTCGATAAAGCCAGCCCCATGGTTTACACAGTAAAAATGCCCCGGCGCATGTGAATCAATGTAAGTTGTTTAAGCCGGAGGCAGGGAAACAGGCAGCTGGGATTCAACACGAGGTTAGAAATCCTCAGCCCACAGCGGGTACGCGCACGCAGGCTGCACACGCAGGCGCAGTCGTGTGCGTCAAGGGAGAAGTTCCCCAGCACTTTGTCCAGACCACTCCCCCTCTCTTATGGGATTCCGAGGAGAAGGAGCCCGAATTAGATAGCCCCAAGCCCGAACCAGGTTTTGAACCTGGAGGGGAAGACCCTCAGCCACCGGCAGCCGGTGGCGAGGGATTGCCGTTCCCAGTTCAGGTTTGGGAGGGGAGGGACCCGAAGGAGAAGGCCCCCAGCCAACGAGGACTGTGACCCGAGCCAAGGGTCCGCTCGCCAGGGTAGCCCCACCGGTAGCACTCCCTAGGAGGTCTCCTCGGCCACCCCAGCCCAGAAAAGTATGGTCACCGGCTCTTCAATTAAAAAGGGCGGCCTCCCGTGACAGGGAGAAGCTGAAAGACAGAGGTCCCCAGCCAGCAGCCATAAGCTGCGAGGGACCAGAAGTGGAGATCAGTGCAGCCACACCGCAGGGAACAGCCTGCAGCAGCCCAAACAGGGATTAGTCTGGCCGCCCAGAGACGGGCGGCGGTTGTATATAGTTTAGGTAGTATAATTTTAAGTAATGTGTATAAGGTTAAGTTAGGGTGTTTTAATTTAATTCTATGTAAGGAACCGGTAGTCTATAAGTTTGAAGTATGGAACCGTTCTAGAGTGCTGTCTACGTGAGCCGAGGTCGCGGGACCCGATCACACTTCCCCTGAGCCAGGGAGCCTCCAGGGAACCTGGCTAGATGCTTTTATGTCTTTTTCAGAATTTCAAAATGCACAGAGGCATAATCCTGCTCGCCCTGTTCGGGCTGAGCCTCGCGAGAAGGGGCGATGTCGAGGACCATCATATCTTCGGATGCTCGAGGAAGAGAGCGCCCCTAGCACACAACGGAAGTGGCCTACGGGAGGCGGATGTAATCACCTCGTATGTCCACGAGGGGAGCTGGCCAGGATGGCTGGGATCCAATTCAACCCAGTATTCTAGTGAGACCGGCTTCACGTATGGGGAGGCCTCCCTCCAGTGCCCGAGGAAACGAATTGTCACCCCAAGGATTAGCGTCACCGTCGGCAAAAGAATATGTTTGACGTGTAAAGGGAACGTTCCCCTGGATAGGTGGTGGTGGCTCAGAAAGTTAAGCAAAGACATGGGGAACCCCAGGATAGAGTGGGAAAGGTTCGGGAATAACACTCACAGGACCATTACAGGGACCCAGGGAGGGTTAAGTGTGCGCTGGGATAAATGGTGGGAACCGGATCAGGGGATCTATGTCTGTATGTGGGGATCAGAAAAAGTCTGCCCCACAGGCGTTTCCATCATTTTCCACAGCCAGTGGCAAAATAACGGGAGGGGGATGGACTGGGAGTCCCGCCTGGACGCATGCGCGATCCCGTACTCCCCAATCTCGGTTAATGCCACTGAACTAGTGACCCGCCCCCGACGGCCCCTGCCCACGACCCCGACGTCACGGACAGTAGCAGAGGGATGCCCCGCCACCACCAAGGGACCAGGGAACGGCCTGGTGCTAGTACCCACAGACCAGGTGCTGTACCAAGGGGTGCATTACGCGGTGGCCTCGGTGATTTTAAACCTCACTGAGGTATACTTACCCGCGTGGTGCCCCACAGAGACTGCCAAATTTTATCAAGCCCTAGTAACAGAGATGCTTCGAAAATTCCGTGAATTTGACTTTTCGGAGGTCAGTAAGACCGCATTGTATACTCACCATGAGATTTGGGACGGGGTTGGGAGGCAAAGAAGGGGTGTTCTTAACTGGTTTTAACACGGGGTCCTCGGTCATCAACAGTTTAGATGACATCGAACTGCAGACCCAGATTAATGGTCTAAAAACACAATTAAAGGGTATTTTAACTGATGAGAATAAGGTGGTAGGTTCTGAGTTGCATGAAGACCAGGCCATGACTCTCCATTTGAAGCAGATCATCGCGGAGCTGAAAAAACATGCAAAGACGGTAAATGCTCTCATCAGTGAGGACAGAAACGCTTCTGACCAGGCTGCGCAAAACGAGGTGTGCGTGCTGTATGGGGCATGGTTGCTGGGCGAGGGCCGCAGCAATCTGGAGAATTTAAAGCAAGGTTTAGTCCCCTCCTGGATCAGCAACAAACACCTCGCAGCCCTCCACCCTTTTGAGAACGCATTAAGCCCGTGCCAGCTCCAGTTAGCTTCTGAGGCCTACCCAGTCCCAGTGGACTGTGGGCGGTCCAACCACACCGTCATGGGGATAGTTGTAAGAATGCCGGTCATGGGCGGGACGGCCCGACCCGCACCGGTATACAGGGTGGAGAACATTGGAATCATTCAAGGGGGTGCACACATCCATTTTGCAGCGGTCCCACCCTATGTCATAAAGTGGGAGCACGCTATGACGGGTACTGACCTCTCAGGGTGCCGTAGCCGGGGAGCACACATCATCCTGTGTCCCCAGCACTTGAATGCCTATTCAAAACCACAATGCGGGTTCAGAGCTGCTGATGTGAAACCTATAAATTGTACCATGGAAGCCATGGCACAAGGCCATGTCCCCCCACAGGTAGCATATATAAGAGGTGGGACATATTGCGTCACCACAGGAGCGTCTCACTACCAGCACGGACAGCACAGCTGGTGCGCGGTGAGTGACAGCAGCTTCTGCTTCAAACCCGAGGCAGAAGTTCAAGTGGCACAGATACGAATTGTCCGCATTCCTGAACCCTCCACTGTTCACCTCACTGTGGAGGAGAATTTTACCCACCTCCAGAAATATGTCGCCCACTTCGGTTACCTGATTCCCCCTCTCCCAGAGGACCTTACCAAATTATTAAAAGCCATTCTAGTATCATAAAAGCACTTCTACACTTTGGAACAGAAGACTGTACAGATAGGGGCCGACATTTTAGATATTACGACCCCGCCCTGGTGGGACGTTTTTGAAAGTATGGAGGTCCCCTCCTGGATTCGAATGGCGTCCCACATCTTAGTAGTCTGTCAGCTAGGGATCGTCCTCTACCTGGTTTGTGTCCAGTGTAGGAGAAAGGGTCCCGGGGTGGAATTTAAAGCGAAAAGGTTGTGGAAGGACCAGTATGCCCGGGTGGAAGAAGAAACACCCGTGTGAGTTTTGTGTCATATTACTACCGAGTGATGGCCGATTTGTATGTTATTTTAATGAAGCTCGTTTCTTCCGTTTGTTATTTTTAATAAATATGGTTTTGGCCTGATGTTGATTTTTATTAAAGGTTGTGTGTTGTAATAAAGTTTTATGATGTCCCAAGTAGTGCAGGGGTGTTGGACCCCCTCCGTGCTTGGATTATTGTAACAGATTATATTTTCTATCAATAGATGCCTGCCGCGCATTGCGGTTTTCTCTAAGTAAGGGGAATGTATGTGTCGGGGGATCGTGGATAGATAAATATAGGGGAAGGTTGTTTGTCGGGGGTCAGAAATGTTGCTCACCTTGATTGGACACTTCAAGAAAGTTTCAGTATCCTAGGGGGGACTGAAAGGATTCGCAAATTTCATGTCTCCCCCACCCCTGCCGAAGATTTACTTTTGGTTTATTAAAGAAGCCCTGGTTGGACTGAGTTTGGAATCCAGGGCTCAACAAAATGGCTGCGGTCAGCCTCATGGCCAAAGCCTGTAAGTTTCAGTTTGGACTGACAAGCTTGTATTCTGATGGCTGTGAGAAGGAACTTTCCAGAAAACTCGAATGCGGACAGACCTTCTGCATTTATGCATGAGAAGCAAACCCAGTGGCATTCGGGCCTCTGATTAAAAATCATCAAGGTTGTTTGCACAAACAATCAAGAGCAGGCAAGGCCTATTCAAAATGTAGTGGGACAAGCTTAGCTGCATTCAGACCTTCGGTTCGAGAACATCAACACTGTTTACAAACGATCAACGGGGCATTCAGACTGGAATGGCCCCATCATGAAACCAGTTGGACAAAGGGGAACACTGAGGAGGTGTTTAAAACCGATTACCGGCCATCCAGGTTGATGGGCCCAGATCGGTACCTTTTGTATGATTTTCAAAAAATCCAGATCAGACAAAAGAAATGAGCTGATCTGGCGGGAGACAAGGGCTACCGGGAAGGGTATAACTAGTCCCTCGGGAGGCCATTTCGCTCGCTCTCTCTCTCCCGCCTCGCCTCCGGTGCCCTGCCTATCATCAACCCAGCGAGAGGATCGTCGACGAAGAGCCCGTCCAGGGAAGTAGGATACCCGCAGTTACGTTTGAATTACTGGGGTATCTGCTTTGGGGCGGTGAAAACCTAAAACATCGGCAGGCAACAGGGCACGGAGCAGGCGTTTCAACATCCTAGACTGGTGAGCATCAACTTTTTGGCCCATTACAAGGCAATCTAGATAGGTGCAAAGGGTGGGAGTTAAGGGGAATTGCTAAAGTGTCATTTTAGTCATTTTCCCTCGATGTGTCCGTTTCTCCTCCCCCGTTAAGTGTAATTGTGTTGCATCCATAGTGATTTTTCTCTGTATAGTAATTGTTTCTCTATTTTTAATAAAGATTGGTTTTCTTTGCACCAAACCACTGGTCTCGTTTGTCTATATCGCTACTTGTAAATACGTCCGGTGGTCAGAACCAAAGGGGAAGCAATTCGAACCGCACAGGGCTGGAGCAACTCAGGCACACATCCCAAACCAAAACTCCCTACAGTCACCTTTTTTGTTTTATTTTTATGCCAAACTGGGATGAACAAATTCTGTAGTTCATCCATGCGGTCTTTGAATGTTTGCCATTGCCTATCCACCGTTAACCCTTTGAGTGACATTCCCCAGTCAATCCTACCCAATTCGGGCCTCAGACCATCGTAGTTTCCTTTATTTAAATTCAAGACCCTAGTCTCTGAGTCATCTACTTCATTCCAACTACATACATATTTTGGTTCTGTCTTCACAAAGGAGGACACAAATAACCTCCCAGAGATGCCCGGGGAACATAGGGTCTGATGAAAGGGTGGAACTGAAAGAAATCAGTATTTGTAGGGAAATGGTGTTAGGAAAATTGATGGGACTGAAGGCCGATAAATCCCCAGGGCCTGATAATCTACATCCCAGGGTACTTAAGGAAGTGGCCCTAGAAATAGTAGATGCATTGCTGGTCATCTTCCAGAACTCGATAGACTCTGGAACAGTACCCATGGATTGGAGGGTAGCTAATGTTACCGCACTATTCAAAAAGGGTGGTAGAGAAAAAGCGGGGAATTATAGACCGGTAAGCCTGACATCGGTAGTGGGGAAAATGCTAGAGTCCATTATAAAAGATGTAATAGCAGAGCACTTGGAAAGCAGTGACAGGATCGGACAAAGTCAACATGGATTTACAAAAGGTAAATCATGCTTGACTAATCTACTGGAATTTTTTGAGGATGTAACTGGTAAAATAGATAAGGGAGAACCAATGGATGTGGTATATTTGGACTTTCAGAAGGCTTTCTATAAGGTCCCGCATAAGAGATTAGCATGCAAAATTAAAGCACATGGGATTGGGGGCAAGGTATTGACTTGGATAAAGAACTGGTTGGCGGACAGAAAGCAAAGAGTTGGAATAAACGGATCGTTTTCCGAGTGGCAGGCAATGACTAGTAGGGTACCGCAAGGATCGGTCCTAGGACCCCAGCTGTTCACAATATATATTAATGATCTGGACGAGGGAATTGGATGTAATATCTCCAAATTTGCAGATGACACAAAGCTGGGTGGGAGGGTATGCTGTGAGGAGGATGTCGTGAAACTCCAGTATGATTTGGACAGGTTGGGTGATTGGGCAGAAACATGGCAAATGCATTATAATAATGTGGATAAATGTGAGGTTATCCAATTTGGTGGCATAAACAGGAAGGCAGATTATTATTTGAATGGCAATAGATTGGGAGAAGGGGAAGTGCAAAGAGACCTGGGTATTCTTGTGCACCAGTCGCTGAAGGTAAGCATGCAGGTGCAGCAGGCGGTATGTTGGCCTTCGTAGCAAGAGGGTTCGAGTACAGGAACAAGGATGTCTTGCTACAGTTGTACAGGGCCTGGGTGAGACCGCACCTTGAATATTGCGTGCAGTTTTGGTCGCCTTACCTGAGGAAGGACGTTCTTGCCATGGAAGGAATGCAGCAAAGATTCACCAGGCTGATACCTGGGATGGCAGGAATGACGTATGAGGAGAGATTGTGTCGATTGGGCTTATACTCACTGGAGTTTAGAAGATTGAGAGGGGATCTCATCGAAACCTATAAAATTCTGTCAGGCCTGGACAGACTAGATGCAGGAAGGATGTTTCTGATGGCTGGGGAGTCCAGAACCAGGGGTCATAGTCTAAGGATAAGGGGTAAGCCATTTAGGACTGAAATGAGGAGGAATTTCTTCACCCAGAGAGTGGTGAAACTGTGGAATTCTCTGCCACAGAGGGCGGTGGAGGCCAGTTCATTAAATATATTCAAGAAAGAGTTGGATATATTTCTTAAGGCTAAAGGGATCAAGGGATATGGGGAGAAGGCAGGGACAGGGTACTGAATTTGGATGATCAGCCATGATCTCATTGAATGGCGGAGCAGCCTCGAAGGGCCGAATGGCCTACTCCTTCTCCTATCGTCTATGTTTCTATTCTCCATCTTAATGAAGAATTCGATCATATTATGATTGCTCCAACCCAAGGGGCCTTGTACAACAAGATTGCTAATTAATCGGGCCTCGTACAACAAGATTGCTAATTAATCCTTTCTCGTTACATAATACCCAGTCTAAGATGGCCTGATCTCTGGTTGGTTCCTCGACATATTGGTCCAGGAAACCATCGCATAAACACTCCAGGAATTCCTCCTCCACAGTATTGTTACTAATTTGGTTAGCCCAATCTATATGTAGATTAAAGTCACCTATGATGACTGCTGTGCCCTTTTTGCACGCTTCTCTAATTTCCCTTTTAATGCCATCCCCAACCTCCACATTACTGTTTGGAGGTCTATATACCACTCCCACTAACGTTTACTGCCCCTTGGTATTTCTCA
Organism: Somniosus microcephalus; assembly: GCF_052327205.1. NCBI lineage: Eukaryota > Metazoa > Chordata > Chondrichthyes > Squaliformes > Somniosidae > Somniosus > Somniosus microcephalus. The sequence goes on from NC_140988.1 coordinate 111,308,261, forward strand.
GTTCTACCCATACAGATTCCACATCATCAGAGCTAATATCCTTCCTTACAATTGTGTTAATCCCTTCTTTAACCAGTAATGCTACCCCACCTCCCTTTCCTTTTTGCCTATCTTTCCGGCCTCGGGTGACTGTCTGTGTGGAGTTTGCACATTCTCCCTGTGTTTGCGTGGGTTTTCTCCGGGTGCTCCGGTTTCCTCCCACAGTCCAAAGATGTGCGGGTTAGGTTGATTGGCCATGATAAAAATTGACCCTTAGTGTTAGGGGGGATTAAATACTTGGGGTTACGGGGTGGGATGGCTGTCGGTGTAGGGATCGGGTGCTAGGGTTTGGATGATCAGCCATGATCTTGTTGAATGGCGGAGCAGGCTCGAAGGGCCGAATGGCCTACTCCTGCTCCTATCTTCTATGTTTCTAATGTTGAATACCCCTGGATGTTGCGTTCCCAGCCTTCGCCACCCTGGAGCCATGTTTCCGTAATCCCAATCAAATCATATTCGTTTACCTCTATTTGCGCAGCTAATTCATCCACCTTATTATGAATGCTCCTCGCATTAAGACACAAAGCCTTCAGGCTTGTTTTTTTAACGCTCTTAGACCTATTAGAATTATTATTTACTGCGGCCATGTTTGATTTAAACCGTTGATTTCTCTGACTGCCACTTTTGTTTTTCTCCTTCCTATATTTTGCTTTTATCCTTGTTTCCCTTTCCTCTGTCCCCCTGCTCAGGTTCCCAACCCCCTGCCATTTTAGTTTAAACCCTCCCCCAGAGCACTAGCAAACATTCCCCCTAGGACATCGGTCCCGGCCCTGCCCAGGTGACTTGATTAATGCAATTATGCACGTGACTTGATTAATGCAATTATGCAACTGCCCACCATGAAGTTCCGGAACATGGCCCAGTTTGAATCATCCTCCAATTTTCCTTTGCTTTTTGTTTTCTATGGTGAAGTACTTTGGCTGGAACAGATGGACTGCCAGAGGTGATGAGCTCACTGCTTGGGGAATTGCGATCATGCAACTATTCCGTGACACAGGTCATTAGTTTACCAACATGCTGCACAACCAAGCCACCATAAATTAAGAGTTAATTATTGTCTGAAAGGAAAAGCAAAATGTACAGCTGACAGAAAGTAATGGTGTGTCTATAGGAGACTGAGGAAATGACATCAGTTTATCTCCTGGTTGCAATGGAATGACAGCAGTTATTACTGGCAACTGAAGATTATTAACAAAACACATCTCAAAACCACTTACATTTTGTATTTTTTTTAAAAATTCCTCCTTTCATTGATAACTTCAAGAAAATAAATCTAAAAGCAAATGACGGAATCGTATTTATAACTGTCATCGTGAATGTAAAATATAAGTTAAATTAGTATTTTCAGTATAAAGTAAAATATTTTATCAGTTCTCTGCTCTATGTTAATAGCAGCCATTTTATGAATGGCCACCTTGTGACCAAGGTCAAACAAGAATCTGAATCTCCTCTAATCACACAAAGGCTGTTTGGCATTCGTTTGGCTCTGTCCTTGCCCCAAACCCTGCGCCCATGTGCACACACAATGAAAATCTGACAGTTCCTCTGCACCAATCCGCTGCACACATTGGGAAATAGAAAACATTTAAAAGATCGATTTCATGGTCCATAGTATTGATTTTGCTCTTTTTTCACTTCAAGGTCACAGTAATGGGAGGTATAATATGTCAGTGGGAAGCAATCAGAAAAGGATTTTTTTTTTAAACGGTTGGAATTTTCTCCTAAAATAAAAATGACTCCAAAAGCTCATGGCTACTGGCAACAACAAGAGACAGAGGAGACAAAGCAGCCGAACATGGAGGCCCTGAGAGTCGGTTTTAAGGGTTTTTTACATATTTTCTCAGTGCTCGTTGACAGCTTTTTTCTTCTTCCCATCAGTTAGTGCAGTAGGCATCTTGTCAAATTGAAAACAGAGAGTTCTATTCATGTGCGGTGCCACTACTGGGGCATTCATGAACGAATGAGTGCCCACCCTTCAAATTAGCCCCCTATGGGCAATCTTTAAAAAAGAAGCAGCAATTGCTCTTTCTAATATGCTACTGTGGTAAACCACTGTTTGTATTCCTGTTTGTCCTGTTTGTATTCCACTGTGTACATGCCTGGACATGCCTCGGCTGACTCCTCCCACAGGTCCTAGTATAAAGGTGACTGCTCCCCAGCCCTTAGTATCATGGACCGGTCGACCACGCGAGGCAGACCTCCATTCTGTTGTTAATAAAAGCCTTTAGTTACTCTTCTAACTCTCAGTCTTTTATGAGTAATTGATAGCGCATCAATTTTATTAACAACATTTTTATAATGGAGAAGATCCTCACACCAGCATGCCTGGACTTAGATCATCGGGAGGCGGACTCATCCACCAAGTTTACTCACTGGCTTAAGTGTTTCGAAAAATTCCTGACCGCCTCCGAAGCAATCAAATCGGACGAGGACAAACTGGATGTCCTGACCTCCAAAGTGAACCACCGAGTGTACTCGGTCATCCAAGACGCGACCTCGTACGCGGACGCTATCAAGCTCCTCAAGGACCAGTACACGCACCCAGTGAACGAAGTGTACGCCAGGCACCTCCTGGGGAGTCGTAAACAACAACCTGGGGAATCGACCGTGGAATACCTTCAGGCACTGTCTGTGCTTGGCCGGGCCTGTGGTTGTAAGGATGTAAAGGCCGCCGTGTACACAGAGGAACTTATCCGGGACGCTTTTGTAGCGGGCCACAGATCCAATTACACCCGACAGCGACTGTTGGAGCAGAGTAACCTCGACCTCAACAAGGCCTCTGAACTCGCACTATCGTTGGATGCAGCCTACCAGGGCATGGATGCCTACTCCTCTGCACCGTGGACGCCGCGGGGAATGACAGCCTGGGACACGGTAGGACCGCCTCATAGCGCCGTGCCACCCCAGCCACACCCCAACAACGGCCCAACTACCGCAGCAGTGTCCCAAGGCCAGACAGCAGTGCCCCAAGGCCAGAAATGCTACTTCTGTGGCCAGGCAAAACACCCCAGAGCGCGCTGCCCGGCGAAAAACGCGATCTGCTCGGGCTGCGGGAAGAAGGGACACTACGCTAGCGTCTGCAGGGCCAAAGCCACCCCGAACCCCAGCAGCGCCGCGTGTGGGCCATGCGGGCCGCCATCTTGGACCTCCCCAGCCATGTGCGAATCACCGGTACAGCAGCCATTTTGGACGCCTCCAGCCACATGGGGATCATGGACGCCGCCATCTTGGACGACAGCCGGGACGCAGCAGGCCCCCGACACCGCCTCATCTGATACCCGCAGCGACACACCGACCCCTACGCTGGCATCCGTTACACTGGACCAAGCGAGACCGCACCAACTGGCCAGTTCCACAATGGACATTAAGGTAAATGGTCACGATACAATCTGCCTTTTTGACTCTGGGAGCACGGAGAGCTTCATCCACCCCGACACGGTGCGGCGTTGCTCTCTCCCAGTCCTGCCTGCGCAACAGCGGATTTCTATGGCCTCCGAGTCCCAGTCGGCGGACATCGGCGGCTACTGCGTGGTGACACTCGTAGTAGACGGGACCGTGTACGATCATTTTAAACTTCTGGTCCTGCCTGACCTCTGCGCTGCCGTCCTGCTGGGGTTAGATTTTCAGTGCCACCTTAAAAGTGTTACGATGGCCCCCTACCCCCACTCACAGTCCGCAGCCAGCAGCTTCCAAACTGCCCGCCGCGCACCAGGTGCAACCTCTCCACACTCAGAGTCACCCCCCCCCAACTGTTTGCTAACCTCACCCCCGACTGTAAGCCCATCGCCACAAAGAGCAGGCGATACAGTGCCGGGGACAGGGTTTTCATTAAAACCGAAGTGGAGCGGCTCCTGAAAGAAGGGATTATTGAGGGCAGCACCAGCCCCTGGCGAGCCCAGGTTGTGGTCGTTAAGACCGGCGAGAAGCAGCGCCTGGTCATCGACTACAGCCAGACAATAAATCGCTACACCCTGCTGGACGCCTACCCACTCCCCCGTATAGCTGATATGGTCAACCAGATCGCGCAGTACCGCGTCTTCTCGACCATTGACCTGAAATCAGCGTACCACCAGCTCCCCATCCGCCCTGAGGACCGCCAGTACACTGCCTTTGAGGCAAACGGCCGCCTCTATCACTTCCTTAGGGTTCCCTTTGGCGTCACCAACGGGGTCTCCGTCTTCCAAAGGGAGATGGACCGGATGGTAGATCAAAATGCGTTGCAGGCCACTTTCCCATATCTGGACAATGTGACCATCTGCGGCCGTGACTTGCAGGACCATGACGCAAACCTCGAAAAATTCCTCCGCACCGCCCAACTCCTAAACCTGACATATAACAAGGAGAAGTGCATATTCCGCACAAACCGCCTCGCCATCCTTGGCTGTGTTGTGGAACACGGAGTCATCGGCCCCGACCCCGACCGGATGCGTCCCCTTATGGAACTTCCACTGCCCCACTGCCTCAAGGCCCTGAAGAGGTGCCTAGGGTTTTTCTCCTATTACGCCCAGTGGGTCCTCTACTATGCGGACAAGGCCCGTCCGCTGATCAAGTCCACCTCTTTTCCCTTGACGGCAGAGGCCCGCTTAGCCTTCCACCGTATCAAGGAGGACATTGCCAAAGCCACCATGCACGCAGTGGACGAATCCATCCCCTTCCAGGTGGAAAGCGACGCGTCTGACTTTGCCCTGGCCGCTACCCTCAATCAGGCGGGGAGACCCGTGGCCTTCTTTTCACGAACCCTCCAAGGCCCGGAGACCAGACACTCCGCTGTTGAGAAGGAGGCCCAGGTGATTGTGGAGGCTGTGCGTCATTGGAGGCACTACCTGGCCGGAAAACGATTTACCCTGCTCACTGACCAGCGTTCAGTTGCTTTTATGTTTAACAACAAGCAGAGGGGCAAAATCAAAAATGACAAGATCTTGAGGTGGAGAATCGAACTTTCCACCTACAACTACGAGATCTTGTACCAGCCCGGGAAGCTAAATGAACCCCCGGATGCGCTATCGCGTGGCACCTGCGCCAGCGCGCAGATCGATAGACTGCGGGCCCTCCACAATGACCTCTGCCACCCGGGGGTCACCAGGTTCTTCCACTTCATCAAGGCCCGCAACCTGCCTTACTCTATTGAGGAGGTCAGGACCATGACCAGGAACTGCCAAGTCTGCGCTGAGTGCAAACCGCACTTTTATAGACCAGACAGGGCCCACCTGATAAAAGCCACTCGCCCCTTCGAGCGCCTGAGCGTCGATTTTAAAGGGCCTCTCCCCTCCTCCGACCGCAATGTGTACTTCCTCAATATTATTGATGAGTACTCCCGTTTCCCGTTCGCCTTCCCCTGCCCGGACATGACCAGTGCCACGGTCATTAAATGTCTGAACAACCTCTTCACCCTGTTCGGCTTCCCCAGCTATATCCATAGCGACCGGGGCTCATCGTTTATGAGCGACGAACTCCGTCAGTACCTGCTAACTAGGGGTATTGCCACAAGCAGGACCACCAGTTACAACCCCCGGGGGAACGGACAGGTGGAAAGAGAAAATGCGACAGTTTGGAAGGCCGTCCTGCTAGCCTTAAAGTCTAGGGGCCTTCCAACCTCCCGCTGGCAGGATGTGCTCCCCGATGCGCTCCACTCTATTCGGTCACTGCTCTGCACTGCCACTAACGCCACCCCTCATGAGAAAATGTTTGTCTTCCCAAGGAAGTCCACATCGGGGACATCGCTACCGCCATGGCTGACGTCCCCAGGGCCGGTCCTACTGAGAAGACACGTGAGGACCCATAAAACGGACCCCCTGGTCGAGAGGGTCGACCTCCTCCACGCCAACCCCCAGTATGCTTACATCGCATACCCGGACGGGCGGGAGGACACAGTCTCCATAAGAGACCTTGCACCCTCGCGGGCCGCAGTAACCCACTACCCACTACCACCCCCCCCCACGATCCGATATCCAGCCCCAGCAGACGGCAGGCCTGGGCCCCGCGACCCGCTCGACATCTACGAGGACGACACGCCTGTGCCACAGCCTACGCTGGACTCGACGCCGGAAACTTCACTACCCCTGCCGTCGCCACGCAGATCACAGCGGCAGACAAGACCTCCGGAGAGACTCCAATACACTAACTTTTAATACACTTCACCCCGCCGGACTCAATTTTAAACAAGGGGTGAATGTGGTAAACCACTGTTTGTATTCCTGTTTGTCCTGTTTGTATTCCACTGTGTACATGCCTGGACATGCCTCGGCTGACTCCTCCCACAGGTCCTAGTATAAAGGTGACTGCTCCCCAGCCCTTAGTATCATGGACCGGTCGACCACGCGAGGCAGACCTCCATTCTGTTGTTAATAAAAGCCTTTAGTTACTCTTCTAACTCTCAGTCTTTTATGAGTAATTGATAGCGCATCAGCTACTTAGCCTCATGTTCTTTCATACTAATATGGTTGTCAGTGGCTAAAGCCTAGCTGGTCGCTTCCTGAGCCACATATATGAGTGTTCGCTATAACTTCCAGACATGGATGAAGATATTATGATAAACATACCTTGAATGAAAAACAAAGATGCAACAATATTGAATATAAAACAGAAAAACCTAATTTTACACACTTCATTGAAGCTACAGTTTGGTTTGAATTATGAAAAACTCTCTACACAGTGAGAACCAACACAAAAGTCTGAATGATGGTTGCATAACACATTAGCACAAAGTAGTCAGTGTATCAATGGCAAAAACAGACCAGTTTAAGCCCCAGCACAAAGTGCTGGGTTTAGTTTACTCGCCTGCCTCCATGTATTGCCACAGTCGGAGGTTATGTACATGTCTTCCTTGTACTCAACCAGCTGGGCACCTAGGTTTCCTAAGAGACAAGAAGTCATTCTTTTATTTTATGTAAAGACAAAAAAAGTGTTAAGCAGATGTGTACATATTGCTTATTACGAACATGCGAATGGACAGAGGGATTATTTTCAGCATCCTTTCCCACCAGCTGGAGCACTGTGCATTTTAATGAAATCATTGCTAAAGAATGCACACATTTTATTCATCTTCTCAGTAGTAAATGTAATGGGACATAAAAGGAGGAAATGTAAAATTAGAGAATTAAAGAGTGTTCCGATTTTGAGAAACTGCTGCAGATGGGGACTGGGTAGACCGGAGTTTAAATCCATCCCACATTGATGGAATGAAAGTCTCTGTCTGTTGGCTGTAAGGCTATTATGTGAAATGAGCATCGACAGCCGCGAACCAGTTGCTGGTGGGCAAGAGCCGACAGCATAAACATGTCCCTAACGAGGCACTAACTGGCACTACATTGGCAATCTCACTCAGAGAAGCCACAGGGTGGCTGGTGTGGGAAATTGAAAAAAAATGTCACACTAATAGTGTTCTTTTGAGGTTGGACTTGGGGCACATTGTTGGGGCAGAGTGGAGGAAGCTTTACTTCAGCTGTAACTGTGCTGCACATGACTGGGGAGTGCTTAAACTGGAGTTAATGAAAGAGACAAATTTCCTCAGGGCTTCTCCCGCTCCATCGCCCTCACTTCAGCAGAAACCCCATTTACAGGATTTCTGCTAAACTCCCATTGAAGTTAATGCAGTGCAGCAGGTGAAGCCCTGAAGAAATTCACCCCCTAAACTGTCCATAAATTCAAACAACTGTGGTGAAACTGCTATTAAAAGCAGTTAATTTTACAAAACAATGACACTGTTAACGAATACACACTTTTTCCTTTATTAATAATAATAATGTCACATTTTTTCTTGATAGACTCAAGATCAGTATCTAAACTTCGGAACCAAAAATATATAAAATACTGCACAATGTTGATTGGGTAGTTAAGTGCTGTGGAAATTGTTTCATGATTATGACCAATGCACTAAAAAAGGATATTTGTTGCTTTTAAAAATCATTTGCCAACATTACCTTTATTGTATATTGCTGAATAACAAAAGAACATTTCCATCAGAAGTGCTAATCATTTGCACACCTTGATGGGAGCAGAGCATTACTCTCAAGAAGTATGGATAATGCGCCAGGTTTTGCTGGAGCGAGGCATCTCGCGCGTGTTCTATTAGTTAGTCTTGTTCATGAACGTTTAGGTTTTAACATTTTTTGTCCACAAAGTTGCTGGAAGTGCGAGCTGATAACAGCGGAGCGAGGGTAACAAGGCATCTGGGATCTTGGTGAACAACGGGACAAACTGTGTATCTCCTTAACCAATGAGATTAAAGGATTGAGAAATAAACAGAAGACGGACTGAGAAGGAGGGTGAATTAGAGTTCAATGTCAAATCAGGTACAGAGAGAGAAATAAAGAGAGGGGAAGAAAGATTGGTTTAAGAGAGAGAGAGAGAGAGAGAGAGAAAAGAGACACAAAGGAAAAGTAAGAAAACAAAATAAAAAATAAAACATTTGACAGTTTTAAAATCTCCTAAAGCAATTCACAATCTGAAGGATTGAGAAGCCACACGTTCACTTTATGGGCAAGAGAGGTTGATTGGTAGTCAATAATAATAATGTTGTTGTTAAAAGGGTACTTACGCTGCTAATTATATAACTTAACTTTCTTTGGCGAATTTAATGGGCAAATGCAGAAATTTCATGAAAATCATGGGGAGGTTAAGCGCGAGGTGCTGTTTTTGCGACGCTAACAGCAGAGAGGCACAAAACCAACCAGAAAACTGTGGTGATTTGCAATTCACAAGGTAGCTCTTCCTCGCTACAAGTTGCTGCCCAATTTGCGCACGATAACGGCGTACGTCATTCAGGCGCCATTACCCTTTCAGCAAAATCTGGCCCAATATCAATGTAGCTATACTTCTAGTGCCTTGGGCACACCTGTACAGCTGCATCCTTGATTGTTTATGCACTCCACTATGATGATGTCCAGATTCTTGAGTAAGTTGTCATGAGATCGGTCCTTCACAAACAGCAGGACTGGTCATAACACCCAGAACTTGAGCCAGATTATGAGCCAAGACATGTATGGCCAGGTCAACATGCCTTGGGTCCATGCTTTTTGACGATGGATGCCCAAGTCTGTCAGGAAAGGATTGGTCACACAGGAAACACAATCAATTGCAATCTACTCCGTACACTTGCCTCTTGAGATCAACATTTCAAGGCAATAGCTGCCTCTTGGTTGATCTAGACTTCTTGGCAGAATAGAAAGTGTGCCAAACAAATCATTGGCAAGAAGGTTTAGAAGGGATAAATACCCACTACCATGGGTATTACTGTTGTTGACAAACTCCAGATCAAGATACCTGAATCTTGATGAGGGGAAGCAGTCAAGTTACATAGTCTAGTAGTTGTCAGACTATGCCAACAGCTACACAGGGATACAAATAAGAGTGTATCGTGGGCTGCTGAAGAAAAGGCTCCACTGCTTGGATAGAATCATGTAATGATACAGCACAGAACGAGGCCATTCCGCCTGTCATGCCTGTGCCGGCTCTTTGAAAGAGCTATCCAATTAGCCCCACTCCCCTGCTCTTTCCCTATAGCCCTGCAAATTTTTCCTTTTCAAGTATATAACCAATTCAGTTTTGAAAGTTACTATTCAATCTGCCTCCACCACCCTTTCAGGCAGTGCATTCCAGATCACAACAACTTGCTGTGTAAAAAAATGTTTCCTCATGTCGCCTCTGGTTTTTTTGTCAATCACCTTAAATCAGTGTCCTCTGGTTACCAACCCTTCTGCCAATGGAAACAGTTTCTCCTTATTTACGCTATCAAAACTGTTCATGATTTTGAACACCTCTATCAAATCCCCTCTTAACCTTCTCTGCTGTAAGGAGAACCACCCCAGCTTCTCCAGTCTCTCCACGTAACTGAAGTCCCTCATCCCTGGTACTATTCAAGTAAATCTCTTCAAGACCTTGACATCCTTCCTAAAGTGTTGAACATAATACTCCAGCTGAGGCCTAACCAGTGTTTTATAAAGCATAACTTTCTTGCTTTTCTACTCTGTTTCTATTAATAAAGCCAAGGATCCCATATGCTTTTTTAACAGCCTTCTCAACTTGTCCTGCCACCTGCAAAGATTTGTATACATACACCCCCTTTAAAATTGTATCATTCTTCATTCTTCTTACAAAAATGTATCATTTCATACTTCTCTGCATTAAATTTCATCTGCCATGTGTCTGCCCATTTCACCAATCTGTCTGTGTCCTCCTGAAGTCTGATACAGCAAAGCCTATGGGCCCCAACAACATTCCAGCTGTCATGCTGAAGACTTGTGCTCCAGAACTAGCCGCGCCTCTAGCCAAGCTGTTCCAGTACAGCTACAACACTGGCATGTATCCGACAATGTGGAAAGCTGGCCAGGTATGTCCTGTCCACAAAAAGCAGGACAAATCCAATCTGTCCGATTACTGCCCCATCAGTCTACTCTCAAGCATCAGCAAAGTGATGGAAGGTGTCGTCGACAGTGCTATCAAGCGGCACTTACTCACCAATACCCTGCTCAATGATGCCCAGTTTGGGTTCCGCCAGGACCACTCGGCTCCAGACCTCATTACAGCCTTGGTCCAAACATGGACAAAGGAGCTGAATTCCAGAGGTGAGGCAAGAGTGACTGCCCTTGACATAAAGGCAGCATTTGACCAAGTGTGGCATCAAGGAGCCCTAGTAAAACTGAAGTCAATGAGAATCAGGGGGAAAACTTTCCACTGGCTGGAGTCATACCTAGCACAAAGGAAGATGGTTGTGATGGTTGGAGATCAATCATCACAGCCCCAGGACATCGCTGCAGGAGTTCCTCAGGGCAGTGTCCTAGGCCCAACCATCTTCAGCTGCTTCATCAATGACCTTCCCTCCAACATAAGGTCAGAAATGGGGATGGTTGCTGATGACTGCACAGTGTTCAGTGCCATTCGCAACTCCTCAGATAATGAAGCAGTCCGTGACCGCTTGCAACAAGACCTGTACGACATTCAGGCTTGGGCTGATAAGTGGCAGGTAACATTCGCGCCACACAAGTGTCAGGCAATGACTGTCTTCAACAAGCGACAGTCTAACCACCGCCCCATAACATTCAACGGCATTACCATCGCCGAATCCCCCACCATCAACATCCTGGGGGTCACCATTGACCAGAAACTTAACCGGACCAGCCACATAAATACTGTGGCAACAAGAGCAGGTCAGAGGCTAGGTATTCTGCGGCAAGTGTCTCACCTCCTGACTCCCCAAAGCCTTTCCACCATCTACAAGGCACAAGTAAGGAGTGTGATGGAATACTCTCCACTTGCCTGGATGGTTGCAGCTCCAACAACACTCAAGAAGCTCAACACCATCTAGAACAAAGCAGCCCGCTTGATTGGCACCCCATCCACCAACTTAAACATTAACTCCCTCCACCACCAGCATACCATGGCTGCAGTATGTACCGTCTACAAGATGCACTGCAGCAATTTGCCAAGGCTTCTTCGGCAGCACCTCCCAAACCCGTGACCTCTACACCTAGAAAGACAAGGGCAGCAGGTGCATGGGAAAACCACTACCTTCAAGTTTCCCTCCTAGTCACACACCATCCTGACTTGGAAGTATATCATCATTCCTTCAGTGTCGCTGGGTCAAAATCCTGGAACTCCCTCCCTAACAGCACTGTGGGAGTACCTTCACCACACGGACTGCAACGGTTCAAGAAGGTGGCTCACCACCACCTTCTCAAGGGCAATTAGGGATGGGCAATAAATGCTGGTCTTGCCAGCTACGCCCACATACCATGAAAGAACATTTTAAAAAACTGTTATTTTCTACATTTCTGAGTTTTGTGTCATCTGCAAAATTTGAAATTCTGGCCTGTATACCCAAGTCCAGGTCATTAATATATATCAAAAAGAGCAGTAGCCCTAATACCGACACTTGGGGAACACCACTGTATACTTCCTCCAGTCTGGAAAAACAACCATTCACCATTACTCTCTGCTTTCTGTCCTTTGGCAAATTCATATCCACACTGCCACTGTCCCTTTAATCCAATTGGCTTCAATTTTGCTAACAAGCCTATTATGTGGCACTTCGTCAAACGCTTTTTGAAAGTCCATATACACAACATCAACTACACTACCCTCCTCAATCCTCTCCGTTACTTCATTAAAAAACTCAATCAAGTTAGTCAAACACAATTCACCTTTAACAAATCCATGCTGACTTTAATTTATTAGCCCATACTTTTCCAAATGCCAATTAATTTTGTCCCAGATCATTATTTCTAAAAGTTTGCCCACCACTGACATTAGGCTGACTGGCCTGTAATTGCCGCATTTATCCCTCGCCCCCTTTTTTCGCCGTCTTTTGGATGAGACGTTAAACCGAGGCCCCGTCTGCTCTCTCAGGTGGACGTAAAAGATCCCACAGCGCTATTTCGAAGAAGAGCAGGGGAGTTATTTCCGGTGTCCTGGCCAATATTTATCCCTCAAACAACATAACAAAAAACAGATTATCTGGTCATTATCACATTGCTGTTTGTGGGAGCTTGCTGTGCGCAAATTGGCTGCCGCGTTTCCCACATTACAACAGTGACTGCACTCCAAAAGTACTTCATTGACTGTAAAGCACTTTGAGACATCCGGTGGTCGTGAAAAGCGCTATAGAAATGCAAATCTTTCTTTCTTTTCTTTCTTTGTAAACAGCGTAACATTTGCAATCCTCCAGTCCTCTGGCACCACTCCCATATCTAAGGAGGATTGGAAGATTGTGGCCAGAGCCACCGCAATTTCCACCCTTACTTCCCTCAGTAAACTAGGATGCATCCCATCTGGACTGAGTGATTTTTCTACTTCGAGGACTGGTAACCTTTTAAGTACCTCCTCTTTATTTTTATCCTATCCAATACAGCTACTACCTCCCCCTTTACTGCAGGATCCTCTTCTCTAATGAAGACAGATGCAAAGTATTCATTTAGTACCTCAGCTATGCCTTCTGCCTCCACAGGAATATCTCCTCTTTGGTACCTAATTTTGGTACCCTTCCTTTCACTATTCTTTTACTATTTATACATTTATAAAATACTTTTGGGCTCTCTTTAGCCTCTAATCTCTTCTCATACTCTCTCTTTGCTCCTCTTATTCCCTTTTTTAGATCTCCTCTGTACTTTTTATATTCAGCTTGGTTCTCTACTCTATCATGAACCGTACAATTGTCCTAAGCCTCCTTTTTCTGTCTCATTTTAATCTTTATATCTTTTGCTATCCAGGGAGTTCCAGCTTTGGATACCTTCCTCTTCCCCTCATGGGAATGTGTCTATTCGGTACCCGAAGCACCTCCTCTTTGAAGGCCTCCCATTGTTTAATTGTTGTTTTGCCTATCAATTTTTGATTCCAATCCACCTGGCCCAGATCCCTTTTCAACTCAGAGGTTAGCCCTCCTCCAGTTAAGTAATTTTACACTTGATTGTTGCTTGTCCTTTCCCAGATCTATTCTAAACCTGATGCTATTATGATCACTCTTCCCCAAATGCTCCCCCATAGGTCTGATAGTGTCCTACTGTACAACCCAAAAAAAGTATCCCAAGAGATAGTGGCATGCTGCAGAATTAAGCTGTCAGAACAGAAATAATCAAACAGTAGGTGGAAGAGGAGGCCAAGGAAAACCCTGAAGAGGATGCTGATAATGGGCCCAAGGCTGCAGAATTTCCAGTTCCACTAGAGCTGCAGGAAGGACGACAAATCCAACAACATATAATAGCCAACCCATTCATTTAAAATTCAGTCACCCTGCACAAGTATTGATACAGGTAAACTATCCTTTATCCGAAAACCTTGGGACCAGCTGTGTTTCGGTTTTCGGAATTTTTCGGATTTCAGAAGGTTTTCTGACAACAAACACTGTGCTTGTAAACACTCGGGCCCTGCCTTGGAAGCATCTCTGAAGCTGTTGCTAAGCTACAGAGACTCTTTCCACAGCCTGACTGTTTAAAAAAATGCTAGGGGAAGAAAAAAAATGCTAGGGGAAGAAAAAAAACCAAACAAAACGGCTGCTGATTTCTGCCGTTAGATCGAGGTTTCCGGCTCCCCCTGCTCCGTATCTGAATTCCTTGACTTAGCGCAGGTCTGGGGCTCGACTGCCGCCACCAGTTGTGGGAAAGCCAGATATCGGCTGACTCCTACACTAAGCTGGCCCGCAAATCAGGTCGGGGGGGGAAGAAAAGACTATCGGACGGGCCGCTGCAGCTATCGGACGGGCCGCTGTATTGTTGGGTTCACTCTCCCGGTACCTCCTTCACACTGCCCGGCTCGGCCTGCAATCTCCTACCCAGGAGGGAACTCTGTGACCCTCTGCCCTGCTCACAGGGAAAGGCAGAGCTCCCGGACCACTCCTGTCATGTTTGGCGCCACTCAGGTCATGTCGTGCGCACGACTTACGCTCCACGAAAAAACTTTCGGTTTTTAGAGGTTTTCGGAAGTGCAGATAAAGGATAGTCTACCTGTAACTATTTTTAATGAATTGGCACAGCAAACCTATATACACCACTATCAGCTATTTGATCCCAGCCAACATGCATGTGCAGCCATTCATTGCTTGCTATATACATTTTCCCCAGGACAAATGAACTCTGCACAAAGTCAAAATCCCATTACAGACATTTATTTCCAGTCAGTATTTTTTTTACCCCTGTGCTTCCCCTTTGTGAAGGAGGTGAGGTGGCTGGCTGCTGAATGGCACGGAGTGTTTCCTGGAATAAAGATGATTCTTTACTAACCCACTATTGGTCATAAGGTGGCCTTGCAGCTGCTGACACCACATCTGATACTGTGGTGGCTGCCTGGGTCTGCTCCTTCCTGACTGCACTGTCCACTGAGGTCTGTTTCACATGGTCAACCCTGTCCTGCAATCGAATAGTGATCTCGCAAATCACACAGCTTCGCATTGTATTTCTTTTTCCCCATTTATACCTGCAGGAATTCTTGCTTTTTGTCACTTGAATGAGCTGGGTGGCATGGATGTTTAGTTGCCTGGAGAAAGCTTTCGGGCTTGGGATCATATTCTGCAATTCAATTTGTTTTTCTGTGAAAACTAAAACCAAATGCAGTAATGTATGCACAATTACTAATTGTCTGCTTTTGCAGTGGGCAGTCAGCTTTTCCAACACCTTGTTGTGCTGTTTGTATGGAGTCCTGGAAAACAGCTGATTCAGGAATAGCCTAAATTGTCAGTGGCTGAATCACTTCCACACTGATGCTGGTTTGTTTTTGCTCCTGTCCAGGCAGCCACCATGAGTGAGTGAGTGAGTGAGTGAATGTGTGTGTTCACACTCCCCTCCCTGTGCAGCAAGTCTGAGAGCAGCTCATATGCACGTGCATGGTGCGAGTGGCAGCAAGCTACGTGTGGCAGCTGCTTGCTTAGGGCTTGCTCTGTGTACTCAGTGGCCACTTGCATCATGCTGTATTAGACTGTGCCCCTCTCTATGGTTCTGTGATGGAGAACTGGCGCAGCATGGTCCTGACACCGTGAAGCTGAGGAAAGCAGCCCCAGAAAGACAGCAGTACCATGAGAAGATGCCAGACAAAACATCAAGTTTTTTTCACGTGGGGGTCACGGTGTCCCGCTAAGCCAAAGGCACCTTTAATGGTTTTAGAAGCACTTTTTTACCTGAGAGAATCACGTGATTGCATATGACAGTACTGGTTAAATATGGTGATGGTGAACTTTCCCTGGTTTTGGTGAAAACAGTGAGAACTGCTGCTGATGATGGCAGGAAAAGAACTGAGGTGCATTTCCAGAAAGAGGCTTAAATATACAGCAGGAGTGGGGAAGACATGGCCCCAGCAACAAGTCAAATCTTTGAAGGGACAGTGCTGTTGTGGGTGACCCCTGTTTGGATGACATCCTACACATGTGTGTGTGAATCCATTCAAGTTTTAAACTCATTCCAAAATACATTCCAGAGAAGAAGCCTTTTTTTTAAAAAAGAGATTAAACCTTTCATTAAATATAACTTATCCAAATAATCAGTTTTACCTGCTCCCATAATAAGTCCTGGTGCAGAATCTTTGGTGTGAACAGTGCCTGATACATATGGGTTGTCAGCCCAGCGCAGGTGCAGGTGAACAGAGCATTCAGGCTACAGAAAAGACAAGCAATAATGTCATATTTTAGGGCCATTTGATCATTTTCATTTAATTCATTACTTTGTATGAAACATATTCCTTTATCTGTATTTCTCGAAGCTTGTTTCTAATTGACACAACACAAACCAAGAAACAATACGGACTGAGATGACATAACCAGTAAGGTTTTCTAATTTAGGCTAACACAATTCTCAGCACGTTTTAAACATCTGAAGTACTGCATTCAGTTTTGGGCATCGCACCTCAGGAAGGATATATTGGCCTTGCAGGGGATGCAGCGCAGAGTCACCAGAATGATTCTGGGGCTTAGACGGTTAAATTATGAGGGCAGGCTGCATAAACTTGGCTTGTATTACCTTGAGTATAGAAGATTGAGGGGTGATCTAATCTAGGTGTTTAAAATGTTAAAAGGATTTGATATGGTAGATACAGAGAAATTATTTCCACTGATGTGAAAATCAAGAAAAAGCAGACATAATCTTAAACTTAGAGCTAGGCCATTTAGGAGGGAAATCAGGAAGCACGTTTTCACACAAATGGCAGTAGAAATCTGGAATTCTCTCCCCCAAAAGGCTGTAAATGCTAGGACAATTAGAGCTATCAAACCTGAGATCGATAGATCTTTGTTAGGTAAGGGTATCAAGGGATATGGAGCTAAGGTGGGTCCATGGACTTGAGGTACAAATTAGCCATGATCTAATTGAATGTCAGAGCAGACTTGATGGGCCAAATGGCCTACTTCTGTACTGTGCTGTTCTATGATTCCATGTTCTGGTGTAAGATTTAGTTCTGACAGTTCAATAGAAAAAGCTTTAAAAACACAAAGAGGTATCATTGGACTCATGACATGTAACACGCATATGGCGTACAGGAAAACAGATTCATACTTCTTTTTAGAAAGTTACTCTAAGACAACCACAACAGAAATAAAAACACCACAACAATATACACTGTGCAAAAAACAAAACACCAGGTCAAAATAACTCTATCGCAAAACACCCTAACCATCTGCTGTTTCTGAGACCTGCAGCACAATCAGTATGGTTTCCTGACAGCTGACACTCAGTAATACGGCTTAATTTGCAGTATGTTGCCAAGGACACATGCATAAAGTAGTGCTCTCATTGTAAAGGCTTTTTTCTGTAGTTTACACAAAGATAGTGAGAATGCATACATATTTTTTTACCAGAAAATCTTTACTTAGATTATTAACACCAAATTGGTGTGTTATTCGTATGAAAATGAACACATTCAAGGGAAATACGACTGTGGGGTGAAAAGAAAAATTCACTGACCATAGAACATTCTGTTTTCTGGAACTGGTTAATTTTTCCCAATTCGGAAATATCCATAGTAGAGAGCTCATTCAGTTAACAGAGTATTTGATGAGTTTAATTACTTTTCTCAACCAGGTTGCTAAGTGAGGTGCCTTGCTTCCTTAGGTGTATTATTTTTCAGTTCGTTCCTGGGATGTGGGCACCGCTGACAAGGCCGGCATTTATTGCCCATCCCTAATTGCCCTTGAAAAAGTAGGGTTGAGCCACCTTCTTGATCCATTGCAGTCCATGTGGCGAAGGTACTCCCACAGTGCTGTTAGGGAGGGAGTTCCAGAATTTTGATCCAGCGACGATAAAGGAACGACAATATATTTCCAAGTCAGGGTGGTGTGTAACTTAGAGGGGAACTTGCAAGTGATGGTGTTCCCATGTGCCTGCTGCCCAGGTCTTTCTAGGTGGTAGAGGTTGCGGGTTTGGCAGGTGCTGTCGAAGAAGCTTTGGCGAGTTACTGCAGTGCATCTTGTAGATGGTACACACTGCAGCCACGGTGCGTCGGTGGTGGAGGGAGTGAATGTTTAAGGTGGTGGATGGGGTGCCAATCAAGCGGGTTGCTTTGTCCTGGATGGTGTCGAGCTTCTTGAGTGTTGTTGGAGCTGTACTCATCCAGGCAAGTGGAGAGTATTCCATCACACTGACGAAAAGTCATCGACCTGAAACGTTAACTCTGTTTCTCTCTTCACAGGTACTGCCTGACCTGCTGAGTATTACCAGCATTTTCTGTTTTTATTACAGATTTCCAGCATCTGCAGTATTTTGCTTTAGTATTAGTATTCCATCACACTCCTGACTTGTGCCTCGTAGATGGTGGAAAGGCTTTGGAGAGTAAGGAGGTGAGGCACTCGTTGTAGAATACCCAGCCTCTGACCTGCTCTTGTAGCAACAGTATTTATGTGGCTGTTCCAGTTAAGTTTCTGGTCAATAGTGACCCCCCAGGATGTTGATGGGGGGGGGGCATTCAGCGATGGTAGTGCCGTTGAATGTCAAGTGCGGTGGTTAGACTCTCTCTTGTTGGAGAGGGTCGTTGCCTGGCACTTGTGTGGCACGAACGTTACTTGCCACTTATCAGCCCAAGCCTGAATGTCATCCAGGTCTTGCTGCATGCGGGCGTGGACTGCTTCATTATCTGAGGAGTAGCGAATGGAACTGAGCACTGTAATCATCAGCGCACATCCCCACTTCTGACCTTATGATGGAGGGAAAGTTATTGATGAAGCAGCTGAAGATGGTTGGGCCTAGGACACTGCCCTGAGGAACTCCTGCAGCGATGTCCTGGGGCTGAAATGATTGACCTCCAACAACCACAACCATTTCCTTTGTGCTAGGCATGACTCCAGTCAGTGGAGAGTTTTCCCCGACTCCCATTTACTTCAATTTTACTACGGGTCCTTGATGCCACACTCAGTCAAATGCTACCTTGATGTCAAGGGCAGTCACTCTCACCTCACCTCTGGAATTCAGTTCTTTTGTCCATGTTTGGACCCAGGCTATAATGGGGTCTGGAGCCCGGTGGTCTTGGCGGAAGCCAATCCGAGCATCGGTGAGAAGGTTTTTGGTAAGTGCCACGTGATAGCACTGTTGACGACACCTTCCATCATTTTGTTGATGATTGAGAGTAGACTGGTGAGGTGGTAATTGGCCAGATTGGATTTGTCCTGCTTTTTGTGGACAGGACATACCTGGGCAATTTTCCACTTTGTCGGGTAGATGCCAGTGTTGTAGCTGTACTGGAACAGCTTTGCTGGAGGCGCAGCTAGTTCTAGAGCACAAGTCTTTAGCACGGCAGGTGGGATGTTGTCAGGGCCCATAGCCTTTGCTATATCTAGTGTGCTCAGCCATTTCTTGATATTACATGAAGTGAATCGAATTGGCTGAAGACTGGCTTCTGTGACGGTGGGGACCTCAGGAGGAGGCGGAGATAGATCATCCATTCGGCATTTCTGGCTGAAGATGGTTGCAAACGCTTCAGCCTCGTCTTTTGCACTCATGTCAAGGATGGGGATGTTCATGGAGCCTCCTCCTCCTCCCGTTAGTTGTTTAATTGTCCATCGCCATTCATGACTGGATGTGGCAGGACTGCAGAGCTTTGATCTGATCCGTTGGTCGTGGGATTTCTTAGCTTTGTCTATAGCATGCTGTTTCTGCTGTTTAGCATGCATGCATGTGTTGTAGCTTCACCAGGTTGGTACTTCAATTTTAGGTACACCTGGTGCTGCTCCTGGCATGCTCTTCTACACTCCTCATTGAACCAGGGTCGGTCCCCTGGCTTGATGGTAGTGGTAGAGTGAGGGATATGCCAGGACATGAGGTTACAGATTGTGGTGGAATACAATTCTGCTGTTGCTGATAGCCCACAGCGCCTCATGGATGCCCAGTTTTGAGCTGCTAGGTCTATTCTGAATTTATCACATTTAGCATGGTGGTAGTACCACACAACACACTGGAGAGTGTCCTCAGTATGAAGATGGGACTTCGTCTCCACAAGGACTGTGCGGCAGTCACTCCTACCAATACCGTCATGGACAGATGCATCTGCGAAAGGTAGATTGGTGAGAATGAGGTCAAGTAGGTTTTTCCCTCGTGTTGGTTCTCTCACCACCTGCCGCAGGCCCAGTCGGCCAGCTCAGTCAGTAGTGGTGCTTGAGGTCCTCAGCCCCTTGTAATGTGTTGGGTTTTTACACTAGATATTGGCCCAGAACTATGCACTGCGCATGCGCGGGAAACCGGCACTTCCGCTCCCCTGAAAGAAGGGGTTCAGAGTTCGAACGCGTGCGCAGGAGAGGCTGCACGTGCGCATCGAACTTGCGTTTTTTTTTGCAGGTTTTCCCGGGAGGGTAAGTCTCCAGAATTTACACATTTAAAAAGCAGTCGTAAGGCCTGCTTTTTACAAGGTAAGTGGTGAATTAATTAAAATTAAAACATTTTTTCCACAGGTTTATTATTTTTAAATACTTTATAGAAAGGTAAGTTTATTTTTAGCTCCGTTAGAAAATAAAAACTTTTTTTCAAAAATTTAAATTATTGTTTAAAATAGTTATTTCGTATAATTTATAGTTTATTTAAAAAGTGTGATTTAAAAAAAAAAATTATTTGAAGATTTAGTGATGTTTTGGGGCTCGTAGTATTTCTAAGTTTGACAGCACTTCCTGTCACACTTATGAATGAAGCATTCCCTGCTCCGATTGGCTCCCCATGGCCCACGTGATCCCAGGGGACGCATCGAACTAACTGCGCCCCTGGGATACACAAGCACTGCGCGCCAGCAGTTGGAGCAGGCCCAGGATCGGAATTCCACGGGGGCCCACAGCTCACCGGCCAGCACGCAAGGTTGGGGGCTTACACCCGCGGGAAGCCCCTGACCCGAATTTCTGGGCCATTATCTTTGGGGTGAGCATCAAAAACCACTCTAGTAAGTAGACCTCACGTACCCCATGTCAAGAGTGTATCTTTATCTGCCCCAATATCGAGGCAAATTGAGCGAGACCCCAGATTTGAACAAAGAATCCTTGCCAATGTATTCCAGCTTACTGGCCGATATCACATCCCACAATATGACAGCTTTTCCTTTGACAGATAATACACCACTATGGAACCATTCATGGGGGCATTCGGGAAATCTCCCAATGTCCCATATGGCCAGTTCACCCCTGTTGACATTGATATTAAGCTTCCTTTTGTTCAGCAAGAACCAAGCCTCAGATGTTTATTCATGCCTCTGGCCTACCAGACCATGATATATATATTCCTGTAGCTTGCTGAAACAGCCAGCAAATCAAATATTAACCTTATGCTTCATTTTTGTCACACCCGCTTCAATCCAAAAATGTCTAAGTACGACTCCAAACTGAACTAATTCAAATTACTTTAAAGAGCAGCTAGATATTACTAAATTTTGATCAAGATGTGCTTCATTTGCACGTTTTAAAATTTATAGTCATCTTAATTTTGGAGGTTTGGGTTCTTTTTTATTCTTCAGCTCTTGTACCGCCCATTATTTCCTGGTTAAGAGAGCAGAAATCAACCTGCTCCTTGGCCTTGACCAATATTGCTCTCAATCTAGATACTAAGAAGGTGAATAGTCTGACATGACCTTGTTTCACTATGTGAGGTGCCTCAATATTTAGAAAATCAGAAGCACAAATACACATCTAGATGCCCTGCCCCTTTGAAATATGATAGTGAGCACGAATAGAGGATAAAATATCAAACAAAAGCAACATCATTGCCCGTTTTTGTATCTCAAGCCCCGGGGGTGCGATTTTAACTGTTCCTGCCGGGCAGGAAACTTACAGCAGTGAATCGGCCACCTGGTTTTCACCCGGCCCGATTTTTCTTTCAGTTGAAGCTAATGGAAAGGAAGAGTGGGCAGGGAATAAAGCAGGCAGCCGACCCTCAACCGCCCATTTCCCGTCCAGCGGGAACAGTTAAAATTGACCCCTGGCGATTGTCCATGGCTTATTCAGAAATGTCTTGAAAAGTTAGATGCCTCTGTTATGTAAAGAGTGATCTGTTTCAATTTATTTGTGGTGGTTTAAACACACACTTCAGTTTTGCCTTATTATCTATTGGGAGAGTTTGTGTGTGTTTCCTGGCTGTCAAATGAGAGCGAGAGAGAGAGATGTAGTTGATCCCTGACAATCTAATGGAAGGCTTTTAAATTAATCTGAGTGGTCATCTTTAGTATTGATCCATCCCTGTCATAAGAACATTAGGAATAAGAGTAGGCCATTCAGCCCCTTGAGCCTGCTCCACCACTCATTAGATCATGGCTAATCTGCAGCTCAATTCCATTTACCCGACTTTGCTCCATAGCCCTTCATACCTTTACCCAACAAGATCTAATGATCTCAATCCTGAAAGTTACAATGGGAACATAGAATTAGGAACATAGGCCATTGAGCCCCTCGAGCCTGCTCCGCCATTTAATGAGGTCATGGCTGATCTGCAACCTAACTCCATATACCCGCCTTTGGCCCGTATCCCTTAATACATTTGGTTAACAAAAATCTGTCAATCTCAGATTTAAAATTAACAATTGATCTAGCATCAATTGCCATTTGCGGAAGAGAGTTCCAAACTTCTACCACACTTTGTGCATAGAAGTGTTTCCTAATTTCACTCCTGAAAGATCTGGCTCTAACTTTTAGACTATGCCCCCTAGTCCCAGACTCCCCAACCAGCGGAAATGGTTTCTCTCTATCCACCCTATCTGTTCCCCTTAATAACTTGAAAACTTTGATCAAGTCATCCCTTAACCTTCTAAATTCCAGGGAATACAACCCTAGTTTGTGTAATCTCTCCTCGTAACTTAACCCTTGAAGTTCGGGTATCATTCTGGTAAACCTACGCTGCACTCCCTCCAAGGCCAAAATATCCTTCCTAAGGTGCAGTGCCCAGAACTGCTCACAGTACTCCAGATGTGGTCTAACCAGGGCTTTGTACAGCTGTAGAATAACTTCTACCCCCTTGTATTCTAGTCCTCTAGATATAAAGGCTAACATTCCATTAGCCCTTTTTGATTATTTTCTGTACCTGTTCATGACATTTTAATGATCTATGTACCTGAACCCCCAAGTCTCTTTGGACCTCCACTCTTTTTAGCTTTTCACCATTTAGAAAATACCCAGTTCTATCCTTTTTAGGTCCAAAGTGGATGAACTCACATTTGCCTGCACTGTATTCCATTTGCCACAGTTTTGCCCATTCACTTAATCTATCAATATCTCTTTGTAATTTTATGTTTTCATCTACACTGCCCCCTATCTTTGTGTCCTTGGCAAACTTGGATATGTGGCTTTCTACCCCATCATCTAAGTCATTAATAAATACAGTGAATAGTTGAGGCCCCATCACCGATCCCTGCTGGACACCACTCATCACATCCTGCCAATTAGAGTACCTACCCATTATCCCTATTCTCTGTCTCCTGCGGCTCAGCCAATTTCCTAACCAGGTCAATAATTTGCCTTCAATTCCATGGTTAACCTTAGTTAACAGTCTCTTATGACTGTCCCAGTATCCACATCCCAAAATTGAGATACGGAGCACAGCCACACATAGCAACGGTCCATGTGAGAAGGGAGGGAACTAACAGTGACCAATTCAAACTTCAGTAGGTACACCTTCCATCAGTGAATGGGAAAGGCATCAAAAATACAAGTTTGGGACCCATTCACCCACTTTAGGCTTTATGAAAGAAAAAGAAAACTATTAAGAATATTTAGAAATAAAGCACTTTTAAAAATGTGCTCCTTTGGGGAATCTGTGTGCATCAAGATGTGGCAAGGCAGCACTGGAGAATTAATCATTGCTTTCATTTTGAACTCAGTGCCAACATCAAGCTGTTTGAGACCAGGTGAAGCATGAATCAGAAATAATTCAGAGGGGTTTCAGCATCACCCTGGCAACGGGCCTAAACCTCAACTTCAGGTCACTCCCTATTGCACCAAGGGGACTCTTTCATCTCCTATAATGTATAAGTCCAATTACAAATAACTTTAAAAAAATTTTAAAAATACAAAAATGCCATTTGTCTATTTGTGCAGCATCTGCACTGTGAAATTTAAAATAATATACAACCTGATTTGTGATTCCTTGGGCAGAAAGCCCAATTCAAAACAAAATGAATACAAGGAGAGTAATAAATTTGGGAGCATATATATTATTGATGAATAAAGCACTTCAAAATTGTAATTATACCTTTAACATGTCAGTTTTCAAAATAAGTCCTGACATCTAATATCAATAAATGTGCAACTCCTCATTAATTATTACTTACAATTAACACCCACAGACTTCTAGCTCTACTCAAAACAATTGGAGCTCCAAATAGGTCTTAAATTTCCCAGAAAAATAAATAAAACAAAATAAAGCACAAATAGACTTGCAAAAAAAACCTCTGCTTCAATGGAAAGGCAAATTGGGCAGGATGTATAACCTTCGGCGAATCTGCTATCACTCATTTTGCGCTCCCACAAATTTTAACTCAGTTAGTTATAGACTTTCATGCAGTTCAAGAGGAGAAGCACATCATGCAATGCCCAAAGGTACACAGGCCACTAACCATATGTGTCGAGAAGTAATTGCCTTCTTTGTGCAAGAAGTAATAGTAAGTAATCCTGATTACTTAGAGCAAAGTTGGAGACATGCCTTGTGGAAAGCTGTCTCAGCTTCCATCGGGATACATAATCAAATACTGTTACTGGGATACTGTGGGGTAGACCAACACTGCTATATTCTCCTGGTCTAACCTTCATTTCATATACACGGTAAGCACCCGGCCTTGATTGGGCCTCCAACTGGTAGTTTGCCAAAGACGGGGTGGGTAGAATATCCAGCGAAATAGCAGCTCTTTAGGGGATGCAGCTGATATGAAGAGACATGGCCACTTAAAGTAAGTGGTGTCGAGTTGGAGCAATAATTTCTGGTCTGCCCAAAAGTCGCATGGAGCAAAAGAAATGGTTTCTGAAACTGATCAATTGCAAAACAAATTCTGAGGCAGGAAAAGGAGTCTGTGGGCAAGTGAGGAATCGTGAACCCTTCCCATACTTCTTGAATTCTCTTAAAGGTAAGGATATCCTTGGTGACCTTTTCCAAGGGATTCAATGTCTGGTAAAGTGAAGGTACTGCTGCATGAGATGGGAGTGAGAAGGGTAGCCCTGTTTGGCACTCGAGAGCACATAACCAAAAGGACAGTATCAATTAAAAAGCAAAAAAAAAAAGTTAAAATGGACATACCACATTCCCGCCCGGGATTTAAAACTGGGCCCAAAATCTCAGCCGGGGTCAACGCTGTGTACCATGCCCAGAGGAACTGGGAGCAGGTGTGGAAGATGGCGCAGACCTTAAGCAAGTTGCCAAGTATGAATGGCACAAAATGCTTGCCGTCAATCTTCTACACATTTATTGCTGATCCATGCCAGACCCACAGATAACATTCATTGCTGACTATGCATGTCTATTCTCCAGCAGGACACACAGTCAACTGAAACCCTTGGTACATTTACATTAAGTAAAGGTTATATAGAGCAAATCACTGTAACACAACCTCAGCTACAGGATGGGCACTTATCTGTCACTATATCCCCATGGCCATTGTACGTGCCCCTTTTAACTTACAACATCTCAAGACTGCTTCTTTGCTAGCTCAGCAAGATGGAACCTAACCCAAAATGGAAGAAGCCCAGAAATTACGGCCCGTAATTGCCGATAGGAGGCTTCCTGTGTGTGGATGCCTCCTATCGGAAAAAAATCTACGCACTTACCTGAGGGCTCTCGAGGTCCGGTCATTTCCGATCCTGGGCCTCTCCACAGTCGAAATGCGCAGGGCCCACATATCCCAGGGGTGCATGCGATTCGCAAGCATCCCTGGGATCACGTGGGCCAGGCGAGCCAATGAAAGAAGGGAATTTGTCAAAAGTATGAATGGGGATCACTGAAAAAAGACACTAAAACATTAAATAATTTTTTAAAAAACCATCACATTTTTTAAATGAGTTAAAATAAACTTACTTTTTTTTTTACAAAGTATTTTTAAATTATAAATGAGTGAAAAAAAAATTATTTAAAAAACTTTTTAAAACTCTTATTCTGGTAAAAGCAGGCCTTACGCCTGCTTTTATCCAGGTGTAAGATTTCTAAGGGTTTTCAGCGGGCGGAGGTGGTGCAGAAAGCAGAACTATCCGCCCGCAGAGGCCCTTCTCCAGGGCAGGTGTCCAATCTGTCAAGAGGATTCTTGACAGATCGGAATTGTCGGTTTTCAGCGCTTGCGCTTCGCATGCCTGAAACCAACATTTCCGATGTCCCTACGGGTGGGTACACAGTTCGTACCCACCCGTAGGCATCGGAAAATACGGGCCTACAAGTCTTTGACTTGCTTGGACAAGGCCACCATAGACAACCACATCAATAAGAGCATTGATGAAATATGAGAAGGTAAAACCAGAGACCTCCTTCAAGCTCAGGCTATTACCATCCTGCCTTTGTTATATTATGACCCCTTTCTCACTCCCTCCCACAGGCATACACACAAACATCACACACAGTGGGGCAGGTTTTCCTCTTTTGTACTTGAGCATTAAATAATCAGCTGGGCGGATCCGGCCTTAGAGGAAAATCAGGTGGGGGAAGATTGTCTGATTTTTCCTCCATCAATCTTATGCAACTCCCAATTGCAATAATTTATTTACAGGCCAGCAACTCATTGCTAATCAAATAAAAATGCAGCAAGCTTTTATAAACAGAGTCCACATTTGAAACCAATTTTCACGGCAGCCCTAAATATATGTGGTGCCTGGAAGGAGTTTTTAAATAACAACTGCTCCTAATTAAACTAATCTGAAACAACTTTAGAGTCTCAGCATGCGGCAAGAACATTGCTAATAACAATCACGCAAGTCCTCTTAAATGTGAAATTATGAAAGCAACAATATTCTTACTAGATGTTGCTTTTATAATTTGAAAAAAGATAAAGCAGCTCCTCATCATCTGCTTCAATAAAGTCTTCACAACAACACTTTGAACCTGAACTGACTTATTTCGAGAAATACGCCTTCACTTACCAGAAGCACCACTGTTGAAGTAAATGGCCTAGAAATTGGCCTGAGGCGCCCAAGCGGCGCAAAGTTCGCCTGGGCGCTGGAATTTGCGCCGCGATTGCCGCAAATTCAGTTGAAGTGCCCCTAGAGGGAGATTGGGTGCGGCTTGAGGCGCTCCGCGTCCCTCTTAGGGCGCTAAAAGTGAATTTCGCAGCGTTACGTGCCGCAGCGCCACACGCTGCGGCACGGCACGCTGCGGTACTGCAGGCCTTCCTCCCATTGTTAAGGGGGAGGGGCCTGCAACAGTGCGAGCCCCGATCGCGAGTGCTGGCAAAAGAGCCCGGCACCAAGGAGAAGTGCCGGGCTCTCGGGAAACAGCCGGCAATGCCGCGGGGGGGGGGGGGGCGGAAACCAGGAGGCCGGGGACGGAGGTGCTGGCAGGCGGCCGCCGAAAAAGCGGCCGCCCCGCACCTCCACCTTAACTTGCGCCTCTGCCGGCGCAGCAAGGCCCCGTGAACCGGGCGCGGGTAAGTATCGCGATCGGGGCGCTGTGCACACCGATGACGTCATCGGTGGCGGCGCAGTGCAAAAGGCTAACGCCACCATTAGCGCCCCTGCTGAATATCGCGGGAGGCGCAGCCAGTGGCGCTACAGCCACTGACTGCCTCTTTAGGCGCTAACAGGTGGCGCTACTCACCCAATTTTTCCCCCAATGAGTTTCATCAGCAAACCCAAGAAGCTCTCATCACTCCACCAAGTAAGCAGCTGCTTGTACAACTGAGTGAGAATGGTTGCTGTTCCTATCGCTGTAATGACAGTCAGACTTGGAAGGGGTGATTTTGGACTTGTGCCCGAAACAGGTGCGGAGTCTGAGAAGTCAGCGTTGGGATGCCCAAAGCACTTCTGCATTATTTAAGTTACTGCTGGCAAGCTGCAGGTGCCAAGTGGGCACTCTGTCGCAGCTCGCTGGCTGTGAGAGAGTATGAAATCAGTGGGCTGCCACTTTGAGCCAGCCGGCAGGTTGGGCCTGAAGGGGAACTGATTCCGAGGGTGTCGAGCACTGGCCGGCAGCTGTCCGCAGTATTTTTGTGGGGTGAGGAGGAGCATTCCTGCGTCTCCTGGCCCCATGAAAATTCCCCAATACAAATTTCTGGGCCTTTCTCTGAATGGCCACCAACGGTCCCTTTAAGGACCACTTGTTAGGCCACTGAATGCCTGGTACAAAAGATCTAAATTGTCTCCACCGCTGCTTGGCATTGGTTCAGTTCTGCACAGACAGACCCGACACCTGGGAGACTCGCGTGGAGGCGGGTTAACAGCGGCTTTCCTACCCACTATCAATCTTTGCTATTTTGACAGCAGACCCGCCTCCAGACCAGCAGTCTGAGCGCCGGCAAAATTCAGCCCCTGGTGTGGGGTAGAATACAAACAGAATATTTTGGATGAACTGAAATTTACAGAGAGTGGAGGATGGGAGGCTAGCCAGAAGAGCATTGGTAGAGTTGAGTTTGAAGGTGACAAAAGCATAGATGCGGGTTTCTGCAGTAGATGAACTGAGGTGGAGCAGGTGATGTTGGTGATCTTTGTGATGGAAAGGGTATGATATTAGAACCTCAGCTGAGCCTAAGACAGCAGCCAGGGAATGCGGTCGAACCTTTGGCAAGGGTAGGGAGTTTATGGCCATGGCTTCGTACTTACCAATGTTTAACTGGAGGAAATTATGGCTCATCCAAGACTTCAAGCAGTCTGACAACAGAAGCAGTGGAAGGGTTAATAGAGGCAGTGGAGAGGTAGAGATGGATGGCATCAATGTACATATGGAAGTTAATCCACATCTACGGATAATGTCGCCGGGGGCAGCACGTAGAAGAAGAGCTAAGGATAACTCTTTGGGGGACGCTAGAAGCGAGAGTGAGAAGAGAAGCCATTTCTGGAAATGCTCTGGCTGCAATTTGATAGGTAGGAATGGAACCAAGCAAGGGCAGTTCCACCAAGCTGCACAACAAGTGAGAAATGTTGGAGGAGGATGGTGTGGTCGACCGTGTCAATTGCTGCAGAGAGGTCAAGAGGGACAATGCACCACAGTCACAGAGAATATAATTTGTAACTTTGATTAAGGCCATTCTGGTGCTGGAGAGTGGTGAAGACCTGATTGGAGAGATTCAACCAGGAAGCTGTGGGTGAAATGGGCACAAATTTGTGAGGAATGCATTAAAGGACTTTAGAGTGGATATGGAGATCGGCGATGGGATCTATAGTTTGCAAGGATAGAGGGGTCAAGCGTGGGCTTTTTGAAGAAATTTGAAAAGGAGGGAGACAGTACCGGCAGAAAGAGAAACATTTACAGTGTCCACGAGCATGGGGGCCAGGAAGGAAAGTTGGCTGATCAGTTTAGTTGGAATGGGTTCAAGGGAGCAGGAGGTGGGTCTCATGGACAAGGTGAGCTCAGAGAGAGCATAAGGGGAGATAGAAGAAAAACTAGAGAGAGACAGGGCTTCAGGTCTATAAGCCTGAGCACAAAAGCTCTACTGTTCAATACATATTTTCAGTTTTGTTTGGATATAAATGAATATCAAGGGTTTTAACGATGTGCGATAGTTTTGACACTATGTGAAGTTGAGTGTTATAATTGTTATAGTCAAACCCTTGATTTACTCTGGACAGGAATTTTAAAATGATATAAGCAGTACTGACATACTCATGGACATTAAACTGATAGAAAATATAAATTGTTTCCCCTCAACATGATGACGTGCTAGTGGAATCTTAAACTGCAGTTACTCTTTAGATTAGCAGCATGCTGAGGAGACACGTAAGAGAGCATAATTTGTGATTGTAGAACATGAATTTAGCCATAGTCCTGATTCTGCTCTCTTGTAATCCAATTTATAATATTTTGAAAGAAAATTTTACAAAATCTATCCATGATATATAAGCGGCTAAAGTAGATTCTGAAGCTGAAGGGTTAAAATGCACATTTTTTTTAATCCAATCAATTTACTTAATTCTTTCTCCTTCACAAACAACCAGCTCTGATTTTGCATCCACAAACAGTAAATGGTAGGTACATTTTATGCCTGTAGATATTTGATTATAATAAGAGTACAGCTGGAAAAAACAAAAATGGAACTTAAATGATAAAAATTACAGAAAAGTATTTTTGGGCCTAATTCTAAAAATAATGCTTTTTTATTATTCATTCTCAGGATGTGGACATATTGGCCACCCTAGATGGGCCTTCTTCTTGAACCGCAGCAGAACGGTTTGATACAACTCAGTAGCTTGATAGGCCATTTCAGAAGGCAGTTAAGAGTCAACCACATTGGTGTGGGACTGGAGTCACATATAGGCCGGCAAGTTTCCTTCCTTAAAAACTTCATACTTTCCATTTAAAAACAACAAGAAAATCAGAACACAGCACAGCCTTCCTAGGGAGACACTTACCAGATGACAGTTAGTTGGTTTGCCATTCATGTCGGTGGCAGGCGGCGTCAATAATTGCCAATCACGGCCCTTGTTGTAGGTGATGTAGGTCTTCACTTTACCATTCACTTTTTTATTAGCCAAGAAAACCCCTTTAACTCCCTGCACCTTTAAGGCAAAAAAAGAGGCGGGAGAAGGAAAAAGAAAAAAAAGAGTTAAGTAACCGCAGGCATAAACAAATTTATACCGTTTCCCAACTTTGTGCTGAATTTGAATAATTGTCTTAAAATTTCCTCAAAGCCAAAATTTCTGATTAATTAATATACAGTCAGGATAATCAAACTGGCTTTTCCATTCTGTCTAACAAAACTGCTGGTACCTCAAACAAAGGCAGATACAGGAAACTTTGTGTTATCCGGAGGCTAAATGTCCGGCAAGCTCGAGCCACCGGTAAAAATCAGGAGCCGTTTCGTTAGGTTTTTTTTCTTTTCGTTGCTTTTTTCTCAACAGTCAAGCTCTGCAAGGTCTCGCTGAAGCTGTTGCTAAGCTACAGAGACGCTACAGAGAGTACGGCCGACTGTTTAGAAGCTGTTGCTAAGCAACAGGGTTTGTTGCCAGATATCTCCGTATGTTTCAACATTAGCGCTGGTTTGTCCGGCAGTTTTGAGGGAACGGCAACAGCTCGGTCCCGTCGGTGCCGGATAGCACAAAGTTTCCTGTATGTCATTAAGAAATTGGATTGAGCAGACTGAGTGGTGAAAATCTATTAAGAGGTGATGGATGAAAGACATGCACATATCAGGCACTATTGCAGTGTAATTTGTCCCTGCATTTGGTAATAGACCTTTCAGTAACAGATTGCTTTGCTAATTGCAATATACGGCATCATTCATCTGAGCAGGAAAACACAATCTAAAAATAAAACTAACGTTGGTTTCCTTGGTTATTTCAAACCCTTCATTAATCTTTCAGGGCATCACATATGTGTTATGCATTTTATATAAATATATTTATTTATTTATATACACACACATACAAACATTACACACACAGAAATATCATTGCTTTTTTTTTTAAGAAAGCAATGAATTATGGTCCCAGGTCTTTACCTTTCACTTTTGAAATGATTTCTCCCCGCTTTAATCCTTCTGCACCACAAACCATTCTTTTGGCAAGAGACCTGTCAGGTGACACACTCAGGGGCCAGCTCCAATGTTGCTCTATTTCCAGATGCAGAAAGGCGTGCAAAACTGTGTTGGGTTGCTTTGCTCTCTCACTTTCCCTCCCCCTCCCTCCCCCACTATTCAAGAGAGCCTCTGTGTCCTTTCACCCTTGCCAAGACCAGGAACACATCAAGTGGGGGGAGGGGGCAGGGTCACATCTACAGACACACACCCCACCATGCAGTACACCAACATGCGGTACTGCTGGAATGCCTTGGTTCTGGGCGTTAACGGTTCTTTTTCAGATTGAGTCGTTTTCCTCCTTTTAGTACAGAGTGGGCTGCAGACTTCATCACTATCAATACCACTCTACAATTTGCCAGTAGGAGACGTACTTCAAATGGAGCAAACTGCAAAACTCAGTAGTGTCCTTTTCACCAAAGAGTCAGGTAAACGTGGAAGTGAGCAATTAATTCTTCAACGCTCTGGTAAAGTGCTATACCACCTTGCATAGTCAGACAAGCTTTCATCTTACTTCTATGTGATTAAAATTGTACCAAAAGAAACAGTGTCTGCAGATGTTGGATCATAAAAAATGTGTGCAGAGTTTGAAAACTTGAAAAGGAAGTTTCATTATTCAAGGCAATCTTTCAAACAGCAGTTTCAGTGCTCGAGCACTCGGCCCTCAAACAGGAGAGACTGGAGCAAAAGCAAAATACCGCGGATGCTGGAAATCTGAAACAAAAACAGAAAATGCTGGAAATACTCAGCAGGTCAGGCAGCATCAGTTCTGATGAAGGGTCCCAGACCTGAAACGTTAACTCTGTTTCTCTCTCCACAGATGCTGCCTGACCTGCTGAGTATTTCCAGCATTTTCTGTTTTTGTTTAGGAGAGACTGGAGTCTCAGTCTAGCCCTGCCTGAGGTAGGGGGTGCTGACATACTTCCACTCACACCTGAGTCTCCCTCTTCAACTGGGAAGGTAGGAAAGACTGACCCACTGATGTGCCCTTGCCCTCTGTCAATCCCACCCCAAGAAGAGTACGATTACCTGAGTCTATCTAGCCCCTGATAGAAAGTGTGAGTGTGAAACATCAAGTGAGGACAGGGTCTATCCTTGGACCCCTGCTATTTCTCATCTACATGCTGCCCCTCGACGACATCATCCAAAAACACATCAGATTCTACATGTAGGCTGACGACACACAGCTCTACCTCACCACCCTCCATAAAATTAAGCTCATAAAAAACTCTGCTGCCCGTATCCTAACTTGCACCAAGTCCCGTTCATCCATCACCCCAATATTTATCCCTCAACCAACATAACAAAAAAAACAGATTATCTGGTCATAATCACATTGCTGTTTGTTGGACTTTGCTGTGCGCAAATTGACTGTCGCGTTGCCCACATTACAACAGTGACTCATTTCAAAAAAGTACTTCATTGGCTGTAAAGCACTTTGAGACGTCCGATGTTCATGAAAGGCGCTATATAAATGCAAGTCTTTCTTTCTTTCCAGGATTTCCAGGGCTTATGTGGGGCGGGTGCAGAGCTGGTCCTGTGTCTGCAATAGGTGCAGGCCCATCGCTGTGATTCAAATGACGCGGGAGCCATCTTTCCTAACCCTCTCCCTTTTTCCTAGATTTGCGGTTGAGCACTGCCGAGATAAAGAAGCGTGCGATAAAGCTTGTGTTGTGCTCGCATTGCGACTACACGATATGAGGAGGCCCAGCAGCAAGCTGAAGAGGTGGCCCCTAGGTAAATTTAAAAATCTTTACCTACTTACCAAGCAGCTCTTCGGGCTTTGGAACCTTCTAGCCATGGCTCTCCAGCAGCAGCCAGAAGTCTCCGAGGCCAGCGGTATATTTTAGTAATAAAGGACTAAGATTTCAGAAGTAAAGTTACTCCTACTATCTGAATAGCATCATTACTGTAAGACTAAGAGCTTTTTCACCATTACAATATGCGAGCTGAAATCTAGAAAAAAGGCAAATATATTTACATCTGGAAGTGTAAACTGATACACACCTTTAACTGAACTGTACTCATATCAATCTTGTTGCTGCTCAGGGGAAGAGAAAATCGGAGGAAGAGTCATAAGCGAACACACCGCGTGGTGCCCAGTTTGAGATGGCACACATGAAGGCCAGGGAGCAGGTCATCACCTGCTTGGTGACAGGACACCATGACTCAGCGCGACCCATACAACAAAAAAATAGGAGGGTTGCATTCCCTTGCGATATCAAGAGTACGAGTACATAAATATCATTTTCTGAGACAAGCAGAACTGGATTTTCATGAAAGCTGAATAGATCTTTGTGAGTTTTATTTTTAAGTTAAAACACAAAGACATATGAAAATTAATCTGATCAGCATTTTTAAATTTAAATTGTTGAATGGATGGGGTACTTCAACTGACAAGGCAATCAAGTAATCAATTTTGGATTCAATGTTTACAAGCTGGGCCTCAAATTTAAAATGGCTGACGGCGCTGGTTTAAAAATGAATCCTTTTGCATTTAAAAAAAAGTATTTTTAACTGTTCGGGCAGGTGATTTCCAAAATTTGCAGAATAACAGATTAATGGCACTCTGGTGTTGTGGTATTGATGGTGACATTGTATAGTGCAGAGATACTTTTTTATGTTTCTTTTCTGATTCTCTCCTTTTTTTCTCCTTCCTTTCCTGAGTAAGCTGGAGTGAGCTTCCAAAAACGGTATCAGCCCTCTGGTACCACACCCAGATGGGGGCATCCTTCATTTGGGAATTTACCCCCTTGAGTGCTGACAGGCTATCTAACTGTGGATGGCATCACAGCTGATAATGATGCAGCCCTCACCTGGCATCCACACACACTGGGCGAGACTCTCCTCATTGGAGTGGAGTAGGAACGGGGCAGGACTTCGAACCACCTCTCCAACTCTGCCCTAACCCTAAGTCGGGTGTCCACTGGGTATGCACTAGTGGGCTCCCAGCAGGATTCCCATTGCCAAGAGGGAGCCCACTTGTGCTGACTGCAAAATTCTAACAGTGCTGTAACAGGACTGCCACTGCAGTGCCAGAAAAGGCATCTAGTTATTTAAAGGGGCAGAAGAGTCCCGAAGATCAATGGTTCTCAGCCCTGTAGGCCTCAGCAGAGAGTAAAGTCTACACAGAATAATGAGTGAGGTGGGAGGTAATGGGCTACATGTAGGAAGGAGGTCTCTACTGGATCCCCTACCTCCATTCCCTGACCTCGGGGCCACTATCACAATTTCCCCAAGCCTACCGTCCCTTCTATATGGCAGTCCAGCGAAAGGGCAGGAGGTAAGGTGGATGGGAGGGAAATGCGCCTGGGACCGAGGCTCCACCCTCCCACT
Source organism: Somniosus microcephalus (assembly GCF_052327205.1). Classification (NCBI taxonomy): domain Eukaryota; kingdom Metazoa; phylum Chordata; class Chondrichthyes; order Squaliformes; family Somniosidae; genus Somniosus; species Somniosus microcephalus. The sequence continues at coordinate 111,343,190 of NC_140988.1, forward strand.
GATATTTGCATGCAGTGGGTGAAGAAGGGGTGGCCAGTGGCAGCTCCTGCAGGGCGGGGAGGGTGTGTGTGAGGAAATTGAGGTCAGCCAGAGATTTTGCCTCATTCTCCGTAACGGTCGCACAAACTTTCGGATGGGATCACGGAAGAGAATCTAGCAGACTTATTTTCCAGCATGGGCTGCTAGTTAGCAATCAGCATCAGAAATCCAATGGATTTTTCTGGTCCCAAACGCAGGACACTGAGGCCAATTGTGCTAGGCCAAATATTATATTGGCGGAAATCAGCCAACGGGACAGCTCTGGGATTGGATCTGGGGCTTTCCTGGTTTATACGAATTAGAACAGCAATGGGGAAATATTTTTATAACAGACCCGGCAATGTATTTTGTATGAAATTATTACCTACCCTATATAAATAACCACCAGTATTTTTCGATTAGGTTACATGGCTGCAGAAGGATTTTGTCTTTGTATTTTTTTTCCCACTGAAAACAATTACCTTCTTTAGTATTCCAAGCAGATGTGGGCTTCACATACTAATTTAGCACAATATAACATCCCTTTGGAATATTAAACAATTTCAGTTCATCAAATCTGCCCGCACTCCAAGTTGGCTGTGACCCATTGCAGTCCTCGGTCTGGAATCTAAACCAACTTGAGCCGCTTCTATATTGCCACTGTCTTAGTTTGGGCTTCTGGAGACGAGTGTCCGTGAACTGGCTCCTTGAGTTAACAGAATCCTACATCCATTGTGGGTTTTTGCTACATTAAGGGAACAGGATTTAGTAGCATAGAATCTTTGGAGCCGGCTCATGAACATTGGTCTCTCTGAACCCAAATGGAAGTAGTGGCAATATAAAAGTGTCCTGCCACTGGCAGTGCCCGATCCTGCCAGCCTAAAAGCACCGTCGCTGCCTCCCCAACCTCCCTCCATCCCATAGATGGTTTGTGACCCCAGCCCCATACAGTGGTTTTGCCTTCCCACCCCCACCACTTACCTCAGCTGCTTTGTGGGGGTGAGCAGAAGAAATGTGCTTTAAAGGAAGGAAATTAAGAGTTAAATAGAAAAAAAGAGTAACTACACAAGCTCACACATGCATAGCGCTGACGCATGTACAGAGTGCTGACGCATGTACAGTTACTTTCTTCTATTATTGTAACTTTTAGCCACATTACTGGGGGAAAGATAAATCAAGATTTGTGCTTCTGATTACCATGCAGTGCCCTCTGCTTGAAGGTATGTGTGTCTGAACAGCGGATGAAGTGAGGATCAGACTCAGTTCTGATTCTCCCCATGCTCAAATAATCTGCCAGCACTGTCTATGTTTTATGGCTGCTTGGCTAAGTTACTGAAGGGCTGCTGGTCCCTGGGTGAAACTGCATTCCATACCAGCAACTTTCAAAGAAAATGTATACATCCAGTCATCAAAGAAATGATCTCATCTCCATGAAATGACAATGACATCATCACTTTGAATGTACTGTTCATGGTTTGTGGTAACGCATGAAATTCGCATTGGTTTTTCCAGCTGTGAAAACTTTAATCTTTGTCACAACAAATTAGTTAAGCACTAGATCATGCCTTAGGTCTTCAGTTGTTTTTCCTGACAACTTTCTGCTGGTTCCACTGTTTCATGCAGCGATTAACTGAGTCACGCAGATTAGAAAGGCTTCAGGTTCATTCCCTGTCTGTGCTGATTAGCCAATTATTGCAAATGGCCCCGGCTCCCTGGGTTAGTGAGAGGAAAATGAACCATTCTGATCACTATACAGCAACTATGTATATGTGGGTCTTAGGTGGAGACAAAATTGGGCTCATCTGTAATGGCTCTTGGAGTCAAATAGCCTGCCAATGTTTACTGTTTAGGCTCTGGAGAGCAGCTACCACGGCAAGGAGTCAATACCTTCAGGAGAGGAGAGCAGAAAACTGAGCAGGGGAAAACTGGTGAGAGTAAAAGAAAATCTCCTGAAGAATTTACTGGCTCTATTTACAGTCAGAGTTTTCAAAATCTAATAATATGAGTGGCCATCAATTCGTCGTGTGTCCCTTCCTTTGTCTGCAGATAGAATAATGACAGATGTATCCTAACAGAAACACTTCAAGAACCAGCTCTCTAGCCACTGTAGATTCCTTTAATCTACTGCAACATAACTTGTGTAATTTTAGTTAGGTCCTTGGGTCTTTTTTTTTTAACCTCTGTTTTGACAGATTTCTTTCCTCAGTGAATAGTTCTGCTATTTGCATTTATTTACACAAATACCATTCTGCCTTTTTCGTTATCCTTTCTGCATCTTCAGAATACAAGAGTGATTCAGCCCTAAAATTTCTGTCAGTTCCAGGGAAACTTCTCTCTTCCTGGGCTGATTAGCTTAGTTTATTTTTAGTTCATGCACTCAGGGTGAAAAACCACACTAATATTACAGGAATAAAGATATTTAAACATTAGAAGTAGTTTAATTATTGGATTAACCCTAAGCTACTGAAATAAGCAGGTAAAACACAATAATCGTTTTTCAAGAAGCTAGATATTAATTCTGTTTCCCGTCATTTCCATTTTCTCCTTAATCTCATTTTCATTTTCTATTTAATTTTTATTCTTTAAATTTATATTTGCTTTCTGTAACTACACGACACCATTCTACCTTTCTTAAGGTTTAAGCCTTTTACGCACCTGTTTTCTTCTTGTCGCAGTTCCCACCGTTAGGTTTGGCGGTGAGAATGATTGTTTTTTAAAAAGGGTTTTCATTAGCTCCATACTTACTGCCACTGATGCATGTTAATAAAATGGATGGATTATTGCACGTTTACAAAGAAATAATTAACAGTTTATCATCTGACAATTCTAAGCGTAGAATTGGTCACATCATCATAGGTCCTGAATTTCTTCACACTTTCTGCCGCTGCATCACCTTAACTTCGCTGGAAACCCAGTTTACATACACAAATGGGGTTTCTGCTGCACTTACGGTGAAGTTACGGCGGAGCAGTGGCAGAAAGTTCAAGGAAATTCATATAATCATAATCGCGGAAAAGATTTTGCCTATTTATTATCTACATGATGCAATTGTTACGATAGAAGTTCTTTTGGTTAGACTCTAGCATAAATGGTGATCCCACCGCTTTCAAATTATTCATAGAACTCCCATATGCAAAGCACTAATTTGTCAAATGCTTCCCAGTGTACCCTCCATCCTCTATTAATCTGTAAAGTGCACAGTATAACCGTGACATAAAAATAAGAAAATGTTTTCTTTCCAGCTCTTTTTCTGCTACCCATTGCATGTGTTAATAATTCAGAGTGGAAAGATATATCATAAAGGACAGCTTAAGATAAAGAGGAACACGAATGGGTATTTTGCAACAGCACTTTGTGCACATTGATCAGTGGGAGTGGAGGGATGTTTAATCCGATCTTTAGGTCGACCAGGCTGCCAGCACCTCTAAATTGAGAATGCATATTTGTAGTTTACTCAAACCCACTTGAGGGGTTCAGCTGACAACATAAACTGTAACAGTTTACTACCATTGTCTGAGCCCAAAGATTAGATTCAAACTTTGAAATGACTGCAGGGTATGTGTTTTTAATAACATAGGCTGTGAAGCTTAAGGGGTGGTTTCACTCCATTTTGTGCGAGCAACAGCTGTGACTGCTTTCGATGATAGCTAGTGTCGTCTGGCTCATTGATAAAGGAAGACGCCACCGAATATACACAGTATCTTTCAATCAGTGGTATTGCATCCCTGCACGTTTTAAGTACCGAAGCAGGATTTACCTCATGAATATCTATGACAACATTTTCTTCTGGTTGTTTGGTACTTCTGACATCCTCGAGAGTGAGAGTGAAGTACACGCCCTTCGGGTCCGACAGGTAGAGGTTATAGGTGTCTGTCTGATGCCACTCTTTGACAGCCACAAACACTTGATTCTCATCCGTACTGATGATTTGCATATCCTAGAGGATAAAAAGATGATGACTTTGTGCCAAATATATCAGAAAATATTACACGCACCTATTAATAGCAAGGTAGTAACAACTTTCTAACCATCTCCGTCAAATCACTTAAAAAAATTTATTCATTCAACTAAGACGGTTATCTATAACAAACAGAGAATCCCTTATCTTTGAATGATTCAGTCTGGCCCAGTGTTTTACTCAGGATCTAGTTGTACGCAGTTGACCCTTTTAGTGTCAGTTGGCTCAACTGGTAGTATCCCTCTGGGCCAAAAGGTTGGGGGTTCAAGCCTTGCCTGGGGCACTGAAGTTTATATTTTAGTCCATTTTGAAGGGACACTGACCTTCAGATGAGACTTTAAACGCATCTCTTGTCCCTCTTTTTGAAGAATGCATCTCTTGTCTGCCAATCCTCAATAGCATAACACTGAATGGGGAAAATCCTAATATTCTTGCCAATATTTTCCCTATGAATGTCCTTTCAATAAATTGCTTCTTACCCCGCCCCAACCCACCCAAAAAAGGAGCCCAATACAAGTAAGAGTGCAATCTCTTTGACCGTGGTTAAATACTTTCCAATAAAAACAGAGAGGTGTTCATTTCTCTTGAGTTGTATTATAGACACTTTCACTATGTTTAACATTTCGTTCCAAAAGGGTATTGTTTTCTAATTGGTGCAGTGATACAATTATCACCTGCACTAGTGCAAACATACTCTCAAACCTAGCACAGGCTGAGGTGCCACTTTTCCTTGCCCAGATAATGTTTGGAGGCTACCATTTTCCCAGTTTGAGGAGAGGTAGAAAAAATGATCATGATAGGAGCAGATATGTCTTTTTATGTTGCATTCGTTGACTTTTCCTTAAGGACTAATGTTAGCGAAACCTAAAAGCCTCAAAATTGAATTTAAAATAAAACCTCTACGAACTTTGTCCATGCTGTCACAACAAATTACAACTCAAATATAATAGGTATTGATTTTTAATCTTGCTCAATTTTCTGGACTTGACTGTAACATAATATTGCTTTAAATCGGAAAACCGTCATAGTTAAAATTATTTCACTTTACAGCTGGTTCTTGTGCCAACAAAATCATTTTTATTGATTTATAATGTTGCTAACCATGCATTTTAACAATTGTCACCTCATAAATTAACAGTAGTTGCCAATAACTCTGGTACTTCACATGTCATTTTATAGAAAGCTAGAAAACAGTGCTCACTACTAAAATGCCTCATTTTATTTAGGATATAAAAGTTTAAAGAAGTTCCCACAAATATAAAATAATTTTATCATAATAGTCTTACTTTACTGTGTTTATACAAATGACTTGGCAATAATCAAAGGCTGCCCGTTATACACCCCACAGGATTTTCTTATCCATGGATCCGCAACTGCCAGTTTTCTGCCCGTGCCCAAACTGAAAACTACCCTCAATATCTCAACATAGATACACTTCAGGGGAAGCCTTGATCCAGCACTTTCTCAAAGGCAACTAATAAATGCTGGCCTTGCTAGTGACACCCATATCTCAAGGATGTATTACAAAAAAACACTACACTAACAAATAATGATGGAGTTAAGCAAAGACTGTGACAGTAACCTTTAGCCACACATCTTCCAACAGTCCAGGAAATAGAACCCCATGTATGCAATGACCGAATGTGTTGCATAGAATTTACAGCACAGAAACAGGTCATTCAGTCCAACTGGTCTATGCTGGTGTTTATGTTCCACAAGAGCCTCCTCCCACCCTACGATAGCAAAATACTGCAGATGCTGGAAATCATAATCATAATCATCATAATCAACTTTATTGTCATTGTTAGTGCACAAGTGCAGTACAACGAAATGTAGGCTTGCGGCTCCCGAGAGTGTACATTTAGATTAAGACATTTAAACATTCAACATTCATTTGGCTTGTAATACATTAACATAAACATAACCATAATAAAGTGCATTGGCAGATGTGCAGGCTTTAGAGTTTATTTGTGGAGTTCAGTAGGATGACAGCCCTGGGAAAGAAGCTGTTCCTAAATCTGGTCGTTCGGGTGCGAATGCATCTGTAGCGTCTCCCAGATGGCAGGAGGGCGAACAGACTGTGGCTGGGGTGGGTAGGGTCTTTGATGATGGTCCGTGACCTCCATAAACAGCGTTTCTGGTATATGTGCTCTATGGTCGGTAGCCGGGTGCCGGTAATGCGTTGGGCAGTTTTGACTACCCGCTGCAGGGCTTTCCGGTCATAGTAGCTGCAGCTGCCATACCATACTGTGATACAGTTCGTCAGGATGCTCTCTATTGTGCAGCGGTAAAAGTTAGAGAGGATCAGGGGTGACAGGTTACATCCCTTCAGCCTCCTTAGGAAATATAGGCACTGCTGGGCCTTCTTCACCAGAGAGGAGGTATTGAGGGACCAAGAGAGGTCTTCCGTGATGTGGACTCCGAGGAACTTAAAGCTGTCCACCCTTTCCACCACAGCCCCATGGATGTGGATGGGGGTGTGACTTCCGCCTTTAGACTTCCTGAAGTCCACAATGATTTCTTTGGTTTTCTTGATGTTAAGGGCCAGGTTGTTATCGGCGCACCACTTCACGAGATGCTGGACCTCCTCCCTGTAGGCTGACTCATCGTTGTTGGTGATCTGGCCTACTACCGTGGTATCATCCACAAACTTGATGATGGTGTTGGAACCATGAACCGCCACACAGTCATGGGTGAAGAGGGAGTAGAGGAGGGGGCTCAGCACACATCCTTGTGGGGCCCCCGTGTTCAGAGTCAGTGGGGGGGGGGGGGGAGGTGTGGTTACCTAATTTGACAGACTGGGGTCTGTCTGAGATAACAACAGGAAATGCTGCTTCATCTCACCCTATCAGCATAATCTTCTATTCCTTTCTCCCTCGTGTATTTATCTAGCTTCAACAACAACAACTTGTACTTATACAGCGCCTTTAACATAGTAAAACGTCCCAAGGTGCTTCACAGGAGTATTATAAGACAAAAAATTTGACACCGAGCCACATAAGGAGAAATTAGGGTAGGTGCTTGGTCAAAGGGGTTTTAAGGAGCGTCTTAAAGGAGGAAAGAGAGGGAGAGCGGTTTAGGCAGGGAATTCCAGAGCTTAGGGCCTAGGCAACAGAAGGCACAGCCACCAATGGTTCATGATTATAATCAGGGATGCTCAAGAGGGAAGAATTAGAGGAGCGCAGATATCTCGGGGGCGTTGTGGGGCTGAAGGAGATTACAGAGATAGGGATGGTCGAGGTCATGGAGGGAAAACGCATTGATTTCAAAATTCTCATCCTTGTTTTCAAAATAGATGAATTGATAGCGCAGATAGAAATTAACAGGTTTGATCTAATAGCCATAACGGTACATGGTTGCAAAGTGGCCAAGGTTGGGAACTAAATATTCCAGGATACATAACTTTGAAGAGATAGGCAAAATGGAAAAGGAGGAGGGGTAGCCCTGATATTAAAGGATGGGATAAAGACAGCAGAGAGAAAGGATCTTAGCTCCGAAAATCAAGAAGTAGAATCAGTTTGGGTGGAGCTAAGAAACAGCAAGGGGCAGAAAATATTGGTGGGAGTTGCTTATAGGCCCCCAAACAGTAGTTGTAATGTAGGGCAGAATATAAATCAGGAAATTAGAGGCGTATGTAACAAGGGTAATACAGTAATCATGGGGGACTTTAATCTACATATAGACTGGGCAAACCAAATTTGCAGTAATAGTGTGGAGGACAAATTCATGGAATGTATGCAAGATAGTTTTCTAGATCAGTATGTTGAGGAACCAACTAGGGAACAGGCTATTTTAGATCTAGTATTGGGCAATGAGAAATGGTTAATTAATAACCTTGTCGTAAAGGGGCCTTTAGGGAAGAGTGACCATAATATGATACAATTTTATATTGAGCTTGAAAGTGATTTAGTTAAATCCGAAACTAGGGTCTTAAATCTAAACAAAGCAAATTATGTAGTTATGAGGGGTGAGTTGGCTAAGGTAGATTGGGATACTACATTAAAAGGTATGATGGTAGAGAAGCAATGGCTAGCATTTAAAGAAGTAATACATAATTTACAACAAATATACATTCCCTTAAGGCGCAAAAACCCCACAGGAAAAGTGGTCCAACCGTGGCTAACAAGAGAAGTTAAAGATAGTATTAGATCAAAGGCTTATAATGTTGCCAAAGAGTTGTAAGCCTGAGGATTGGAAGGATTTTAGAATTCAGCAAAGGAGGACCAAGAAATTGATAAAGAAAGGGAAAATAGACTGAGAGTAAACTAGCGAGAGACATAAAAACAGACTGTAAAAGCTTCTATACGTATATAAAAAGGAAAAGATTAGCAAAAGTAAATGTGGGTCCCTTACAGGCTGAGACAGGAGAAATTATAATGGGGAATAAGTAAATGGCAGAGAAATTAAACAAATACATTGGGGGGAAAATTCAGTTGGTAGCGCCACCCGTTAGCGCCTTAAGAGGGCGCTAAGTGGGGCGCAAACCAACTAGCGCCCGGGTGCGGCGATATCTGCGCCTCTCGCGAAATTGACCGGACATTTTGCGGCGGCACTAAACAATACCGCCCGATCTCCTGCACATGCAGATCTTGACGTCATTCGAGAGTGCAATGCCCTTGGGGCGCCGCGGACCGGAAATTCAGTGGCGCCCCCCATCCTTTCCGCCTGGCGCGCCCAACGACAGGTTGACTGGAACGCTTCCCAGTCACTGTGGGGCTGGGGGGTGCTATTTAAAGGGGGCCTTTACCTGGCTTTTGTGTGGTAGCCATTTTTGCACCACTCGTTCTGAGAGAGAGAGAGAGATTTGGAGAGAGACAAAGAGAGAAAGAGAGACTTCTGCATTGAGTCAACGCTGTCTGAGGTAGTTTTGGCTTCTGACCATAACTTTGCAGGTACTTTGCTTTTTGACCGTCATAACTTTGATTGCCCAGATACTATGGGGGCTGCAATGGACGGGAACGTCGTCCTTCTCCATCACATTCAGAGGGCACAGAGATGCAGAGAGAGAGTGGCAATCATGGCCAGACAGAGGAGGGCCAACAGGAGACCTTACCCTCCCAGGGTTTTTCGCCAACAGTTCTCATACATTAACATGTCTGAGGAGCAGTGTTTACGAAGGCTGCGATTCAGCAAGGAGGTGGTCACTGAGCTCTGCCACCTGCTTCAGCCAGATCTGCAGCCTCAACTGAGGAGCAGGACGTCTCTGTCGGTGGCAGTGAAGATAACAGTGGCTCACAACTTTTATGCCACCGGCTCCTTTCAATCCGCTACTGGGGACATCGCCAATATCTCCCAGTTCGCGGTGCATTGCTGCATCCGTCAGGTCACAAATTCCTTCTTTAAAAGGAGACGAGAGTACATCTCTTTCCCCATGACCCTGGACAAGCAGCAATCAGCATGCTCAAGCAACGGTTCCGCTGTCTGGACCATTCTGGAGGAGTCCTGCAGTACTCGCCTGAGCGAGTCTCCCACTTCGTTGTTGTGTGCTGCATGCTGCATAACCTGGCAATCCTCAGGACCCAGCCAATGCGACCAGACATTGGAGCACCAGCAGAGGAGGAGGAGGAGGATGAGGAGGATGGTCATCAGCAGCACCAAGGCGGGAGGGAGGCACAAAGTGGAAGGGCCATCCGTCAAAGGCTCATAGCAAGTCGCTTCTAGGTCCCCTCTGAGGGAATGGCTTCTGCCATTCAAACAACCTGAATGAAACCATCCCGCAACCACTAAGCCGGTCAAGGCAACAATGAGTGCAAAGACCAAACATGCACATTTTGAATACAGACACTTCTTTATTTCCCAAACTGTGTCTCATTTCCGCATGACAAAGTAATAGAAAGAAACACCAAAAAAAACAGTAATTCACATAATTGGCTCTCACAACCTGGAGACAATGTCCAAAACAGTAACAAAAATTTGACCACGACCCTCGGCCTTCAATAAAACAATGAAATACATTTTGCGACACCTCCTACTTTTTTCCCTTCGAGGGTGATCTGCCTCCACTGAGAAATTGCCCCCTTCCCACCCTGCAGTTCCTCCGTAATGGGACCCCAGTGGCTGCAGAGCAAGATCGACCCGCCCCTTTAAGAACTGACCGGCGCCAGTGTGTCTGTGTTCAATCGCTAACTGACAGCACCTGCGCTGCGCCCGTCCTCTGAGGTAGCGCCTCGCTCCTCAGGCGTAGCGACTTAAGAGAGTTGTGTAGCACCTGATTTAGCGCTCCAATCACCTCCAGGGGCGAGAGAGGCGAATTTTGCAGCCGGCGGCGATAATTTGCACTGGGCGCTAAACTTTGCGCCCGGCCGATATTCGCGCCTCAAAATGGGCGATACCGAATTTCTCCCCCATTGTGTCTGTCTTCATGGAAGAAGACACAAAAAACTTCCCGGAAATAGTGGAGAACCAAGGGTCTAGCGAGAATGAGGACCTGAAAGAAATTAGTATTAGTAAAAATATAGTATTGGAAAAATTAATGGGACTGAAAGCTGATAAATCCCCTGGACCTGATGGCCTACATCCTAGGGTTTTGAAAGAGGAGGCTATAGAGATAGTGGATGCATTGGGTGTCATTTTCCAATATTCCACAGATTCTAGAATGGTTCCAGCAGATTAGAAGGTAGCAAATGTAACCCCACTATTTAAGAAAGGAGGGAGAGAGAAAACGGGGAACTGCAGACCAGTTAGCCTGACATCAGTAGTAGGGAAAATGCTACAATCTATTATTAAGGACATGGTAACAGAGCACTTAGGAAATAATAATAGGATTGGGCAGAGTCAAACAGGATTTACGAAAGGGAAATCGTGTTTGACAAATCTGCTAGAGTTTTTTGAGGTTGTAACTAGCAGAATAGATAAGGGGGAACCAGTGGATGTGGTGTATTTGGATTTTGAGAAGGCATTTAATAAGGTGATCAAAGCTCTGCAGTCCTGCCACATCCAGTCGTGAATGGTGATGGACCATTAAACAACTAACGGGAGGAGGAGGCTCCATGAATATCCCCATTCTCAATGATAGTCCAGCCCAGCACATGAGTGCAAAAGACAAGGCTGAAGCATTTGCAACCATCTTCAGTCAAAAGTGCTGAGTGGATGATGCAAATCGGCCTACTCCCGAGGTCCCCACCATCACAATTCGATTCACTCCACGTGATATCAAGAAACGGCTAAGCACACTGGATACAGCAAAGGCTATGGACCCCAACAACATCCCGGCTATCATGCTGAAGACTTGTGCTCCAGAACTAGCCGTGCCTCAAGCCAAGCTGTTCTAGTACAACTACAACACTGGCATCTATCTGACAATGTGGGAAACTGCCCAGGTATGTCCTGTCCACAAAAAGCAGGACAAATCCAACCCGACCAATTACTGCCCCATCAGTCTACTCTCAGTCATCAGCAAAGTGATGGAAGGTGTCATCGACAGTGCTATCAAGTGGCACTTACTAATCAATAACCTGCTCACTGATGCCCAGATTGGGTTCCACCAAGACCACTCGGCTCCCGACCTCATTATAGCCTTGGTCCAAACATGGACAAAGGAGCTGAATTCCAGAGGTTAGGTGAGAATGACTGCCCTTGACATCAAGGCAGCATTTGACCAAGTGTGGTATCAAGGAGCCCTAGTAAAACTGCAGTCAATGGAAATCGGGGGGGAAACGCTCCACTGGCTGGAGTCAAACCGAGCACAAAGGAAGATGGTTGATGGTCAATCATCACAGCCCCAGGACATCGCTGCAGGAGTTCCTCAGGGCAGTGTCTTAGGCCCAACCATCTTCAGCTGCTTCATCAATGACCTTCCCTGCAACATAAGGTCAGAAATGGGGATGTTCGCTGATGACTGCACAGTGTTCAGCGCCATTCACAACTCCTCAGATAATGAAGCAGTCCATGCCCGCATGCAACAAGACCTGTACGACGTTCAGGCTTGGGCTGATAAGTGGCAGGTAACATTCGCACCACAGAAGTGCCAGGCAATGACTATCTCCAGCAAGCAGGAGCCTAACCACCGCCCCATAACATTCAACGGCATTACCATCGCCGAATCCCCCACCATCAACATCCTGGGGGTCACCATTGACCAGAAACTTAACTGGACAAGCCACATAAATACAGTGGCAACAAGAGCAGGTCAGAGGCTAGGTATTCTGCGGCGAGTGACTCCCCAAAGCCTTTCCACCATCTATAAGGCACAAGGAAGGAACGTGATGGAATATTCTCCACTTGCCTGGATGAGTGCAGCTCCAACAACACTCAAGAAGCTCGATACCATCCAGGACAAAGCAGCCCGCTTGACTGGCACCCCATCCACCACCTTAAACATTCACTCCCTCCACCGTGGCTGCACTGTGTACCATCTACAAGATGCACTGCAGCAACTCGCCAAGGGTTCTTCGGCAGCACCTCCCAAACCCCCGATCTCTTCCACCTAGAAGGACAAGGGCAGAAGGCGCATGGGAACACCACCACCTCCACGTTCCCCTCCAAGTCACACACCATACTGACTTAGAAGTATATCGCCGATTCCTCATCGTCGCTGGATCATAATCCTACCTAACAGCACTGTGGGAGTACCTTCACCACACGGACTGCAGTGGTTCAAGGTGGCGGCTCACCACCATCTTCTCAAGGGCAATTAGGGATGGGCAATAAATGCTGGCTTTGCCAGCAATGCCCAGGTCCCATAAATGAATTTTTTAAAAAGACAAGAGGTTATTAAACAAAATTAGGGCTCATGGGATTGGGGGTAATATGCATGGTTTGAGGATTGGTTAATGGACAGAAAACAGAGAGTAGGAATAAACGGGTCATTTTCGGGTTGGCAGGCTGTAACTAGTGGGGTACCGCAAGGATCAGTGCTTGGGCCTCAGCTATTCACAATCTCTATCAATGATTTGGATGAGGGGACCAAATGTAATATATCCAAGTTTGCTGATGATACAAAGCTGGGTGGGAATGTAAGTTGTGAGGAGGATGCAAAGAGGCTTCAAGGGGATATAGACAGGCTACGTGAGTAGGCAAGAACATGGCAAATGGAATATACTGTGGAGAAATGTGAAGTTATCCACTTTGGTAGGAAAAATAGAAAAGCAGAGTATTTTTTAAATGGCGAGAGATTGGGAAATGTTGATGTTCAGAGGGACCTGGATGTCCTTGTACACAAATCACTGAAAGTTAACATGCAGGTACAGCAAGCAATTAGGAAAGGAAATGGTATGTTGGCCTTTATTACAAGAGGATTTGCGTATAAGAGTAAAGACGTCTTACTGCAATTATATATGCCCCTGTCAGCACAACTTCCCACTGGCGGCATGGGATCACAGAATCACCCCCAAAGAGAGGAAAATATGAAAAGCTGGTAATCTACAGGGAAGTGAGAGGGAGAGGGAGATAGGAGAACCTTTTGCAACTACTCTGGACCAATGTTCCCTGTAAGCTGTGCTTTGTTCTGCATGGCCTGTTTTCTTACTGCAATTATATAGGGCCCTGGTGAGACCACACCTGGAGTATTGTGTACAGTTTTGGTCTCCTTACTTAAGGAAGGATATACTTGCCATAGAGGGAGTGCAATGAAGGTTCACCAGACTGGTTCCTGGGATAGGGGGATTGTCCTATGAGGAGAGATTGAGTAGACTAGGCCTATAGGCCTAGAAATTCACTATAGCCACGTTTGGGGCGCCAGCCTCGCCAGGGCGCTAAAAGTAGCGCCCCGGAAGCAGTCGCGGCCGCCCACCGGAAATTCAGTTTGCGCGCCCCAGAGGGAAGCACGGCGCTACTGGAGGCGCCCCGCATCCCTCTTGGGGTACTGCATTTGAATATCGCTGCGCAACGTGCCGCAGCGCCACACACTGCGGCGGGGCGCGCTGCGGTACTGCAGGCCTTCCTCCCCTTCTTAAAGGGGAGGGGCCTTGTGCAGCGCGATCAAGGATCGCGAGTGCCGGCAAAAGAGCCCGGCACCAAGGAGAAGTGCCGGGCTCTTGGAACGCAGTCGGCACTCCGCGGGGGGGGGGGTGCTCAGGAGGCCGGGGACGGCAGCGCGGAGAGGTGCTGGCAGGCAGCTGCAAAAAAAATGGCCGCCCCGCACCTCTCCTTTAATTAGCGCCTCTACCACCGCAGGTAGGCCCCCCCGAACTGGTCGCAAATAGCGCCCGGCATTAAAGCAGGGGGCGCATCTAAATATCGCGATCGGGGTGTTAGCGGGGCGCTGTGCACACCGATGACGTCATCGGTAGCGGTGCAGCGCTAACGGCTAGCGTCGCCATTAGCATCCCACTGAATTTAGCGGGAGGCGTGGCCAGTGGCTTCCGACCCACTTAGCGCCCTCTTAAGGCGCTAACGGGTGGCGCAGCCCACTGAATTTCTAGGCCATATTCTCGAGTTTAGAAGAATGACAGGTGATCTCATTGAAACATGCAAAATTCTTACAGGGCTGGACAGGGTGGATGTTTCCCCTGGTTGGGGAGTCTAGAACCAGGGGTCACAGTCTCAGAATAAGGGATTGGCCATTTAGGACTGAGATGAGGAGAAATTTCTTCACTCAGAGGGTGGTAAATCTTTGGAATTCTCTACCCCAGAGAGCTGTGGAGGCTCAGTCGTTGACTATATTCAAGACAGAGATCGATAGATTTTTGAATGTTAAGGGAAGCAAGGGATATGAGGATAGTGCAGGAAAGTGGAGATGAGGTAGAAGATCAGCCATGATCTTATTGAATGGCAGAGCAGGCTGGAAGGGCTGAATGGCCCACTCCTGCTCCTATTTCTTATGTTCTTATGAATGGTGGGCAATCTCTGACAATAGCAACGATGTTTAGGGTTCAATGGGGTAGATCAGGGGGGTGATTTTGTCAATGGGGACGTGATGGAGGTGGGACTGCTGTTTGTCGGGTTTGAACCCTGCCTCCATCGACATCCGACCAACCCAAGCTATTTTCCCTTGATTGGCCTTGTTAAGGGCCCCCCCCCCCCTCCGAGCGGGCTTTGCAGGCCAATTAAAGGAAAGACGGTTACTGGTGATGTCAGCGAGTGACGTTTCATCTGTCAAGAGCTTTTGACAGATGAAATGTCATCGTTTGAGAGTTCTGTGAAGCTGTCAAACACTGACAATCTGTCTTCTAAGTTGAGACCTGGGACACAGGCTCACTTAGAGATCTGTCCTGAGCAGAAAGCAGAAGGCTGATACATTTGAGAATGCAGCAGCCATTCTGCTTTCTGTGCCAGAGAGAGGAGGGACTCCCAAGACCTGAAGGGTTGAAGCCTGGAGGAAGAAGCAAAGGTAAGTAAAGCTTTTAAAACACTTAAGACTCACCTCACACACTTACCTTTGCACACATGCACCCATCATTCACCTGCACACCGGACATCTCGGCCCCTCCGACCCCCTCCGACCCCCGGCTCACCTCGCTGACCCTGGTGAGGTTTGGAGCCGTCAGGAAGCCCACACTTTAGGTGGCAAAATAGGGATTATCCAAAAAACTGCCTGTTAACAGGCAGTTAATTGGCATTAATCCCCTTCCCGCCTCGAGGAGGTGGCTCCCAGCGCAGGTCGGGTACCCCCCTCCTGGGAAGATGGCACGGTGGCGGGTTGGGGGCGGGATGGGTACCTGCCCCCAGATTCTGTCATTTTCCCGGCAGTCCCGCCTCCATACCTGCCTCCCCAGGGCTGGCAAAATCGCCCCCTTTGAGCTTGCGTGACACTTTAAAATGGGTGATAGTGAATCATCAGCCCGTTTTACATATGTCCCAATTTTTATTTCCATTAAAGGAAATGGAAATAAAAATGTAAAATGAGCAGCCGTCTCGCTATTACCCATTTTACACTATCGCACAAAGTCATGATCTATCCCAATGAACCGGTGAAAGGCTGATTAAGCAACTTGCACCGTAGACCATCATCATGCGCACCATAGAAAAGTCCACCCTTGTGAGGTAACTTGTCTGTTCTGAGCTGATGGCTTTCTGGTGACAAGATGCTTTGCGTCACCATGGTTGTTCACCCCTTGCATACAGTTTCTAACAGTACAAACTATGGGATACAAATTGGTCATTGTTGTGCCATTTTCTCCCCCAAGGTCGCCTGAAAAAAACAGCAGGCAGCCCGAATTGTGAATCACCAGTCTGGGAGCTGCATGTGGAGCCGCAACAGGCGTCGGGCAGCTAGCCCAGATTATTCAGAGGCCCGAGGCCCAGGGAAGAGCCGGCTTGAATAGCCTGCTGACCAAGCTCACACATCAAGAGTTACCAGGGGGTGGCCTGCGCCCAAAGAACTGCATCCTAGCAAGAGTCAGGAGTGGAAAGAATCAAACAGGAAGAAAATAAAAGCTAAAACACCTCTCACAGGTTGCAATATAAAACAAACTATCACAGCACATTTCAAAATGGGGAAAGAACAGAGGCTCTTCATCCTATCAAAGCACAGGCTCACATTCTGAATCTGACCTAGGATGTGGAATGTATCTAAAAGAGTCAATCCATCAGTGCTCCCCAAAATCAAAAACATTTACTAATCACTGATACAGTAAACAAATGGCAATTTCTCATTCTTAAATTAAGTCATAGGCCTAGAAATCCAGTGGCCTGCGCCACCAGTTTGCGCCCAAAGAGGGCACTCAGTGGCTTTTGCGCCACTGGCCACACCTATCGTGATATTTAGCGGGGCGCTAATGGCGGCGTTAGCCTGTAGCGCTGCGCCGCCACCGATGACGTCATCGGTGTGCCCCGCTATCGCCCCGATGGCCATATTTGGTCGCGCCCGCCTCCTCAGCGCCGGCCGCAAATAGCGACCGGTACACAGGGGCCTACCTGTGGCGGTAGTGGCGCTAGTTAAGGTGGAGGTGCGGCCGGCCGCTTTTTCGGCGCCCGCCTGCCCGCACCTCCGTCCCCGGCCTCCTACACCCCCCCCCCCCCCCGCGGCATTGCCGGCTGTTTCCCGAGAGCCCGGCACTTCTCCTTGGTGCCGGGCTCATTTGCCGGCACTCCGAGCGGGGATCGCGCTGTTGCAGGCACCTCCCCCTTAACAGTGGGAGGAAGGCCTGCAGTACCGCAGCGTGCCGTGCCACAGCGTGTGGCGCTGCGGCCCTTAGCGCGCCGATATTCAGTTTCAGCGCACCAAGCGGGGCGCGGGAAGCCTCGTTTAGCGGCCCGCTTCCATTTGGGGCGCAGAAACTGAATATCCGGATGGCGCAAGTGGCTCCGCACGCAGCCCTGCAAGTTTATTTCCCTCAAGTGCCTATCCAGTCTCCCCTTGAAAACATTGAGTGTCTCCGCTTCCACCACATCCGTCGGCAGCGAATTCCAGGTCACCATCACTCGCTGCGTAAAAATGTTTTTCCTCACGTTCCCCCCTGTATCTCTTGCCCAAAACCTTAAATCTGTGTCCCCTAGTCCTTGTACCATCAACTAGTGGGAACAGCCTTTCCCCGTCTAGCCTATCCAAACCCGTCATAATCTTGTACACTTCTATCAAATCACCCCTCAACCTCCTTAGCGCTAATGAAAACAAATCCAGCTTCTCCAACCTGTTCTAGTAGCTAAGATCGCCCATCCCCGGAACCATACTGGTAAATCTCCTCTGCACCCTCTCCAGGGCCTTCACATCCTTCCTAAAGTGTAGTGACCAGAACTGGACGCAATACTCCAGTTGTGGCCTAACCAACGCTTTATAAAGGTTCAGCATAACTTCTCTACTTTTGTATCTTTATTTTAAAGTGTTGGGACTGAAGGCCGATAAATCCCCAGGGCCTGATAATCTACATCCCAGGGTACTTAAGGAAGTGGCCCTAGAAATAGTAGATGCATTGCTGGTCATCTTCCAGAACTCGATAGACTCTGGAACAGTACCCATGGATTGGCGGGTAGCTAATGTTACCCCACTATTCAAAAAAGGTGATAGAGAAAAGGTGGGGAATTATAGACCGGTAAGCTTGACATCGGCAGTGGGGAAAATGCTAGAGTCCATTATAAAAGATGTAATAGCAGAGCACTTGGAAAGCAGTGACTGGATCGGACAAAGTCAACATGGATTTACAAAAGGTAAATCATGCTTGACTAATCTACTGGAATTTTTTGAGGATGTAACTGGTAAAATAGATAAGGGAGAACCAGTGGATGTGGTGTATTTGGACTTTCAGAAGGCTTTCGATAAGGTCTCGCATAAGAGATTAGCGTGCAAAATTAAGGCACATGGGATTGGGGGCAAGGTATTGACTTGGATAGAGAACTGGTTGGCGGACAGAAAGCAAAGAGTTGGAATAAACGGGTCGTTTTCCGAGTGGCAGGCAGTGACTAGTGGGGTACCGCAAGGATCGGTCCTAGGACCCCAGCTGTTCACAATATATATTAATGATCTGGATGAGGGAATTGGATGTAATATCTCCAAATTTGCAGACGACACAAAGCTGGGTGGGCGGGTATGCTGTGAGGAGGATGTCGTGAAACTCCAGTACGATTTGGACAGGTTGGGTGATTGGGCAGAAACATGGCAAATGCACTATAATGTGAATAAATGTGAGGTTATCCACTTTGGTGGCAAAAGCAGGAAGGCAGATTATTATTGAATGGCAATAGATTGGGAGAAGGGGAAGTGCAGAGAGACCTGGGTGTTCTTGTGCACCAGTCGCTGAAGGTAAGCATGCAGGTGCAGCAGGCGGTTAAGAAGGCAAATGGTGTGTTGGCCTTCGTAGCAAGAGGGTTCGAGTACAAGAACAAGGATGTCTTGCTGCAGTTGTACAGGGCCTTGGTGAGACCGCACCTTGAGTATTGTGTGCAGTTTTGGTTGCCTTACCTGAGGAAGGACGTTCTTGCCATGGAAGGAGTGCAGCGAAGATTCACCAGGCTGATACCTGGGATGGCAGGAATGACGTATGAGGAGAGATTGTGTCGATTGGGCTTATACTCACTGGAGTTTAGAAGATTGAGAGGGGATCTCATCGAAACCTATAAAATTCTGTCAGGCCTGGACAGACTAGATGCAGGAAGGATGTTTCTGATGGCCGGGGAGTCCAGAACCAGGGGTCATAGTCTAAGGATAAGGGGTAAGCCATTTAGGACTGAAATGAGGAGGAATTTCTTCGCCCAGAGAGTGGTGAACCTGTGGAATTCTCTGCCACAGAGGGCGGTGGAGGCCAGTTCATTAAGTATATTCAAGAAAGAGTTGGATATATTTCTTAAGGCTAAAGGGATCAAGGGATATGGGGAGAAGGCAGGGACAGGGTACTGAATTTGGATGATCAGCCATGATCTCATTGAATGGCGGAGCAGGCTCGAAGGGCCGAATGGCCTACTCCTGCTCCTATCTTCTATATGTTTCTATGACTGCTTCCTTAAAAAGTATTCGTTACCAAGAATAACAATTGTTTTCTTACACAATACTGTAGGTTGGTGTCAGATTAAACTTAATACAGCATTATGCAGATATCATTTTAATAAAAAAACAAATATAAAATCAAAGTGGTGCGCGTTATTGTTGGTATGTGCAGAATGCCTCACGCATGTACCTTGAATGGTACGCTGCAGGCCCTGGGTGTGTGGAAGTTATGCAATACTATTCGCCATTGGCCCTTCCATCTAAGCGTGGCTGATGTGCCGTTACAATTCCATTTGCTAAAGCCGGTGGTTTGCCTGATTGGTCCTTAACGCAAGAGAAGCTATTCAAACTTTGAATAGTTTTTGTCTCTGTCAGCGACCAACAGGAGACGGTGATTGATGATCATACAAGATGTGTGGCAGTCAGTGCCGCCCTATTAAAGCTTAGCTATCACACTAACATGTCAAACAAATATATCCATTAATTTGCGATTTAATCCGCAACCCCATTTCAGAACTTGGTCAATTTACAAGGAAAGGAAATTCTGATCAGTACTGTGGCAGTGATTTACTGCCTGTCCATAAAACATTTAATCGTTCAAAACACTAATTAAGCTACTGTGCAAAGGTTGCATTTTAATGGATTTGAGGCGCCATTGATAAAATTTCTGTTCGAACTACAAAGATGGCCTTTTAAAGACTGTAGTTTGAAGTTTTCTTAATATGGATTTTAGATCTCTTTCTTGTGACTCAAATGTCTTAAAGAGCTCTGAATCATTTTGATACTTCCTATGAGAGAGTTAAAAGGCAATCTCCAGACTGGTAAATGATTGTTTATTATTTAAAAGTAAATGCTTTCTAAAAAATAGTTTATTTGATTTTTTAGCAGCTTTCCTTGATTAGACTCCACCATTAATTAATTGCACCTGAAATCCAATGTAGCCCAAAAGCAGTATTTGGGATATTTTGTACCACATAACTCAGAGAGAGGACCACGACTATATTTCAATAATGATTTTCTCCCCTCCTATCCTACAAATGGTAATGCATTGCCTGAAGATGGCAACTCATGCTAGAGTTCAATTCTACAGGTGATAACAATGTTGTTCTAGATCGCCATTCTTCATGGGTCTAGACAGTGAGTGTCAACATGTTGTTTGAGTGTGGAGAGCAATACAGCTGAGCCCAATCTTGTCTTTGTTCAATAGCCCCATACATACACATACAGCCCAGTAGGGGTCACAAGAAGATTTCACAAAGCTAGGGATGAGGAATGGCCATTTTGTTTCTCAAAGTAAATTAACACTTCCGTCATGACATCTAATTGCTTTATCATTAACTCCTATGTTTTACCTTGCTTGATACACTTTTGGAATAATCTATCACTCTGAATAGCAGGCACCCAACATGAAAACATGAACTTAAGCCTTCAAAGGGAGAAAAATGTGTGCGTGGGAGAAAAGCATTTTTTTTTTTAAAGCTGCGCTTATATCGAAAATATTTTGGGGACAAATAAAATTTTAACAAAGGTGTTTAAAATCTACTGAGTGAAGCATTCATCATACCATGTGCACATTAACTCCCTTCAGCAGAGGCAAGCAGTCCCCGTCAATGATTTCCTATCTATTCGGATTCTTGAGATGCCAAGTGAAAATGTAATTTAAAAATTTTCACTTCTGTCAGACTTGAGGTGTGCAACACTGTAAATGCCAATGAAAGGCAACAGCATTTTGACTGGCAGTGACATCAATGCTTGATTGACAACTTAAACAGCAGCTTTCTCTTTAGAAATGAACAGTCATTGCTTTGCACTGTTTTCATTTTTTTATCCCAATTTTTGTCAGAGTTTTAATGTTGGTTTTCTCTTTCTCTTTGAATCGTTCACCAAACCCAGTTGAAGACAGCAGATGGGCAACCCCGGTCCCAGACATCAACCCTCTTGTTCAAATCTCCACTAGTTTAGTTTTTTTCAAAAATGGTAAATTAATTCACTGAAATAAAAACAGAAAATGCTGGTCAGGCAGCATATGTGGAGAGAGCAACATGTTGAGAGTTTCCAGCATTCTTTTTCCCCCCGATTTCCAGCATCTGCAGAGCTTTGGATTTGTTACAGAAATGAATTCACTGCCCTGGCTAGATTAGCGTCTTCCACCCCCTTCAACTACAACTCATTAACACCTTTGCTAACACCATCAAGATAACTGTTTCACCTGTTGGCATCAATTATCATCAAGTTAAAATCTCTAAAAGCTCAGAATAGTACATTTAGTGCCAAGGCAATAAATCTGGCCATGTATGTAAATAGAGTAACTGGAAAACCTTCCAGATCAAAAGGATTGGTACAGGAGAGACAGACTACAAGCAGGACAGAGACTTTGAAAGAACATTGAGCTAGCAATAGAAAATCATTGAAAGCAGATAGGTGGGAGGAAGTGCAAGGAAGAAACAGGATCTCAGATAAGACAGATCATAGGGTACAAGGCATTCAACAGGTAGGTATGGACACAGATACTCAAAGAGATACACAGGAACCTGAGGTCAGGAATAGGCAGACACTGTGAGATGAGAGACAAAGCAAATCTGTAACAAAAGTTAGCTACATGAATACCAGAAGCATTAGAAATAATTTGCCAGGATTGGAGGCTGTAGTGGCAGTAGGGAATAATGATGTGGTGGGAATATCAGAAATATGGCTTAATCCAGAGTTTGGAAATCAATGCATCATTCAGGGGTATGGAATATTCAGAAATTAGAGCATCAGGTACACGTGGGAGGTAGAAGATGTTGATCCTGTGGTACAAAATAAACTACTCTGGTTAGACATCTTTAATGCAAAAAATATCAAGCCAACACAATCCGTATGCTATAAACCACCAGGTCAGAATAAGAAGAACAATTTGCTCTGTGCAGGGATAGGAAGGATATGCAAGAACAAGAAAGTTAGTTTAATGGGAATCTTCAGTCAACCTAATATAAACTAGGAAGACCCAAGTGGTTTCGAGTCAGAA
Organism: Somniosus microcephalus; assembly: GCF_052327205.1. Classification (NCBI taxonomy): domain Eukaryota; kingdom Metazoa; phylum Chordata; class Chondrichthyes; order Squaliformes; family Somniosidae; genus Somniosus; species Somniosus microcephalus. The sequence goes on from NC_140988.1 coordinate 111,365,471, forward strand.
TCAAAAGATGCAGTACATGACTGCTTCTTGACTCAATATTTCAAGGAAGCCACGAGAGGCAATGATCATCTTGATCTGGTATTTGTTAATGATCCAGAAAATGCACAGGAAATGAAAGTCACAGCACCCATGAGGCACAGCGACCAAAGAATTATAAAGTTTAACACAATTTGGATGTCAGAAATACCTAAGGCCAGGAACTGGGGGGTCAATTTTCTCACGGAGGTGGGTTTCGGTTTAGGTGGGTTCGAAACCTGCCTCCACTGATAGTTTTGAAAAAATTGCAATTTTCCCCTGATTGGCCAGTTGATTTCAGAGGTGTGGGTTGCCCTTGGTCAATTAATGTTTTGGGACTGAAACTCGCCTCTGCTGACATCACTTTTCCAGCCTCTTTTAAGGGCAGCTTGCTGCCTTGGATCATTCCACTGGATTTCTGCCAATGCTGCACCACCTGCAACATATTTTGAGAAACCACAATGTCCAATTCAAAGGCAAGGGCCTCCTCCTGCTCCTCCTCCTCCTCATCCGAGGAGGCCTGGAACTGAACCACTTGCTCATCAGGAAGCTGCAAGCCACGACGCTGTGCGATGTTGTGCAGTGCACAGCAGACCACGACCATTCTGGAGAGCCTGTATGGTGTTATACGGCAGGGCTCCACGTGATCGGTCAAGGCATCAGAAGCGCATCTTCAACAACCCAATGGTTTGCTCGATGATGGACCTAGTCGAAGTGTGGCTGGCATTGTAGCGCTCTTCGGCCTTGTTAGCTGGCCTCCTGATCAGCATCATTAGCCACTTCTTCAGGGGGTAGCCTTTGTCACCAAGGAGCTATTTGTTAAGTTGGTTTGGTGGATTGAAAAGCGGAGGAACACTAGAGTGCCGCAGGATGAAAGAGTCATGGCAACTACCACAGAACTTGGCGCAAACATGCAAAAACTCCTTCTTGTGGTTACACACCAACTGTACGTTGAGGGAGTGGAAGCTCTTTCGGTTGACAAAGATAGCTGGGTTGTGATGGGGTGCGCCTTTGCGAAAAGGGCATCGGTAACCTGCGTGATGCATCTGAGGAAGGATGTTCTTGCCATGGAGAGAGTGCAGCGTAGATTCACCAGACTGATACCTGGGATGGCAGGAATGACGTATGAAGAGAGATTGGGTCGATTAGGCTTATATTCGCTAGAGTTTAGAAGAATGAGAGGGGATCTCATTGAAACTTATAAAATTCTAACAGGACTAGACAGACTAGATGCAGGAAGGATGTTTCTGATGGCGGGGGAGTCCAGAACCAGAGGTCATAGCTAAGGATAAGAGGTAAACCAATTAGGACTGAGGTGAGGAGGAATTTCTTCACCCAGAGAGTGGTGAACCTGTGGAATTCTCTACCACAGAAGGCAGGTGAGGCCAATTCATTAAATATATTCAAGGAGTTGTTAGATATATTTCTTAAGACTAAAGGGATCAAGGGATATGGCGAGAAAGCAGGGGCAGGGTACTGAATTTGGATGATCAACCATGATCTCATTAAATGGCGGAACAGGCTCGAGGGGCCGAATGGCCTACTCCTGCTCCTATCTTCTATGTTTCTATATTTCTAACTGTGGGCGGCCGACTGGGAGATGCCGCTGATGATCTCTGGAAGGAGCCTGAGGCAAAGAAGTTGAGTGCAGTGGTGACTTTGACAGCCACTGTTAAGGGTTGTCCACCCGTTACTCTGGGCACCAGGTCTTGCTGCAGCAGTCCGCAGATCTCTCGGAACACCTCTCGCAAAAGTCTCGGCCTCCTTTGGCACTGCTGCTCACTCATGTTGAGGTAGCTCTGCCTCTGTCTGTAAAGCCTCTGTTGGGGGTATCTCCTGCGGCAAGGTGCCTCGGTGCGCTGGCGCCTTCTGCCTTGTGCAGCATCAGGTGGCTGAGCAGGAGGTTGGGGCTCCTGCTGCTGTTGCTGAGCTGCCTGGTTCTGCTGCTGCCGTGGATGCTCCTCATCCAAATCTGAGATCCATGGTGAAAGAAAATGAATGGTTCCCATGCTGCTTGCTGATGCCTCCGTTGGGGAAGCGCTCATTACAAGCAGGGAGAGTATCTTCCAAGGAGGTCCCACAGTTGATAGATATAAGCTGCAGCACCTCCAACTTTGGAAGGCCTGCTAAAAGTTCTGAAAGAGCTTTTAAAGCAAAGTTCTGCCACCTGCAACTAATTCCTGATGAAATCTCCGATTTAATGGTGGAGCTGCAGCTGTGAGGTGGCCAGCCACTTGTCAACCCGCCAGGTTTAGCTGCTGTGGTTTAGGAGGGTCGTGAAACACGCTGAAATGGTCAAAAAATAACGAGGGCCTCTCAAAATAGGATTAGAGAGGCCCGTAAAGACCAGTTAAGCCTCTTAACAACCTCTCTGGCCAGCTGGAGGCAGGACCGTTTCCCACCCTGCAAAACTGGCACCGCAAAATCGCGCGGAGCCAGGTTCCAAACCCGCACTCATTTTTTCAGATTTTCCCGCCTTTCCCGCCTCCAAATCAGCCTCCTCAGGACTGAGAAACTTGCCCCCTAGGTATCTAACTTTAAAAGGGCTAAATTCAATGAAACTGGAACAGCTAAAGCAAATAAATTTGGGGAGGTTGTTCAACAACACTTCGCTACAAGGCAAGTGTGACAGCTTTACAGATATATGGGTTGAAATTGATGTGCATTGCGCCCATTTCTTGAGCTTAAAATGGACGCAAAGCACACCAATTTAGCAGTCACCTGATCTGTACAAGCATTGGTTCCACTGCTCAACTCAAGGGGCCTGTTATTTAGGTGACCTGGGCAAACGCCTAAAATGGGCGTTAGGCCCCTTGTATTTGTTAATGAGGGACCGAAGACCTCTTTTACAAAATTAGTTATCGAAAATCAAAATATGATTGGCAGAGTCAACATGGATTTATGAATCTGTTAAGAGTATTTTTGAGGTTGTAACTAGCAGGGTAGATAAGTGGGAACCAGTGGGTGTAGTTTATTTGGATTTTCAAAAAGCATTCAATGAGGTGCCACACAAGAAGTTATTACACAAAATTAGGGCTCATGGGATTGAGGGTAACATATTTGCATGGATTAAGGATTGATTAACAACAGAAAACAGAGAGTGGGAATAAACGGGTCATTTTCGGGTTGGCAGGCTGTAACTAGTGGGATACCGCAAGGATCAGCGCTTGGGCCTCAGCTATTCACAATCTATATCAATGGATGAGGGGACCGAGTGTAATATATCCAAGTTTGCCGACGATACAAAGTTAGGTGGGAAAGTAAGTTGTGAGGAGGATGCAAAGAGGCTACAAAGGGATATAGACAGGCTAAGTGAGTGGGAAGAACATGACAGATGGAATACAATGTGGAGAAACGTGAAGTTATCCACTTTGGTAGGAAAAATAGAAAAGCAGAATATTTTTTAAATGGTGAGAGACTGGGAAATGTTGGTGTTCAGAGGGACCTGGGTGTCCTTGTGCACAAATCACTGAAAGTTAACAGGCAGGTACAGCAAGCAATTAGGAAAGCAAAATGGTATGTTGGTCTTCATTACAAGAGGATTTGAGTATAAGAGTAAAGACGTCTTACTGCAATTATATAGGGCCCTGGTGAGACCACACCTGGAGTACTGTGTACAATTTTGGTCTCCTTACCTAAGGAAGGATATACTTGGCTTAGAGGGAATGCAACGAAGGTTCACCAGATTGATTCCTGGGATGAGGGGATTACCCTATGAGGAGAGATTGAGTAGACTAGACCTATATTCTCTAGAGTTTAGAAGAATGAGAGGTGATCTCATTGAAACTTACAAAATTCTTAAAGGGCGTGACAGGGTAGATGCAGGGAGGATGTTTCCCCTGGCTGGGGAGTCTAGAACCAGGGGTCACAGTCTCAGAATAAGGGGTTGGCTATTTAGGACTGAGATGAGGAGAAATTTCTTCCCTCAAAGGATTGTGAATCATTGAAATTTTCTACCTCAGAGACCTGTGGATGATCAGTCGTTGAGTATATTCAAGACAGAGATCGATAGCTTTTTGGATACTATGGGGATCAGGGGCTATGGGGATAGTGTCAGAAGGTGGAGTTGAGGTAGAAGATCAGCCATGTTCTTACTGAATGGCGGAGCAGGCTCAAAGGCCCTACTCCTGCTCCTGTTTCTTATGTTCTGATGAGTGAGGCAGGTGTCGGGCCTGCCTCACTCAGGATTCTTTAATAGCTCCCGCAGCTGCCAAATAAAGGCAAGTTATTTTTTTAAAACCCTTCCTGTGGAGCCAGAAGCACGAATGCTTCCCAATTCCACAGGCGTCACGATCCTCCTCCCCTCAAGTGCGCACTCCAACCCCACTCCCAGTATCTGCCAGAGGGCTGCTGCTGCCGTCGAGTCATGCAGCCCTAAATTGATTTTCCTTTGCGGGCAAGCTGGCTGTGGAGGTGCGACCAGTGCCGACAGCTCGCCCTGAGTATGCCGAAGGGGCTCGATGACCAATTTCTATCGATCCTCGAGTATTTTGATTCAGGTGCGCATTTGAAAATGGGCCCAGACTAACTTCAACACCATAATGCTGAGCATGCAGGATAATTACATTCCTAAAACCAACAAGCTCAGACTAAATAAATGTAAATGGATTAACCGACAAATTAAAAGTGAAATAAAGAGGAAAAACAGCCTGTACAAATTCGGCATGAGTAAGGAGAACGGCTCAATGGGATGAACAGAGGGAAATGCAAAAACAAGTTAAAACAGCAAAGAGATTTCTGGAAAAATAGTGTGGCAGCTGAATCTTGGCATTAAAAGCAAAATGTTCTTTCAGTATCACAACAGTAAGAGAAGTGGTGAAAACCATAAAAATATGTAAACATGCTGAAAACTAATGATGAGCACAAAATAGTAAATACTCTGAATGACTACTGCTTCCAAGTATTCATAAGGGAAGGAATGAGCAACATGCCCTCCCCAAACAAAGAGATCCTGAGTAAAGTCAATGATTTATTTAGTTATAAATGAGATGGAAGTCCTTGACAAGCTAAATGGGCTCAAAACAATTAAATCCTCAGGTACAGATGGAATTTATCCCAGAGTGATAAAAGAAACTCTGAAGGAGACTTGAGAGGCACTTGACAACCATTATGAGGGAGTCAGTGGACATGTGGGGAGATTCCAGTAGACTGGAAACAAGCCAACATTGTACCCATACTCAAACAGGGGGACAAAACAGACACAGGCAACTACACACACATTAGTCTTGCTTCCACTCCATGTGAAATAGGGAATTGATTATCAAGAGTAAACCTGAGGATGATCTATACAACAGTAACCTAGTTTACTGCAGTCAGCATAGATCCTGCCTGACCAGCCTCTGGAACTTCTCTGAGGAAATGATTACCCAAGTGGTCTGTGGGGCACCTCAACTTCCAAAAGACTTTTGATGAAGTTCCGCACGAAAGGCTATTAATTAAATTCAAAGCTGTGGGTATTCAGGGTAAACACTGAGAATGGATATGAAACTGGCTGAAGGCTAGGAAACAACTACATATTCTGAGTTGGGGTAAGTAGAGTGGGATGTCTCAGGGCTCAGTGCTGGGACCATTACTACTTCTAATTTACATAAAGGACTTGGATTCAGCAACTCAATGCAAAGGGATCAAATTTGCACATGATGCTCAAGTAGGAGGGACTGTGGAATTGGAAGAGGCAGCTCAGAAATTACAGCATGAGTTGGACAGATATGCAAGTGGAAGAACAATGTTAGGTGTAATTTAGTACAGAGCAATAGAAAGTGCTACACTTAGGAAGGAAAATAGACAACTATACTCCATAAATGGCATCGAAATAGCCAAGGATGATGTTGAAAGAGATTTAGGAGTGTTAGTCGACACGACCCTAAACATGTCCAACCAATGCAGAGTAACAATCAACAAAGGCAATAGAAGATTGAACTGCATAGCCAAAACAGTAGAATACAAGTCAGAGGAGTTAATGATCAAACTTTATAGTGCTCTGGTCAGACAACATCTAGAATACAGTGTCTAGTTCTGGTCAGCATGAAACAAGAGAAACATTGACGCACTGGAGGCAGTTGAGAGAAGAGCCACAAAGCTGATCCCAGTATCTGGGGTCTGAGTTATGAGGAAAGACAGGAGAAACTTGGGCTTTTCGGCCTAGAAGGTAGTTGACCGAGAGGTGATCTTGTAAAGGTATGTAAGATTGTTAAGGGTAGAGAAAAAATGTAGCATGAATATTCCTTCTGGCCCAACAAAAATTTAAAAAAGGAAAACCTTGCCCTTTCTGATCAGTCTCAAGAGGTTCCTTTATGAACCGTTGGTTTGACCACTCAACCCCTGGAAAAACTGGGACTAGCATTCACTTCCTAAGCTCCACCCATTTCTCCATGAAAGTTCCAATTGCATAAAACGGCATGGTCCTAATTTGCATACGTAAACACCCTCTCACCTGTTCTGGGCAGGCATCCTGGGAACTCATTTAAGGCCTGCCTGAAAAATGAATCAGGCGGCAAATGGTTGTCCAAGGTCCCCACCAGATTTTGCTCTGCCAGTCACCTATTTCTTAGGTGCAGAAGTTGCAAAAGTGGGATTAATAAAAAGCAGTAGATAAAATAATTTTCATTATGTAATTTGGAGAAATTAAATCTACAAAATGTAACTGTGCTGGCGTAGGAATCAATCAGATAGTAAAGCCAAGCAGAAACTTCTTGCTATATTTATGGTGTCTGTTTATTCACTGAACAGCCAAAATAAATTCTTCTACTTGTATATTCCTTTCCATTAAAAAAAAATGTTCTCCAAATTTCTAGTGTGCCAGGCATCAATTCCCTGGCCACCATTCAAAACATGCTTACTGTAACACTGGGCTGGATTTTGCCAGCCCTGGGGAGGCGGGTATGGAGACGGGACTGCCGGGACAATGGCAGAATCTGGGGGCGGGTACCCATCCCGCCCCCCCCAACCCGCCTCCGTGCCATCTTCCCAGGAGGCGGGTAGCTGACCCGCGCCGGGTCCCATCTCCTGGAGGCGGGAAGGGGATTACAGCCACTTAACTGCCTGTTAACAGGTAGTTAACAGGCAGTTAAGAGGATTATCCCCATTTTTCCAGCAGAGGCACGGGCTTCCCGACCTCAGGAAACCCCGCCAGGGTCAGCGAGGCGAGCAGTGGGTCTGCGGGGTGCAAAAGTGTGCTGTGGAGGTAAGTGATGGGTGCAAGTGTGGAGAGGTGAGTATGTGAGTTGAGTGAAAAGTGATAGAAAATGTTTACTTACCTTTGTTTCTTCCTGCAGACTTCAACAGTTGGGGAACCGGAGACTCCTGCATCTCACCGGCTGAGATGACAGATGCCTGCTGCATTCTCCAATGCAATAACCATCTAATTTCTGCTCACAAAAGAGGTTTGATGTGTCTTGAATACAAGGGTCACCGAGGCAAGCAGTGGGTCTGTGGGGGCACCTCCAACGTGCCCCCATTGGCAAAGTCACCCCCGCTATTTCTAGTTAACAACAGAAAATGCTGGAAGCACTCAGCAGGCCAGGGAACATCCGTGGAGAGAGAAACAGAGTTAACGTTTCAGGTCTGGGACCCTTCATCAATGCTGCCTGGCCTGCTGAGTGCTTCCAGCATTTTCTGTTGTTATTTCAGATTTCCAGCATCCGCAGTATTTTGCGACTATACTATTTCTAGTTATATGCACTGACTAGATACTGCTGGTTGCGGATGCACAACAGTGAGTCCACATCAGTCTTCTTACCCTTTCCACTGTTGCAAATGGTTAACTATTAAACAGTAACAGACACAATGAAAAACTAGCAGATCATCTGTGGCATTGCTCATGGAGATTCAGACAATAATTTTTTTTATAACATTAGGCTTGTTATCAACAAGATATGACAGGTGAACGTGTTACAGGAAGGATGTGTGCTCTATATGCAAGTCTTTCAAAATATTATAGACATGTGCAATGAATATTGCAATTTTCATAAAGCAGTTACCTTCGGTAGGGCGTATTTGGGTAATTTCATCTGAACAAACTCGCTTCGCCGGTAAGAGACATAATACTTTGTCCGATTTCCAGAGGTTGACTGGGAAAAAAAAGTTCAAGAACACCAACATCAGAGTAATCAATACTGAAAGGGAGAAACGAACACAAATGTAAAGATTAGCCACTGAAAAACGAACAAATAAATGTGAACTTTTAAACAAGCCTTTTTAGAATTTGAATTTCTTTCTTTCTTGCTTTGGTTCTTGCCCCATTTAACTTGCTTAATTTCACCTCACTTGTTCGGACTCTCCGGCCATAGGGATGGACAGACAACTTGAACCCAGCCTTGCCAGTGTCAGTCAGTAACCATCCAGTAACCAGGATCCTGACAATAGTCTCAGGTTAGTCTGCCCTTCGATTATACTTCCACTCTCCTTGGGGAATCTTCTGCTCTCTGCTGATGATGCCGGATCCCTAACCCCAAAAATACACTAATATATAGAGTATTGTTTTGGTGCTTTCTAATGAAATTTAACTGACCAGACCAGACCTGATTATCAAACAGGAAAACATCCATTTATGGAGAAAATTTGGCAGAGCTGTAAATCCTCATGGGACGTTTATTTACACAGGATATTAAAATAGTAACTAAATGTCACTCAATCAAATATCATGTAGCAACTCTCAGACGGTAGAAAAATGAGAAGCTGGGAACACTTTTAAGCACCAGTGACCATCGATATATAATTCTGTCACAGAATTTGATGTGGGTTAAGAGTAGGAGCGAGAGATAGCAAAACAAATGAATGCACATACAACAGCCTATTTAAAGAAAGCAGAATTTAAAGACGCAGAAGGTTGAAATGGGGAAAATAAATTACCAACAAAAAGGAACACTTTTTAAGATGCATTTACAAGTGTGGAAATTAAGCGGAAACCTCAAAGAAGTAGAAAGTTAATATTAAAACTTGGACTTAAGTGGTTAAGTAGTTTAGGTTAAAGTAGCATAAAGGAAAATACAAGCAAAGGGAACACAAAGAAGGAGAAAGACAGTAGACAAATATATGAAAATAACTTTAAAAAAATTAAAGTGAGAACTTGGGATAAAAGCAAAAATCCAAAAAAGAAATTGCAAGCAATTATAGAAGGAATAAAACCTGTGTGTGTGCGTACGTTTGTGGCACCCAAACCATTAAAGATCAAGTGAGACGCCTTAAAGATAAGACAGGTGTACTGGGGAAAGAAATACACACAATGGAAATTGTAGCTTTTGTTACATAAAAAGGTATTTTTAGCAACTGGAGATAAAACTGAGCAAAACAGAGATTAGTAATGATTTAACAAGTGGAGGACTTGAATATCCCTAAGACAACACAACTAAGTGGACTGAATCAAGAAAAGTAAAGGAATTAGAATAAACTACAGAGTGCTGAAGGACACAGCTGCCAGACTGGGCCTGCGGCAGGTGGTGAGAGAACCAACATGAGGGAAAAACCTACTTGGTCTCGTCCTCACCAATCTACCTGGCGCAGATGCATCTGTCCATGACGGTATTGGTAGGAGTGACCACTGCACAGTCCTTGTGGAGACGAAGTCCCGTCTTCACGCTGAGGACACCATCCATCGTGTTGTGTGGCACTACCACTGTGCTAAATGGGATAGATTCACCTAGAAGGACAAGGGCAGCAGGTGCATGGGAACACCACCACCTCCAAGTTCCCCTCCAAGTCACACACCATCCTGACTTGGAAATATATCGCCGATCCTTCATCGTCGCTGGGTCAAAATCCTGGAACTCCCTACCTATAGCACTGTGGGAGTACCTTCACCACATGGACTGCAGCGGTTCAAGAAGGCGGCTCACCACCACCTTCTCAAGGGCACTTAGGGATGGACAATAAATGCTGGCCTTGCCCGCGACGCCCACATCCCGTAAACGAAGTTAAAAAAAGACCTAGCAGCTCAAAACTGGGCATCCATGAGGTGCTGTGGGCCATCAGCAGCAGCAGAATTGTATTCCGCCACATTCTGTAACCTCATGGCCCGGCATATTCCTCACTCTATCATTACCATCAAGCCAGGGGTCCAACCCTGGTTCAATGAGGAGTGTAGAAGAGCATGCCAGGAGCAGCACCAGGTGTACCTAAAGGTGATGTGGCAACCTGAGGAAGCTACAACACAGGACTACATGTATGCTAAACAGCGGAAGCAGCAGGCTATAGACAGAGCTAAGTGATCCCACAACCAATGGATCAGATCAAAGCTTTGTTATTCACTTTGGTAGGATGAATAGAAAAACAGAATATTTTTTAAATAGTGAGAAATTATTAAATGTTGGTGTTTAGAGAGATTTAGGCGTCCTCGTACAGGAACAAAGAAAGTTAGCCTGCAGGTACAGCAAGCAATTAGGAAGGCAAATGGCATGTTGGCTTTTATTGCAAGGGGGTTCAAGTACAAGAGTAAGAAAGTCTTACTACAATTGTACAGGGCTTTGGTGACTAAAATGAAAGCCTTTGGAAAAAGGAACACGATCTGAATTGGATAAAGCATTGTCTAAACAAAGAACGCTCAATGCTACTAGTTCTAACTAGACAATTGTGAGCAGCAGAGTACTCCAGGGATCAGTCCTGGAACCTCTTCTGTTCAGAATATTTATAAATGATCCAGATAAAAGTGTTAAAGATTAGTAGATAAAATAATGCCATGTGGAGGAGCCAAGTGTTTGAAGGAAAAGCATAAAAGGAGATCTCTGGAGACTTGAGATGAATAACAAATAGATTTTAATATTGAAAAGTGCATGACAAAATATATTGGTCCTAAAATAGTAAATAACATTTTTTTAAATGCGTATCGTTAAGGTGAGACAGGAAAAAAAGATTTGTGTATAATAACTGATCAAGCATTGAAAGTATCATTTTAATACAGGGCAGCAGATGTTAATAAAAGACAAATCAAATGTTGGGGTGTAATATAGATCTGTATAAGTCCAATGATTTGACTTTGTCACTGTATAAAACATCAGTGAGATCACACACAGAGTATTACATTAAGTTGTAGTCACTGCACTTAATAAACTATTCAGAGGCCGTGTATAGGATTAAGACAGCAACAAAGACTATTTCAGGTTTCAAGTCACTGACCTATAAAGACAGCCCCTGTAAAGGTAAAGCACAGAAGATTGAGATATGAAAATCTTTAGTTGCTTTGTATCACTATCATAAAATGTACTTCTGAAGATCACTTCTGCTTGTACGATGTCGGAGCACATGACGACAAAAATAATTTAAATCTCTTTGCGTGTAAACACCCTGGGGCTCAATTTAATTTTAGGTGCCCAGCGGGTGGCTGGGATGAGCCAAACCAGAGCTATGAGGCAGCTTGCTGGTTGGGGAGGGCGTGAAATCGCTGGCTCCTACGTGGAGCCAGCTGACAGTCGGAACCTGTGGCAGGGGAGTGGGGGGGTGAGGTGGGGGGGGGGGGCAGGTGATCCCGGGAAATGCCACGCCTTGGCTGGCTGTGGGCCAGAACATTATTGTGTCCATGCAAAGGCACCACCCACGCCCCCCGCCACCCCCAACCCTCTCCTCCATAATCAGAGAATGCACACAATCCCCTGAAAGGGTGCAAAAAAGCCTGTGTAAAAGCATAGGAAGCCATGTGCGCATTGAAAGCCCAGAAATGCCCTTTCACTTGTTCATTTCTTAGGGCTTGTACAGAGGAATGCGAAACAAAGAATGTGTAAGATTACATTGTGACATGTATCAGGGCCTCTGATCCATTCTGCACAATGTACATTCCTGGAAGGAAAGAATAAAAGGCTAAAGGAGAACACAAATGTCGGGTATGCACTGTAACGGCAAAACATTTGGCTTTTTAATTGTGGATTCTTTTGTTTGACGGATTTTATTGAAAACTGGTATTTGAAGAGCTCCGCCCTGGAGCCCAAAACCTGGTCATTGAACTTGGGGAAACATCGAGCTGACACACACTGCTGATCTCAGCAAAGGCAATCTCAGCAGAGTGCATCTGCTGCACAGTCCTGATCTGGGAGGAGTTGGCCTGTTTCCAGAATACACATATGTTTATTTTTATTTTTTTAAACTCTGTCCCTACCAAGACAAGGAACCCACCTAAAGGTGAACGCTTTAACTTCCTGGCACTTAAATTTTACTTCAGCTACAAGTGAAGGACTTCTGTCCAACCTCCTGTAATTGCTGCACCGCTGCATATCCGTCTCCTTTATAATGAACTCTACACATTAATAAGGCACGGGTGATTTATTATTACGTGAATGAATTACCTGAATGAAAATGTAGTCATCGTTGACAAGCAGCGAGTTCTGGTCTATGTTTCCAGAAAAATGAGCTTTAAGTGCCTTTTCAGTGCAGTTTGCAATTTGGCAGGTGATATAAAGAAAGCCTGTAAAAAAAAAAGTAAAACAACACTCAATAAATAAATAATCAACTACAGAAAAGAGCCTGCTTACTGCTTTCAAACTTTAAAATCTGCTGTGTAAGGCACGGCAAAGAACACAGATTACCTCAACAGTGTGCTGTTAGCTGACTGATTTTGTTTTTAACATTATAATATTTTTTTACGTTTCTGGAAAACAGAGAGGTGACCTTGTACCCAGTCAGCGAGAAAGATTCTGATTGATCGCAGGTGACGCTATTGGTGGTTTTTCTTTTCTCGCCTAAAACAGAGATTCAATAACTATTTCTAAATGGAAACACTTCAGTGATAGCAATCCCGTCAGAGGTGAAAAGGGGGAACGCATTTCACAGTTTGCTGTGTTATCTTGTTAGCTAGCCTAATGTCCCAAACACACCATCATAGAATCCTTCCTTCACAAATAAAGGGATCAATGCTTAACGGATGACAGCACAGCCTCAAACTACCTGTGGTTAATGGATACAGTAGATTTATGACAGAGAAATAGTAGTGCAATATTTCATCGGCATTGCACTGTGCACCCCAGAAACAAATCTGTCAGCAGGTGGATTTGCTGACTGAATCTTGAAAGGTGCATTATAGATGCAGAGTTCTAGCCTGCAAAGTGCTGCTCTGCATTAATCATTCCCACTTGCCCAGGCTGATAATACTTGTTCTCCATCTACACAAAATAATTTGCTTATAGCAATTACCCTAAAAAGCATCACTTGGCTTTTTTTTTGATATTTACTACAACAATATTCATCACGTATGTAACCATTAATCATCAAATCCATTATTTTTCAAAAGTAGTCAATAAAAATGCTAGTAGTCAAATCAAAATAACTGCTGCCCATAACTACCTCAAAAAGTTGTACTTTCAGCTTTAACCTCAATGTAAGTTGGGTTATTTTAATTACCAAGTGAGGCCCTGCTCCTCAACAGCCAGTGCAGCTCACAGCAGCCCCTGAGTGCAGGAAGTGCTGCAGCTGGTTGGTTTTAAAGCAAAGAAGTGATTAAAACTTCACCTCACGGGTGTTAAATAACAGTTCACCAGTCAAGTATCCAAACACTAAATTGTGCTTTTAGAAACGAATCTAATGCCTCTGTTATAGAATAGAACTACTTCTAGTAGGATAATGTAACAGAATGACCAATGCTGGTGGAGTCCACCCCACCAGTAGCAACACAAAAACACGACTGCACTATATGCAACCTTGGGCACGTTCAGTTGTTTAAAAGTTGTAAATCTTAGTGTTCATTTTTTGGCACGGAAGGTCCATGATTGTTGGGAAAGGTGTACACAGGTCGGCAAGCCAGAAAGGACTTTACTGGCCTGGGTGGAGCACACAGCTCAATCAGAGTATAATGGTAACCAGTATTGCCAATGGAAGCCATTTATATTTGCTTCTAATGACACTGTTGCCTCCAGAGGAGCTCAGGAAAAGCACCCACTGAGCTGGGTCTTCGATTGTCTGGAGGCAGCAGCACACGACAGCACTGGAGCTGAAATTGGGCTGTCATCAGTGGCAGTGCTGTAATATACATGGGGTAGAAGTCTTTTACTCCTTTTTATATTTATTTCCCCCTCCCCCCGTTAATTTTAAAATTATGTTTTTCCTCCCATCATTAAGCCCTCCTGTGCACCCAGCAGCTCCTCCCTGTAACTGAAGACAAGCAACCTCTTTCTGAGTTACTGCTTTTGTCCTTGAACAGGCTTCTAGAAAGTACGGGAATTGTCCTGGTTAATTTTGCCTGTGATTTTCTTTCCCTTCTTCCATTGGCCTATACTCCGCACTATCCAGGAGGCATGGCTGAGATCAGAAACCCATTGTGTGGGGCAACTGTGTGAGGAAAGATGGTGAACCTGTATCCTACTAGTATTCCAAAAAATGAAACCATTCCAGAAACCTACATTTTACAAAATATAGTGCTGAATATTGTACAATCGAATACAGGTCTTGAAATTGAGCTGTTTGAACATTAGTATACAAACACATAGGGGGAGAAATTGGGTCACGCCCCCTTTGGGGCGCTAACTTCACCAGGCCGCTACTTTAAAATTTGCGCCCCCGCGCCCGAAATTCATTGGTAGTGCCCCAAGAGGGAGGCGAAGTGCTACTGGAAGTGCCCTGCCTCCCTCTTGGGGCGCTGCGAGTGAATATCACAGCGCTACGTGCCGCAGCGCCACGCTTTGCGGCACATTGCGCTGCAGTACTGCAGGCCTTCCTCCCCTTATTAAAGGGGAGGGGCCTTGCACAGCGCAACCCGGAGCGTAGCCAGCATCCCGCAGTTGGGGGGGGGGGGGGGGCTGCAAAAAAGGCCAGGGACAGCAACGGGGGCAGGTGCTGGCAGGCGGCCAGCAAAAAAATGGCCGCCCAGTACCACCCCTTTAACTTGCGCCGCCCCGGCCGCAGGTAGGCCCCCCTGACCCTGTCGGACATAGTGTCCGGTGGTAAGTCAGGGGGCACTACCGAAGATCGCAGCCGGGGCGCTACGCACGGTGATGATGTCATTGCCAGAGGCGCACCATCGCTGCTAACCTCCCGCTGAATTTCGCGGGTGGCGTTGGCAGCGCCGCGCCCAGGCGCTAGTTGCTTTGCGCCCCGTTAGGGCGCTAACAGGAGGCACAAATCAACTGAATTTTCCCCCATAATGAGTTAACAGTTCCATTAAAATAGCAGGGGACGTAATTGTGGATAAATACATGAAGCTAATATTCTGATGCTAATATTTGTGCTGTGTGATTTCAAGGCCATACCCCACAGTGCTCTCCAATAAAATGGAGTTTCTCTAGGAAAAAGAGGTAATGGCAGCCAATCTGTTACCGCTCATTTTACACTCCCTCAAAAGTTGAATTTTAATAAATCAGTGATTCAGCTCAAGCACATAGTTATAGCACATCACTTGTAGTTGTAACTTTCATATATAACTAGCAGTGTACGCAGCATATCACTAACGCAGTGTACAGGATACAGGTAGATCACTGATATCATACGCAGGATATCATTTGCTAATCTTTACCT
Source organism: Somniosus microcephalus (assembly GCF_052327205.1). Classification (NCBI taxonomy): domain Eukaryota; kingdom Metazoa; phylum Chordata; class Chondrichthyes; order Squaliformes; family Somniosidae; genus Somniosus; species Somniosus microcephalus. Next base: position 111,380,912 of record NC_140988.1, read on the forward strand.
CCACTGTTGTCTTGAATTTCCATGTGAACCAAATCAGGGTCACCATCAACCTCTGTCACAGACCTGGAACAAAAAATAACCGTTAATGCTGTTGTGAAACTTATGATCCATGACGAAAGACTCATGAAATAACACTGGGCGGCCAGCTGGTGGCGCCGTCCAAGGAGTATAAATACTTGGGCGTGGGCCCAGCTTGCCAGGACATTTTGTAAACAGGAGCTAGAGAAAGATAACTAGACCTCCATGTTTTGAAACAAGTTGATTAAAGCCTTGCTTTATATTCAAACCAAGTGTGTAGTGAGTTTTATTACATCAATTTAATAAGCTTGATATCGACTCAACTCTCTGGGTGATTTCGGGAACAGCCAGCTACGACTCAAACCATAGAAGGGAACTCGGACGAAGTACTCGATCCATCATGGAGAAACTACTCAGACCCGCCCGTCTCAACCTGGACCCAAATTCACTTACAGCGGCTAAGGTATGGAAACACTGGTATCATACCTTTAGCAACTTCCTTGAGGAGTGTGGTGAGAATGTTCCTAATAAGTTACGAATGCTTGCTAATTATGTATCCCCTCATGTGTTTGACTATATCGAAGACTGTGTAGACTATGACGCCGCTATCCAAATACTACAGCAACTATATGTCAAGTCCCCAAACGAAATTTTTGCTCGGCATCTACTGGCCACAACTCGATAACAACCCGGGGAATCACTTGACAAATTTCTTCAGAAATTTTGCAGGCTCAGCAAGGATTGTAATCTTAAAGCTGTTACAGCTGAGCAGTACAAGGAGTTAATTCATGATTCCTTTATTAATGGGATTGCGTCTCCCTTCATACATCAGCGTCTGTTGGAGAATAAAACCCTCAAGTTACTGGCTGCCTATGACCAGGCATGTTCTCTGGACTTAGCAAAGAGGAATGCAGGTACCTATCTTTCACCACGTGCACGGGCTGTTGCTATCACTTTTAGTGATTCCTTCGATAGGCCTCGGGCAGAAGCCCTCACGGATGATGACTCCAACATGGCTAATGACAACCCTACCCTAGAAGCCTTCACTGATGACGACCCCGCCCTAGCGGCATCTTGGCAATCTGGAAGGAAGTGTTTCTTCTGTGGAGGTGCGTTCCATTATAGGAAATGTTGTCCTGCTCATAACGCAACCTGCAATCATTGCAGCAAGAAAGGTCACTTTTCTAAGGTATGCCAGTCAAGAGCCTGTAAGTAAGAAAGGCCACTTTTCTAAGGTATACTGGTCGAGAGCTCCTATGAGTTTTACCGCTGCTATCTATGAAACTGCTCCTCCCCCAAGAACCACTACTAAGGTTACAGCTGTCAAGGGTAAAACTGCCCCTCCTCCCATCACTGCTGTTTTTCCCCAAAGTCTGTCCCATGCAGCCACGAAGGTTTCGGTAAATGGGCACATTTTGAGCGCACTAATCAACTCATGCAGCTCTGACAGCTTCATTAGTGAGCGGGCTGTCAGTAAGTTAAAACTGCGTATTTGCCCCTCGGACAGGGAAATTGCAATGGCTCTGACGACACTGACCACCAATTCTTCCGGCTTTTGTCTTGTCGACCTTATTCTCAATGGCCGCACTTATTTCTCCACCCGGCTCGGGGTGCTCAAAAACCTATGCAGTGATGTGCTCCTGGGACAGGATTTCCAGAAACAACACAAAAGACTCACTTTCGAGTTTGGAGGGTTAGTGCCGGAGCTTACTATTTCCAAAGTACTGTTTTGTGCGCTTTCGGCGGCTTCGCTTGACGAACCCTCCTTGTTTGCCAATCTTTCTCCCCGATGTAAGCCCATAGTCACTAAATCACGACGTTTCAGCCAAGCTGATCGATCCTTTATCGAGGCAGAAATCTCTCGCCTTCTAGCTGACGGTATTATTGAGCCATGTTCATCTTTCTGGCGGGCTCAAGTCGTCGTTGTTAAAAATCCTCTGAAGCAACACAAGATACATCTTTGCATCGATTACTTGCAAACTATTAACCAGTATACCGACCTGGATACCTACCAACTACCGCACATCGATGATATGGTCAATAACCTTGCCAACTACAAGGTATTTTCAACTTTTGATTTAAAGAGCGCATATCATCAAGTGCCGTTAAAGGACTCTGACAAAAAGTATACGGCCTTTGAGGCCAATGGTCGGCTTTATCAGTTTTGTCGCCTTCCATTTGGGCTCGCCAATGGGGTGGCCGTCTTTCAACGGGCAATGGATAGCCTAGTCAAACAGGAGAACTTAACGGATACTTTTCCATATCTAGATAATATCACCATTGCTGGTCATGACCAGAAGGAGCATGATGCCAATCTCCAGAAATTTTTTGATGTTCTCCATCGTCGCAACTTAACCTTAAATGAGTCCAAATCTGTGAAATCAGTACCATCAGTCAACATCCTTGGCTACTGGGTGGGCAACGGTGTCATCAAACCGGCTCCGGAGCGACTTCGTCCACTTCAGGAGCTCCCTCCCCCTACGAATCTCTGCTCTCTTCGTCAGGCACTCGGCATGTTCGCCTATTATGCGAAGTGGATACCCCACTTCTCCGACAAGATCCAGCCCCTGCTTCACACGAAGTCATTTCCATTGCAGGCAACGGCTACTCCAGCTTTCAACCTCCTCAAGCGACAACTGGAAAAAGCCACGCTTCGTTCCACTGATGAAAATCTTCCTTTCGTGGTCGAGTGCGATGCATCGGAGGTGGCGATCTCTGCTACCTTGAATCAAGGTGGTCGACCCGTTGCATTTCTGTCCAGAACTTTGCAGGATAGTGAGCTCCATTATCCTCCTGTCGAGAAGGAGGCTACGGCCATCATCGAAGCAGTACGTAAATGGAGTCATTTTCTCGCTCGTCGTCATTTCACACTTATAACCGATCAGCGCTCCGTGGCCTTTATGCTGGATAACCGGAAACGCACTAAGATCAAGAATAACAAAATACAACTCTGGAGGATGGAATTGGCTGCCTTTGGATACACCATACATTATCGACCCGGCAAAGAGAATGTGGCCCCGGATACCCTCACGCGGGCATTCTGCTCTTCTATGTCAACTTCGACTCTTGCGGATCTTCATAATGACTTATGCCATCCTGGCGTTACCCGTATGTTGCACTTTGTGCGATCTAAAAAATCTCCCATTTTCTACGGAAGATGTGAAAAGAACATGCTCCTCCTGTAGAATTTGTGCGGAATTAAAACCGCAATTCTTCCGTCCATCAGATGGCTCGCTCATCCACACTATGCAGCCTATGCAGTGACTCAGCATTGACTTTAAAGGACCATTGCCTTCCTCATTGCGAAACATCTACTTATTTACTTACTATGGTGGATGAATATTCACGCTTTCCCTTTGCTTTCCCCTGTCCCAATATGCTTACTTCCACAGTGATCAAATGCCTTGATCAAGTCTTTTCCCTTTGCGGTATGGCCAATTTCATCCACTCTGATCGGGGTCCCTCCTTCATGTCAAGCGAACTCAAAAGTTATCTTTCCCAACAGGGAATCGCCACAAGTAAAACGACACCGTACCATCCCATCGCTAACGGACAGATTGAGAGATACAACGCTATCATTTGGAACGCTGTTCGTCTTGCACTGAGGTCACGCAACCTACCAGACCAGCAGTGGGAAACTATGCTCCCTGACGTGTTGCATTCCATCAGGTCTCTTCTTTCTACGTCCACCAATGTCACGCCTCACGAGCGATTCTTCAGGTTCCAGCGTCGCTCCACTCATGGGACGTCCCTACCATCATGGTTGCAGCTCCCGGCCCCGTGCTGCTCCGAAGATTCGTCCGATCTTCCAAAAGCGATCCCCTCATCGACGAGGTGGAACTCACAGACGTTAATCCCACTTACGCGCACATGCGGTACCCTGATGGCCAGGAGTCCACCGTTTCACTCAGAGATCTGGCTCCCTGTCCAACCGGTCCCACGGACCCAAATGATAGAGGGTCCCACGGTAATGATGCTGACACTCTGCGCTCCTTTGAAGATGACGCCCTACCTGGGACATCAAGAGATCTGCCGGGTACTGCACCGGATCAACTCAGGGAGCAGAGCACTCCCTATGGGATGGCCACCCGAAGCCAGGACGCCAGTCAATCCCCGGCTACCAAACAAAATGAACCCAGCTCTGCGCCTGTGGGGACCCGCACCCGGAATCACGATCTCCCCAGTCTCCCTCAGGTCGATCAAGGCGACATGGGCCCTGTCGACCTACCTGTACGGATCAAGCGACCCAGGGACCCAGACACGGTCGGGGGGGATGTACCTTCCAGCCACAAGCGAAGAGCTAAAAGACTGCGGCTATTTGTGGTCCGGCTAATCCGTTAAAAGGAAGTCATCGGACTTCCAAATCTTTAGGGAGGAAGAATGTTATGAATCTTATGATCCATGAAGACTCATGAAATAACACTGGACGGCCAGCTGGTGGCGCCGTCCAAGGAGTATAAATACTCGGGCGTGGGCCCAGCTTCCCCAGGACATTTTGTAAACAGGAACTAGACCTCCATGTTCTGAAACAAGTTGATTAAAGCCTTGCTTTATACGCGAACCAAGTGCGTAGTGAGTTTTATTACGTCAATGTTTCTTCCCTATTCTAGTGAGGGATCCAAGCTCGTAAAACAAATTCTATGTATCCCATTTTCTTCACCTGCTCTCACTATCCCTCTAAATGTTAGCAAAGTAAACAAAACACATTTTAAATAACTTCAGACTGAAATATCAACATTTGGAAACATCTGCTCAGCTGGTGGAATTATCGGTGTGATGTTTTTTAAGAAATCTAATTTATTTCTAAACCTCAATCTGTCTCCTTTAACTTATGGACTTTGCAGCTGTATAATTGATATTCATTTTATACCCAGCAGTTTTAACTCTGGTGCCGAAAATTCAGTCTGATCATGTACCATTAGCAGGTATTTTGCTTGTCTAAGTGGGAAAATATGTTGGCCCAGAAATTCGGGTCTCCACGGGTGAGTACACATGGGGTACTCACCCGTAGGCCCAATGGAAGTGCCGGTTTCTTGCATGCACTGCGCATGCGCGGGAAACCGGCACTTCCGTTCCCCTGAAAGCAGGGGTTCAGAGGTCGAATGCGTGCGCGGGAGAGGCTGCACATGCGCATTGAACTTCGGTTTTTCTTGCAGGTTTTCCTGGGAGGGTAAGTCTCCAGAAGTTAGACATGTAAAAAGCAGGCGTAAGGCCTGCTTTTTACATGGTAAGTGGTGAATTAATTAAAATTAAAACATTTTTTCCACAGGTTTATTATTTTTAAATACTTTAAAGCAAGATAAGTTTATTTTTAGCCCCGTTAGAAAATAAAAAAATGTTTTCAAAAATTTAAATTATTGTTTAAAATAGTTATTTCATGTAATTTATAGTTTATTTAAAAAATGTTATTAAAAAAAAAAATTATTTGAAGATTTAGTGTTGTTTTGGGGCCGTAGTATTTATAACTTTTGACAGGTCTTCCTGTCAATCTTATGAATGGAGCATTCCCTGCTCCGATTGGCTCCCCATGGCCCACATGATCCCAGGGGACGCATCGAACTAACTGCGCCCCTGGGATACGCAAGCACTGCGTGCCAGCAGCTGGACCAGGCCCCAGATCGGAATTCCACGGGGGTGCACAGCTCAACGGCTGGCGCGCTAGTTAAGTGCAGGTCGGGTGCTTACACCCGCAGGAAGCCCCCGGCCCAAATTTCTGCGCCATTATGAGTTTTATAGTTAAGAGTGAGCTTTAACTCAATTATGATATTGGAAATAAATGGGTTTTTTTTAAAAAAAAGGATAAATGTTACTGTAACATATTAAGACCAATACATTCAATAGTTATGAGTCTAGCATCTACTCACACTTGGACTTGATTTTACACATTGACTATGAACAGCCTGAAAATGACTAAGTGATGTTATCACTTGAATGCTCAATATGTTTGTATCAAATTCCTCTACACTATTTTAATGGAAGCATTAACCTGTTTATTTTAAACTGGTCAACACCTTTGTTAAAATAGCTCAAGACATTTTAAATAATTTATGATTGTATTTGCTTTTCAAATTTCTAATATTGCTGTATTACTTTGGCAAATATCAGCCCTTTCAGACAGCCGTGGACCACTGAGATTTTTTCATAGCATGTTATGCAGATCAAATTTATTTCTTTCATCTTATGGTACAATGATGTTTTACTCATCAATAGAGGAGATCACGCATATTTTACATTTGACAATTACTGTTTAGCTGGTAGATGTTCTCTGTCACAACATACTTCAGTTCTTTACTAACGTTTGTGGTATGTTTGATACTTGTATATTATTTACTGAACACCAGATGGCCTCCTGTAAGCACATTGTAGCAATTACACTCCAAGATCTCTCTTGTATTGTTATTCTTTGACAAAATACTGTATTAGAGAGGGTCTGGAAATAAAAGCAGCTAGTTATTACACCAATTTCAGTGCTTATTCAGACATAACAATCTGGTTAAAAAAATGATAGAAGTCAGTTTTTTGCTGGACGACCTCCCCTGTATGGTCAGTTCCCAATCTTATTGGGGCTACCAAGCAGACGCAGCAGGTTTCCTTGTAGAGGTGGGAGAGAAAATCATTAAGTGAGAGTTAACTCATATTTCTTGTGTCAGAGATGGGCGCCATAAAATTGGCAATAGTCACAAATTTAGTGGAACAGTAGCACACTGTCATTCTCAGTAGCTGGAAAGTATGCAAGCCAGTAACAATGGAAAATCGCTCAAAATCTTTGCCGAAACTTCATTCCTGTTCAACTCTTGATCTGTCTGCCTGTCTGTTTTTCTCCTGAGTCCTGCCTTATCTACCTACCTGTCCCTCTCCTGAAACTTGCCTGATCTATTTTCTGGTCCTTCAGTTCGGGGTGATCTTCACTCCTGTTCCTCACTGATCTATCTGCCTGACTGCCACTCTACTGAGTCTTCCCTGCCTACCCTTCTGCCTCCATGTCAGATTTTGTCAATTAAGGGACTGGGATTAAATGAAAAGTCTATTTTCCTTCATGGCAATTGCTTACCTGGGTTCTCAGTGAAAATGGGAAATGGTATAAGGTAGAAAACGGAAGAGGAAAAAATGAAAACCAAAAGGGAAGGGATAAAGAAAATCTCCAAGTTGAAAACCATTTCTGACAAAACACTTACGTTTCATGATACAATATAATGTAAAAGGTAAAATGGTACAATTAGGTCATTCCACAGTCCTTTCAACAGCTTTAATATCAAGTTCTACAAAATCCTGAAGAGCTGTGCATATCAAAAGCCTGGTTATCACAGTGCAGACATTCCTTAACCACATTCTGGGATCCATGCTTTATCTTCAGCAAGCAGCAATTAACTAAACAGTTTGCCACTGATCACCACAACGCTCCCTTTAAATAGTGCTACGCTGTACTTCGTGCACAAAGCAGCATGTTTTAAAAAAAATTTCTGTAGTGTATGTACCTTTAAGAGAGAACTACTTTTACAGCTCCTGTATACTGTAGTACCGGCAGTGACCACACCTGTATATAAGCCTTGAGCATGCCTCTGTACTGTCAGTCTTCAGACTACCTTCCTCCAGTAAACACCTGTTGATTGTTAAGTTACAGCCTCCGTGTAGTTATTGGAAAACATCATACTTTAAGAATCACGGATTCAACAGTGGCGACGAGGTCGATTCGAATCTCCCTGCAACTCTGCATTTCCCTTCAAGGATTCGCTCCGGGAGGGCGGTGGAAGAAAGTCGAGGCCAGAAGCACGGGCGTCGACCACGAGCAACCGCCCAGTCATCCGGCAGAGAGTGAACATCGCAGGGGAGGCTGTTGAGAGCCGGGCTTGGTTCCCCAGCCACGACGATCCAGCAACTGACTGGCAACAGGTACAGCGCAGACCCTTCCCGGACAGCGGCGGCTGGAGCCGACCGACGGCAGAGAAAAAGCCGAGCAGCGTCGACGGGGTAAGAGAGAGGGTGAAGCGCACAGGGCGCAGCCGGGGGTTGAAAACCGAGCGGTGTCGAGGAAAAACAAAACAGAGAGAGAGGGTAAAGCAGCAGCTGGGTTCAGGACCGAGCGGCGGCAACGGGAAAGGCGCACAGGAGAACGCGCAGAGCACAGCCAGGGCTCAAGGGCTGAGCAGCGTCCGCGGGGAGAAGAAGGGAGAGCGCGGGAGACGCCATTGAGCCGCGGAGAAGAAGGGAGAGCGCGGGAGATGCCATTTTAGAAGCCGCAGCGGAGAAGAAGGGCGAGCGCGGGAAGAAAGGAAAGCGCGGGAGACGCCATTTTGTGCCAGCGGAGAAGAAGGGAGAGCGCGGGAGACACCATTTTAGACAGTTAAATCAGACCCAGGGATGCCGAAGAGTGGCAGTATCACTGCGTTCGACAATGAAGTCGAAGATTGGGCGACATATGTGGAACGCATTGAGGTGTACTGCAGGGCGAATGAAGTGCCAGATGCTAAGAAAGCACTGGTTTTGTTAAATTCCATGGTTGCAAAACTTATGGCTTACTGCGAAACCTAATAACCCCAGAGAAGCCAGTGGATAAGAATTTCGAAAGCATAGTAGAAATCCTACAGGACCACTTAAACCCCACACCGCTGCTGATAGCAGAAAGATTTAAGTTCCACAAAAGGAACCAGCATAAAGACGAAAGTAATGCTGAGTACTTAACGGAACTGCGCAAGCTATCAAAACACTGCCAGTTTGGAGTGGGACTAGCAGATACGTTAAGGGACAAGTTTGTGTGTGGGCTTCAAAAGTGAAGGAACCCAGAAACGGCTTCTATCAGAAAAGGATCTTACGCTGGACAAGGCTTTCAGCATGGCAGTATCACACGAAGCAGCCGCACGGGGCGCTGCAGAGATACAATGGAGACCGCAAGAATATGGCACCAATGAAATGTCATATGGAGCAGGGAAGTGTTATCGCTGCGGCAGAACAACACACGACCAGAAGGATTGTTGGTTCAAGGACCAAGTGTGCAGACAGTGTGGAAAAGCAGGACACATAGCAAGAGTCTGCAGGTCAGCGAAGAAAACCAACAGCAAGAAATCTCCACAGGAGAAGTACAAAAAGGTACATAAGGTGATGGACAGTAGTTCAGACGAACAGAAAAGTGATACAGACTCCGGAAGCAAGGAGCAGGGTTGTCTGAAACTACATAAGATAATCAAAAGGGAGGATCACCAGACTATCTGGGTCACACTCAAGATAGACAGAGTCCAAGTGAAAATGGAATTGGACACAGGATCAGCCCTAACAGTCATAAACCAAAGGGACTACAAGCAGCTATTTTCACATATACCCTTGAAAGCTACAGAGATTGTCTTGAAGACGTACACGGGGCAAAAAGTCTACCCCAAAGGAAAAATAAGGGTGAAAGTGATATACAAAGGCCAGGAAATACCTAAAATGGACCTATATGTATTGCCAGATGGAGGACCACCACTACTAGGACGTGAATGGATCCGGAAGATACAATTAGATTGGCATTCCATACAGGCACTGACTGTAGATGCCAAAAAGGATGATGACGTCACAACTGGACGACTGTCAAAAATGCTAACTGACGCACAAGAAGTGATCCAGGAGGGACTCGGAACACTAAAAGGCATAACAGCAATGATTAAAATAGAGGAAAATGCAAGCCCAAAGTTTTTTAAGGCCAGACCGGTGCCTTATGCGATCCGACCAGCCGTCGAAGCAGAGCTGGAAGGGTTGGAACGTTCAGGAGTACTGTCCAAAGTAGACTGGAGCGAGTGGGCTACACCCATCGTTCCTGTAATGAAGAGGTCACTGAGTAATACGCCTGGGGAACCAAAGAAGGTCCGCATCTGTGGGGATTTTAAGGTGACAGTGAACCCAGTCCTTCACACGGTACAATATCCGCTTCCACGGATTGAGGATATTTTTGCCTCGCTATCTGGAGGTAAACGCTTCACCAAAATTGATCTGGCCCAGGCGTACTTGCAAATGGAGGTAGAAGAAGCCTCGAAACAATACCTCACGATCAACACTCATAAAGGTCTCTACCAATACAACCGGCTGGTGTTCGGGGTAGCATCAGCTCCGGCTATTTGGCAAAGGGCAATGGATCAAGTCCTGCAAGGGATTCCAGGGACCCAGTGTTATTTGGACGACACCCTGGTCACGGGCAAAAATGACAGTGATCACCTTGCCAACCTGGAGAAGGTGCTCACTAGATTAAAGGAATATGGGCTACGAGCTAATCGCCACAAGTGCGAGTTTTTCCAGAAGCAGATCTCGTATTGTGGCCACATTATTGATGAAGAGGGGTTACATAAGTCCCCTGAAAAGATTGAGGCAGTAGTCAAGGCTCCAGCACCGGAAAATGTGTCACAACTGAGGTCGTTCCTCGGGCTGGTAAACTACTACCATAAGTTCTTACCAAATTTGTCTACAGTATTACACCCACTGAACACCCTACTGCAAACGGGGGTACCATGGAAGTGGAATGATGAATGTAAACGAGCTTTCCAGAAGTGCAAAGAATTGATCACATCAAAAGAGGTGTTGGCCCATTTCAACCCAGCACTATCAATTCGGTTGGCATGTGATGCATCACCCTATGGTATTGGAGCGGTGCTGTCGCACAAATTCCCAGACGGGTTGGAGAGGCCAGTAGCCTTTGCATCTCGGTCACTAACCTCAGCCGAGCGCAACTACGCCCAGATTGCCAGGGAGGCCCTCAGCCTAGTATGGGGAGTAAAAAGATTCAACCACTATCTGCATGGGCAGAAGTTCACCTTGCTGACTGACCACCAACCACTTGGCTCCATCTTCAATCCAAAGAAGGGTGTTCCGGTGATGACTGCACAACGGTTGCAAAGATGGTCCCTTTTTCTAGGGGCGAACCAATATGAAATAGAATATAAAGGCATGAAACAGCATGGAAACGCTGATGGGCTATCACGCCTGCCACTGCCTACTGTGGAGGAAGCACCAGCAGTGGACCCTATCGAGATATTTTATTCGTCAATAATTGAACGATTGCCAGTAACTAACGCGGATATAGAGAAGGAGATCCGCAATGATCCGACACTGTCTCGGGTATATGATTTGACGGTGAGGGGACGGCCAACACATGGCGACTCACTGTTGCCAGCATTCTCATCCAGAAGAGAACAGCTGTCAGTATGCCAGGGGACCTTGATGTGTGGATCCCGAGTGGTAATTCCACCCAAGTTAAGGGAGAGAGTGCTCAATGAGCTTCACGAAGATCATCTGGGAGGGGTGAAAATGAAAAGCCTTGCTAGGGCTTATGTGTGGTGGCCGGGGATCGATCAACAAATCGAGGACCTAACCAAGAGCTGCTCAGGATGCCAGAAGGTCCAAAATGCACCACCACATGCCCCTCTACACCCATGGGAGTGGCCCTCCTCTCCATGGCAACGGGTGCATATTGATTTTGCTAGTCCATTCATGGACTCAATGTTCTTAATAGCAGTGGATGCTCACTCGAAATGGCCTGAGGTGATAAAAATGTCCTCAACCACTACAGAGAAAACGATTGCAGTCCTACGGACCATATTTGCCAGGAACGGCTTGCCAGAGCAGATTTGCTCTGATAATGGACCACAGTTTGTGTCCGAAGAGTTTCAGAAATTTATGAGAAGGAATGGGGTAAGGCATTACACATCCGCCCCGTATCATCCAGCCACAAATGGATTGGCTGAGAGGTTCGTACAAACCTTTAAAAAGGCGATAAAGGCCATGTGCGATGATGAAATTCCACTACAGCATAAGGTGGACAATTTCCTGTTAGCCTACAGAAATGCGACACATGCAGTTACCAACCAGACCCCGGCCATGATGTTCTTTAACCGAAGGTTGAGATCTCGTCTGGATTTGCTCAGACCAAATGTGCGAAGAAATGTTGAGGACAAACAATTCCAGCACATCAATGAGAAGCCGACAAGGAGCTTCAATGTAGGACAACCAGTCTTGGCCCGTGACTACCGAACAGAGAAATGGCAACCCGGAACGATATGCACACAGCAGGGGCCATTAATGTACACAGTGGATGTCGGGGAGAACATTGTGAGACGCCACGTCGACCAGATCTTAGCGTCACAGGAACGAGTGAACCCCATGTCTCGCGTCCCTGGGGATGAACCCGACATACCGGTAGCATCTACCTCAGAAACAGTAGCAGTGGAAACTGATGAAATAACTGACGAAAAGGGGCCAGAATCGCCTCTGCACCAAGAACAAGAACCTCAGGAAAGGCGCTATCCAGAAAGGATCAGGAAGCCGCCCCAAAGACTGAATCTATAAATGGACTATTTCAGTTTAATGTGCATGTTAAAGTGTTAATTGTTATTTGAACATTATGGGTACTGCTAATCTAAAAGGGGAGGAATTGTAGTGTATGTACCTTTAAGAGAGAACTACTTTTACTGGCAGTGACCACACCTGTATATAAGCCTTGAGTATGCCTCTGTACTGTCAGTCTTTAGACTACCCTCCTCCAGTAAACACCTGTTGATTGTTAAGTTACAGCCTCCGTGTAGTTATTGGAAAACATCATACTTTAAGAATCACGGATTCAACAATTTCTATTTTCATTGTTGTGAAACACAGCCACTGTTTCTTTTAAGTTTTTGTTAAACTAGACGACAGGCCAGAAACAGAGAATTTGCTCCAATTGGACTGAACATTAACCAGATTAAACACGTCAGAGGGTCAAAAACACAGACCATTGCTTTTTGCATTGATGGTCCAAAAAGTTGTGATGTTTTCAAAAATATTTGAAAGTTTTTCTGGGCTCCTGAGTCTAGAAATGACTCTCAATAATGTTAATGCACCAACACTTAGTGTGCTTTTAGAAGATTCATTTTTTTGCTATATTAACAAAAGCAGTAAACAATTTATTTTAAACAGGTTAACTTGTCAGTTTAAATGGCCACAGTAACTTCTAGCCCACGTTACAAATTTGGGTCTGCTGTATGTAGATACATTCTCGAATTCAATGGCGTTAGTCGTCCTTGTAAGTGAGCTGAGTATTTTACTTTGATGAGCATCGACTCACTGTGCCCCATATCTACTTGCATGGTAGCAGAACCTAGGGATGTAACAACAAAATTCCTGTGATCTAGAACGGATCTCCGTATATTTCTTCAATCTTTCCAACAGAGGACTATGTCGACAATGGATGAAGAGAGATTTGTTTCAAATCACTCAGCTGATGTATTCCAGAGGTGAATTTACAGAGCAATTATTACAATCAGACTCCTTTAGTTCAATTGTTACAACTTATCTCGAGGTGATCACACGAAAATAATGAACGCACAATGCCACCCACTTTAATGGGTCATTTTACTTAAACAGAACAACCTTTCTGCATTCTGTCCTACAGTCCAGGGCTGAACCTCATCTCCCTACAGTGTCGTCTTTCACACCCTTTTGCTGCTTGATTGCCTGTGCAGTTTTGTCTCCCAAAAGTCAGACTGCTTTTTAAGTGTATGACATTCTGCTTTGTTCGGAGATCAAAAAACACCCAACATAATGGCTGGGAGGTGCTTATCAAGTATGGAGACAAGTCACCAATTGTTTATTGTTTAGTCTCTGGAAAGAACAAATTCCAGTTAACATATTCAACGCATTTGTGGAGTTTGGTTTTTACATCTCAGCTTAGGGCTATCCTGAAAAACTAACCTCTTTAAAGCAAGCTTCAACTCAAAACACATTTTTAAATACCCGATATCTAGATCCTTTCCATGGGAAAATAGTCAAAGAAGCATGAAATGTGACACATTGGCCCTGAGGGAGGGAATGGGGGGGGGGGGGGGTGATGGATGGGGGCTTGTAGTGGCAGGGAAACATGGTAATGCGGTTATTACGGAACTGCAGCTGAACTTAACGGCAGGACCTCCTTTGAATTTTGTTTTCAGGCCGGCAACCACCCAGATCAAGAGATCGTGGGTCGTGGGTAGGGGGGCGGGGGAGATCGTGGAAGGGGGATCATGGATCGGTGGGGAGAGATCGTTGGGGGGGGGGGGGGGGAAGAGGTTGGGGGGGGGGAAGAGATCGTGGGGAGGGTGGGAAGAGATCGTGGGGGTGAGGGGGAGATGGGGGGGGGGGGGGAGAGATCGGGGAGGGGAGGGGATCCTGGGGATAGAGAGCGTGGGTCGGGGTGGGGGGGGGAGATCGTGGGTCGGGGTGGGGGGAGATTGTTGGTCGGAGGGAAATCTTGGGTGGGGGGGGTTAAGAGATTGTGGGTCGGGGGGAGAGATTGTGGGTTGGGGGGGAGATCTTGGGTGGGGGGGGGGGGAGAGATCGTGGGTCGGGGGGGAGAGATGGGGAGGGGAGGGGATCCTGGGGATAGAGATCGTGGGTCGGGGTGGGGGGGGGAGATCGTGGGTCGGGGTGGGAGGAGATTGTTGGTCGGAGGGAAATCTTGGGTGGGGGGGGTGGGGAAGAGATTGTGGGTTGGGGGGAGATCTTGGGTGGGCGGGGGATCGTTGGGGGGGGGGGGGGGAGAGATCGTGGGTCGGGGAGAGATCAAGGGTTGGCTGCCAACCCGCTGCCAGGAGGCAGGTTGGCATTTTAATTATGATAATGAGGCCTGAAGCCTCTGCTTTAACCGGCTTTAACTGCAGGCGGCCGGGGATACCGGGCCTTGGCATTCACGGCAGCTGCAGTGAGGCGGCAACAGCCTCGGGGAGCAATCCTTGTGGGCCGGGAGGACCAGGAGTGCTTCTTCCCCGCACCCCCAAGCTCACCCACCAGCAGCCCGCCCCTCCCCGGCATCGGGGATCGAACTCCACCTCCCCCCCCCCCCCGCCATCGGGAACTGAACTCAACCCCGGGGTCGGGGATCGGACCCCCCCGGGGAGTGAACTCAGCCCCGGGGCCGGGGATCGGACCCCCCCGTAGATTGAACCCCCTGGGGATTGAACTCAGCCCCGGGGCCCGGGATCGGACCCCCCCGTAGATTGAACCCCCTGGGGATTGAACTCAGCCCCGGGGCCCGGGATCGGACCCCCCCGTAGATTGAACCCCCTGGGGATTGAACTCAGCCCCGGGGCCGGGGATCGGACCCCCCCGTGGATTGAACTCAGCCCCGGGGCCGGGGATCGGACCCCCCGAGCTTTGAACCCCCACACCCTCCCTTGGCCCCAGCAACTGCCTGTTGCTGCGGCGTCCTGTCCAGCTCGCGTTCCCTACCCAATCAGGCTGGCTTCCGGATGGGGAACCCGCCCATTACGTCACACGCACGCTGTAGAGTTTAAACCCCCCCCACCACCCCCACTCGGCGTGGGTCGGAAACGGGAAAATCTAGTTCACAATTTTTAAAGCTACAGTTTGGCATTTGATCAAGTGGCAGAGTAAAAACACATTAACCGTGGCATAAACTTTCTGTTTGAGCTAATGACAGTAGCTATTGTTTGTGCTGGAGCTCCAATGTGTTTGAAAGTTCACTTCTGGTCATTGACCCTGTGAGTAACAAGGTTCTTTCATATAATAGCTAAAGAAAGGATGTTCTGTATTTCAAGGTGCATTATAAAGCAAAACCCAAACAAAGGATGCAATCCTATAACACGTCTTATTTTACAGCATTCAGTGTTGGGATCAAACCCATGGTTGTGCTTGAGCACAATGAGCCACTGCATGTGCAAACATGCCATGTCAGTTCATCAATTCAATTAAGCAAACATTGCAGGTTCTGACGGAAGTTATAATTTTCATACCCGTGGAGAGGACAGAATAGCAGAACAGGGTGGAATGAAGAATTTGAGACAATACGGCAGAAAACCATGTCTTCACAGCCAGTTTTCACAAATCCCAGATGTTTCACATTCAACTTGCTGTCAGCTGCACGAGACCTGAGCTTGGGCAAACCTGGCACCCCTCCTACAATATAAAACCGCCTTCACTCACCCACCGATTTGTCACTTGCACCCTCCCTGTGGGGAACTGGCAGGTACTCTGGCAAATAAAGGGCAAATGATTTCAACACAGATAAGTGTGAGGTATTGGGGGGAATTTTAACCCCCAAAACTGGGCGGGTTTCGGTCGGGTGGAATATTAAAATGTTAAAAATCTGAATCCTGACCACAACCCGCCTACTTCTGGTTTTATTGGAGGCGGGATGGGGGGGGGCGGGTGCGGTGGGAAACCAACCCATTCGGAGATGGCGTGTTGGCAATTTTTAAATATTATAATGAGGCGCTTGCCTCATATTTAACCATCATTTTAAATTTAACCCAGGACGTCCGAGTTCTCCGGGCCTCGGGATACCCGGTGGCTAAAGGGAGGCAAGAACTGCTGGATCCGGGAGGTAAGTGCCTTTCCACTTACCTGCTGGATCCAGTTTACCTGCTTCACCCATCCCCCATGATTGGACACTCACCGACCCTTCCAATCTTCCCCCGACTCTTCTAATCTCATCCAAGAGGCCTCCGATCTCCCCCCTGCTCTGGTCTCCAAAACCCAATCTTCCCTCTTGCCTGAGATCTTCTCCCCAACTCCAGCCTTTCCAATGCCTCTCTCCCTCCTCTCCACTCTCTGGCTGTGGCCTGGTGCTGAAAGCCTACCCGCCCGACAGCCAGCTTCTCAATCTGGATGGATGCAGCCAAGAAATAGAGATAAATAATGCTAATCATGTCCTGCCGCCTGCGGGAAACCTATTCTTCCCGGGTTTCCATACCTCAAAGTAGCCCCGCCCCCTCCACGCCTCCAAGTTAATATCCAGCCCATTGCACTTTGGTAAGAAAAATAAGGTGGTCACATATTACTTGGAAAATAAGAATCTAAATGGGGTAGAGGAGCAAAGGGATCTGGGAGTACAAATACACAAATCATTAAAAGTAACGAAGCAGGTTAATAAGGCCATAAAAAAAAGCAAACCAAGCAGCGGCGGCGGACCTGGGTGAGGCGGCGGGGGCAGAGGAGCAACTAGAAAAGCGGTGGCAGAGCGCAGGTAGGCCCCACAGCGGCGGCGGCAGAGGAGCGACTAGAAAAGCGGCGGCAGAGCGCAGGTAGGCGCCACAGTGGCGGTGGACCTGGGTGAGGCAGCGGCAGCAGAGAGCAGGTAGGCCCCACAGCGGCGGTGGACCTGGGTGAGGCGGGTGGCGGGAGAGCTCAGGTAGGCTTACCAATCTCCAATCTCCGAGCTCAGAGGGAGGGGGAGAAGTAAAAAGTAATCGAAGTGTGACGTCACCAGAAAGCAGGTAAGTGATTGGTTGGTGAGTATTTTTCTCTTTTTAAACTTAAACTCTGTGGTTTACAGTTTCTAGGGTCTCTGTGGTGTAGCGGGGACTGTTGGTAAACCAGGGCCCTTAAGTATATTATTTAACTGTAGTGTAATTGATGGGACTGATTTGTTTAATTTAATTTGAATTAATTAAAGGGTAAGTCATGGCAGGATAGCTTGGCCCCGTGGAATGCTCCTCCTGCGCTATGTGGGAACTCAGAGGCACTTCCTGTGTCCCTGACGACCATGTGTGCAGGAAGTGTATCCAGCTGCAGCTATTGACAGACTGCATTGAGGCGCTGGAGCTGCGATTGGATACATACTGGACCATCCGCGGTGCTGAGGACATCGTGGATATCACGTTTGATCAGTTGGTCACACCGCAGGTAAAGGTTGCACAGACAGAAAAGGATTGGGTGACCAACAGGCAGAGTAGTAGGTGCAGGCAGGGAGTGCAGGGGTCCCCTGTAGCCATCCCCTCTCAAACAGATATACCACTTTGGATACTGATGGGGGGGATGGCTTACCAGGGGAAGGCAGCAGCAGCCAACTTCCTGGCACCAGGGGTGGTTCTGCTGTACAGGACAGGAGGAAAAAGAGGGGTAGAGCTATAGTAATAGGGGATTCTATTGTAAGGGGAATAGATAGGCGTTTCTGTGGCCGCAAACGAAACTCCAGGATGGTGTGTTGCCTCCCTGGTGCAAGGGTCAAGGATGTCTCAGAGCAGCTGCAGAACATTTTGGAAGGGGAGGGTGAACAGCCAGTTGTCGTGGTGCATATAGGTACCAACGATATAGGTAAAAACTGGGATGAGGTCCTAAAAGCTGAATATAGGGAGTTAGGAGGTAAATTAAAATATAGGACCTCAAAGGTAGTAATAGGATTGCTACCAGTGCCACGTGCTAGTCAGGGTAGAAATTGATGGATATTTCAGATGAATACGTGGCTAGAGGAATGGTGCAAGGGGGAGGGATTCAAATTCCTGGGACATTGGAATCGGTTCTGGGGGAGGTGGGACCAGTACAAAACGGACGGTTTGCACCTGGGCAGGGCCGGGTCCGATGTCCTAGGGGGAGTGTTTGCTAGTGCTCTGGGGGAGGGTTTAAACTAAAATGGCAGGGGGTTCGGAACCTGACCGGGGAGGCAGAGGAAAGGGAAACAAGGATAAAAGCAAAAGACAGGAAGGAGAAAAACAAAAGTGGCAGACAGAGAAATCAAGGGTTTAAATCAAACATGGCCACAGTAAATAATACTTCTAAAAGATCTAAGAGCGTTAAAAAAACAAGCCTGAAGGCTTTGTGTCTTAATGCGAGGAGCATTCGTAATAAGGTGGATGAATTAGCTGCGCAAATAGAGGTAAACGGATATGATATGATTGGGATTATGGAAACATGGCTCCAGGGTGGCCAAGGCTGGGAACTCAACATCCAGGGGTATTCAATATTCAGGAAAGATAGGCAAAAAGGAAAAGGAGGTGGGGTTGCATTGCTGGTTAAAGAGGGGATTAACACAATTGTAAGGAAGGATATTAGCTCTGATGATGTGGAATCTGTATGGGTAGAACTGAGAAATACCAAGGGGCAGAAAACGTTAGTGGGAGTGGTATATAGACCGCCAAACAGCAATGCAGAGGTCGGGGATGGCATTAAAAGGGAAATTAGAGAAGCGTGCAATAAGGGCACAGCAGTTATCATGGGTGACCTTAATCTACATATAGATTGGGCTAACCAAATTAGTAACAATACTGTGGAGGAGGAATTCCTGGAGTGTATACGGGATGGTTTCCTGGAGCAATATGTCGAGGAACCAACTAGAGATCATGCCATCTTAGACTGGGTATTATGTAATGAGAAAGGATTAATTAGCAATCTTGTTGTGCGAGGCCACTTGGGTCAGAGCGATCATAATATGATAGAATTCTTCATTAAGTTGGAGAGTGAAGTAGTTGACTCAGAGACTAGGGTCCTGGATTTAAATAAAGGAAACTACGATGGTATGAGGCACGAGTTGGGTAAGATTGATTGGGGAATGTCACTCAAAGGGTTGACGGTGGATAGGCAATGGCAAACATTCAAAGATCGCATGGATGAACTACAGAATTTGTTCATCCCAGTTTGGCATAAAAATAAAACAAAAAAGGTGACTCAACCGTGGCTAACAAGGGAAATTAGGGATAGCATAAGATCCAAGGAGAGGACATCTAAATTGGCCAGAAAAAGCAGTAAACCTGAGGATTGGGAGCAGTTTAGGATTCAACAAAGGAGGAAAAAGGGATTAATTAAGAGGGGGAAAATAGAGTATGAGAGTAAGCTTGCAGGGAACATAAAAACTGACTGTAAAAGCTTTTATAGATATGTGAAGAGAAAAAGATTGGTGAAGTCAAGCGTAGGTCCCTTGCAGTCAGAATCAGGGGAATTTATAATGGGGAACAAAGAAATGGCTGACCAAATAACTACATAATTTGGTTCTGTCTTCACAAAGGAGGACACAAATAACCTCCCAGAGATGTCGGGGAACATAGGGTCTAATGAAAGGGAGGAACTGAATGAAATCAGTATTTGTAGGGAAATGGTGTTAGAGAAATTGACGGGATTGAAGGCCGATAAATCCCCAGGGCCTGATAATCTACATCCTAGGGTACTTGAAGAAGTGGCCCTAGAAATAGTAGATGCATTGCTGGTCATCTTCCAAAATTCAATAGACTCTGGAACAGTACTCATGGATTGGAGGGTAGTTAATGTTACCCCATTGTTCAACAAAGGTGGTAGAGAGAAGGGGAAAATGCTAGAGTCCATTATAAAAGATGTAATAGCAGAGCACTTGGAAAACAGTGACCTGATCGGACCGAGTCAACATGGATTTACAAAAGGTAAATCGTGCTTGACTAATCTACTGGAATTTTTTGAGGATGTAACTGGTAAAATAGATAAGGGAGAACCAGTGGATGTGGTGTATTTGGACTTTCAAAAGGCTTTCGATAAGGTCCCGCATAAGAGATTAGCGTGTAAAGTTAAGGCACATGGGATTGGGGGCAAGGTATTGACTTCGATAGAGAACTGGTTGGCAGACAGAAAGCAAAGAGTTGGAATAAACAGGTCTTTTTCCGAGTGGCAGGCAGTGACTAGTGCGGTACTGCAGGGATCGGTCCTTGGACCCCAGCTATTCACAATAATCTGGACGAGGGAACTAGATGTAATATCTCCAAGTTTGCAGACGACACAAAGCTGGGTGGGCGTGTGTGCTGTGAGGAGGATGGCGAGAAACTCCAGTATGATTTGGACAGGTTGGGTGATTGGGCAGAAGCATGGCAGATGCAATATAACGTGGATAAAAGCGAGGTTATCCACTTTGGTGTCAAAAACAAGGCGGCAATTATCTGAATGGCAATAGATTGGGAGAAGCGGAAATGCAACGAGACCTGGGTGTCCTTGTGCACCAGTCGCTGTAGGTAAGCATGCAGGTGCAGCAGGCGGCTAAGAAGGCAAATGGTATGTTGGCCTTCGTAGCGAGAGGGTTTGAGTACAGGAACAAGGATGTCTTGCTGCAGTTGTACAGGGCCTTGGTGAGACCACATCTTGAGTATTGTGTGCAGTTTTGGTTGCCTTATCTGAGGAAGGATGTTCTTGCCATGGAAGGAGTGCAGCGAAGATTCACCAGGCTGATACCTGGGATGGCAGGAATGACGTATGAGGAGAGATTGGGTCGATTGGGCTTGTACTCGCTGGAGTTTAGAAGAATGAGAGGGGATCTCACTGAATCTTATAAAATTCTAACAGGACTAGACAGACTAGATGCAGGAAGGATGTTCCCGATGGCCGGGGAGTCCAGAACCAGGGGTCACAGTCTAAGGATAAGGGGTAAGCCATTTAGTACAGAGATGAGGAGGAATTTCTTCACCCAGAGAGTGGTGAACCTATGGAATTCTCTACCAAAGAAGGCAGCAGAGGCCAATTCATTAAATATATTCAAGAAGGAGTTAGATATATTTCTTAAGGCTAAAGGGATCAAGGGATATGGAGAGACGGCAGGAACAGGGTACTGAATTTGGATGATCAGCCATGATCTCATTGAATGGCGGAGCAGGCTCGAGGGGCCGAATGGCCTACTCCTGCTCCTATCTTCTATTTAAAAAAAAGCACTAGGGTTTACTTCTAGAGGGATAGAATTGAAAAGTAGTGAAGTTATGCTAAACTTGCATCGAACCTTGGTTAGACCACACTTGGAGTACTGCGTGCAGTTCTGGTCGCCATATTATAGAAAGGATATAGAGGCACTGGAGAGGATGCAGAGAAGATTTAGAAGGGTGATACCAGAAATGCGAGTGTATACATATCAGGAAAGGATGAACAGGCTAGGTCTCTTTTTTCTTAAAAAGAGAAGGCTGAGGGGTGACCTAACAGAGGTCTTTAAAATTATGAAAGGTTTTGACAGAGTGGATAGAGAGAGAATGTTTCCATTTGTGGGGAAGAGCGTAGCTAGAGGCCATCAATATAAGATAGTCACCAAGAAATCAAATAGGGAATTCAGAAACTTCTTTACCCAAAGAGTGGTGAGAATGTGGAACTCGCTACCACAGGGAGTGGTTGAGGCGAATAGTATAGATGCATTTAAGGGGAAGCTAGATAAGCATATGAGGGAGAAGGGAATAGAGGATAAGCTGATAGAGTTAGATGAGGAAGGATGGGAAAGACTCGAGTGGAGCATAAACGCCAGCATGAACTGGTTGGGTCGAATGGCCTGTTTCTGTGCTTTATATCCTACATAATAATTCTATGCATCTTCCCCTTTGTGAGAATACTGAGAAGGTCTCCACTTCACATTCACTTACTAAGTAACCTGAAATATAATCAATTCATACTATTATTATTTGTAGATTAAAGATTTCATTATGTAATTGTTGCACTTATAATCATACTTGTAAACCTGTTGTGAAATGCCTGGGTACCCCTGGTTTTTGAGGTAAGATGGAGGAAAATTAAAGGCTCATGGGTCCTTCTTGACCAAAATTTAAAATGTCCATTTCAGCATCTATATATATAAAAGAGCTCTTCTGTCTGTCCCGATGTCTGTCCCGATGTCTGTCCGTGTTCTATACGTTTGAAAGTTACAGAGCGTACCGACGCGCGCGTCGCCTCAAAAGAAAGCTTGCGATTCCGGACCGGTCATAGGCGTATTTACGTTTCGGCCGGACAAAAACCGCGCCCGCGGTATCCGAAAAACGTTCAGCGTTCCGCTCATTAGCATCTCATTAGCGACCGTGTGACGTCGAGGTCAACCAATCGGACGGGCGCGTGCCATCCTACAGTTGAGTGTCGAGTGACTCGACGATTGACCAATCCTACGCTTCGGTGACCTGACCGGTCGACCAATCGGTGCGTGTGTGGGCGGGCCTTATCCTTCTGAACCGAGGTGAGTGGCCGCCATCTTGATTTTTCACAATTTTTTCCCCCACACTTTCTGTGTGTTAGGGAACTAAGGTAAATATTTTAATGATGTGTTAGGGAATTAAATAACAATTTAATGGGGGGGGGGGGAGAGCCTCGGGAAATCACGGGGGGGGGGGAGCCTCGGGAAATCGCGGGGGGGGGGGAGAGCCTCGGGAAATCGCGGGGGGGGAGAGCCTCGGGAAATCGCGGGGGGGGTGGGGGGAGAGCCTCGGGAAATCGCGTGGGGGGGGGGAGAGCCTCGGGAAATCGCGGGGGGGGGAGCTGATGAGTTTTAAAAAAAGAGGCCGCCAGTTGCGCGGCCGCCTTGACGACGGCACGCATTCGCACGGCCCCCGTTACCCCGGCAACGGGGCACGCCGGCGGTCTTGAAACCACGCATGCGCACGGCCCGCCACCCCGTCACGCCAGTTCCGCAGCCGCCTTGACGCCGGCACGTATGCGCACGGCCCCCCGTGACACCAGCACACAGCCTCGGGAGATCACGGGGGGGGGCCAGCCTCGGGAAATCGCGGGGGGGGGGGGGGGGGGGGAGAGCCTCGGGAAATCGCGGGGCGGGGGGGAGAGCCTCGGGAAATCGCGGGGGGGGCGAGCCTCAGGAAATCGCGGGGGGGGAGGGGAGGGGGTGGGCGAGGGGAGGGGAGGGGGTGGGGGAGGGTAGGTGTGGGGGTGGGGGAGGGAGGGAGGGAGACAGGGGAGGGGAGGGAGAGGAGGGGAGGGGAGGGAGGGATAGGACAGGGAGAGGACATGACAGGGAGAGGGGGGACACACAGGGGCAGGGAGACCAAGCGCCCCAAAATTGCCCTCGCAACGCGGGGCTCCCCAGCTAGTCTATATATATAAAGCGGCTCTTCTGTCTGTCTGTCCCGATGTCTGTCTGTCTGTCTGTCCGTCTGTCCGTCTGTCTGTCCGTTCTCTATACGTTTGAAAGTTACAGAGCGTACCGACGCGCGCGTCGCCTCAAAAGAAAGCTTGCGATTCCGGACCGGTCATAGGCGTATTTACGTTTCGGCCGGACAAAAACCGCGCCCGCGGTATCCGAAAAACGTTCAGCCTTCCGCTCATTAGCATCTCATTAGCGACCGTGTGACGTCGAGGTCGACCAATCGGACGGCGGGTTCCTTCCTACAGTTGAGTGTCGAGTGACTCGACGATTGACCAATCCTACGCTTCGGTGACCTGACCGGTCGACCAATCGGTGCGTGTGTGGGCGGGCCTTATCCTTCTGAACTGAGGTGAGTGGCCGCCATCTTGATTTTTCACGATTTTTTCCCCACACTTTCAGTGTGTTAGGGAAGTAAGGTAAATATTTGAATTATGTGTTAGGGAATTAATTAACAATTTATTTGAGTTTTATATTGTGTTTAGCAACCCCCCCCCTCCTCCTCACCCTCGCGCAGGGGGGACTCGGGGCCTGAAGCTCAAAAAATTTCTCTCTCTCTCTTTCTTCCCTCTCTCTCTCTCCTTCTCCTCTTCCCTCTCTCTCCTTCTCCTCTTCCCTCTCTCCTCTTCCCTCTCTCTCCTTCTCCTCTTCCCTCTCTGTCTCTCTCTACTTCCCCCTCTCAGGTTTCACGGTGTCGCGGGCGGGCCCGCCCGAAGTTTCCCGCTCGCTAACGGCCGCCAAGCCGCCCTTGCCTGCTCCCGCGGGCTGCCTCGCGCCGCCCACACTGACCGCGCACGCGCCGCCCACACTGACCGCGCATGCGCCGCCCGCCCGCAGCGGCCGTCCATCAGCCGCGCCATACGCGGGGGACCTCAGCTCCGGTCCGTCCCGGCCTCAGAACCGGACCTCAGGCGCTAGGCAGGGGCAGGGGCCGGAAAGAGGGGAGTGGGGGAGGGGAGGGGGTGGGGGAGGGTAGGTGTGGGGGTGGGGGAGGGGAGGGAGGGAGACAGGGGAGGGGAGGGAGGGAGACAGGGGAGGGGAGGGAGGGAGACAGGGGAGGGGAGGGAGGGATAGGACAGGGAGAGGACATGACAGGGAGAGGGGGGACACACAGGGGCAGGGAGACCAAGCGCCCCAAAATTGCCCTCGCAACACGGGGCTCCCCAGCTAGTTTCTCATAAAAGAATAGCTGCGTGTAAAACAACAAGGCCAGCTTGGCAGGATTCCAGAGACCCTGGTAAGGGACAAAGGCTAAGTCATAGCGAAGCCATAACGAATCATAACTGTTTACTTCCTAGGCGAGATAAATGACGGACAAGGACGTCATGTCTTGTTTGAATTAGACACTGTTAAGGAGCAAAACACAGATGGTGTCAGGCGAAGAAGGGGGTCAGGAGGGTGATGGCCTGACAGGGGCAGGCAGGATCAGTGAGTATGTGGCATCCCTGTAATTGGGTAGTGAAATTCAGGTGTAAGTCTATGATTGAGTTAACTGGTTCCCACAAACTTTGCTGTGAAGAGGTATAAGAAGGGGGTCTCTTAGACACAAGGGTTGTAGAGGTATTCGGCTGAAAGCTTGAGACCATCCAACAGACCGACCAAGAAGGGACGGGCTGGAGGAAGGAACCACACGTGTCTCACCAGGCGGATGAGAAGCCAGGAGGCCAGAGCCAATGGGGTGGATCGCAACCTTTCTACCCAGGGCATAACGGATAATATAGCACTTGATTGCGCCTTGTTAACTACTGCTCAGATACTGTAATGTATCAAGTCTTGCTTACACTGAATAAAGTATAATCACAGTCACCAATAAAGGTCAAGTCGAATCTTTTGGAACTTAAGAGTGAAATGGTTAATTGGCACAGACCCAGAAACTCAACACCTTGATACGAGAGTGGAGACTAGGAGCCCTTGCCTCAGCCCATCTGCTGCTGAAACCCTCATCCATGCTTTTGTTCCCTCCAGACACGAGTATTCCAATGCTCTCCTGGTCGGCCTTCCACCTTCCAACCTCCATAAAGTTAAGCTCATCCAAAACTCTGCTGCCCGTTTTCTAGCTTGCACCAAGTCCCGTCTACCCATCCGCCATGTGCTGGCAGACCTACATTAGCTGCCGGTCACCATTGCCTCGATTTTAAAATTCTCATCCTTGTGTTCAAATCCATCCACGGCCTCACCCCTCCCTATCTCTGTAACCACCTCCAGACCTACAACCCTCCGAGAACTCTGCGTTCCTCCAGCTCTGGCCTCTTGTGCATCCCCCAATTCCTTCGCCCCACCATTGGTGACTGTGCCTTCAGCCGTTTAGGCCCTAAGCTCTGGAATTCCCTCCTTAAACCTCTCCATCTCTCTCACCTCCTTAAGATGCTGCTTAAAACTCGCCTCTGTCACCAACCTGTCCTAATGTGTACCACATTCGCTTGGTGTCAATTTTGTCTGATTACAATACAGTAAACTCTCTTGTATCCAGCACCTACGAGACCGGGATGGTGCCGGTTGATTAAAAATTCCGGATAACGGAGAGGTATACCTACCGAGGCAATTTATATATCGGCCGACCTCAGACCAGAAGAAGACACATGGAGTGACAATGGCCCAAGGTACGAGAGCCCCGTGACACAGCCACAGGTACGAGAGCCCCGTTACACAGCCACAGGTACGAGAGCCCCGTGACACAGCCACAGGTACAGGAGCCCCGTGACACAGCCACAGGTACGAGAGCCCCGTGACACAGCCACAGGTACGAGAGCCCCGTGACACAGCCACAGGTACGAGAGCCCCGTGACACAGCCACAGGTACAGGAGCCCCGTGACACAGCCACAGGTACAGGAGCCCCATGACACAGCCACAGGTACGAGAGCCCCGTGACACAGCCACAGGTACAGGAGCCCCGTGACACAGCCACAGGTACGAGAGCCCCGTGACACAGCCACAGGTACAGGAGCCCTGGTTACACAGCCACAGGTACAGGAGCCCCGTGACACAGCCACAGGTACAAGAGCCCCGTGACACAGCCACAGGTACAGGAGCCCCGTGACACAGGTACAGGAGCCCCGTGACACAGCCACAGGTACGAGAGCCCCGTGACACAGCCACAGGTACAGGAGCCCCGTGACACAGCCACAGGTACGAGAGCCCCGTGACACAGCCACAGGTACAGGAGCCCCGTGACACAGCCACAGGTACGAGAGCCCCGTGACACAGCCACAGGTACAGGAGCCCCGTGACACAGCCACAGGTACAGGAGCCCCATGACACAGCCACAGGTACGAGAGCCCCGTGACACAGCCACAGGTACAGGAGCCCCGTGACACAGCCACAGGTACGAGAGCCCCGTGACACAGCCACAGGTACAGGAGCCCTGGTTACACAGCCACAGGTACAGGAGCCCCGTGACACAGCCACAGGTACAAGAGCCCCGTGACACAGCCACAGGTACAGGAGCCCCGTGACACAGGTACAGGAGCCCCGTGACACAGCCACAGGTACAGGAGCCCCGTGACACAGCCACAGGTACAGGAGCCCCGTTACACAGCCACAGGTACGAGAGCCCCGTGACACAGCCACAGGTACGAGAGCCCCGTGACACAGCCACAGGTACGAGAGCCCCGTGACACAGCCACAGGTACAGGAGCCCCGTGACACAGCCACAGGTACAGGAGCCCCGTGACACAGCCACAGGTACGAGAGCCCCGTGACACAGCCACAGGTACGAGAGCCCCGTGACACAGCCACAGGTACGAGAGCCCCGTGGCACAGCCACAGGTACAGGAGCCCCAATCACACGGCCACAAGTGCAGGAGCCCCGATCACACGGCCACAAGTGCAGGAGCCCCGATCACACGGCCACAAGTGCAGGAGCCCCGATCACACGGCCAGAAGTGCAGGAGCCCCGATCGCATGGCCACAAGTGGTGGAGCCCCGATCACACGGCCACAAGTGCAGGAGCCCCGATCACATGGCCACAAGTGCAGGAGCACCGATCACATGGCCACAAGTGGTGGAGCCCCGATCACATGGCCACAAGTGCAGGAGCACCGATCACATGGCCACAAGTGCAGGAGCCCCGATCACACGGCCACAAGTGCAGGAGCACCGATCACATGGCCACAAGTGCTGGAGTAGGTATGAGAACCCCGGTTACACAGCCACAAATGTACAGTATACGGAAGCCTCAAAACCTACTCCTGAATTTTGCCGGTTATTAGAGAATTCCCGATAATTACCTGCCGTTTAAACGAGAGTTTCCTGTACTTTGAAGTGCCTTGGGACGTTTTACTACAGTAGCGGTGCTATATAAATGCACGTTGTTGTTGTAACCTGTGTTCTACCATTCGGTTTCACCATTGTGCCATCCTTAAAAGTTTAATTCTATTGTTCCACTCTACAGAGGAACGCCAAATGTTTTATTTCCCGTGCATATATAATATACAAATTAATTTCCAAATTCTTGCTTTTTTATGGGGTTTGAAGCAACCTGTCAGATTTGCCAAAGTGCCAATACTCCAGTCATAATCTTTAATGTTATGCAGCCAATTTCCAAAACTAGGATTGGCAATTTTTGAAATCTACAGAGCAGGCAAGAACACCTTTTTCCTTTATACTAGCTACATCTGTGCACAACATTAATAACTCCCAGTGAGCTGAACAATGGAAGATTCGTGATCAAATAATCATACTAGGTTAGTAGTAATGTAATTGAATGGAAATAAAATCAGTTCAAGGTAAGTAAATTGGAACACTGGAATTTTAACAGCAAAGAGTGAGTGGGTTTGGGAGCGGGTGGGTGGTTAAATGCGCTGAAATCGACAGCGCGTCGAGAAGCCGGCTTCAACCCGCCAGCTTCTGCACTTCACATTCGCGTGTTCCGCTGTAAGCGAGAAGCCCCCTCGGTAGAGACGGGTTACCAATTAAGAACTAGTTAAGCAGCTATTAAGAGCGTTTTTTACATGGATTTTCAAGTTTAACTGTGTGCATGGGATTCCCGAACTTGCTGGAACTCGCCAGTGAAAGCAAGGTGAGAGCACAGCGGAAATTGAAGGGGCTGACAGGCAAAAACAATTGCATAAGTACTGAGACCTCGCACCTGCTTCCTTGCCTAAATGAAAGGCTTTTGCTCACAGCACTTGTTCTGAGAGTTTGCTTTCAGTGCTTTGCAGGTGATTTCTACAACTTGGGAGGTCATTCACACTACTTTGGAAATGACTCTCACTAATTTGGAGGTCACTTTCACTACTTTGGAGGTCACTCTAACTGCATTGGAGGATTGTACATCTGATCTCCACTTTACCTCTGTCATATATCAGATCAGCACGTTTGCCGTTTATGCTGTTTCACCTTGGACCTCAGATGAGGACCAAGATAAGCACCAGCAGCAACAACACCAGCAGGAGCAGTTGCAGCCTAGTCCTCACCGACCTGCCATTCCACAGGAGAGAGGGGATGAGCACAGTGATGCAGCTCACAGGAGGCAATACACCCAACACAGGGTATATAGGCAGAGACTGAACACCAGTGTCTCAGGAGGCTCAGGGTATCATGTCAGGTCATGGCAGACATTTATGGCCTGCTGGAGGAAGGCCTGCTGCCAAGTTGACCTGGTGGACACACGTTACCAGTGGCTATCAAAGGGATCACCGCCCTCAACTTCTTCGCCTCAGGCTACGTCCAGAGATCTGCAGGAGATATGTGTAGGATTTCGCAGTCAGCCGCACACAAATGCAGCACCCAGGTGACCGATGCCATGCTTGCCAGGGCAGGCAGTTATATACAATTTGCCAGTCAGAATGAGCGGGCGCTCGGGGTTGTGGCTCTGGCTGGCTTCGCACACATGCAGGGTATCATCAACTGCACATGTGGCAATCAAGGCACCCCCAAGATCACCCAGGGGTGTTTGGCAAGCGTAAGGGCTTCCAAAAGAACATAAGAATTAGGAGCAGGGGTAGGCCATGCAGCCTTTCGATCCTGCTCCGCCATTCAGTAAGATCATGGCTAATCTTCGACCTCAACTCAATTTTCCTGCCCGATCCCCATATCACCTGATTCCCCTAGAGTCCAAAAATGTATCGATCTCAGCCTTGAATATACTCACTGACTCAGCATCCACAGCCTTTTCGGGTAGAGAATTCCAAATATTCACAACCCTCTGAGAAGAAATTCTTCCTCATCTCAGTCTTAAATGGCCGACCCCTTATCCTGAGACTATGTCCTCTAGTTCTAGACTTTCCAGCCAGAGGAAACAACCTCTCAGCATCTACCCTGTCAATCCCCCTCAGAATCTTGTATGTTTCAATGAGATCACCTCTCATTCTTCTAAACTCCAGAGAGTGTAGGCCCAATCTACACAATCTCTGCTCATAGGACAACCCTCTCATCCCAGGGATCAATCTAGTGAACCTTCGTTGCACTGCCTCTAAGACATGTCTATCCTTTCTCAGATAAGGAGACCAAAACTGTGCAAAGTGCTCCAGGTGTGGTCTCACGAAAGCCCTGTACAATTGTAGTAAGACTTCCTTAGTCTTGTACAGAAAACTCTCGATTTACCGGCACCTAAATAACCGGAAATCTCTGTTAACCGGCAAAATGCAGGAGTAGGCTCAGGTAAGTTTTACTTCATATTAGTGGCCGTTCCTGGATCTGTGGCCGTGTAACCGGGGTTCCTGCACCTGTTGCTATGCAACAGGGACTCCTGGATCTGTGGCCGTGTACGGGGCTCTCGTACCTTTTACTATACCTCTCTGTAATCCGGACTTTTTAATAAACCGGCACCACGCCAGTCCCGGATAAAAAAAAGTTTCCTGTACTCCAATCCCCTTGCAATAAAGGCCAACATGCCATTTGCCTTCCTAATTGCTTGCTGTACCTGCATGCTAACTTTCTGTGTTTCCTGTACGAGGACACCTAAATCTCTCTGAACACCAACATTTAATAGTTTCTCACCATTTAAAAAATATTCTGTTTTCTTGTTCTTCCTACCAAAGTGAATAACCTCACACTTCCCCATATTATACTCCACCTGCCACCTTATTGCCCACTCACTTAACCTGCTTATATTCCTTTGCAGGCCTTTTGTGTCCTCCTCACAGCTTACTTTCCCACCTAGCTTTGTATCATCAGCAAACTTGGATACATTGCACTCGGCCCCTTCATTTAAGTCATTAATATAGATTGTAAATAGCTGAGGCCCAAGCACTGATCCTTGCCCCACCCCACTAGTTACAGCCTGCCAACAGAAAATGACCCATTTATCCCTACCCTCTGTTTTCTGTCCATTAACCAATCCTCTATCCATGCTAATATATTACCCCAATCACAAGTCCTTACTATGCATAGCAACCTTTTATGTGGCACCTTATCAAATGCCTTTTGGAATTTCAAATATACTGCATTCACTGGTTCCCCTTTATCTTTCCTGCTAGTTATATCCTCAAAAAACTCGAAAAAATTTGTCAAATCACGATTTCCCTTTCATAAAACCATGTTGACTCTGCCTAATCATATTATGATTTTCTAAGTGCCCTTTTACCACTTCCTTAATAATGGATTCCAGCATTTTCCAGACGACTGATGTCAGGCTAACTGGCCTGTAGTTCCCTGTTTTCTCTCTCCCTCCTTTCTTGAATAGTGGGGTTATATTTCCAATCCGCTGCGACCGTTCTAGAATCTAGGGAATTTTGGAAGATCACAACCAATGCATTCACTATCTCTGCAGCCACCTCTTTTAGAACACTAGGATGTAGGCCATCAAGTCTAGGGGATTTGCCAGCTTTTAGTCCCATTAGTTTCTCAAGTACTTTTTCTCTACCGATATTAATTACGTTAAGTTCCTCACTCTTATTAGTCCCTTGGTTCCCCACTATTTTTAGTATGCTTTTTGTATCTTCTACTGTGAAGATAGATACAAAATATTTGTTTAAAGTCTTTGCCATTTCCTTATTCCCCAGAATAATTTCTTCTGTCTCAGCCTCTATGGGGACAAAGCTTACTTTTGCTACTGTCTTCCTTTTTACATACTTGTAGAAGCTCTTACAATCTGTTTTTATATTTCTTGCTGGTTTACTCTCATTCTATTTTCTCCCTTTTTACCAATTTTTTGGTCATCCTTTGCTAGTCTCTAAAGCTTTCCCAATCCTCAGGCTTACTACTATTCTTTGCAACATTATAAGCCTCTTCTTTTAATCTAATACTATCCTTAACTTCTTTAGTTAGCCACAGATGGATCACCTTTCCCGTGAAATTTTTATTTCTCAATAGAATGTATATTGGTTGATAATTTTGGAGTATTTCTTTAAATGCTTGCCACTGATTATCTACCGTCATACCTTTTAATCTAATTTCCCAATCTATCTTAGCTAACTCGCCCCATACCTAACTGGACTCTGGACTTCCTAACAAACAGACCCCAGTCTGTCAAATTAGGTAACCACACCTCCCCCCCCTGACCCTGAACACGGGGGCCCCACAAGGATGTGTGCTGAGCCCCCTCCTCTACTCCCTCTTCACCCACGACTGTGTGGCTGTTCATGGTTCCAACACCATCATCAAGTTTGCGGATGACACCACGGTAGTAGGCCAGATCACCAACAACGATGAGTCAGCCTACAGGGAGGAGGTCCAGCATCTCGTGAAGTGGTGCGCCGATAACAACCTGGCCCTTAACATCAAGAAAACCAAAGAAATCATTGTGGACTTCAGGAAGTCTAAAGGCAGAAGTCACACCCCCATCCACATCAATGGGGCTGTGGTGGAAAGAGTGGACAGCTTTAAGTTCCTCGGAGTCCACATCACGGAAGACCTCTCCTGGTCCCTCAATACCTCCTCTCTGGTGAAGAAGGCCCAGCAGCGCCTATATTTCCTAAGGAGGCTGAAGGGACGTAACCTGTCACCCCTGATCCTCTCTAACTTTTACCGCTGCACAATAGAGAGCATCCTGACAAACTGTATCACAGTATGGTATGGCAGCTGTAGCTACTATGACCGGAAAGCCCTGCAGCGGGTAGTCAAAACTGCCCAACGCATTACCGGCACCCGGCTACCGACCATAGAGCACATATACCAGAAACGCTGTTTACGGAGGTCACGGTCCATCATCAAAGACCCTACCCACCCCAGCCACAGTCTGTTCGCCCTCCTGCCATCTGGGAGACGCTACAGATGCATTCGCACCCGTACGACCAGATTTAGGAACAGCTTCTTTCCCAGGGCTGTCATCCTACTGAACTCCACAAATAAACTCTAAAGCCTGCACATCTGCCAATGCACTTTATTATGGTTATGTTTATGTTAATGTATTACAAGCCAAATGTATGTTGAATGTTTAAATGTCTTAATCTAAATGTACACTCTCGGGAGCCGCAAGCCTACATTTCGTTGTACTGCACTTGTGCACTAACAATGACAATAAAAGTTGATTTGATTTGATTTGACCTATGTAATTGCTGTTATTTAAGTTTAAGACTCTTGTTTCCGATTGAAGTATTTAACTCTCAAACTCAACGTGAAATTTTATCACATTATGATCAATCTTCCCCAGAGGGTCCTTAACTATGAGATTACAAATTAATCATGTCTCATTACACAATACAAGATCTGAAATAGCCTGTTTCCCTGTTGGTTCCATGATGTATTGTTCTAGGAAACTGTCTCGAATGCATTCCATGAACTCATCCTCCAGACTACCTTTGCCAATTTGATTTGCCCAGTCTATATGAAGATTAAAGTCCCCCATGATTACTGTATCACCTTTGTCACAAGCTCCTATTAATTGTTGATTAATACTCTGTCCAACCGTATAGCTGCTGTTTAGGGGCTGATAAACTACTCCCTCCAGTGTTTTCTGCCCCTTGTTATTTCTTATCGCCACCCATACTGATTCTACTTCCTGATCTTCCAAGCCAAGATCCTTTCTCACTACTGTCCTTATGCTATCCTTTATTATCAGGGCTACTCCCCATCCTTTTCCATTCGGCCTGTCTTTTCAAAATGTCAAGTACCCTGGAATATTTAGTTCCCAACCTTGGTCAACTTGCAACCACATCTCGGTAATGGCTATTAGATCAAAGCCATTTATCTCTATTTGCGCCACTAATTTATCTATATTGTTATGAATGCTTCATGCGTTCAGGTAAAGAGCCTTTAATTTTAACTTTTTACCATTATTCCCTGCTTTCACCTTATTCACTGATGCACTTTTACTGTTAAACTCTGTCCCTTCCTGTCACGCTTTGCTTATCTTTTCCCAAATCGCTACACTGCTCCATTGCCTTGACTTTTCTCTTTAGATTTTTACATTTCCCTCACCTGACCCCTCGCCCCCAACTCCATTAATATGCAGCTTGTCTGCAACCACAAAAAGATCATCTTGCAGACGTGTGCCAGATTCCCAGGGAGCTGCCATGATTCATTCGTCCTGCGCCAGTCCACCCTCCCTCAGCACTACGCACCTCCGACCAGACTTACTAGCTGGCTGCTTGGAGACAAGGGCCTAGAAATTCAGGTACTTACCGCTCTCCAGTAAGGCCAGTTTCTTGAAAAAAATGGCGGCCCCCTCACTTCTGCCTGCCTCTGGCATGGGACTCAGCGGCCGCCATTTGGTGAGGGCCATAGCGCTGCCATTAGCAGCACTGGCTCTAGAAATGCAAAACAGCAGAGCGTGACTTGAACCTCTGCATTGACTTTAACACTGGATCCTAAGCTCACTCTGAAAAGCGAGCATGCAGGAGACCTACAGAGACACTGTCAGCGCTACTTAAAGGGACACACAAATCTTTCAGGTAAGTTTGTATTGAAGCTTTTGGACTGGGCTTATTGGGGGAAAAATTGGGTTGATTTATGCCACTCGTTAGCAGCCCCTGAGGGGCGCAAATCCCCAGTGCCCTGCCATGGCGCCGCTAACGCCTCCCGCGAAATTCAGTGGGAGGTTAGCGCCGGTGGTAGCGGGTAGCGCCCTGCGATTACATCATTGCTGTACGCAGAGCCCCGCTTGTGCCCCCGCCGCAAACTTCCCTTGCGTCCCCATACCTATCGCCGGATGATATGTCCGACAGGATCAGGGGGCATTTTTGCAGTGGCGGTGGCACAAGTTAAAGGGCAGGTGTCGGGCAGCCCTTTTAATTTTGGCCGACTGCCAGCACCTGCCCCCTTTCACTTTTTTATGCAGGGTGCCAGGCTATTTTCACGGAACCCTGCTCCCCAGTGGTCCAGCAGGGCCCCGGTGCATGCAGCACTAGGCCCCGCCCCTTTAATCAGGGGAGGAGGCCTGCAATGAAGTGGCGCTACGTGCCACCACGTGTGGCGTTGTTGCACGTAGCACCGCAAACTTCAGTAGTAGCGCCCCAAGCAGGAGGTGAAGCACTTTCCAGTAGCGCCACACCTCCTGCTTGGGGTGCTACTACTAAATTTATGGCGGAGGGGTGCAAACTTTTTCAGGCCACTAAAATTAGCGCCCCAGCGACAATTGTGCCCCAAAAGGGGCGCCACCCAATTTTTCCCCCATTATATTTTATTGAAGTGGTGGCTTGGTGCAATAGGTGTTAAAAGTTTTTAAAGTGTGCAAGGAGTGCAGCTGGATGCTTGCAAGGCCTCAGATGGTAAAGGAAGGCCTCTGAGAAGACAGAAAATGCTGCAAATACGCAGTAGGTCAGGCAGCATCCATGGAGAGAGAAACAGAGTTCACGTCTCAGCTCGAGATGCTGCCTGACCTGCTGAGTATTTCCAGCAGTTTCTGCTTTTATTTCAGATTTCCAGCATCCACTCACAGAGGGAAGAGGAAGACACAGAAGAGGAAGACACAGAAGAAGATGCAGAAGAGGACGAAGCGGAAAGAAGGGTGCAACCCAGACAGCCCCTTTCTGGCCGGGATATCTGGGATGGAATCATCGGCCTGTAGTACCAACCACAATCCCAATTCCCCTTTCAACATTTGTCCCACAGCTTACCTTCCCTCTGTTACTGACCATCAGAGCATCCTCTTGGCCACAATGCTGAAATAAAAGCCACCACAAAGCAAACTTTCCAATCCAACTTTATCCAAAAATGCATCCAATATGACATCAAGAAATCAACTAATCACCCTTGTGCATTCTCTTAGTGACTGACTTGTGTGTGCCTTTGCCTATCCTGCTGATATCACGCAGTGCTTCCCCAGTGGAGGACACTGCAGATGGTCTTGCAGGGCGACCTTGAGGAGCTGGTGGCACTCTCCTCTCCCTCTCTTGGTCAACCACTGGCTGGGCAGGCTGCATTTTTTAGCTGTCTGAAATGAGGAAGGCACAAGGGTGGAGTTGTGGTGAGGGGAGGGCAGGAAAGCAAGAGGTGCATGTGAAAAGGAGGATAACGTATGAGGATGCCAGCATCTCATATCCATTCAGTCCCGCCGCTGGCCAAGGGCTCAGCCAAGCCCCTGCCAAGAATGGCCTGCACCGTCTCCTCCAAGGGGGTGAGGTAAAGCTACGAATGGGAGGTGTGCCTCATGTTTGGTAGATTGTTGGTAGGTGAATGATGGGGGGGGGGGGAGGTTGTCCAATGAGCAGTGTGCGAGGATAGTGGTGCAGTTGGTAGGAGACGGCTTTTGAAGATGCATTCACTGACCTTGACCACTGGTCAGAGGTCATGAAGCTTCTTTGGGCACTGGAACCAGGTCGTGGGGCAACACTGCTGGCAGTGATGGCCTTGTTTATCTAGTCTCACATCGTTCCTTCTGAAGGAGCTCCTGGCCCGTGGGTAGAGGAGCTTTCTTGCAGTGTTGACCCCCTGCATAAAGCTGGAGTGTTACGTGTGAGATCCTGGGTGCCCCTTCCCTGGCTTGTTGAGCCATTTGTGTTGGTAAAAATGCTTCAGCACTGTTTGTTTAGCTGCAGAAAGCAATTCAGCTTTAAGAACTGAAGACTGCCATTTGGGAATAATTTTTAATGTTTTTTTTTCAGTAGGTAATTGAGCTCTAGGGGCTAAAAGCTGCCTATTTAAATGATGTTTAGTTTTTTCATTTTAAAAGGCAATAAGTACCCCTTTGCTTTCTAAAATGACAGCCTTGCTTTAAGGGAAGGCTGCTCTTGCTCCAGGGAGCTACGGCCACGCTACATTGGGCCACCTGTTGTGAGTAGCGCCCGGAAACCAGCCTTACACATTAAGTTTAGCACTGCACTAATGTTAAACAGCAGGCAGCACCAAAATACCAATGTACGATAGCAAAATAGTGCGGATGTTGGAAATCCGAAATAACAACAGAAAATGCTGGAAAAACTCAGCAGGTCAGGCAACATCCGTGGAGAGAAATTTGAGCACCTCATCTTCCGATTAGGCACTCTGCAGTCTTCCAGACTCAATATCGAGTTCAACAATTTGTATCATAACCTCGGCCCCTATTTCATTTTTTCTTGTAATTTTTCCACTCCTTTCCCCCCCCCCCCCACTTTCCTTTTGTTTCTCTCTCACACCTGGCAGCTATCTCTTGCCCTGCCAGTGCACTTTACACCTAATCTCAGCCTATTA
Source organism: Somniosus microcephalus (assembly GCF_052327205.1). Lineage (NCBI taxonomy): Eukaryota > Metazoa > Chordata > Chondrichthyes > Squaliformes > Somniosidae > Somniosus > Somniosus microcephalus. The sequence goes on from NC_140988.1 coordinate 111,417,973, forward strand.
CCATCTCGTCTAGCTTCTAATACCTTTTATTGTCTCTTTTACTTCTTTTGTTTCTTTTATTCTTTTGTCCGATCACAGCCCTGTCTCTGATCTATCTTCTTTTCTTTCCAGTTTTGAAGAAGGGTTCGACCCGAAACGGCAACTCAAATTTCTCTCCACGGATGTTGCCTGACCTGCTGAGTTTTTCCAGCATTTTCTGTTGTTATTACCAAAATACCAATGCTGCCTGTGCAATTAATTCGGGCAGCCGTAATTGCGGCCCTCGGAGGCACCGGCAGCTTTTCGGCGCACTCGAATTTTTAGCCCAAGGGGTATCCACTGAAGGCGTGGCTGATGACACCCTTGAGGAGGCCAACCAATGTGGCCAAAGAGCACAACAATCAAAGCCAAATGACGACGAGGTGTGTAATAGAGCAAGCAATCGGAATGCTGAAGATGCGCTTCAAATGCCTGGACAGATCTGGAGAAGCCCTTCAATACGCACCAGCCAGGGGCTCCAGAATGATCGTGGTATGCACTCTGCACAACATAGCACAGCAGCAAGGATTGGAGCTGCAGGAGGAGCCAGGCGCAGACCGCAGAGCCTCTTCAGAGGAGGAGGTGTAGGAACTTGATGTGGACATGGCACCAGCAGTGGCGCACATTGCTGCCTGGGATGACCTCATAATGGCATGATTTAGTTAGGGTGCCCCAGTGCACCCATCTGGCACCCAGATGCTGAACCCACTTTCCACCCACAAAACCACAAAGCAGTCCTACAATGACCAAACCATTCCTTTCAGACACCCATTGCTCACAGTTAAGTCATGTGTTACCATTCATTACAAGTGACAAGGCCACTTGCCAGGCAGCAGGCAAAAATGGGCAATATGGGAAAGTAGTGCAAAGAAATAATTTTATGTGCCTCAAAGTTTAAAGACAACCTTCACGGTGTAACATCGACTATCACACCTATGTGCATGCCCTTGTGCAACTAGAATTCTTTCATCTTCCTCTTCCTACCACTTCTACATCGTGCAACCCCTGTGGCTTCAGCAGAGGTAGAGCCAGGCTGCTCACTTCCCTGCTCTGACTGCTCAGATGCTCTTGGCTGATGTCCTCTGGGTTTGGGAGCCCATGAGGGCCCCACCAAAGACTGCTCCACCCGCACCTGTGCAGGTTCAGACTCAGCCATTGGCACACGAGGCAGGAAGTGGGGCACTGACTGATTGGGGGTGGGGGCAACGGGTGAGAAGTGGAAGCGCTTTGAGCAGAGTCCCCAATTCTGTGTCCCCTGTCGCCCCGTCATCCCTCTCATGGCCCACCCGCACTTCCCTGCTAGCAATGAGCTGGGGAGCACTTTGCTGCACATCAGGGGGGCGATGAACAGCCAAGTCTAGGTTTTGGTCCATCCTAGTTAAGGTAGCATTCAGACAATGTTCCCTCTAATTTTTTTTTATTGAGTGGGCCACGAATTCCTTTGACCACGACCTCTTTGCCCATGGGCAAGTTTTACAACAACATTTACAACAACAACTACTTTTAAAACAACCACTTAAAAGCATATATATCAGTAATGCTATATTGCCATCCGACCGTCTCAAATCATGAGACAATCAGACAAGCTCATAAAATCAGTGAGCCTTTAGTTAGTGGTAGCATTCTCTTCCTCTGAATAAGGTGGTGAAGGGTTCGAGCCCCACTAAAGACAACCCCGGCGGGTGGAGACTAGAATATGGTCTCTAAATGACATCCAGTGGGGTACTCGCGTCCAGATTGAGTGACCACTGCAAAATAATCACCCTGTTCTAACTTTTGTAAATGCCACTCTGTTAAATGTTCTTCAAAATGAGTCTTAACACCTTACTGTTTATTATTGGCATCTTTGGCAAAAAATGTCAATTTTAAATGATTTCCTTCATTCTAGGGTAACTATAAAAAAAATATTTTAGTCCACTTTTGTTCACAGTGCTTATCGTCTAAATTATATATATGTTGTACTACAGTGTACTTACATGAATTTCTCTTAATGGGTATGTCCAAGATAAGTGTGTAGGAAGAAGCTGTACAGTTAGGAGGGACGCACTGTATGCAGGTTAATTTTTCAAACTACATCACCCTAAATAACCACAGACTGCTTGATCTGCATTATCGACATCTTATACATTTACTTAAAGAGAGGTGCAACCTTATTGTAGTCTTACACACACAGGTTATTAGAATGGATTGTCTCCCTCCCTCCCTCCATCAGTCTCTCCCCCCTTCCTCCCTCTGTCTCTCTCCCCCCTTCCTCCCTCTGTCTCTCTCCCCCCTTCCTCCCCCCCCGTCTCTCTCCCCCCTTCCTCCCTCCGTCTCTCTCCCCCCTTCCTCCCTCCGTCTCTCTCCCCCCTTCCTCCCTCCGTCTCTCTCCCCCCTTCCTCCCTCCGTCTCTCTCCCCCCTTCCTCCCTCCGTCTCTCTCCCCCCTTCCTCCGTCCGTCTCTCTCCCCCCTCCCTCCGTCTCTCTCCCCCCTTCCTCCCTCCGTCTCTCTCCCCCCTTCCTCCCTCCGTCTCTCTCCCCCCTTCCTCCCTCCGTCTCTCTCCCCCCTTCCTCCCTCCGTCTCTCTCCCCCCTTCCTCCCTCCGTCTCTCTCCCCCCTTCCTCCCCCCCGTCGCTCTCCCCCCTTCCTCCCCCCCCCCCGTCTCTCTCCCCCCTTCCTCCCCCGGTCTCTCTCCCCCCTTCCTCCCTCCGTCTCTCTCCCCCCTTCCTCCCTCCGTCTCTCTCCCCCCTTCCTCCCTCCGTCTCTCTCCCCCCCTTCCTCCCTCCGTCTCTCTCCCCCCCTTCCTCCCTCCGTCTCTCTCCCCCCCTTCCTCCCTCCGTCTCTCTCCCCCCCTTCCTCCCTCCGTCTCTCTCCTCCTCTCCCCCTTTGCAGTGTTGCTTTAAATACCTCAGCTGAATTGGACCCATGCGTGATATCATCACGCCCCCTAGCGTTAATTGGTCAGGAAACCTGGAAGTCAGATGCAAATTCAGTGACTTTGTTAAAAGGCCACTGACAAATGTGCCGCTGAAACTTCTGGGTTCCAGGGCACCCCCGCTGCCAGCACGCCAGGCAGTGAAAATTCTGGCCTGAAATTCATCTCCACTGCAAGATTACAGTTATACTGTCACTTTTGCATTGACGCAAAGCAGTTTCAGATGCCCATCGACCTAAAAGAAGCAATATGACATACGAGGTCAGATTAACTCTTAAGGGCACCATAATCGAGCAGTGTGAGAACCTATTCAGAACGTCATCTTGCCACTGGATGCAGGATAACTTAAAACTAGCGTGAAGTCAGGTTTAAAAACTAATCCGGTGATTCAATGGTTCTCCTGGGCACTATTGAGCTCAGTATTGAGTCTTAACTTTATTAGAAAGAACTGCTGCCCACTGCTCCCTCCCAGATTAAAAAAAATAGCCACCAGGAAAACATGCAAAACTGTATTTGCAAAGCACTCCCCCAGTGGATAGAGTGCAAGTCACAGCCTGCGCGATAACTCCACTCTTACCAACACATACAACAAGCTCCGTATCACTGCAGCCATGCATAACAAAGTATGGAAATGGTAAAAGACCATTCAGCCCATCAAGTCCAGTACTTCCACAGATGGTGGACCTCACTACCCTAGAGTCATGGACTTCATCTCATCCATTTAATCTCCTGAGGAAATATTCTACATAAATGCTCCCTGATTCCCAAGAAGATATTCAAGCAAAACTCTAGAATATTTATCCATTCTAAGCCTGCTGTCCATCTCCCTGCCCCTCCCTAGCCCGAACAAGAACCATCATGTCCTGTGAATATTTGATAATCTCAGTCTCTATTTATACCTATAACCTCCAATTGGATAATTATCCAAGTCCTTTCAGGAGTTAATTGCCACAGATTTTGCTGGAAACATCATTCAAACTCATTTGTGAGTAGAAAGGAAACCGGTATTACATCAGTTTGGTTGTATTTGAATGCAGTTCCCAGAAGATGAAAAAACAGCTACTATACCACCGAGTGTCCCAAAAAATAGTTTCACTATACCCATCTAAGTATCAGCAGTGGTTTATGGGTTTTTACCCTAGATATCTTCTCTGGTGCAGCTTCACTGGTCACTCCCGTAACTGGAGCTCATGTCCCTTTACGAACGATGACTAGATAAGTACTGTTACTGAATTGAGACACAAGTTTTGAACCAACAAATGATTTTAATTGCTTGAAATAAATGAATGAACAGTACAGTTTTCACAGAGATATATTTTCTCTGCATTCCTCGATATGTAAAGGAACAAAGACGCCACTTGCTTTCTCTCTGAATACAGCCGTTAACCATACACTAAAACCTCAGACCAGTCTGATTTCACTTGTCAAGCTGGCAGAGAACTTAAAACCCCCAGCCTTACAGCTGGTGACTGTGAGTTACAAACATGCTGAATGCCTCAGTGCCTGTCTCTGAGAATTGCCATTTTAATCTGTCAGATGAAATCTCTGCCTATTAAGCTGTCAATCACAGAGGTCTCCAGCCAATCAAGGAAACTTCCCTTCTTTCAAAGGATTCAGAAACAGCTTTCACCACCCCTGGGATAAGGATCTGCCTTTTGATGTGTGACCAAGGGACCTTCACGGGTCTGATAGACTATGTGCCCCACTGTGTGGATTTAATAGAAGAACACCTCAACCCAGCAGCTGTCACAACAGTATTCCTGAGGGACAATGGCACCATCCCTAGTAATACCACTAGATGTCTGGAATTGTAAATAATGCCCACCCTCAGGTTCATTGGTTAATTAACACTACACACCACTATTGTATGGGCCAAAATGAATCTGCACTTTGAGGAAAATCTGGCAAACAATCTCAAACTGATGGATCTCTTTTAAGGAATACTGTTAATTCCTTACATTCTAATTCTAGTATTACAAGAATGCTAAAAAATTCAGCACAGGCAAAAATCTATTTTGCCTCAACCACCTAAAGCTTCCCAAAAGTAGTTTCACTATATCTGATCTAAGTTTTAGCCGTTTCCATTTCATTCATTCATATTTAGCTTTGTAGATATGTGGTTAGAGCTGTAATCTATGTTTCTGTGGCGTCCTGAAGCTCCACAAATTTGAGAAAACCCTAAGATTTGCATGTATGTTTCTTAAAAATCTATATCAAATGCTTCAGTGCAAATCAGTACACCTCCTGACTTCACAGAGCTTCAGAAGCGTTGCTGTAAAATGCACTTCAAGCTGAGGATAAAGCCCTACCTGTGCTACTACTAACTACACCGTTCACAGCTGATCCAAACAAAGGCACATTAGATGCAAACCTCCCCCGTCCCATCACCACCATACAATGAAATGAGAGGAGACTTTCAAACAAAGGAAGCTGAAATTGGAGGTTTGCTAGTGCTGTTGGGGAGGGTTTAAACTAGCCTGGCAGGGGGATGGGAACCCGAGTGTAGATTCAGAAAGGAGATAAGCAAAGCTGGAAATGGAAGGCAGTAAATTAGTACGTGAGTTTGGAAGGTAAAGGAAACAAAGGCTAGAAAATAGACAACAAAGGGGTTTGGCAGTGTTAATGGTATATACTTCAATGCAAGGAGTCTAGTAAATAAGGCAGATGAGCTGAGGGCACAGATAGACGTGTGGGAGTATGATATCATAGCTATTACTGAAACATGACTGAAAGAAAGGCAGGACTGGCAGCTCAACATTCCTGGTTATAGGCTTTTCAGAGGAGTTAGAGAGGGGGGATAAAAAAAAGGAGGGAGGGTCGCAATATTGGTTAAAGAGACAATTACAACTGTGAGGAGGGATGATATGTTAGAAGGATCATCAAATGAGGCCATATGGGTTGAACTGAAGAACAAAAAAGGGGGCAATCAGACTGCTGGGAGTGTACTATGGACCCCCAAATAGTCAGAGGGACATAGAAGAGCAAATATGTAGGCACATTTCTGAGAAGTGCAAAAACAATAGGGTAGTAATAGTAGGGGATTTCAACTACCCTAATGTTAACTGGGATGGAATCAGTGTAAAAAGTATAGATGGCACAGACTTCTTAAAATGCATTCAGGAAAACTTTTTTTAGCCAGTACGTAGCAGCCCAACAAGCGGGGGCTGTTCTAGACTTGGTTTTAGGGAATGAAACTAAGGTGGGCAGGTGGAAGGAGTATCAGTGGGAGAGCATTTTGGTGGTAGTGATCATAATTCAGTTAGATTTAGCATAGTTATGGAAAAGGACAAAGATAGACCAGGAATAAAAGTTCTCAATTGGGGAAAGGCTAATTTGTAATTTGGAAAAATGGACTGGAAACAGCTACTCGAAGGTAAATCATTGTCAGAGCAGTGGGAGGCATTCAAGGAGGAGATAGTGAGGGTTCAGAGCAAATATGCTCCCACAAAGAAAAAGGGTAGAACTCCCAAATCTAGAGTCCCCTGGATGTCAAGGGGCATACAGGGTAGGATAAGGCAAAAATGGGAAGCTTATGTCAGATACCAAGAGCTCAATACTGCAGAAAGCCTAGAGAAGTATAGAAAGTGCAGGGGTGAAATTAACAAGGACATTAGGAAAGCAAAGAGAGGGCATGAAAAAATATTGGCAAGTAAAATCAAGGAAAACCCAAAGATGTTTTATAAATACATTAAGAGCAAGAGGATAACTAAGGAAACAGTTGGGCTTATTAGAGACCAAAAGGTAACCTGTGTGTGGAGCCGGAAGACATGGGCATGGCAGGCCTTAAGGTGGAGATAGTCTGCGTACACACCAAGCAAATTCCCATAAGGAGGAAAGATGGGGCATTCAAAGCTAGAGCTCCCTGGATGACAAAGGAAATGGAGGTTAAATGAAACAGGGAAAAGAAGAAAAAAAGTAAGTTTATGACAATTGTCAAATACAGAATACAGTAGAAAACCAGGCAGAATACAGAGAGTGCAGGGGGCAATGTGAAACAAAAGGATCTAAGGTGGGTAAAGAGAGAGTATGAGAAAAGGGTAACCTAAAAGGGAACCCAAAAATCTTTTATAAACATATAAAAAGTGAAAGGATAGTTAAAGGAAGGGTGGAGCCGATTAGGGACAAAAAAGGGAATCTTTTTATGGAGGCAGGGGGCATGGCTGAGGTACTGAATGAGTACTTTGCATCTGTCTTCACAAATGAAGAGGATGAAGTTAATGTTGCAGTAGAGGAGGAGGAGTAGAGATATTGAATAGAATTAAAAAAGATAGAAAGGAGGTGAAAAATAGATTTGCATCACTCAAAGTTAACAAGTCACCCGGTCCAGATGGGATGCATCCTAGGTTGCTGAGGGAAGCTAAGGTGGAGATAGCAGAAGGTCTAACCACAATGTTTCAATCCTCCTTGGATATGGGAATGATGCTAGAGGACTGGAGGATTAAAATGTTACACTCCTGTTCAAAAAAGGCAAGAGGGATAAACCTGGCAAGTCAGTCTAACATCAATGGTGGGAAAACTACTAGAGACCATTATCAAGGCCAAAATTAATTCTCACTTGGAAAAGCATGGGTTAATAAGGACCAGGCAGCACGGATTTGTTAAAGGCAAATCATGTCTGACTAACCTGATTGAGTTCTTTGATCAAGTAACAGAGAGGGTTGATGATGGCACTACATTGATGTATATATGAACTTGCTGAGGGGGGGGGAGCAGAGTTGCTTGGTTAACCAGGGGGGAAGCACTTCTGCTCCTCCTGGTGTACAAGCAGTACCTTTTCCACACAACAGTCCTTGCCTCCCTTTAGCTGCCGGGTTTCCTGCGGCTCGGGAAAGAATAAACCTGGAAGGCAGATAAAATGTGAGGCATGCAGCCTCATTATAATATTTAAATGACCCAACCGCCTCCTGGGAGTGGGTTGGTTGCTTACCCCCTGTCCCGCCTCTGTTAAAACTGGAAGTAGGTGGGTCGGAGGCTGGTTGGGTTTGGGTTTGTGATTTTTTAAATTTTCACAGCCCACCCGACCCAAACTCACCCATTTTTGGGAGTTAAAATTCCCCTCTATGACTCTATGGGGGAAAAATTGGGTTGCTTTGCACCTCCCGTTAGCGCCCTGTGGTGTGTTTTCCAGGCACCCCGCTCCCCGGTAGTCCAGCAGAGCCCAGTGCGTGCTGCGCTAGGCCCCACCCCTTTGATAAGGGGAGGGAGGCCTGTAATACCGCGGTGCTACGTGCTGATGCGCGTGGTGCTGTTGCACGTAGCGCACGATATTGAATGGTATCGCCCCAGGAAGGAGGGAGAGTGCTTCCAGTAACGCCCCGCCTCCTGCTTGGGACGCTACCACTCAATTTACGGCACAGGGGTGCTAACTTTTTCGGGGCACTAAAAGTAGCGCCCTGGCAAAGTTAGCGTCCCAAAGGGGGCGCGACCAAATTTTCCCCCCTATGTCTGTTAGGCAGTTTTGTGCTGCAGACTCTCACACATTAGGAACTGCATGTGATGTGCAGAATGGACGTGTATGGTAAACATTCAAAGGACTGTAAGTTAGTTTAAGTGTGAGGGGAACCTTTGTGGCATACATACTTTGCTGATCTGTTTGGTATAAGGTTATTGTAGGCAGTCTAATCAAGGCGGAGATCTCTAAACTCCTCCTGCATTTGTAGCCTGAAATAGTATTAACGATGACCAGCATTTGTAGCCTGAAATAGTATTAACGATGACCATCAACTTCACCCATGTACTTGGTACAACTCACCTGTGCAGGTAGTGCGAAACAGGGCAATAATCGTGCTCTAATGCACTTCTTCCAGCAGCAGTTCTACTGATACATCGTCCATTCAAAGGGCTCATAGAAACCTCTGCTCCATTGTGACAATGAATTGTAATGTGGTCGAGCTTTTATTTAGCAAAAAAGCACTCTGCTTTCAACTGCTGCTGTAAGCCTTTAACTCCCGGCTGCAATGCCAGATATTCCCAAAACACCAAGCTCCCGATGGCTGGCATAGTACACACCAGGAGCTTGATCAACACACATAATTAAGTCCGACCCCAGAAGATTCTGTGAAGTCAAGCATATGGAACTGCAGCAGATGCAAAGCTTACTGCTCTCGATTCCTGCTTGATCCATGAAAATTGTGGAAAATCCACACTCCTGTTATATGCAGATGTTCAGTAATATCTTGCTTCATGTTTATAACGTTTGTTGGACATGGACTGTACCCAAAGTATTATCAAGACTGCCTTTTCCACCGCAGACCTGAAAAGAACCCACTGAATAGATGATGCCGAGGGACTGAACTATGCATTGCAAAAGGAAAATCTAAATGCTGCCTTCCAGTATCCTAAAGGAAGGCAATATTTACACTTGCAAAATACATTAAAAACTGGTCTGTTATTTCACAGATACAACACTAAATAAAAACACACTCCACTTTTTGAAGACATAGTCCACCCTTGCATAGTATATAGTATACTAGCTGGGGGAGCCCGGCGGTGCCGAGGCTTTTTCGAGGGCATGTTGTTGTTGGAAGAGAGAGAGAGAGCGACTGGGGGGAAGAGAGAGAGGGAAGGAGAGAGAGAGAGAGGGAATGAGAGAGAGGGAAAGAGAGAGAGAGGGAAGGAGAGAGAGAGAGGGAAGGAGAGAGAGAGGGGGAAGGAGAGAGAGAGAGATGGAAGGAGAGAGAGAGAGATGGAAGGATGGAGAGAGAGGGAAGGAGAGAGAGGGAAGGAGAGAGAGGGAAGGAGAGAGAAAGAGAGGGAAGGAGAGAGAGACATAGAGAGAGAGGGAAGGAGAGAGAGAGAGAGAGAGAGAGAGAGATTGGGAGTGTGAGAGAGAGAGAGATTGGGAGTGTGAGAGAGAGAGAGATTGGGAGTGAGAGAGAGAGAGATTGGGAGTGAGAGAGAGAGAGAGAGAGAGACTGGGAGTGTGAGAGAGAGAGAGATTGGGAGTGAGAGAGAGAGAGATTGGGAGTGAGAGAGAGAGACTGGGAGTGTGAGAGAGAGAGAGATTGGGAGTGAGAGAGATTGGGAGTGTGAGAGAGAGATTGGGAGTGTGAGAGAGAGATAGATTGGGAGTGTGAGAGAGAGAGAGATTGGGAGTGTGAGAGAGAGATTGGGAGTGTGAGAGAGAGAGATTGGGAGTGTGAGAGAGAGAGAGATTGGGAGTGTGAGAGAGAGATTGGGAGTGAGAGAGAGAGAGATTGGGAGTGAGAGAGAGAGAGATTGGGAGTGTGAGAGAGAGAGAGAGATTGGGAGTGTGAGAGAGAGACTGGGAGTGTGAGAGAGAGAGAGATTGGGAGTGAGAGAGAGAGAGAGATTGGGAGTGTGAGAGAGAGAGATTGGGAGTGAGAGAGAGATTGGGAGTGTGAGAGAGAGAGATTGGGAGTGAGAGAGAGAGAGATTGGGAGTGAGAGAGAGAGAGATTGGGAGTGAGAGAGAGAGAGATTGGGAGTGTGAGAGAGAGAGATTGGGAGTGAGAGAGAGAGAGATTGGGAGTGTGAGAGAGAGAGATTGGGAGTGTGAGAGAGAGATTGGGAGTGTGAGAGAGAGATTGGGAGTGTGAGAGAGAGAGAGATTGGGAGTGTGAGAGAGATTGGAAGTGTGAGAGAGAGAGATTGGGAGTGTGAGATAGAGAGAGATTGGGAGTGTGAGAGAGAGAGATTGGGAGTGTGAGAGAGATTGGAAGTGTGAGAGAGAGAGATTGGGAGTGTGAGAGAGAGAGAGCGACTGGGGGGAAGAGAGAGAGATTGGGAGTGTGAGAGAGAGAGATTGGGAGTGTGAGAGAGAGAGAGATTGGGAGTGTGAGAGAGAGAGAGATTGGGAGTGTGAGAGAGAGAGACTGGGAGTGTGAGAGAGAGAGAGAGAGATTGGGAGTGTGAGAGAGAGAGACTGGGAGTGTGAGAGAGAGAGACTGGGAGTGTGAGAGAGAGAGAGAGATTGGGAGTGTGAGAGACTGGGAATGTGAGAGAGAGAGAGATTGGGAGTGAGAGAGAGAGAGAGATTGGGAGTGAGAGAGAGAGAGATTGGGAGTGAGAGAGAGATTGGGAGTGTGAGAGAGAGAGATTGGGAGTGAGAGAGAGATTGGGAGTGAGAGAGAGAGAGATTGGGAGTGTGTGAGAGAGAGATTGGGAGTGAGAGAGAGAGAGATTGGGAATGTGAGAGAGAGAGATTGGGAGTGTGAGAGAGAGAGAGATTGGGAGTGTGAGAGAGAGATTGGGAGTGAGAGAGAGAGATTGGGAGTGTGAGAGAGAGAGAGATTGGGAGTGTGAGAGAGATTGGAAGTGTGAGAGAGAGAGATTGGGAGTGTGAGAGAGAGAGCGACTGGGGGGGAAGAGAGAGCGACTGGTGGGGAAGAGAGAGCGACGGGGGGAGAGAGAGCGACTGGGGGGGAGAGAGAGCGACTGGGGGGGAGAGAGAGCGACTGGGGGGGAGAGAGAGCTACTGGGGGGAGAGAGAGCGACTGTGGGGGGGAGAGAGAGCGACTGTGGGGGAGAGAGAGCGACTGTGGGGGGGAGAGAGAGCGACTGTGGGGGGGAGAGAGAGCGACTGTGGGGGGAGAGGTTCAGAAGGATAAGGCCCGCCCACACACGCACCGATTGGTCGACCGTCAGGTCACCGAAGCGTAGGATTGGTCAATCGTCAAGTCACTCGACACTCAACTGTAGGATGGCACGCGCCAGGAACCCGCCGTACGATTGGTCGACCTCGACGTCACACGGTCGCTAATGAGATGCTCATGAGCGGAACGCTGAACGTTTTTTGGATACCGCGGGCGCGATTTTTGTCCGGTCGAAACGTACATACGCCTATAATCCTCCTATATCTATATATATAAACGGATACTTCTTTCTGGTCTGTCTATCTGTCTGTCCTTCTGTCTGTCGTTCTGTCTGTCCATCCTCGGGTGTGCGTCTGTCCGGCTATGCGCTCGAAAATTACAGAGCGTACCTACGCGTGCGTTACGTCGAAAGAAAGCTTACCTTTCCGAAACCCTGGTAAGCGTATTTACGTTTCGGCCGGACGAAAATCGCGCCCGCGGTATCCGAAAAACCTTCAACATTCCGCTCATTAGCATCTCATTATCCGCTCATTAGCGACAGAGTGACCTCAAGGTCGACCAATCGTACGCCGGGTTGCTGGCGCGTGCGGCCGGGCCCTCCTACGGTCGAGTGACGGGACGATTTACCAATCCTACGCTTTGGTGACCTGACAGTCGACCAATCGGTGTGTGTGTGGGCGGGCCTTATCGTTCTGAACCGAGGTGAGTCGCCGCCATCTTGCTTCCATTCTTTTTCCTGCTTTCTGCGTCTTTCTTTTCAAATATACATTTCCAGCAAAAAAAAGTTGCTTTTAAAACACAAATTGTTTTTTAAAAATGTTAATTAATTTGTAAATCTTTTCTCTAACCTCTATAATTCTCCTACCTTTCACCGTTTTTTCCAGGCCCGGGGCCTAGGCTTCTCCAACTGCTAGCAGTGCAACTCTAGACCCAGGCTCCCGGCCTAGACAGAGACAAACACTGCAGAGGGCAGAGGGTGTGCTGCCTCAGCTCCATTCCCGGGGTCCAGTAGGTGGGGAGGCTTCATAAGCAACTGGGGTAGGTCGCAAGCCCCAAATAATAATCTGAAGATCCTGTGTTTGCAGCTGAGGAAATTTCTTCTGCAGACAGCTCCAGGTTAACGGCAGCCATCTTTGTCAAGGAGGGGGAAAAGTTCAGTGCGACGCCATTTTGATTCAGTGTGTAACAGAGTGCATGCGCGGCCATCTTAGTACAGGAACATAGAGTGGGTGGGGCTTCTGTGCTCCAAATCTGTGTCTGTGACAGACAATCGACTGTGTAGCTGTGCAAGGTCTGTAGCTATTGCAACAGCTTTAGCTACAGAGCTTCAGGGCCACACCTGAGTGTTTAGAAGCTGTTGCTAAGCAACAGTGTTTGTTGTTAAATACAGAGATAAGAATCTCCGTATCTCTCAACATTAACTCTAGAGAGTACTTTAGGCAAGGCATCAGCTCGGTCCCGTGGGTGCCGGATAGCACAAAGTTTCCTGTACTTTAGGTTTATCTCCCCCTCCCTTTCCACCCCCCACCCCCCCTCACACCCCCTTCCCCCCACCCCCCACACCCACTTCCCCTCAGCCCCCCCTTCCCCCCACCCCCTCCCCCCCCCCCACACCCCCTTCCACCCCCCTCCCCACCCCCCTTCCCCCCTCCCGTTCACCCCCTTCCCCTCCCGTTCACCCCCTTCCCCCCTCCTCCCCCTCCCCACCCCCCTCCTCCCCCTCTTCCCCCCCCACCCCCTTCCCCCCCCACCCCCTCCTCCCCACCCCTCCCCTCCCTCCCTCCCCTTCCCCCCTCCCCTTCCCACCCTCTTTTCTTCCCCTCCTCCTTCCCCCCCTTCCCCCCAGTCGCTCTCTCTCTTCCCCCAGTCGCTCTCTCTCTTCCCCCCAGTCGCTCTCTCTCTCTCTTCCAACAACAACATGCCCTCAAAAGACCCTCGGCACCGCCGGGCACTTCAGCTAGTTCATTATATATGACAGATAGGTAAGCGTTGTTAAAAGGTAGTAATGATTCAATCCGAAGCTATAACAGCGAATCACAAGGGCGTCACCTTCATCAGACCCCGAGAAGTCATGGAAGGCTCACTTCTACCTGCAGAATCCAAGGAAATGGTTTCAATCCATTAAGGACGAGCTGCTTTTAGAACATGGATTCCGAAAATCCGCAGGTCCAACATTCTAGTCTAAATATTGGATACACCTGCTGGGATCCACCAACCTGACCTCACCAGGATCTGTAATTTTAGTAACAGTGACAGGCAGCCATATCAATACACATCTCAGGCACCTTTATAAGGGTACCAAATAAAAATACATTTTTGGCAGTATTTCTTTGGGGTCCAGGATATTAGTTGGCCCTCATGTGGACCGCACTTGTGGCCCTCCATTGTCTGGTGTATCTCCTTGCACCTAATCTCTCACCGGCCGCCCGGCAAATCCCAGGCCAGGGCTGAGGAAACTCCTACCCTGGGACTCCCCTCCACACAGTAACATACCCCATCCCCCAATGTAAGGGACCACATTTGGGGTGGACAGCAAACAAGCGGAGTGGAAACAGTGGATGCATAGGTCATATCCAGATCCTGGGCTACTTCATTGTCCTTCTGCCACACTCTTGCCCAAATTACTGTGGGAGTGCGCCAGAAAATGCGTGGATTTTCAGAGCAATGGGGGGGAATTTTAACCCCCAAAAAACGGCGGGTTGGGTTCGGGTGGGATATTAAGATGTTAAAAATCTGAATCCTGACCCTAACCCGCCCACTTCCGGTTTTTAGCGGCAATTTAAATATTATAATGAGCTGGGAGCGTCACATTTAACCACCATTTTAAATTTAAACCTGGTCAGCCAAGTTTCCCGGGCCTCCGATCTCCCTTGCGGCCTCAGGACTCCCGATCACCCCAGCCTCTGATCGACACAATGTTGCCCCAGCTCAGGACTCCCAATCTTCCTCCCCTGGCTCAGGACTCCCGATCTTCCTCCCCTTGCTCCAGCGTCCACGATGTTGCCCTGGCTCAGGACTCCCGATCTTCCTCTCCTTGCTCCAGCGTCTACGATGTTGCCCTGGCTCAGGACTCCCGAACTTCCTCGCCTCCGCTCCCCCACCGCACCCCGGCCTCCCGATCTTCCTCGCACCCCCTTCCCCCAGCTCAGGACTCCCAATCTTACTCGCCCGCTCCCCCACCGCACCCCGGCCTCCCCCGGCTCAGGACTCCCGATCTTCCTCGCTCCACTGCCCCACCGGCTCAGGACTCCCAATCTTCCTCGCCCCCACTGCCCCACTGGCTCAGGACTCCCGATCTTCCTCGCCCCCGCTCCCCCGGCTCAGGACTCCCGATCTTCCTCGCCCCCAGCTCCCACGGCTCAGGACTCCCGATCTTCCTCGCCCCCACTGCCCCACTGGCTCAGGACTCCCAATCTTCCTCGCCCCCGCTCCCCTGCTCAGGACTCCCGATCTTCCTCGCCCCCACTGCCCCACTGGCTCAGCACTCCCAATCTTCCTCGCCCCCCGCTGCCCCGGCTCAGGACTCCCGATCTTCCTCACCCCCACTGCCCCACCGGCTCTGGACTCCCGATCTTCCTCGCCCCCGCTCCCCCCGGCTCAGGACTCCCGATCTTCCACGCCCCACTGCCCCACTGGCTCAGGACTCCCGATCTACCTCGCCCCCGCTCCCCCGGCTCAGGACTCCCGATCTTCCTCGCCCCCGCTCCCCCGGCTCAGGACTCCCGATCTTCCTCGCCCCCCGCTCCCCCGGCTCAGGACTCCCGATCTTCCACGCCCCCACTGCCCCACCGGCTCAGGACTCCCGATCTACCTCGCCCCCGCTCCCCCGGCTCAGGACTCCTGATCTTCCTCGCCCCCGCTCCCCCGGCTCAGGACTCCCGATCTTCCTCGCCCCCCACTGCCCCACTGGCTCAGGACTCCCGATCTTCCTCGCCCCCACTGGCTCAGGACTCCCGATCTTCCTCGCCCCCACTGCCTCAGGACTCCCAATCTCCCTCGCCCCCGCTCCCCCAGTTCAGGACTCCCGATCTTCCTCGCCCCCACTGCCCCACTGGCTCAGGACTCCCAATCTTCCTCGCCCCCGCTCCCCCGGCTCAGGACTCCCGATCTTCCTCGCCCCTGCTCCCCCGGCTCAGGACTCCCGATCTTCCTCGCCCCCCACTGCCCCACTGGCTCAGGACTCCTGATCTTCCTCGCCCCCGCTCCCCCGGCTCAGGACTCCCGATCTTCCTCGCCCCCACTGCCCCACTGGCTCAGGACTCCCGATCTTCCTCGCCCCCACTGCCCCACCGGCTCAGGACTCCCGATCATCCTCGTCCCCGCTCCCCCGGCTCAGGACTCCCGATCTTCCTCGCCCCCGCTCCCATGGCTCAGGACTCCCGATCTTCCTCGCCCCCCACTGCCCCACTGGCTCAGGACTCCCGATCTTCCTCGCCCCCACTGCCCCACTGGCTCAGGACTCCCGATCTTCCTCGCCCCCACTGGCTCAAGACTCCCGATCTTCCTCGCCCCCGCTCCCCCGGCTCAGGACTCCCGATCTTCCTCGCCCCCACTGCCTCAGGACTCCCAATCTCCCTCGCCCCCGCTCCCCCGGCTCAGGACTCCCGATCTTCCTCGCCCCCACTGCCTCAGGACTCCTGATCTTCCTCACCCCCGCTCCCCCAGTTCAGGACTCCCGATCTTCCTCGCCCCCACTGCCCCACTGGCTCAGGACTCCCAATCTTCCTCGCCCCCGCTCCCCCGGCTCAGGACTCCCGATCTTCCTCGCCCCTGCTCCCCCGGCTCAGGACTCCCGATCTTCCTCGCCCCCACTGCCCCACTGGCTCAGGACTCCCGATCTTCCTCGCCCCCACTGCCCCACTGGCTCAGGACTCCCGATCTTCCTCGCCCCCACTGCCCCACTGGCTCAGGACTCCCGATCTTCCTCGCCCCCGCTCCCCCGGCTCAGGACTCCCGATCTTCCTCAGCCCCACTGCTCCCCCGGCTCAGGACTCCTGATCTTCCTCGCCCCCGCTCCCCCGGCTCAGGACTCCTGATCTTCCTCGCCCCCGCTCCCCCGGCTCAGGACTCCCGATCTTCCTCGCCCCCACTGCCCCACTGGCTCAGGACTCCCGATCTTCCTCGCCCCCACTGCTCCCCCGGCTCAGGACTCCTGATCTTCCTCGCCCCCGCTCCCCCGGCTCAGGGCTCCCGATCTTCCTCACCCCCACTGCTCCCCCGGCTCAGGACTCCTGATCTTCCTCGCCCTCACTGCCCCACTGGCTCAGGACTTCCGATCTTCCCAAAGTTCTAACGAAAGGTCATCGACCTGAAACATTAACTCTGTTCCTCTCTCCATAGATGCTGCCTGACCTGCTGAGTATTTCCAGCATTTTCTGTTTTTATTTCAGATTCCCAGCGGTAGCTTTCTTTTCTATAAATGAAACAAAAGTGCTTTTGTACCACTTACTTTGAAGTTCAATGATACCAGGTTATATTTCAGTTTTGCAGAGTAAAGTATACATTATCTATTATAATAATTGCTGGAAAGTGTTAGATGAAAATAAAATCTTAAGGACTCGGGAACAAAGACACACAGATTGCTTCCCACAGAGTGCTCAGATACACAGAATAAGGTGCTATGTTTCAGGATACTCAATGTCCTCACACAAAGACTTAGGAAATTGTATCTTTGGATAAATAATGTGATTCTCACCAATAAAATCGCTCCTTTGTCACTCGTTCCTGCAGTAATTCCCATTTCTTTCCAAGGTCAATAGAAAAATATAGCTGCAAAAATTAAAAACAGATTTATTTTATCAGGCTTTCAATAACACAACTGCATAATGATACATGCTGGTACTGTACATTACATATTGATAATAACTGAAACCAATACGTGCTTTGACACTGAGAGCTCCTCTTTGTTCTCATGTGTCACCTTTAGGCTCGAGTCTTTAATCCACTTGCATGCTCTGTAGACAGGCCCTTCCAATGAACGGCAGTGATGGGTTCTTTCACATGTGGATGAGAGGCTGGTGCTATCACTGGTCTGATATGCTGCGTATTCCACAATGTCATTGCCAAAGTTCAACTCAGATGAGTGAATAGCACACATGGTGGAAAATTAGGGCTGATTTGGTGATTCTGAATAGATGGGGAGTGCACTGTGGGAAATCACAGCTGTATCCCCACTATTTTTCATGATGCACACTCTGTGAATATCGCTCCTCACTGCAAGCGTAGCATTGGGGAATCGCCTTGAACTGTCTTCACTGAATTATCATTTCCAGTCCTTCCATTTAAGTACAAACAAAATATCTCCTGGGTCTCATTTCTTTATCCTCTGATTTGCATCTCGGAATTTAACTTCAAATACCACAAATGGATTTTGGCACTTTCAGTTTCCAGTGGGTGCTTCAGATTAGATTTACTTGCAGGCCCTGTCCATTGACTGACATATATATATGTCAAAGACCTTTACAGCAACAGGGTTTTTTAAATCTTGCTCCCCTCTCAATAATGGACATGGTAAGGCAAGGGAAAGTAGAAACAAGTTTTATACTTTTTCCTTTTTTTTTTAAATTGGAAAAATAAGTTAGGAATGATAGGATAAGTTAAAAAAAATTGTAGGCCAGATGGGAAAGACAAGAGAAAGGAGAGAAATAAGAATGATATTGCAAGCAGTCTCAGAATAAGGGGTTGGCCATTTAGGACTGAGATGAGGAGAAATTTCTTCGCTAAAGGGTTGTGAATCTTCGGAATCCTCTACCCTAGAGGGCTGTGGATGCTCAGTCGTTGAGTATATCCAAGACAAGGATTAAAACATTTTTGGATATTAAGGGAACCAAGGAATGGGGAGATAGTGCGGGAAGGTGGAGTTGAGGTAGAAGGTCAGTCATGAGAAGGGCCAAGTGGCCTACTCCTGCTCCTATTTCTTATGTTCCCTGCGCTGGAGAACATTTGGGGGGAAAAATTTGGTTTTAGTGGGAGGTTAGTGGCGGCAGCAGCCGATAGCATCTTGCGGTGCCTCCGGCGATGACGTCATCGCCGTGTGCAGCACCCCGCTCGCACCCCCTGACCAACCACCGGACGCTATGTCCAACAGGGTCAGGGGTTTTATTTTGCAGCCGGGGCACCGATAATTAAAGGGCAGGTGCTGGGCGGCCATTTTTTTGGGCCACCTGCCATTACCTGCCTCCTCTGGCCTACTCATGCGGGGTGCCAGCCATGATCCATCAGCCCGGCACTCCTCGAGTGCCAGGCTATTTTGCCGGCCCCTCCCCTTTAATACCGCAGCGCTATGTGCCGATGCGCGAGGCACTGCTGCACGTAGCGCCGTGATATTCAATGGGAGCGCCCCAAAAGGGAGGGGGCGCGCTTCCCGTAGCGCCCCGCCTCCTGCTTGGGGGCGCTACCATTGAATTTCGGGCGTGGAGATGCTAACTTTTTCGGGG
Organism: Somniosus microcephalus; assembly: GCF_052327205.1. Classification (NCBI taxonomy): domain Eukaryota; kingdom Metazoa; phylum Chordata; class Chondrichthyes; order Squaliformes; family Somniosidae; genus Somniosus; species Somniosus microcephalus. Next base: position 111,436,894 of record NC_140988.1, read on the forward strand.
CACTACTTATTGCCCCAAAGGGGGAGCGAGCCAATCCCCCCCCCCTCCGCCCCCTTAGTTTCCAGGACAGTAAAGTGGAAGAAGATGCAGAGACCCACTGGGGTGTTCGCCAGTAGGATAAAACGGGCTCAGTGAATCAACAGCCCGCTTTACACATGCCCAATTTCAACTGAGGTCAACATGTGTGTGTGCTCACGTGTCTATCTGGGGTTATCAGAGAAGCACATGATCAGGCTCAGCTGCGATGATCAAATCAGTCTAACATTCTCACTAGACTCATATGAAGAATGGCTGCCTGGATAAAGTACTGGAGGACAGCTGGTGCCTGAGCAACTGAATCTGACTGTGCCCCAGCAATAGGCAGAAAAAGACAAGAAATTTGGCTGTGTGAAAAAAAATATTTGCAGCGAAAACAGAGACTCCTGCATTCAGAAAGTGGTGCGAATACATGTGTGTGTGACACATCCGTATGACTCTTCATGAACAATGACTAGCTAAATCTATCACACACACAGCACTGGGCACAACTATTTTTTGATTCATTTTGCACACTTCAGCACCAGCATTTGTAACCCATGTTACATGAACCCCGATTTTAACTATTACTGGGACTAAAGGCATGGTCCACGGCACTCAGGTAAGTTGCAAGGAGGGTTTTTTGGGAGGGCCTCATGATTGGGGTGGGTGGGGGAGACAGACCGAGACATAAAGGCCTAAACTTTCTTTGTGGGTCCTGGAGGAGCAACACAAGGAAAGTAAAAAAGAAATGTTTCAAAGGCTTGCCTGTTTGTGCCTCTTCTACCCCCAGCTCATTGTCCCAATATGTTGACCTGGCAGGAAATTAACAATGGTTTTCCCACTCAGGCCAATGGTTAAAACAGCTGTCAAGCCTCAATGATGCCAGCAGAGCCCGATCTGCATATTTAAAGAGGGACACTGCCAGATTTCAGTGGATGCCATACCCGCTCACTCAGAAGAGCAGGTTAAAATAGACGACTGCAGGAAGAGAGCCCAGACACGGTTAAAATACTCCTTATGGTACCTGATATAATTTATATAGCTACCCCCAAAACACAATGGTCTGGAATCTGTGATTAGCAGCGAAGCGATGACAGTCGCTGCTGACCTCAGAGAAAGTTGCCCACAAAGGTCTAACAATCTCTGTGGTGTGAATTTCATCTCTCCTGACCTTAGTTTGAATCTGGCGCCAAATCAAGCAAATCTCCAGTGTCCAGCAACAGTGATGTCACCAAGCAGGCTAAGCAGCCAATCACATTGAAGAATTCTCACAGACAGCAAACCAGGAAGTAAAATGCACAGATTATAATTTACTTTTTATCAATTTTACAGAGAGCGAAATAAAGATTGGGACATACACATAGGATTAAGGTAGAAGCTGAAATATCATAAACAAACATTTAAAAAAAATTATTGTAGTAAAAACCATATAATTCTTATCATATTAATAGAAAAATTTGACATTTCACAAATATAAAATTAGTTTTTCAGGACCAGAACATTTGTTCAGCAGTCAATATGGCATTAAAAAATCCAACTACACCTCTTTCAACAAGGCTTAAATTTTTGGGGGGCAGGGGGGTGGTTAACAGTGATATTCCAGCATCAAAGGGGACGTTTTCATCAGTAATTATGATCTGAATTGATTGCCGGCTCTGGGAAGTTCCACAGCGCAACCTGTGGAGGAGCAGGGAATGACTGACAGCAAATTCTGCATTGCCGCGTTTATCTGCGCATGCGCTGACTCCAGAAGTTGCTGCCACTTTCAGAGGAGTAATGATGGCGAACGCTGACAATTTTGCCATCATTGCCACCACAAAATCTGAGCCAATTTTTTCTCTTTTTTTTATATAATAGGTGGCTCAACATCCAATGCCACTTATAAAAAGTCTGCTACCTCACAAATCCACCCCTGGTGATCGCTGGGAGCAGAGAGAGAGTTGGAGCATTCCACTGGATTAGTAACAGGAGACTCACAGGTTTTCTATAATGCACACTATGACAACCTTTATTCGGCAAGGGGAGCGTAGGTTAAAAACAATATTGTTGTTGTGAAAGGAGGCGTGTGCAATGACATGACAGTGTCATCACATCTCACTGACATCTGCTGTTGAGAAAATATGATGTTTGCTTACAGCTGAAAAATAAATTAAAGTAAGCGTGAGACTTTGCTGCAAAAGGAACCTAGGTTGCCTGCTGCTACAGAAAGTGAAACGAGTGGCAATTATTAAAGCAGAATTTGCAGAAAAGGCTTTTCACGGTGCTGGAACTAAGCTATAACTTGTCAACATAGGAAACAATACCTTGTTTGAGACAGATGCAAGCGCAGCAAGAGTGTAGACTAATAAAGATTCCAGGCAGAGGTGGGACGCACACAATACTGTAGTTCCTTCTGGCTGTGCACAGTATAAAAGTTTCATTTGTCGTTTTTCTCCCTGCCCCTCTCCTCCCCATGTAATTTGGCACTGAGCGCTCAGCTCCAGGGGTGAGAGTTAGGGTTGCCAACTCTGGTTGAACGCATTCCTGGGGGTTTCATCACATGACCTTTTGCCTCCTACCACCCAGCCCCCACGCTCCCGCCGTTGGTCGCCTGGCACCTCCATCCTCGCGCCAACTGGAAACAGACTCTTCTTTACCCGATTGGATGCTTCTTGACTGTCAAACAGCCTTTTCCCCCCATCTCCAATATTTTATAACTGATAAACGAAAGTGTTCAAAGAAAATGGAAAAAAAAACACAATGTTTTTTAATTCGTGCAGCAGTGTCCTAGAGATTTATCTTTACTTCCTGGAGACTCCAGGACAATCCTGGAGAGTTGGCAACCCTAGTAAGAGTTTGCGCTGCTTTCGCACCAGAGCAGAAAGGATTCATTGTATGGCCGTACTTACCCAACCCTCCTTGCTGTACACAAGCAACTTATCTTCTTCTTTTGGGTGAAAAACCAACGTCTCCACAGAGAAGAAAATCTGCTGTTTTTGAAAGTTGGCTCCCTCGTCCGTGCTCACGAAGAGGCTCTGTTCACGGTCATTCATCGATGAACTGACAAGGATTATCTTAAATAGAATAAACAGAAAATGGATAATTTCTTGTAAATTAATAAAAATTGCGTCTTCAGTAAAGGGGTAATTTTCCAACTTTGCACCATCAGGGGGGAGCCTCAGCACTGGCAGTACATATTGGAAATTGGGTATGCACTGTGCATGATTTTCCAACTGTTATTGTCAGCAAATTATTCGCAGCACACATCTGAATTTCAATATATATGCTACTAGAGGGTGAGGCTCCATGCTGGAATTACAATGTTGAAAAACTGTCCAATGTAACACAACACATAAGACTAAGCTGCATTCCGTGTAGTTGAGGGCAATGTGGATTAAGAGAATATTAGGAGGCAAGGGATGAAGAACAGAGACAACAACAATTTGCATTTATATAGCGCCTTTAACATAGTGAAACGTCCCAAGGTGCTTCACAGGAGCGATTATCAAACAAAATTTGACATCGAGCCACATAGAGAGATATTAGTACAGGTGACGAAAAGCTTGGTAAAGAGGTAGGTTTTAAGGAGCATCTTAAAGGAGGAAAGAGAGGTAGCGAGGCGGAGAGGTTTAGCGAGAGAATTCCAGAGCTTAGGGCCTTGGCAGCTGAAGGCAGGCCACCAATAGTGGAGCGAAGAAAATTGGGGATGCGCAAAAGTCAGAGTTGGAGGAGCGCAGAGACCACGCAGAGTTGTAGGGCTGGGGGAGGTTACAGAAATAGGGGCGGGCGAGGCCATGGAAGGATTTGAAAACAATGATGAGAATTTTTAAATGGAGGCGTTGCTGGACTGGGAGCCAATGTAGGTCAGCGAGCACAGGGGTGATGGGCGAACGGGACTTGGTGCAAGTTAGGACACGGGCAGCAGAGTTATGGATGAGTTGAAGGGTGGGAGGCCGACCAGGAGAGCATTGGAATAGTCGAATCTAGAGGTAACAATGAAAACATTATATTTGAGTTAATAATGAGGTAAAATTTAAGTTTTGATTTAAGTTTATGGCCTCACTTTTCTCTTTCTTGGGTCTACTTGAGTCAAGAAATACCCTGGATAAGAGAATAGGCAGTTGATCTGTTCCTAGGCTTTCATCAATGCAATTGCGAATCCAGCTATTAGGAGGGAGGTCAGAGTTGGCTGGAGTAACTCACTCTCTTTCTCTGACACCCTACGTGGGAAAGAGTTTGCACAGTGCTAATTAAATTCTAACATTGGTACGGCTGAAATCAGGAGCTCAGCATGATGAGATTCGTAGGCCTGAGCCTCCAACATTCCATAGTGAGTGATCAGGAGGTTGGAAACAAACCAGTTGTCCCAACTGCAGCAAGTCTGCTGGAAATGTGCGTGTGTGAATGTTGATGGGGACAGAACCGGGCTCACCTTAAATGGGGGGCAGGACTGAACACCCCTTTAATGGGGATGGGATTGGGCTCACCTTAATGGGGACAGGACTGGACAGCCTTTTAATGGGGACAGGACTGGGCTCACCTTTAATGGAGACAGGATTGGACTCACCTTTAATGGAGACAGGATTGGACTCACCTTTAATGGGGACAGGACTGGGCTCACCTTTAATGGGGACAGGATTGGGCTCACCTTTAATGGGGACAGGATTGGGCTCACCTTTAATGGGGACAGGATGGGGCTCATCTTTAATGGGGACAGGACTGGGCTCATCTTTAATGGGGACAGGACTGGGCTCATCTTTAATGGGGACGGGATTGGGCTCATCTTTAATGGGGACAGGACTGGGCTCACCTTTAATGGGGACAGGATTGGGCTCACCTTTAATGGGGGACAGGATTGGATTCATCTTTAATGGGGACGGGATTGGGCTCATCTTTAATGGGGACAGGACTGGGCTCACCTTTAATGGGGACGAGACTGGGCTCACCTTTAATGGGGACAAGACTGGGCTCATCTTTAATGGGGACAGGACTGGGCTCACCTTTAAGGGGGACAGGACTGGGCTCACCTTTAATGGGGACAAGACTGGGCTCACCGTTAACACGCTCCTACAACTGAATGGTCTGCCAAAACTCACCATACATGGTCAGACAATGACTGGCCATGTGTGGGAGGTACAGGAGGGCTGCTGGTGGCAATGAAACCATACCCCAGCAAGAGGCAGCATCTTCAGGACACAAGAGCAGAATGGGGGATGAACATGTCGATCCAATCTGCAGTAATTAAAATTTCCTGAAATTTCCATAGGGTTCTCCCAATCTCCTGCCACAACTTTGGTGGAAAATGTTGTTGTTCTTCTTCCAAAGAGATTGAAGAATCCCCGTGGAATTTTCAGGCAATTTTATTTTCTGCAGATTGCATCTAAATAAAAATGGCCCAGAAATTCAGGTCTCCACGGGTGAGTACGCACGGGGTACTCACTCATAGGCCCAATGGAAGTGCCGGTTTCGTGCATGCACTGTGCATGCGCGGGAAACCGGAACTTCCGTTCCCTTAAAGGAAGGGGTTCAGAGGTCGAACGCGTGCGCCGGAGAGGCAGTGCGTGCGCATGGAACTTATGTTTTTTTTTAAGTGTTCTCCGGGAGGGTAAGTCTCCAGGAGTTACACATGTAAAAAGCAGGCGTAAGGCCTGCTTTTAACAAGGTAAGTGGTGAATTAATTAAAATTAAAACATTTTTTCCACAGGTTTATTATTTTTAAATACTTTAAAGAAAGGTAAGTTTATTTTTAGCCCCATTAGAAAATGTAATTCATTTTTTCAAAAATTTAAATTATTGTTTAAAATAGTTATTTTAAAAATGTGATTTTTAAAAAAGTTTTATTTGAAGTTTGAATGATGTTTTGGGGCTTATAGTATTTATAGTTTGGACAGCTCTTCCTGTCAATTTTAAGAATGGGCATTTCCCTGCTACCATTGGCTCTCCATGGCCCACGTGATCCCAGGGGACGCATTGAACTAACTGCGCCCCTGGGACACGCAAGCAATGCGCGCCGGCAGTTGGAGGAGGCCCAGGATCTGAATCCCACGCGGGCCCACAGCTCAAAGGCCGGTGCGCTAGGTAAGTGCAGGTCGGAGGCTTGCACCCGCAGGAAGCCTCCGACCCGAATTTCTGGGCCATTATGAAAATGCCAAAGAGCTAGAATAGACATGATAACACCAGGTAGAGATTTCTTCCCAGTCTCCAGTTTCCAATATCAGGGAACCTAAAGTCAAAGTTCCAAGTCAAATCTGAATTTGGGATAATCTGAATATATCGCAAAATGGCCATTTTATTTTCTACAGAAGTTCTACAGCACAGATGTTACTGAAATGAATGTCTTCCCATCTGTGCTGCAAAGCCTTATGTATCTCTCTTGATATCTGGTGTGAGACCATTTCACTGGTGCTAATCAGAAGCACCCACTCCTCCAGTATAATGTACAATTAAACAAACAGCTTTGACAGGATTCTGAAGTGCTAGTTCAGGTTATTAAGAGCACTAGATGCAGCCTGCACACTGAAAGAGCCTCAAGTAGTCTGTTGTATTAATCTTATTGACAAATCACTTATCTGAGACAATGCCCTTTAAACAAAAGCAAATAGAATCTGCTCTGTAAAAACGGGACTATCCACATGGAATAATAATTCTACAAATCTACCCAGCAATTTATTGCGCATTAAGCAGTGTATTTGAGAAAACTGCAATTTGCCACCAAGCTCAGAGGAATGTCTTTCACATACTGAAGTCTGCACAAATCCATCAGTTCATTTACAGCATTCTCTCAGTGGGCTTCAGTCTATACAAAATATGAAGACTGCAAATAGTCTCAAATGTGGTTAGAAATGTAATTAATCTGTAATTAATACATTTTGGCACCTCCAGCACTCCACACACCTACAAATTAGAGGCAGTTTGTTTTATTTAATTCTCATTGAAAGGGATTAACATCTCACTTAATATTCACAATGAACAATAACGGTCCAAACTGAATTTGCTGTCAATGGTTAAAGCGGGTACCATGAATTCTTACTGAGAGTTTTCCACATAGGTTCTACTTGTTACTATAATGTGACCCAGATGAGAAATTGAGATGGCCTGTGAACTTCTCCAAAGATAACAATGCTACTCCATAATTGACAGCGGAGGGGAGGTGTCATTCAAGCAGTCGGAACAGCCAATTTTTCCCTCTCTCTGATCTGACTCGATTACTCGCAGCCTGACTAACAGACAAGGAAATACACCAACCAAAGCAAGCATCAAGCAACCTGACTTAAAACCTCTCACTTTCTGCACACACTGTTGAGACTGGATGCACGTTGCTTCAAATCTATGCAATGTAATGAATACATAGCATTATATGATTATTTTCAGTGCTGATGGGAGCAGGCCAAATACCATCAACACGGGCTTGAGTCCATACCCACCATCATTCAGAAATCAGCCAGGGAAATGCATACCAATTTTTAACAGAGAACGTAATACAGATTGATTCCAGATGAAAGAGTTATGTTTAACCACAGGGAAGTCGGCAGAGGCTACGCTAAGCAGGGCAATAGTAAACTATGACCATAACAACTAACTTTTTTTTCCCCATGGCAGGATAATAAAGTTACAGCATGACAAGTTTACATAGGCAGTTTCCATTAAAAATGTGGACAAAGGAATTTATAATGGAAAAAGTGGACAAGAAGTGCATGCATGCGCACAATTTTTAATATATGATAGCTATTGATATGAAGGCAGGCATTTCTCCAGTTTCAATCACTCTGAACTTATCCTGGCTGTTAAATTTATACTTGAGTTATTCATTTGACAGCAGAACGTACACCTGGAAAAACTCTGATTGCTACTAAATCAGCTATTTCCTGATGGTAAGTTCTATTCATTAATGTTAAGCTTTCCCATGCTAACACAGTGAATATTCTAACAGTGAAGCAATACAATCAGTAATCAGCAAATTAGTGTTGATATATAGCCCCAGCTGTATAGATACAGGTGTGAAATACTGTGACACATTGTTGAACAAATTCTAAATATCTTAATTTCAACAGAAGGAACTGAAGCAAACAAGTAGTACTTTAAAAGCAAACTTAGCATGCCTGACAACAGAAATAAAGCACATCTAAAAGTATCCTCAAAGGAAATAAAAACATTAGTAACCCCTGGAAGAATCTTTACTTTTGGTGCCAGTTGTAGCTTGTAAGATAAGTTTTGTGAGTGTTAACTATTATAGAGCTTGGAAAGAGAATGGATCACTGACTGAGACCAAACAGGGATGCATTACAACTATAGTGTAGTCCTTTACCATGCTGACATTGGATGTCATCCTGATATGAACCTCCAATCAGATCACACCGTCAAAGTAGAACAAGAAAGATTGGAAAAGAAATATTTTAAAACCGTCTGGCCAAATCAAGCTTTACATGTTCCCACTAGATGACCAGCAGTCACTATTCTGTGGCATGTTCCAGGAAATCTTAATTTTCACAACATTAACTGAAAAGAAGCAGAGCAGGGAAGAGTTTAAAAGGGAACGTCACTCTGGGGCAGTGCAGGAGTATTTGACTTTGGCTTGACTCTTGGGATTGGCAGGGATGATGCAAATCCCTGCTCAGATGAGCGGCAGCGAGCAGGCTCATTGCAAGATACGTACATTGCCTGAGTGTGTGCTTTGTCAGTCAGGTGACCAGAGCAGCCCTCGGACCCCCATCAACCAGAATATTTCCTCTCAAGCAGCAGTTAAATTAAATGATCCCTTCCCCATCTTTCTAAGGAGTGTTTTTCACTGAAGGTACAATTGGTATCAAAATGGTCAAAAATCATCACATACTCCTCTGGAGTAGCTGATCATTTTTGTTAAATAAACACACAAAGCACTTAACATATGTTTTTACATATATAACTGCAATTGAGTTCCTTTTTTGGACCTCTAATCCTCGTATTCATACATGCACAGTAACAAAAGATGCTAACTGTATTTTGTAAAAATAACATTTTACACATCAATGCCCAGATTGAAAATCTTAGGTTCTGCTGCAAAACGTAATCAACTACAAGGATTTCAACTACAGTTCCTGACACAGAAACCCAGATCCCTATTAAAAGGCCTGATAAAGCCTTATGACAGCCATACCTTAGTATACTCCATAAATTCTCCCTTATTCTGGAATGTGTACTTTATGCAAATATTTATATAGCAACTTGCTTGCATTTATATGGAGCCTTTAAGGTAGAAAAACACCACAAAGCACTTCACAGAGCCAGAGTAAAAAAAAAAGGACACTAAGCCAAAAAAAGTGTTTTTAGGATGGGTGACTAATAGCTTTGTCAAAAAGATGGGTTTTAACGAGTGTCTTTAAGGAGGAGACGGAGGTGGAGAGGCAGAGGGAGTCAGTAATGGAGTGTGGGACCGAAGCAGCATGATTGCCAATGGTGGGGCAAAGGGAAGGGAAGATGCACAAGAGGCCAGAGTCGGAAGAATGGACACCTCGGAAGGGGATGGAGGGAGGGGGGTGGAAGGTTGTAGGCCTCAAGTATGTTACAGAGACGGGTAGGAGCCAAGCCATAAAGGGATTTAAACACAAGGATAAGGACTTTAAATTTGAGGCATTGGGGACCCAGAGCTAATGTAGATCAGTGAGGACAGGGGTAATGGGTTAATAAGACAGTGCAGGATAGGATACAGGCAGCAGAGTTTTGGATCAGCTGAAATGGAGATGGGAGGCCAGCCCGAAGAGCATTGGAATAGTAGAGTCGGGAGCTGACAAAGTCACGACATTTCATTGTCTAGTCTCAGGTCCATCCCCTTGTATTACATCCAAATACCTCCCACTATATCATATTACTTTTAACTGGTACACTGCAGTGTTTCACCTTTGAACATAAGCCGAACACAGCTGTTAAAAAACATTTTGAGTATACAAGAATAACTGTAAGATTCCATTAATTATACTGAGCAGCAATCATAGGAACAGGAGTAGGCCATTCGGCCCCTCAAGCCTGCTCCGCCATTCAATGAGATCATGGCTGATCATCCAAACTCAGTATCCTGTCCCTGCCTTCTCCCCATATCCCTTGATCCCTTTAGCCTTAAGAAATATATCGAACTCCTTCTTGAATATATTTAATGAATTGGCCTCAACTGCCTTCTGTGGTAGAGAATTCCACAGGTTCACCACTCTCTGGGTGAAGAAATTCCTCCTCATCTCTGTCCTAAATGGCTTACCCCTTATCTTTAGACTGTGACCCCTGGTTCTGGACTCCCCCGCCCTCGGGAACATCCTTCCTGCATCTAGTTTGTCCAGACCTGTCAGAATTTTATAAGTTTCAATGAGATCCCCTCTCATTCTTCTAAACTCCAGCAAGTATAAGCCCAATCGACCCAATCTCTCCTCATATGTCATTCCTGCCATCCCAGGTATCAGTCTGGTGAATCTTCGCTGCACTCCCTCCATGGCAAGAACATCCTTCCTCAGATAAGGCGACCAAAAACACACAATACTCAAGGTGTAGTCTCACCAAGGCCCTGTACAACTGCAGCAAGACATCCTTGTTCCTGTATTCGAAAATCCTCTCGCAATGAAGGCCAACATACCATTTGCCTTCTTAACTGCCTGCTGCACCTGCATGCTTACCTTCAGCAACTGGTGCATAAGGACACCCAGGTCTCGTTGCACTTACCCTTCTCCCAATCTATTGCCATTCAGATAATAATCTGCCTTCCTGTTTTTGACACCAAAGTGGATAACCTCGCATTTATCCACATTATACTGCATCTGCCATGCATCTGCCCAAATCATACTGGAGTTTCTCGGCATCCTCCTCACAGCACACACGCCCAGCCAGCTTTGTGTCATCTGCAAACTTGGAGATATTACATCTAGTTCCCTCGTCTAGATCATGAATATATATTGTGACTACCTGGGGTCCTAGGACCGATCCCTGCGGTACCCCACTAGTCACTGCCTGCCACTCGGAAAAAGACCCATTTATTCCAACTCTTTGCTTCCTGTCTGCCAACCAGTTCTCTGTCCAAGTCAGTACCTTGCCCCCAATCCCATGTGCCTTAACTTTACACACTAATCTCTTATGCGGGACCTTATCGAAAGCCTTCTGAAAGTCCAAAAACACCACATCCACTGGTTCTCCCTTATCTATTCTACCAGTTACATCCTCAAAAGATTCCAGTAGATTAGTCAAGCACGATTTACCTTTTGTAAATCCATGTTGACTTTGTCCGATCCTGTCACTGTTTTCCAAATGCTCTGCTATTACATCTTTTATAATAGACTCTAGCATTTTCCCCACTACCGATGTCAGGCTTACCGGTCTATAATTCCCCGTTTTCTCTCTACCACCTTTTTTGAACAGTGGGGTAACATTAGCTACCCTCCAATCCATGGGAACTGTTCCAGAGTCTATAGAATTTTGGAAGATGACCAGCAATGCATCTACTATTTCTATGGCCACTTCCTTAAGTACCCTAGGATGTAGATTATCAGGCCCTGGGGATTTATCGGCCTTCAATCCCATCAATTTCTCTAACACCATTTCCCTACAAATACTGATTTCATTCAGTCTCTCAAGCCTGTTCTGCCATTCAATGAGATCATGGCTGATCTGCGACCTAATTCCATATACCCTCCTTTGGCCCATATCCCTTAATACCTTTGGTTAACAAAAATCTATCAACCTCTGATTTAAAATTAACAATCGATCTAGCATCAATTACTGTTTGCGGAAGTGAGTTCCAAACTTCTACCACCGTTTGTGTGTAGAAGTGTTTCCTAACTTCACTCCTGAAAGGTCTGGCTCTAATTTTTAGACTATGCCCCTAGTCCTAGAATCCCCAAAAAGCGGAAATTATTTCTCTCTATCTCCCCTATCTGTTCCCCTTAATATCTTGAAAACTTCGATCAGATCACCCTTAACCTTCTAAATTCGAGGGAATACAACCCTAATTTGTGTAATCTCTCCTTGTAACTTAATCCTTGAAGTCCGGGTATCATTCTGGTAAACCTACGCTGCACTCCCTCCAAGGCCAATATATCCTTCCTAAGGTGTGGTGCCCAGAACTGTTCACAGTACTCCAGGTGTGGTCTAACCAGGGCTTTTATAGCCGTAGCATAACTTGTACCCCCTTGTATTTTAGTCCACTAGATAGAAAGGCCAGCATTCCATTAGCCTTTTTGATTATTTTCTGTACCTGTTCATGATATTTTAATGATCTATGTACCTGGACCCCCAAGTCTCTTTGAACATGCACTGCTTTTAGCTTTTCACCATTTAGAAAGTACCCTGTTCTGTCCTTTTTAGGTCCAAAGTGGATGACCTCACATTTGCCTACATTGAAATCGATTTGCCAGTTTTGCCCATTCACTTAATCTGACGATTTCCCTTTGTAATTTTATGCTTTCATCCACACTGCCTACAATGCCACCTATCTTCCGTCATTGGCAAATTTGGAGATGTGACTTTCTATGCCATCATTTAAGTCGTTAATAAATACTGTGAATAGTTGAGGCCATTATCCCTACTGCCTGTCTCCTGCTGCTCAGCAATTTCCTAACCAGGTCAATAATTTGCCTTTAATTCTGTGGACTTCTACCTTAGTTAACAGTCTCGTATGAGGGACTTTATCAAATGCCTTCTGGAAGTCCATATAGACATTCCCCTGTCCACTACTTTAGTCACCGCCTCAAAAATTTCAATCAGGTTTTTCAGGCATGACCTACACCTTTCACAAATCCATGCTGGCTCTCCCTGATGAACTGAAAATTTGAGGTGTTCAGTCACCCTATCCTTAATTATAGCAATTTCCCGACAACAGATGTTAGGCTAACTGGTCTATAATTCCCTGGTTTCCCTCTCTCTCCATTCTTAAACAGCAGAGTGACAGGCACAATTTTCCAATCTAAAGGAACGGTTCCTGAATCATGAGAACTTTGGAAGATTATAGTTAGGGCATCTTTTAAAACCCTGGAATGGAAACCATCTGGTCCTGGGGATTTGTCACTCTTTAGTGCCATTATTTTCTTCATTACTGTTATTTTACTTACATTATTTTTACTGAGTCCCTGTCCCTAATTCAATATTAGTTTCCTTTGTATTGCCAATTCCTAATAATTCATCTAGAAATATTTCCACAATTCAAAAACTTCTTTAATTTCAATAGAAAGGCAAATCACAGGCTGGCAAGTGCACAAGTGGAAAGCCCGGCCTCTGGTATTTTTTATCCTGCATACTCAAAAGGCAAGGACATTCGAGGGTCTAATCCTGGATATTACATTCAAATTTATGTTAACACAATGTTTATACTGACTTTTATATTGAACCATTATTAAACATTTTGCTGTAAGACTTTTTTAAGAACAATGTGCAGAATTATTTAAGACAACTACATAGGAGAGTTATGAGGCAGGTTAGCACATTAGGACCTCTCACCCGGGGGCCTGGGTTTGAGTTCACTTCAGACTGGTGCAAGTCTCCTCCGCTTTCTGCTGGCTGCAAGAGTCCTGTGTGAAATGGCTTTAGGAACCCTTATTTAGTTCTATGAGAATGTGACCACAAAGCACAAAACCACTTGCACCCTAACATTAAATTGTCAATCTCATCAAGGGAACTGGATCAAAGGTAGGTAAATGGAGTTGAGGTACAGATCAGCTATGATTTAACTGAATGGCAGAACAGGCTCGAGGAGCTCAATGGCCTACTCCTGTTCTTATGTTTCATTCAGACAGGACACAAAGTTGTTGATAGAAATGGAAATGATACAGTGGTGCAGAAGTGAGTGCTCTTCCGAGATTGGAAGTTAAGCCCTATGGATTGACCAGTGTTGTAGGAGCGAAGGTCAGTTGTGTTTTGATTACTAACAGAACTAATCAAAAGTTATTTATTTTCTGTGGACCCACTTGACTTGTCCAGTTTGTGAAGCACAGGGCTTCGCACAGTGCACACGTGTGAATGCTTTGTTGTGGTCAACTCTGGTTGTTGCTGTTGACATTTTGCATTTCAAGTTGTCCACCCCGTGTTGGGGAACTGAAGGCCATCTTGATTGGTGTTTTGCAAGTATTTACCAGTTGTTTGTGTCAATCCCACACAGTTTCAGCTTGTTGCTCAATTCGTCCTTAAAATACTTCAGTCCCAATATTTATGCGAATGTGGGGGCGGGGTGGGGTGAGTAGCGAGTCATAGCGGTCGGATAACCCAGAGGTCCTGCCGAATTTAATGTAAGGGCCTCATTTTAAGTTTCTTTCTCCATTTCCTGGCCTGCAGCCAGCCAGATTGAGATCTCCTTTTTTTATCCCTAATCATCAACAGAGAGTAGTAGTGAACGGTTGTCTTTTGGAAGAAGGTATACAGTGGTGTTCCCCAGGGGTCGGCTCTAGGACCACTGCTATTTTTGATATATATTAATGACTTGGACGTGGGTGTACAGGGCACAATTTCAGAATTTGCAGATGACACAAAACTTGGAAGTATAGTGAACAGTGAGGAGGATAGTGATAGACTTCAAGAGGACATAGACAGTCTGGTAGAATGGGCGGACACGTGGCAGATGAAATTTACCACAGAAAAGTGTAAAGTGATGCATTTTGGTAGAAATAATGGGAAGAGGACATATAAACTAAAGGGTACAATCCTAAAGGGGGTGCATGAACAGAGAGACCTGGGGGTGTGTGAATGAATCGTCAAAGGTGGCAGGGCAGGTTGAGAAAGCCTTATGGGATCCTGGGCTTCATAAATAGAGGCATAGGGCTGGATTTTCATTAAGCTGTCGGGACTACAACTTTCGGGTTTTAGTACCGCCTCCATCGACGTCCGGCCAATCGACACGATTTTCCCTTGATTGACCTTGTTGAGCCCGCCCAGCGGGCTTAGCAGGCCAATTAAGGGCCACCCAGCAACAGGTGATGTCACAGACTGAAATTTCATCTGTCAAGAGTTTTTGACAGAGGAAATATCAGTGTTTCACAGCTGTTTGAAGCTGTCAAACACTGACAGTCTGACTTCTAACCTGAGTCCTTCTATGCAGACTCAGTTAGAACTCTCATCAACACTGAAAGCTGAAGGCTGTCACTTTTGACAGATCGCAGCCATTCAGCTTTCAGTTCTGGCTGAGTGATGGACTCCCGACGCCTAGAGGAAGAAAGGCTGTTAAGGTAAGTACAGGTAAGTCAAACTACTTTACACACTTTAGACACACCAAACACACTTACCTTTGCATTCATGCACCCATCACTCACCTGAACACCGACATCGCGACCCCTCCAAGTCCTTCAACCCGACGGCCCGCCTGCTCTAACCTGGCGTGGTTTGGAGCCGTCGGGAATCCCATACAACACCCCTCAAAATAGGGATTAGGCTAAAAACTGCCTGTTAACTACCTGTTAACAGGCAGTTAATTGGCACTAATCCCTTCCCGCCTCGGGTCAGCGGGTCCCAGTGCGGGGTGGGTACCCGCCTCCCTTGAAACTTACGTGGAGGTGGGTTTTGGGTGGGATGGTGTCGGGACCCCCGATTTCGGGATTTTTGCCCCCCCCGCACGCCTGAAAGCCCGCCTCACGGCACACTGAAAATCTGGCCCATAGAGTACAAAAGTGTGGAAATTATGATGAACCTGTATAAAACACTGGTTTGGCCCCAACTGGAGTATTGTGTCCAATTCTGGACACCGCACTTTAGGAAGGATGTGAAGGCCTTAGAGATGGTGCAGAAAAGATTTAAGAGAATGATTCCAGGGATGAGGGACTTACGTGGATAGACTGGAGAAGCTAGGGTTGTTCTCCTTGGAGCAGAGAAGATTGAGATTTGATAGCAGTGTTCAAAATCATGAGGGGTCTGGACAGGGTAGATAGAGGGAAACTGTTCCCATTGTCAGAAGGTTCGAGAACCAGAAGACACAGATTTAAAGTGATTGGCAAAAGAACCAAAGGCGACGTAAGAAAAAACTTTTTCACTCAGCAAGTGGTTAGGATCTGGAATGCACTGCCTGAAAGCGTGGTGGGGGCAGACTCAATCTTATCTTTCAAAAGGGAATTGGACAAGTATCTGATGGAAAAAAAATTGCAGGGCTATGGGGAAAGGGCAGGGGAGTGGCTGAGAGTCGGCACGGGCTCGACGGGCCAAATGGCCTTCTTCCGTGCTGCAACCATTCTATGATCTTCACCCTTCCTTTGACTACACTTTTACTATTTATATGTTTATAAAAGACTTCTAGGTTCCCTTTTATGTTAGCTGCTACTCTATTCTTATACTCTATTCTTATACTCTCATTTTGCCCCTCTTTTTCCCTTTTTTAGATCTCATCTGTACTTTCTGTATTCAGCTTAGGTCTCTACTCTATTATGAACCTTACATTGACATAAACCTCCTTTTTCTATTTAATTTTAATTTTTATATCTTTAGTCCTCCATGGAGCTCTAGCTTTGGATGCCCTTTATTTTCCCCCTTGTGGGAATGTGTCGACTCTGTACCTGAACCATCTCCTCCTTGAAAGCCTCCCATTGTTCAATTACTGTTTTGACTACCAATTTTTGATTCCAATCCACCTGGGCAAGATCCATTTTTAACTCACTGCAATTAGCCATCCTCCAGTTAAGTATTTTAATGTTTGATTGTTCCTTGTCGTTTTCCATAACTATTCTAAATCTAGTGATATTATGATCACTGTTCTGCCTTATAATTGCAGGAGTTTCATTTTGTTGCCGCCAGTAGGTGGCAGTAAATGGAAATGGTCGTTGGGTCACTCAACAGGAAGTAGTATAGTGATAGCAAACAAAGAGGTCACATCAGCATGGAGCGTGCTGCAAGTTAATCCGCTGTAATCTTACATTGTTACGCCTTCGAAAGCATTGCCTGTGAGTTGAATGGTTTCATTACATATTCATGTTTAGATGTTAGTTATATCTCATGTATGTAACAAGGTGCATTTCTTTCTTTTTTCTTTCTCAGTTTTACTCCAACCCAATACAACTGATTTGTATTGTTTCATTGACCTCATGCAAGTGTGGCATCATTAAACACCGGAGCTTGGACGCTACATCCCGACTCCCATGTCGTTATTGAAAGGAGTTTGGCTAGCTGTCTAACTGCGTACAGACACATACACGTAGGGAGGACAGTATAATCACTGTTCCTCAAATGCTCCCCCACTTAAACAAGCTTCACTTGCCCCACTTCATTCCCCAGAACTAGATCCATGATTTACTTGACGAGCACTGACCATGAAAGTATTTGTAGGAAGACGTTGTGTTGAACGGTACATTAGTTGTTTGGAGAATGGTACCATGTCATGAGAAGGAGTGCATATGAATGCTTGTGGGGCATGTGTGTTCTGTAAAGGGTTCACATCATTGCTGTAGGAAGGAGAAGGCCTTGTCTACTTTATACAGTACTTAGAAGCTGCAACTGGATGAAATGAAGGCAGACAGAGGTCACAGCAAATCACCCAGTTGGCAGCAGAAGCAGGTTGGCACAAATCCACTCTACAGCCATTTTAAGCTGAAAGAGATATTTTCTGATGGTTCAAGTTTTGTTTCCATGAGCTTGTTTACAGTGTTTGGAGAAAACTGACCAGCCTTCTAGTTGCAGTGGGGAGTTTGTGTTCAGGGCTGTCATAATCCTTTCCCTCACTGGCTATGAAGCTGCTATTGATGGGGCTGACTTGGTGAAAGGCTCTCCTACTGAGGACAAATAATTCAACCTCCCCCACCCACCCACACACACGCACAAAAAACAGTAAGCCTAATTTTGAGCAATTCAACCTTTTGTGCATCTCTTTCAGAGTATTCTTGATCGCCATTCATGTTTTACTTCTGAAATATGCAAGAGATTCACTTGAAAAAGTGATGCGTGATTGAGAAAAACAGACACATTCTAATGGATTATCGGTTACACGAGGCAGGTCACTCAAATGGATTCAGATTTTTGTAGTGAAGTTAAGACAAAGCATGTTATATCGACCAGCCCATAAATGAACCCAGTAGGGATCAATAATCCATAGCGATGTGCTGTAGTTTACTTGTGGATGTAACAATGACTGTTCTCTCTTGTACCAACAGAAAACTGCTTGCATTCCTCATTCAATTCACTGCAGTCAGTGAATAGAATATCTGATCATGAGCAAGATGTAAAGGAGATTTGTCTTGAAATATAAGTTTAATGTGCTCTTGTTCTTTATGAGAGCACTGTTTTTAAAGGAGTTATTCTTCTTAAATAATTAAGGAATTTGCTTCTTCCCACTCTTTCACTGGTCAGCTCGAGTGACAGGCATGACCATGAGCCTATTGCAACACATATTGTACCATCCTCTGCCTGGGACAAAGTCCCAGACTACAGGTAGGATGAAAGACTGTTGCAGTCTCTTGCTCAGCCCAAATGCCTCCACAATGGCTCTACTCCACTGAAATTGGATTTCCTTCTAATTAAATTGCTCAATTTTCATTTGGCATCAGTGGGAGAAGCCCAGAATAAACAATCCTACCCACGAGTATACCAAACCAACGCTTGCCGCTCCCTGGACGACGGCATTTCCTCCAATCAGGAGCCAACTCAAGTCAGAAGCAGTTCCATGGTACTCAGGGAGCAGGACCAGTTGCACAGTTATCTTCTGCATGACTGAGGGGAGCTTATACTCATTAGTCTGAGTTTTGTGCCTCAGCTTGTAATTTAGACCAAGTGAAGGGGTGGTGATTTGCCTCAGTAAAAAGGGGTGGCATCAGAGCCCAAAAGCTTACCACACTTTACTTAAGTGCTTCCGTCTGTTTCTAATAAAGGAAAAATCAATAATTATTGGGTTTACTTGTCAATGTGCAGTGCAGGCAAACTGATTGCAAACTACTTAGTGATGTGCAATGAACAGCTGTGTCCCTGTTAAATGTTAATACTAGCCTGTAATGACAGAGAAACTCGACTGAAAGTTCAGATTCGCAATGGCTGAACTGAGTTTTTAAGTGAATCCACTTCTGATTTCAACTGGTATTCAGAGCTGTTGACCACAGGGGATTATAGAAGTAGCACTGATGATCAAAAAGGGTGGCCAAGATTGCAACTCTAATTTTAGATATAAGGAGTAATTTTGGAAATTTTCAGTTCCTGGTCTGAGCCTCACCCGTTGTGAATGCAAATACCCCACAGAGGTGCATTTATTTTTCAGAGTGACAGACATTAAATTAGGTTGAATTTTTAAACTAAGGTGGGTGATTGTCACTCTAATTGCTGGTAGGACATAGGGACTTTATCACTGTCCCACCGAGGACAGAACTCCAGCCATGCCGGATCGGAGAGAAAGACCATGGTGTGGATCTGATCAGACGTCTGTCACTTTCAGTTCTGTCTGGTGACTGTAAGGTGGAGGATTTGCAGACAGCTCACCCACCACCTGAAGAACAGCTGGCCTCCTTCCGTAATTCCCTACATGGTGTCACGGGGTTAGTAATCAGAACCTTCTTTTACTGATGTTGGGTGAAAAAAAAAGAAAAGAAAGTCTTGCCTTTATAGAGCACCTTTCACGACCTCAGTATGTCCCAAAGCAGTTTACAGCCAGTGAAGTACTTTTGAAGTGTAGACACTGTTGTAACATAGGAAACACAGCAACAAGGTTCCACAAACAGCAATGAGATAATGACAAGATAAGCTGTTTTTTTAGTGAAGTTGGTTGAGCGCTCCCTCAGTACTGCACTGAAGTGTCAGCTTAGATTTTGTGCTCAAGTCTCTGGAGTGGGACTTGAACTACGCAACCTTCTGATTCAGAGGCGACAGTGCTACCAAATGAGCCACAGCTGAAAGTGATAGAACTACTGTCAGTAAGACTGGCAACAATACCTGCCTGTTTTGTCAAAATGAAAATCTAGTAAAGTTACTTTGCATGTCTGGTAATACTCATTTTGCAGACAGGTACAACAACTACCTTCTTCACACAGAAGCAGCAAATCCATTTTGATTTGTTGGGAATCGGCAGTTGTCCTTAAATCACAGTGGCCATGTGCAAAATTGCCAGCTGTACACTTGCTGCAAAATAAAGTCACCCATGCTATCAGAGGGGTGCCTCTCCCATTGGCTGAGGATACTGGGAATCCGCGGGCAGGATCTTTCCCAACCGTTAAAATTATCGGGAAGTAGTGGGCAGGTTGCCTGTGATTTTCCATTATATGTGTGGTTAGCAGACGTGGCTCCCCACTGCTTGTATCAGGTTTTAATCTTGTTCCACAGCACACTGTGTACTCTAAGTATGGAGTCAAACTGAATTGGGCTGCCTGGCCCAGAATGCACTGCAGCAGCTGGGCTGTCCGTTGTTTCCTTGTTGCAAGACATTGATTAGGAGTCTATAAATAGCGAAAGCAGTATTTTGCTATTCTATAAGTAGCGATCTTTGCAACGGATGAGCTCTCGCAATTTAATACAATACACGAACCGTAAGAATTTTAAACCTCACTTCCATAGTGGGGAAAATGCTGTAAAGGATTGTATAGGAAGCTCCCCCAACAGACCAGAGCAGCAGTTCTCAATCTTTTTTCAGGTTCAGCCTCATCATCAAGTGTTTCGAGCCATGTCCCAACAAGAGGTTCGTGTAGCTCTGGCACACATCTGACTAAGGATCTGATTGTGTACGTAAGTGCGTGTATGTGTATGTTTATTTTCTCTCGTTCACTTAGTTGCTCTTTTTCTTTGCTTTTGTCCTCTTTTATTTCACTTTTCCCCTCTCTCCCTGCCCTTAGACACCTTTTCTCTCTTCCCTTCACTCCAGGACTTAGTCTAACCTGACACGTGCAGTACTGAGACAATGCTCCATTGTCGCTGGTGCAGTCTTTCAGATGAGATGTTAATCTGAAGTCTTCTCTGCCCGTTAGGGTAGAGGCAAAAGATGACACAGCACTTTTTCCAAGGAAGAGGAGGGCGTACTCCTGGTGTCCAGCCCAACATTCATCCTTTAACCAACACCACCAAAGAAAAATAGATTAACTGGCCATTTATCTGATTTGCTGCCATATTGCTTATAATAACAACAGTGACTGTACTGCAAAAAGCAACCAATTCATTGGCAGTGAAGCCCTTTGGGGTGTCTGGATTATGAGGGAGGGAGGATGGGAGCAAGTAAGGAAGGGAGGAAGGAAAGAGGGAGAAAGGAAAGAAGGGAGAAAGGGAGGAAAGGAGGAAGGGAAGGAAGGTTCTGCATTATATGGTAATAAAATGGTCCTTATACAACAACACATCATCTGATTTACCGTGAGCAACGTGACAGGAGATTAGCTAGTAATACATTAAAAATAGTGCATCTGCTTACGCAGATATCTCACTCACAGGTCACACTTTGTTATAGAGAAAAGCAATCTTAATATGCTGTGTGCATCTCAGCTGGAGCCTGAAATTATAGGGAGCTCCAGGAATGTGTCACACGATCACGATAATTACAGATGAGGAAAGCCATTCAGCCCATTTTAATTCATCCATCCAGAGAAATCCTAATGTCCCTCCATTGTGGCAGCCAATTGTTTCTTAAATGATTCCAGGGTTTTGCTCTGTTGTGAAGTTAATTCCACATGTTGAACACTCTTTGTGTGAAGAAAAATTTCCTGATATCAGTCCTGAATTTACCTTTTACTAGTTTGTACCTGTGTCCCGGTTCTATTACTATAAGATTACCCTTCAAATACATCCTTTCCAAGCTGAAAAGCCCCAGTCTATCCTCATAACTTAGACTTCTGACACTGGGAATCAGTTTCACGGCTCTGTGTCAGCTATGGCTCAGTTGCCAGCACTCTCACCTCTGAGTCTGAAGGTTGTGGGTCCAAGTCCCACTCCAGAGACTTGACCACAAAATCCAGTCTGACACTCCAGTGCAGTACTGAAGGAGTGCTGCACTGTCAAAGGTGTTGAATTTCTGGCATTAAAACAAGCCCCATCTGCCCTCTCAGGAGAATGAAAAATCTGCCCTCTGAGGTGGGCACAAAAATATCATGGCACTATTTGAAGAAGAGCTGGTGAGTTCTCCCTGGTGTCCTGGCCAATATTTATCCCTTAATCAACATCACTAAAACAGATTATCTGGTCATTATCTCATTGCTGTCTGTGGGACCTTGCTGTGACCAAATTGGCTGCCACATTTCCTACAACACAACAGTGACTGTAAAGCGCTTTGGGACGTCCCGAGGTCGTGAAAGGTGCTATATTAATATATAAGACTTTCTTTCTTTTCTCTGCACTGCCTCTAGTGCTGAAATGTCTCTCTTGTTTATTGGTAACCAGAACTGGGTGCAGTATTCAAGGTGCGGTCTGATCAGAACATTACACAACTTGATCATTACCTCTTCTGACTTATATTCTACTGTTTTGAGTAGGTAGTTCAACATCCATTTCGCTTTGCTAATTGGTGCTCTGTATTGGTTAGACAGATTTAGCATCAAGTCTACTAAGCCTCCTAGGTCGCTTTCAGTTTCTTCCTTAGCTATTTCAAATCCATTCATGTCAATATTTGCAAGATGGGCCTGAGGGTGTATCAATATCTGCAGAAGTTCTGGGAGTCCATCAGCATTTGCAAGGGGTCCCAGAAAGAGAAAAGTTTAAAAATGTCTGAGGAAGGTAGTCCTTGTAATAATATTATAAAAATTGGGGCTGAGATCAAACTACATGGCCAGGAGCCCTGCTCCGCCATTCAACGAGATCATGGCTGATCATCCAAACCCTAGCACCCGGTCCCTACACCGACAGCCATCCCACCCAAGCCCTATCCCCGTAACCCCACGTATTTAATCCCCCCTAACACTAAGGGCCAATTTTTATCATGGCCAATCAACCTAACCCGCACATCTTTGGACTGTGGGAGGAAACCGGAGCACCCGGAGGAAACCCACGCAAACACGGGGAGAATGTGCAAACTCCACACAGACAGTCAGCCGAGGCCAGATTTGAACCCGGGTCCCTGGCACTGTGAGGCAACAGTGCTAACCACTATGCCACCGTGCTGGTGGGACATTGATAACATTTAAAGGGATTTGGACCAATTAAATGGATGGGCTAAGGAATGGATGACAAGTTGTAATGTGAATAAATCTATGTTTATATGCAGATTGGAACAGGAATCAGGGTTTTAGATTTTCATCTTTTAAAAAGTACTGGATAAATATTTGGTTAGTAATTAAGATTGAAGGTTCAAAGAATAAGCACTGATAGAGATGACCAAATGCTGTGTGGAACATGATGATTCTTGAGCTGCTGGAACCATGGAAGTATCATACCGAGGAGGCAAACAGTCAAAGAACAACAGTGCTGGATGTAGGATCAAGTGAAATATTCTGGAATTGTTTCCATTCTACTTTTCTGGGAGGCAGGGAGAAACTTTGCAGAACATTTCCTACACAGATTAAATATAATTGATTGCATATGGTGTGTGGCAGGTGTGAGCTCGATGGACCAAAGAGTCCTTTTCCTTTCTATGATTTGTTAAATTCATATGACCTTTCTTTTTGTTCAACTTTTACCAGTAAATTGGACAGCCATGGATTTTCCCCTCTTTGTCGTTTTGGTTGAGTTACAGTTGCCTGCAAACAAACTTTAATTCACAGCAGAAAATAATTGCTGGATGCAAACTCATTCCCACCTGCTGTGCAAATGGACTTTATATAGAGCAGTGTGTGTACTGTAGGACTTCCTGTCTCAAAATAATAGAATTCCAAAAAAAAATATTTTCAAGTCAACAGCAGAAACCTGTCTAGTAGCTCTGCCAAGGACTTTTCCTTAGGAGATTGAATGAATTAAATGGAATATTTAATGGGACAAATGGCACAAAATCTGAAAGGAACAGGCTTGATGGGCCAAATGGCCTTTTCTCATTCTGTATATTTTATGTTTCAATCGGCAGATGACCCGCCATGTAGGACAGTGGTTTACTTTTTTGGTTACTGCTTATTGGTTATCTGCTAAGATAGTGTGTAACACAGGTGAAAATACCAGACTTCAGCACCATGGAAACACCAGATTCATGGTTTGGGGAGGGGAGCTGTATCATGGCCAGCTTAACCGCTCCAGGCCAACAGAAGATGAAAGCAAGCCCACCAATAACGAGCGGCTCCAACAGGGCACTACATCACAAAGGGCGAGCAACATCCAACCACGTTCTGGATAGAGAGCAGGGGCGGGTCTGGCGCATTTCGTTGTGCGAGTCAACATTCTCAACAATTATTCTGATGAAGTCAGAGTATCATTGGTCAAAAACCCTAGGAGCTGCGCTAAGATGTACTGTCTCTGATAAATTCATGCCAGATCTCCAAACTTTAGTGAAAGAGAAAGACTGCAAAGTTTCACACCGAATGGTGGTAGATGTTTGTTAAGTAAATATACACGTTAAGTGCATTTACCTGTATTGTATGTAAGGTGTTTTCCACTAAAATTACTGCATGTGGCTAAAACGGTGTCACTGTAGCCACATCTGTAGCTAGTCAGTAATTTCTATTGGACAACACTGATGTAGGGGACAATGTTACACTAGAAAATGTAGAAAGCTCATCAGACTAGTGGCTGACAGATTCTAGTAGTCTCAAGATTGAATCTCATAGCTGCAGTAATCATGGGTCAAGTGCCTCATCTGCAATATTACCAGGCTGTTCCAACAAAACTCAGATTTAAAATTTGTCCCATGGATACATCTTGATGTGAATTTCCTTGGCCGCTCTCCTGCTCCATTGCCATAACTTCAGTAGAAACTTGGAGAGGCGCCAAAGTGAATTCACCCCAAGCAAATTCGCCCCCAAGGCAAATTCACCCTCAGGGTAAATTCACATGGGCCAAATTTCACCCCCCTTGACTCCGATGCTGCAGTCATACTGCGCCTGTCCTTGTTTCACGCCCTTCAGTCTCTATTTGAATGCGATCAAACAATCTCCAAAGTAAATAATCCAGATTACTTTGGAGCATTCAGATATAATAAAGCAGATTAAAAGGGACTGACCAGAGCCCACTAAGACTGGTGGCATAGGACAGTGAAGCAGCAGAGAAATGACACTGAAACATCCAGATACAAAGTTGCCACGGCACGCCCTGTACATATGCAGCTACACGAAATCTATAGCTCAATTCTATTTTGCAGTGCGCTTGTTTCTCCTTCAGCCTGCTCCCAGTGACACAAGGCCTCTTGATTTCGATCTCAGGCTGGAGCAGGCTACGAAGCAGACTGAACACTGCATAATAGAAGCCGATCTCAGAAGTCATCACCTACCGACCGACAGTGGGGTGCTAATGGTATGCTACACTACAGCTGCTATTCCTTCATGTTCAACCAGTACAGGCTGTCATACGTGCGGTAATCACGTAAGAAAAAACCTTCTGTAAACCGAAGATCTCAAAAGAAATGATTTTCAAGCATGGTTGATTTTTTGAGACTGAGATAAGTATGGTAATTGCAATGCAATTAATTTAGCAGTATGGGTAATTTTTAACATTTCTATTTTTGTTTTTATTTCCCTATCTTCTTTATGTCTTCTCACACGTCTGCCAATGATGCTTTGGAACTGGCTGCTAGAAAGTAAGATGAGATCAGCCTGGGGGTATGTGACTCATCAACCAATTTTTCTCTTGCTCCATGGGTGGAAGCTCCTCGCCTCCACTTGACATCTTCCCTTAACAGGCCGACTCAGATTGGTAACTCACCGTGTGAGGAATAATGTGTGCATTCCTGCATATGATCACTGCATAGCAAAACTCACTAGCACATCATTGGGCTGCCACTGCAGATTTTTTTTTAAGCAAAACACAAGCCAATTTGGACCTGAAGGGCGTCCCATGGACTCCAGTCTTTACGGTATGGTATTTGGATTTCCTTCTCCATACATGAATCATCCTCAGCAGATCTGTTCACAAAGCTCCAACAATGCATCTCTAAAATTAACTATTGGACAGTCTGTGGTTTCTGAAGCAGGCTGTCACAAGGCCTGTGGGTCTGAAACCGTTGTGACAGATTTGTGGGCTCTGGTTAGGGTTATTCTCCTTCCAATTTTCCTTCTCCCTTTCTGGAGAAGCGCCTGCCCTCTACTTGACAGCTCCGAACAGAGATAAATCTGGTATCAGGAGATCAGTCTGTGAGGGATTCAATCCAGTGTGCTGCCTCACAGTCACCTCATCATTAATCTTTACCTCCTATGTAACCAGAAGTAAAAAAAAGGATATTGATAAAAACTGCAGCAGAGCTCATCGGCAGCTATTTTGCAGTCTATTACAGACATTGGTCCATAATTTGTTGTAGGAGTGACTCTAACGGTACCTTCTCCTTCTTCTTAGGCAGTCCCTTGGAACCGAGGATGACTTGCTTCCACATTGAAAATGAGTTCTCAGGTGGGTTTTCTCCGGGTGCTCCGGTTTCCTCCCACAGTCCAAAGATGTGCGGGTTAGGTTGATTGGCTATGATAAATTGACCCTTAGTGTTCCTCTTTTTAAAGAACCAAATAATATCAACAATAAAACTGTAAATAAACGTTAAAAACTTCAACTAAACCCTTGGAAATCAAATTAAAATTTGGTTCTCCAGCCCAATTATGCACTCCAGTCCCCGCACCCTTAGTGTTAGGGGGATTAAATACGTGGGGTTACAGGGATAGGGTGGGATATGTGTTGGTGTAGGGGTTACGGGGATCGGGTGGGATATGTGTCGGTGCAGGCTCGATGGGCCGAAATGGCCTCTATCTGCACTGTGGGGTTTGTGTGTGTGATTCTGTGTGACTGATGAGTTCAATGCGGGACCTACATCTTTGTCACAGGTGGGGCAGACGGTGGTTGAAGGGGCGGGTGGGTGGGGTGCTTGGGTTGACGTGCACTCCTTCCGCTGTTTGCGCTTGGCTTCCGCTTGCTCCCGGCGAAGAGACTTTAGGTGTTCGGGGCCTTCCCGGATGCTTCTCCTCCACTTTGTGCGGTCTTGGGCCAGGGATTCCCAGGTGTTGGTGGGGATGTTGCACTTTTTCAAGGAGGCTTTGAGGGTGCCCTTGAAGTGTTTCTTCTGCCCACCTGGGGCTCTCTTGCCGTGTCGGAGCTCCGAGTAGAGCGCTTGTTTTGGGAGTCTCGTATCGGGCATGCGGACGATGTGGCCTGTCCATCGAAGCTGATCGAGCATGGTTAAAGCTTCGATGCTGGTGATGTTGACCTGAGCGAGAACACTGACATCCAATGGTACCTGCTATTAGTGAGACTTGCCCTTGCTGTTTACTCCCGATGATATTTTGTGCTGCAAGTTGCTGAAAGTGCAAACTGATAACGTTGCAGCGAGAGAAACCGGGCATCTGGGATCTATGTGGTCAGGGCAAGCAACTGTTTATCTCCTTAACCAATTGCACTGAAGGACTGTGAAATAAACAGGATAAGGACTGAGGAGTGTAAATTAGAGTGGGTGAATTCAATGCCAAATCAGGTACAGAAAGAGAAATAGAGAGAGAAAAAAGAGACAGAAACCAAAAGTAAAAAACAAATATTTTCATTTTAAATTTCACTTATTTAAAGTATTTAACAACACCTGAATGGTATGTTACCTCCCTGGTGCCAAGGTAAAGGATATCACTGAATGGGTGCAGGACATTCTGTGAGGGGAAGGGGAACATAAGAACATAAGAAATAAGAGCAGGATTAGGCCATTCGGCCCCTCGAGCCTGCTCCGCCATTCAATAAGATCATGGCTGATCATCAACCTCAACTCCACTTTCCCGCCTAATCTCCATATCCCTTGATTCCACAAGTCGTGATCCATGTTGGAACCAATGACATAGGTAGGAAAAGGGTTGAGGTTTTACAGGCAGAGTTCCAGGAGCTAGGAAAAAGATTAAAGAACAGGACCTCAAAAGTGGTAAACTCTGGATTACTCCCAGTGCCACATGCTAGTGAGTACAGCAACAGGAAAATACTACAGGTGAATGCATGGCCGGAGAAGTGGCACAGAAAGAAAGAAAGACTTGCATTTATATAGCGCCTTTCACGACCTCAGGACATCCCAAAGCCTTTACAGCCAATGAAGTACTTTTGAAGTGTAGTCACTGTTGTAATGTAGGAAAGGCGGCAGCCAATTTGCGCAGAGCAAGCTCCCACAAACAGTAATATGATAATGACCAGATAATCTAGCCGGACGGGCCCTGGGACCGGGGTGGGTGGCAGTATTGATCAGGGAGAGTATTACAGTTCTACAGAGGGACAATATTCTAGAGGGTTCAAAGACTGAACCTATAGGAGCTGTTACATTGCTAGGTGTTTGCTATAGACCCCCAATTTTTTTTAATTTAAAAACAAATTCATTTATGGGATCTGGGCGTCGCTGGCAAGGCCAGCATTTATTGCCCATCCCTAGTTGCCCATGAGAAGGTGGTGGTGAGCCACCTTCTTGAACCACTGCAGTCCATGTGGTGATGGTACTCCCACAGTGCTGTTAGGTAGGGAGTTCCAGGATTTTGACCCAGCGATAATGAAGGATCAGTGATATACTTCTAAGTCAGGATGGTGTGTGACTTGGAGGGGAACGTGGAGGTGGTGGTGTTCCCATGCGCCTGCTGCCCTTGTCCTTCTAGGTGGAAGAGTTCGCGGGTTTGGGAGGTGCTGCCGAAGAAGCCTTGGCGAGTTGCTGCAGTGCATCCTACACACTGCAGCCACGGTACGCTGTTGGTGAAGGGAGTGAATGTTTAAGGTGTTGGATGGGGTGCCAATCTAGCGGGCTGCTTTGTCCTGGATGGTGTCGAGCTTCTAGAGTGTTGTTGGAGTTGCACCAGGCAAGTGGAGAGTATTCCATCACACTCCTTACTTGTGCCTTGTAGATGGTGGAAAGGCTTTGGGGAATCAGGAGGTGAGACACTCGCCGCAGAATACCTAGCCTCTGACCTGCTCTTGTTGCCACAGTATTTATGCGGCTGGTCCAGTTCAGTTTCTGGTTAATGGTGACCCCCAGGATGTTGATAGTGGGTGATTCGGCGATGGTAATGCCATTGAATGTCAAGGGGAGGTGGTTAGACTCTCGCTTGTTGGAGATAATCATTGCCTGGCACTTCTGTGGCGCGAATGTTACCTGCCACTTATCAGCCCAAGCCTGAAAGTCGTCCAGGTCTTGTTGCAAGCGGGCATGGATTGCTTCATTATCTGAGGAGTTGTGAATGGCGCTGAACACTGTGCAGTCATCAGTGAACATCCTCATTTCTGACCTTATGTTGGAGGGAAGGTCATTGATGAAGCAGCTGAAGATGGTTGGGCCTAGGACACTGCCCTGAGGATCTCCTGCAGCGATGTCCTAGGGCTGTGATGATTGACCTTCAACCACCACAACCATCTTCCTTTGTGCTAGGTATGACTCCAGCCAGTGAAGCGTTTTCCCCCCCGATTCCCATTGACTTCAGGTTTACTGGGGCTCCTTGATGCCAGACTCGGTCAAATGCTGCCTTGATGTCAAGAGCAGTCACTCTCACCTCACCTCTGGAATTCAGCTCCTTTGTCCATGTTTGGACCAGGGCTGTAATGAGTTCGGGAGCGGAGTGGTCATGGCGGAACCCAAACTGGGCATCAGTGAGCAGGTTATTGGTGAGTAAGTGCCACTTGATAGCACTGTCGATGACACCTTCCATCACTTTGCTGATGGGGCGGTAATTGGCCGGGTTGGAGTTGTCCTGCTTTGTGTGGACAGGACATACATATTGAAGAAGGTATAGGAGCAAATTTGTAGGCAAATTTTGGAGAAATGTAAAAATAGAGCAGTAATAGTAGGGGATTCACTTACCCTATTATAGATTGGGGAAAAACCAGAGTAAAGGTCAAGGAGGGTGAAGAATTCCTAAATGTGCAGGAGAACTTTCTTAATTAGTACGTTTCTAGCCCAACGAGGAAGGAAGCAGTGCTGTATCTAGTTCTGGGGAATGAAGTATGGCAAGTGGAGTGTGTTTCAGTGGAAGAACATCTGGGTAATACTGATCATAACATAATTAGGTTTAAAGTAGTTATGGAAAGGGACAAAAAAAAATCAAAGGTGGAAATGCCCAACTGAAGAGAGACAATTTTAGTGATTTGAAAAGGGATCTGGCACAGGTGGACTGGAAACAAAGATTGGCCAGGAAAACAGTAAATGAGCAATGGCAGACCTTCAGTGGGAAAATAGTTTGGTACATACCAAGCATATTCCCATAAGGTAGAAAGATGAGGCATCCAAAGCTAGAGACCCCTGGATGACAAAGGAAATAGTGATTAAAGTAAAATAGAAATGGAGGTTTATGACAAATGTCAGATACAGAATATCGTTGAAAACCAGGCAGAATACAGAGAGTTCAGGGAGAAATTGAAAAAGGATATAAGGAGGGCAAAGAGAGAGTATGAGAAAAGGGTAATGTAAAAAGGAACCCAAAAATCTTTTATAAACATTTAAAAAGTGAAAGGATAGTTAAAGGAAGGGTGGGGGCAAAAAAGGGAATCTTCTTATGAAGGCAGAGGGCATGACTGAGGTATTGAATAAGTACTTTGCATCTGTCTTCACAAAAGAAGAGGATGAGGTTAATGTTGCAGCAGAGGAGGAGGGAGTCGAGATATTAGATAGAATAAAAATAGATAGAAAGGAGTTGCTAAATAGATTGCCATCACTCAAACTTAACAAGTCACCCAGTCCAGATGGGATGCATCCTAGGTTTCTGAAGGAAGCTGGGGTAGAGATAGAAGAAGCTCTGACCACAATATTTCAATCCTCCTTGGATTATGGGAGTGGTGTCAGAGGACTGGAGGTTGCAAATGTTACACCCCTGTTCAAAAATGGGGAGAATTAAACCTGGTAACTATAGGCCAATCAGTCCAACATCAGGGAAAAAACGAATTGTCACTTGGAAAAGTGTGGGTTAATAAGGGACAGCCAGCACGGATTTGTTAAAGACAAATCATGTCTTACTAACCTGATTGAGTTATTTGATGAAGTAACAGAGAGGGCTGATGAAGGTAGCGCAGTAGATGTTATATATATGGACTTTCAAAAGGCATTTGATAAAGTACCACATAACAGACTTATTCGGAAAACAGAAGCACATGGTATTAAAGGGACAGTGGTAACTTGGGTACGAAATTGGCTAAGGCATTAGGAGGCAGGGAGTAGTGGTGAACGGACATTTTTCTGACTGGAGAGAAGTATGCAGTGGGGTCCCCCAGGACCATTGCTTTTCTTGTTACATATAAATGATCTGGATTTGGGTATAGGAAGTCGAATTTTGAAGTTTGCAGATGAGGCGATACTTGGAAATGTAGTAAATAGTGAGCAAGATAGTAACAGACTTCAGGAGGACATAGACAGACTGGTGAAATGGACAGACACATGGCAGGTGCAATTTAATGCGGATAAGCATGAAGAGATACACGTTGGGTGGAACTACATGGAGAGGCAGTATAATCTAAATGGTGCTATTTTGAGGGGGCTGCAAGAACTGAGGGACCTGGGGATGCACATTCACAAATCTTTGAAAGTGGCAGGGCAAATTGATAAGTCTGTTAAGAAAGCATATGGGATACTTGGCTTTGTAAATAGGGGCATTGAATACGAAAACAAGGAAGTGATGCTAAACCTTTACAAATCACTGGTTAGGCCTCAGCTGGAGTATTGTGTACAATTCTGGGCATCACACTTTTAAGATGGATGTCGAGGCCTTGGAAAAGAGGAGGTTTACCAGGATGATACCAGGAACTTCAGTTATATGGAGAGATTTGGGGAAGCTTAGAAAGATTAGACCGAATAGAGATATTCAAAATTGTGAGGGGTTTTGATAGAGCAAGTAGGGAGAAACTATTTCCTCTGGCAAGTGGGTCAGTAAAATAATTGGCAAAAGAACTAGAGGGGAACTGAGGAGAAATGTTATCACACAGATCTGGAACACACTAGCTGAAAGTGTGGTGGAAACAGATTCCATAGGAACTTTCAAAAGGCAATTGGACAAGTACTTGAAGAGGGCTAATTTGCAGGATTATGGGAAAAAAGCTGGGACGTGTGACTAAATTGGACAGTTCTTTCAAAGACGGACCAAATGGCCTCCTTCTGTGCTGTGAGATTCTATGGTTGTAACAATTAAAACCGGAAGGAATGAGTCTCCACTCTTGGTGCCAGAGAGGTGCATTGACAGTAATGAACAATTAGCACATTGTTAAAAGAAACTCTGACAGCTAATCCAAGTTTAATTGCGCAGACCTTAAATGGCTCCAAAACAGGCTCCTTGTGTCACTTCAGACCAGCTCTAACTTTCTGTGGCGAGTTTAGTTTGTATCTACTGTGCAAGTACAGCAACTTCACGCCACTCAATGCATTTCAAAGGTGAGGCAGACCGCAGGGTGCCGTTTTCACAAAGCTAATCGCAGAATGGCACAACTCGGACAACAACTTTTGGATTTCCGTATTTCATCCCGCATCTGCACTCGCCTGTAGTTGCTGTAGCATTTGTGCATAAATATAGCGCTCACTGTTACCTTGACAGCAAATTATAGGCCATTATTATCCATTCAGGGAGAGTTCCCTCCCTAAACCTCTCTACCTCTCTCTTCTCCTTTAAGTCGCTCCTCAAATCCTACCTCTTTGAGCAAGCTTTTGATCACCTGTCCTAATATCTCCTTATGGGGCTTGGTGTCAAATTTTGTTTGTTAACACTCCTGGGATGTTTCTACTATGTTAAAGGCACTATATAAATGTAAATTGTTGATGTTGATTTGCTCTGGAGCAGTCAGTCCCAAAATCTTTGCTTAAGCAGCAGCATTATCTTCCATGAAAACATGTGGAACAGCAAATGCAACCTCCACTGGAAAAAAAACAATTAGCCTATAGTTTTTGCTGTATGGGGTCAAGTGATACAAACTACGTCGCTGTGTTGCAATGATGTCATCTGCCAATGTGTGCATATAATCTGAACTAGAAAGTTTGCCTTGCACTCTACCATGCTTCTTTAAGACGATTTCCGGGAGTACCTTGGTTGCACGCTCAAAGCACCGATGCCTGAGTTCTGCTTTGTGGCCGGCGGGAATGCAGGGGTGAAGAGCAGAGGTCAGTCACGTGAGTATACAAACTGTCTGCTCCTAAAATTGATCTCTGCTGGAAAAGATTAAATCATTTGAAAGCAGATGTCGCAAAGGATTATTTATTAATTGTAATTAGAACAGCTGCATGGTGGAACAGAGCACTTATATGGTATTATCTCGGAGGATGTAATCTTGATTAAGGATTAAAAATAAAATTCACCAGGGCCCACTCACAGACCAAATTGTATAAACTCAGTCTGATACAGACCCCTACTTATTTAGGCCAACCAACTGTCCAACATTGGCCAGGAGCTTCATGTGTGAAACAGTGATCCTCAAGCAAGAGGGTGAGAGTCCACTGATCTTACACACACAACATTGAGACAGAAATTCCAGACATTTGTCTTACTTTCTGCCATTAGAAAGAGCGAGAAAGCAAAAGATGGTCATGGATTGGTGCTGTTGTAGCATCCATAGCATTGGAGAAAACAATCTATTAAAACTTTCACCACACTAATGAATACTCAGATAGCCGTATATCCATAAAGAAAGACTTGCATTTATGAAATAAAGAATAGATTTGCCTTCCAAAGCTAGGCTTTATTAACTTTAAAATCTGCAGCACATCTTTCCACATCCAGTCCCAACCAAAGCTGGAAAAGAACTGAATTTAAGGTGGCCACCACACATCATGTGACATCAACTACCAATGAGATTACAACATATATCCCAAGGCAGTTAACAAACAACCAATCACAGTACTTTTACTAAACAAGGAATAAGCACCACAATTTATATGGCGCCTTTCACGACCACCGGACATCCCAAAGCGAATGAAGTACTTTTGAAGTGTAGTCACTGTTGTAATGTAGGAAATGCAGCAGCCAATTTGTGCACAGCAAGCTCTCACAAACAGCAATGTGATAATGACCAGATAATCTGTTTTTGTGATGTTGATTGAGACATAAATATTGGGCAGGACACTGGGGATAACTCCCCTGCTCTTCTTCAAAATAGTGTCATTGGATCTTTTACGTCCACAGAGAGCAGATGGGGCCTCGGTTTAACGTCTCATCTGAAAGAGGGCACCTCTGATGGTGCAGCACTCCCTCAGCACTGCACTGGCATGTCAGTCTAGGTTTTTGTGCTCAAGTCTCTGGAGTGGGACTTGAACCCACAACCTTCTGGCTCAGAGGCGAGAGTGCTACCCACTGAGCCACAAGAAGGAAGAAATAAACTGGGGGTTTGGGATAGAAGAAGGGAATGTAGTAATCCATCCACCTGTTAGGCCCATTAATTCCAGAGTCTTGGGATCTGCATCAAACTGGCAGAATGCGTGATGTCTTGTTTTCCCACATTCTCCTGTGAGGGCAAGCAGGAGAAACACTTGCAAATCTCACAGTCGGGAATCAGAGAAAGAGAAAGAAAAAGAGAAATACCGGGAAGAGAATAAGGAGGAGAAACAATATATTAATACCGTTTTGCCACTAGCTGCTCTTAGCCATATCTATGTTTATGGTATGAGTGAAGCCTCAGGTTTTTGGCGTGTGACTGAATGTATTACATTTAGGATCTGTTAAAAGCAGAACTGTGCCACACTGTGTCATCGTCATTACACCATGACAAATAGAAACCTCCATATGCTAAAACCCCACAACAGTCAATTTTAAAGGTATACTGACGATAAAATAATTACTGTCTATCTTACAGTTTTTCTTTACAGCTGTGTCTCTTACCCTGCAATTTCTCTACTTTTTAAATAGGCTCTAATTGGCCCACCTGCACATACAGGGATGGTACTTTTCTATAGTAAGATCCACGTCCTCATCTCCTTTTCCTCAACTATCATGACAAAATGTAGAACCTCCCAATATTGGGAATACAACTACTGTAGTAAGATGCCATTTTAGCAGTCCTGCGGCACCACCTGACTCAAGTGATCAGTTAATTCTAGCTA
The DNA here is from genome assembly GCF_052327205.1 of Somniosus microcephalus. Classification (NCBI taxonomy): domain Eukaryota; kingdom Metazoa; phylum Chordata; class Chondrichthyes; order Squaliformes; family Somniosidae; genus Somniosus; species Somniosus microcephalus. The sequence continues at coordinate 111,471,818 of NC_140988.1, forward strand.
ACTTTTAGACTCTTTGCTGCCACTGAGTCAGAAGATTGTGGTTTCAAGTTCCACTCCGCAAATTCTAGGCTGACACTCCAATGCAGTGCTGAGCAAATGCTGCACTGTCGAGGTGCCGTCTTTCGGGTGAGACGTTAAACTGAGGCCATGTCTGCCCTTTCAGGTGGACGTTAAAGATGCCATTGCACTATTTCAAAAAAGAGCAGGGCAGTTCTCTCAGTGTCCTGGCCAATATTTATCCCTCAAACAAGATCACTTAAAAAAAACAGATTATCTGGTCATTATTGCATTGCTGTTCATGGGAGCTTGCTGTGTAAAAATTGGCTGCCGCATTTCCTACATTACAGCAGTGACTACACTTCAAAATTACTTCATTAGCTGTAAAGCACTTTCAGACATCCTGAGGTCGTGAAAGGCGCTAGATAAATACAAGTTTCTTTCTTTCTAGAAGCTGCTATGTTAAAATGCACGGCAATGTTCCAGTTTACATAGTGGGGGCTGGATTTTGCCAGCCCTGGGGAGGCGGGTCTGCCGGGAAAATGGCAGAATTTGGGGGCGGGTGCCCAACCTGCCTCCATGTCATCTCGCCAGGAGGTGGGTAGCCGTCCCGCGCCGGGTCCCGTCTCCTTGGAGGCGGGAAGGGCTTACGGTCATTTAACTGCCTGTTAACAGGTAGTTAACAGGCAGAAAATAGGATTATCCCCATTTTGCCCACACAAGTGCGGGCTTCCCGAAGGCTCCGAAACCCGCCAGGGTCACCGAGGCGAGTAGTGGGTCTGCGGGGATCGGAGGGGTCGAAAAATATGCTGTGGAGGTGAGTGATGGGTGCAAGTGTGGAGAGGTGAGTATGTGAGGTAAGTGCAAAGTGTTAGAAAAAGTGTACTTACCTTTGTTTCTTCCTGCAGGCTTCAATCGGTGGGTATGCGGAGAGTCTCGCACCTCCGCGGTAGAGATGACAGATAGCCGTTGCATTCTCCAATGCAGCAACCATCTCATTTCTACAAAAGAAAGAGGTTTGATGAGGTCTTGAATTCAAGAACTCATCAAACTACAGAGAATGTCACTGTTTGACAGCTTCACAGAGCTGTCAAACGATGACAATTCATCTGTCAAAAAATTTTGACAGATGAAACGTCATATGTTGACATTCTCTGTAACCGGCTTTTCCTTAATTGGCCAGCTAAGCCCGCTGGGCGGGCTCAACAAGGTCAATCAAAGAAAGATAGCGTGGGTTGGCCAGAAGTTGTTGGAGGCGGGACTAAAACCCAACAAGTGGGAGTCCCACTTCCAAAAGCTCCACATTGGCAAAATCCAGCCCTTAAGTTTTCAATTTCTTTTACAAGGGCACAGATAAGTTCAGTCCTTGAGCAGTCAGTAGCAGCCAGCATCAGAACCCTTGTTAGCCGCATGGGGAGAGTTACTAACATACAAAAAGGAAGGTGGGAAAGGACCGCTGGCCCAGCCATGCTCATCCTATCCATTAGATGGTGCAACGTCGTGCACCACCCGCCCCGACTGCTGGAAATGCTAACTCCTGGAGCAGGCAGTTCCTTGTCGTGGCTATATTGCTACGAGGAGGTACCAAGCAGAGAAAGAGTTATTATTCCTCCTTTCTTTCCTGAAATGTGGTGATTAATGCTGGGGTACGGCATCATTGGCACCAGCTGCCCTCTGGGACTTGTTTAAACGGCCAGTAATTAGCCAGCAGCCTAGACGGTGAGTGTTGCCAGGCTATTTATTATCATGGGGGGCATCACAACCCAAAGCTGATTCTGTACTTACTTAACATCCACACACACGTACACGCATGTATTTACCAGTTGCAGCTACTGGTTAGCAATCAGAAGCAGGACCGCTGGCTGCTTTTATTCGCTTCCCAAGCCCAGGCTCACCGAGGACAACTATAGCACCCAACTGCTACCTCAGCTAACTACAGAATGAGAAAGATTAATTATTTCTCTTCCTTCTAATAAAAATGAGGTTACAAGAGGTCAGAAAGCTTTAAAAAGAATGGATCTTTGAGGCAAATGGCTGCATGCTCAGGATTAGAGGTGATGAAAGATGGCAGCTTGTGATTATGAATGACTCATCTTGTCAATCAGCAAACCCTAGGGGGGTTTCTCCAGAAAACCAGCCGATAATTAGCTAGCTCCTTCTCAAGCAATGTTTTCCATTAACAGGCTTCAGCCACTGGATCAAGATGAGCACCGCTGTGCAAGGTGCTTATCAATCTCATGAAAAACAGGTTTAAAAAAATGATTTATCCCCATTAAAATATTCCTGCCAGACTGCCACTTCCTGGGCCATTCTAATACATCTATTTTCAGTTAACAGCAGGACAAGAGGAGCCTGTTTTCTGACTGCTGCAAGCAAACTTGATATTGTAGAAAAGTAACTTAGTATATCACATAGAAGAATAGCAGTGTAGATAAGGATCAACTTACCGTTTATTCAACAACCCAGGGAGACTTTCAATTATTTTATCTCAGTTAAAATGACGAGGTGAAGAGCAATGTTCCCCCTAATTTTTTTTGTGTGTCCCATCACAAAACTTAACATTGGAAAAGCTGGGCCCTATCTGCGCCTGACCGACAAACAGCTGCGCAGCTGCAAGAGAACGTTTGTGAAGACCTCCCCCAACAGCTGCCCGGTCTTTGCCAGTGAGTTATCGATTATTTTACCAGTGTCAGCTGTGGTTCAGTTGGTAACACTCTTGTCTCTGAGTCAGAAGGTTGTGAGTTCAAATCCCACTTCAGAGACTTGAGCACAAAAATCAAGGCTGACACTCCAGTGCAGTACTGAGGGAGTGCTGCACTGTCGGAAGTTCCGCCTTTCAGAGGCCCTGTCTGCTCTCTCAGGTGGACATAAAAGATCCCATTGCATTATTTCGAAAAAGAGCAGGACAGTTCTCTCAAGTGTCCTGGCCAATATTTATCCCTCAACCAACATCACTTAAAAAAAAATTATCTTGCCATTACTGCACTACTATTTGTGGGAGCTTGCTGTGCGCAAATTGGCTGCTGCATTTCCGACATTAAAACAGTGATTACACTTCAATTACTTAATTGGCTGTAAAGCACTTTTGGATGTCCTGAGGTCGTGAAAGGCTATATATAAATGTAAGTCTTTCTTTCTTTTTACCAATATGGGAGGTCCTTTGAATAGTGAAGATTATTGAAAATGTTCTAAATACATATACACTCCCTGCCACAGACCATCTACAAGATTGATCTTGAATAAATCTGTAAAATTTAGTACATTGGTCTTTTCCAAAACAAAAACTATATTGAACATTTTAAAGTTCTCAGCATATCTTAAAGATTGGAGGGAAATAAAATCAGGTCATTTTTGAATACCACTTACCATCTATGAAAATGTAATGGAAGCAAGTTGTTTCCAAGTTCCAATAATTTATTGGCATGTTCAGCACTGAGATGACTTGCTCTGTATTAATCTGATCTGTATCAATGCGATTTTGTTTTTTGGGGAGAAAATTTATTCCAGCCCACAAAGGGCTTCACGTTAATCTGATTTGATCTGCTTCTGTGTAGCTTTGAGACAACACATGTGCAAAACAGCTTGTTGCAGTTTATGTATAAATACCAAGGAAAACCCTCCGTCGGAACGTAGATATATAGATATATATACTGCAGTATAATGAGAGGTGGAGGAATGCATTAAGGTTATTTTGAACAATATGAAGTTGCTTCTATAAATTTTAACTTGTTGAAGTGATTTCCATGGATATATTGGCTTCAGCAATCTGTGCTTTTAATCAACTTATTGTGAAAGATTACGGCTCATATCTTCTAATCGCAGGCTTCCCGCGGGCGAAGGCCTGCGATCTGGGAAATTCTACTCCCTCACCTCAAGGCTCCCGGGACGCACACACTTCCGCTCTTGGGCCTCACCAAACTGCAAGTGTGCAGGGCCCACATATCCCAGAGGCACAGGCACTTCGCAGCGTCCCTGAGATCACATGGGCCATGGGGAACCAATCACAGAAGGGAATCTCCCTTCATACATTTGACAAATCACATTTTTAAAATGACTGGAAATTACAATAAATTAAGGGGGAAAAATTGGGTGAGTAGCGCCACCTGTTAGCGCCTAAAGAGGCAGTCCGTGGTTGTCGCGCCACTGGCTGCGCCTCCCGCGATATTCAGCAGGGGCGCTAATGGTGGCGTTAGCCATTTGCGCTGCATCGCCACCGATGACGTCATCGGTGTGCGCAGCGCCCCGTTCGCGATATTTGGTAGCGAACGCCACAGTTGCGCCGTTTGCTACCCGCGCCCGGTTCACGGGGCCTTACTGTGCCGGCAGCGGCGCAAGTTAAGGTGGAGGTGCGGGGTGGCCGCCTTTTTCGGCGGCCGCCTGCCAGCACCTCCGTCCCCGGCCTCCTGACCACCCCCCCCGCCGCGGCATTGCCGGCTGTTTCCCGAGAGCCCGGCACTTCTCCTTGGTGCCGGGCTCGTTTGCCGGCACTCGCGAGCGGGGATCGCGCTGTTGCAGGCCCCTCCCCCTTAACAATGGGAGGAAGGCCTGCAGTATCGCAGCGTGCCGTAGCGTGTGGCGCTGCGGCACGTTGCGCTGCGATATTCAGTTTCAGCGCCCTAAGAGGGACACGGAGCGCCTCGAGCCTCGCCCCGTCTCCCTCTAGGGGCAATGGAACTGAATATCTGACGATCGCGAAAGCCTCGAACACTGCGCTAAATCCTGCGCTCAGGCAACTTTTGCGCCACTTTGGCGCCCCAACCCAATTTCTAGGTCTAAGTATTTTAAACAAAAATTAAATTTTTTGAAAAAAATAATTAAAGTTTTTTACGGGGCTAAAAATAAACTTAACTTTTTTAAAGTATTATTAAATGATAAATCAGTGAAAATTAAAAAAAAAAACAAAAACTTTTTTCAACTCTTATCCTGGTAAAAGCAGGCCTTACGCCTGAAAGGGTTTTCTGCGGGCGGAGGGTCTCCAAAAAGCGAAACTATCCGCCTGCAGAGGCCCTTCTCCAGGGCAGCTGGAGGATCTGTCAAGACCATTCTTGACAGTACGGAAATGCCGGTTTTCAGCGCATGCCCGATGTCCCTACGGGTGGGTACACAGCGCGTACCCATCCATAGGGATCGGAATATCTGGGCCTACATGTATGCCTGGATGAGTGCAGCTCCAACAATACTCAAGAAGCTCGACACCATCCAGGACAAAGCAGCCCGCTTGATTGGCACCCCATCCACCACCTTAAACATTCACTCCCTCCACCACTGGCGCACCATGGCTGCAGTGTGTACCATCTACAAGATGCACTGCAGCAATTCCCAAACCCGTGACCTCTACCACCTAGAAGGACAAGGGCAGCAGGTGCATGGGAACACCATCAACTGCAAGTTCCCCTCCAAGTTACACACCATCGTTCATCATTGCTGGGTCAAAATCCTGGAACTCCCTCCCTAACAGCACTGTGGGAGTACCTTCACCACAAGGACTGCAGCAGTTCAAAAAAGGGACTCACCACCACCTTCTCAAGGGCAATTAGGGATGGACAATAAATGCTGGCCTTGCCAGCGACGCCCACAACACAGAACGAATAAAAAATAACGACTAGGGCCAACTGACAGCAAGAGGATGCAGGATTGGTATTCAATTTAGATCATAAAGTAGTACATTGCAAGCAATCCATGTTATATATAACTAACCCACCCTCACTGCCCCATCGTTCCCTATGGTGGAACCCAAAGATCAGTTTAATTGGCAGTATTAGAAAGAAGCAAGAACTTGTGCTTATATAGCTCTTTGTCACTCTAATACATCTCACATTGTTGAGCTACTGTTGTCATGTGTATAAATGGGCAGCTGTTTGGCACATAGCAATGTCCCACAAAGAGTAATAAGACGACTAGTTTACTGACTTTTGGTAGTGTTGATTGAGGAAATAATGTTAGTCAGGCCACCAAGAGAATTCTCTTCACTTCTTCGAAGAATGCCATGGGATCTGCAATGTCCACTTGGACCACAGCAGAAGCTGACAGGTCCCCATTTAAACACATTATCCGAAAGATGGTGCCTTCGACAATGCAGCATTACTTCAGTACTGTACTGTAGTGTCAGTCTAGATTATGTGCTCAAGTTCTGGAGTGGGGCCCAAACTCTCATACCTCTGACACAGAGGTGAGAGTACTACCAACTGAGCCAGGTTAATACTCATACGGGTCTATTTTACGGACTTGCACTCCCAGCACGGAACATCCTCAGAGCCTGGTGACCTCCAAGCTTGTATACACAATATACTCTCCTGGCAGGAAACCTCCATTCCTGGAGAGCAAATATATATCCTGTAGTTATTAGTAAAAATGCTCCTCTAGAATACCTTAAGGAAAATTTTTTACAGTGCAAGCACATATCAGAAATTTGGGCATGTGCCCAAATTTACAACATGCACTCCAGCTGGATGAGACTCCATACTGGGAACACAAATTCATAAAATTACCACTTGTATACCAAGAGGACACAAATTAAAAATTAGGACCAAGAAGGGAAGTCAGATAGAACTATTAATTAATCTCTTCAAAGGATAATAGGCTTGTGAAATTGGTTACCAGGAAAGAGCACTGAAGCAGACAGTATAAATGAGTTCTAGAGATAGCTAGATACAGGCAAACTTGTTAAGCCTAACAGCCTTTTCCTGGTCCTAACAAATTCTTATGTTTTTATGAGAGAAATTTTGGGTTTAAGTTGTATCATGAGATGTCGTACGGCTTCAAATTCATTTCATTGCATCATCCAATGGCAACCATCGATTATTTTATAAGGAGAACATCTTCGAACCTCTCTGTCCCTCATTATAGCATTCTTCATCCGATTTCCTGATTCTGCTAATAGTCAGCATTCCTCACAAGACATACTCATTACCTTGCCTTGATTGATTTAGCTGCACGATCATTCTAAACTATAACCTGCCTAAGATACAAATTGAAAGTCCTGACAAGCCTACAACCAGAGGTGCTGAAACTTGATGAGATCTGAAGCACCTATGAGGTTCTTCTCCTCCCTTTAAAAAAAGAAACAACAATTTACATACCGACTTTAACGTAGTAAATTGTCCTAAGGTGCTTCACTGGAGCAATTATCAAACAAAATTTGACACCGAGCCACATAAGGAGATATTAGGGCAGGTGGGTCAAAGATGTTGGTTTTAATGAGCATCTCAAAGGAGGAGAGAGAGGTAGAGAGGTTTGTAATGTATATACCTTTAAGGGGGGAACTACTTTTTACAGCTCATGTATACTGTAGTACCGGCAGTGACCACACCTGTATATAGCACTGAGTAGTAATCTGTACAGGCAGTTCCAGAGTGAGCCACGTTGAGTAAACACCTGTTGTACCGTTCTCCTGCAGTCTGTGTCTTACTACTGACGGACACAACATTGGCGACAAGGCAAATTCGATCCTACCTGCAACTCTGCATCACCTCCCAGGGATTCGTTCCTGGAGACCAGTAGATTGGAGGTCAAGGCCAGAGACACGGGCGTCGACCACGGGCAACCGCCCAGTCATCCAGCAGAGACTCGAGAATTGCAGGGGAGGCTGTTGAGAGCCAGGCTTGGCTTTCCAGTCGCGGTGGTCCAGCGAAACGGGCTGGCAACAGGTAGTGCGCGGACTCTTCTCGGACAGCGGCGGGCTAGAGCCCGAACAAGCGGCACAGCAAAGGGCCGAGCAGCATCGACGGGAGAGAGAGAGGGCAGAGCGCACAGGGCGCAGCCGGTGTTCAGGGGCCGAACAGCGTCAAGGAGAGAGAGAGACGCGCAGAAACCTGCGAGGCGCCGCCATTGCCACGAGGGCCGCCGAGAGCGGCATTGGCAGCAGCGCAGGAGAAGCGTGCAAAACCTACAGGGCGCCGCCATTGCCACGAGGACCGCCGAGAGCGGCATTGGCAGCAGCGGGGTAGGAAGGAAAGCGCGGGAGACGCCATTTTAAGCCATTGTAAACCACACCCAAAATGCCGAAGAGTGGCAGTATCACCGCATTTGACAATGAAGTCGAAGATTGGACTACATATGTCGAACGAATAGAGGAATACTGCAAGGCAAATGAGGCGTCAGATGACAAGAAAGTGCCGGTATTGTTAAATTTAATGGGTGCAAAGACATATGGCTTATTATGAAATCTAGTAACCCCAGCGAAGCCAGTGGAAAAGAGTTTTGGAGACATAGTGACGATACTACACGAACATTTAAACTCCACACCGCTGCTGATAGCAGAAAGATTCAAGTTTCACAAACGGAACCAGCATAAGGATGAATGCAATGCTGAATATTTATCAGAACTGCGCAAACTATCAAAACACTGCCAGTTTGGAACGGGACTGGCAGGTACCTTAAGGGACAAGTTTGTGTGTGGGCTTCAAAGTGAAGGAACCCAAAAACGGCTTTTATCTGAAAAGGACCTTACGCTTTCAGCATTGCGGTATCATATGAAGCAGCAGCACGGGGCGCTGCAGAGATACAACAGAGACCGCAAGAATATGGCACAAACGAAATGTCATATGGAACAGAGAAGTGCTATCGCTGTGGCAGAACAACACACGACCACAATGATTGCTGGTTCAAAGACAAAGTGTGCAGACAGTGTGGAAAAGTAGGACACATAGCACGAGTCTGCAGGTCGGGAAAGAAAACCAGCAATAAGAAATCTCCAAAAGAAAAGTACAAGAAGGTACATAAGGTGAAGGAGAATAGTTCAGACGAACAAAAGAGTGATACCGACTCCGAAAACAGGGAGCTGAGTTGTCTGAAACTACATAATGTGATCAAAACGGAGGATCACCGAACCATTTGGGTCACTCTCAAGATAGCAGGAGTCCAGGTAAAAATGGAATTGGACACAGGATCAGCCCTAACAGTAATAAACCGACGGGACTATGAGCGGCTATTCTCACACATACCCTTGAGAGACACAAAAATTATTTTGAAGACGTACATGGGGCAAAAAGTCTACCCCAAAGGAAAAATAAGGGTGACCGTTATATATAACGGTAAGGAAACACCAAAACTAGACCTGTATGTATTGCAAGATGGAGGACCACCATTACTGGGACGTGAATGGATCCGTAAAATACAGCTGGATTGGCATTCCATACAAGCACTGACTGTGGCTGCCAAAAAGGATGACGACGTCACACCTGGGCGACTGTCAAAGATCCTAACTGACGCGCAAGAAGTGTTCCAGCAAGGACTCGGAACACTAAAAGGCATGACAGCAACAATTAAAATCGAAGAAAACGCAAGCCCAAAATTTTTTAAGGCCAGACCAGTACCTTATGCAATCCGCCCAGCCGTCGAAGCACAGCTGGAGAGTTTGGAACGTTCAGGAGTACTGTCCAAGGTAGACTGGAGCGAGTGGGCTACACCCATCGTCCCTGTGATGAAAAAGTCGTTGAGCAGCACGCCTGGGGAACCAAGGAAGGTTTGCATCTGTGGGGACTTTAAGGTAACAGTGAACCCAGTCCTTCACACCGTGCAATATCCACTTCCGCGGATTGAAGATATTTTTGCCTCGCTATCTGGAGGGAAATGCTTCACTAAGATTGATCTGGCCCAGGCGTATCTGCAAATGGAGGTAGAAGAAGCATCAAAAAAATACCTCACAATCAACACCCATAAAGGTCTCTACCAATACAACTGGCTAGTATTCAGGGTAGCATCAGCTCCGGCTATTTGGCAGAGGGCAATGGAACAAGTCCTGCAAGGGATCCCAGGGACCCAGTGTTATTTGGACGACATCCTGGTCACGGGCGAAAATGACAGTGATCACCTCGCCAACCTGGAGCAGGTGCTCACTAGATTGAAGGAATATGGGCTCCGAGCTAACCGCCCCAAATACGAGTTTTTTAAAAAACAGATCTCGTATTGTGGCCACGTTATCGATAAAGAGGGGTTACATAAGTCCCCAGAAAAGATTGAGGCAGTAGTCAAGGCTCCAGCACCGGAAAACGTGTCACAACTGAGGTTGTTCCTCGGGCTGGTAAACTACTACCATAAGTTCTTGCCAAATTTGTCTACAATACTACACCCACTGAACACCCTACTGCAAACTGGAGTGCCATGGAAGTGGAGTGACAAATGTAAACGAGCTTTCCAGAAGAGCAAAACACTAATCACATCGAAAGAGGTATTGGCCCATTTCAACCCAGCACTACCAATTCAGTTGGCGTGTGATGCGTCACCCTACGGCATTGGAGCGGTGCTGTCGCACAAATTCTCGGACGGCTCAGAGAGGCCAATAGCCTTTGCGTCACGATCACTAACCTCAGCCGAGCGGAACTACGCCCAGATTGACAGGGAGGCCCTCAGCCTAGTGTGGGGAGTGAAAAAGTTCAATCACTATCTGCACGGACAGAAATTCACCTTGCTGACTGACCACCAGCCTCTTGTCTCCATTTTTAATCCGAAGAAGGGCGTTCCGGTGATGACTGCGTAACGACTACAAAGATGGTCACTCTTTCTAGGGGCACACCACTATGAGATTGAATATAAGGGCACGAAACAGCATGGAAATGCTGATGGGCTATCACGCCTGCCACTGCCTACTGCGGAGGAAGCACCAGCAGTGGATCCTGTCAAAATATTTCATTCGACTATAGTTGAATACCTACCGGTAACTAACACTCGTATAGAAAAGGAGACCCAAAATGACCCGACACTGTCTCGGGTATATGATTTGACGGCGAAGGGATGGCCAGCACATGGCAACTCACTGTTGCCAGCATTCTCAACAAGAAGAGAACAGCTGTCAGTGTGCCGGGGGACCTTGATGTGTGGATCCCGAGTGGTAATTCCACCCAAGTTGAGAGATAGAGTGCTCAATGAGCTTCATGAGGGTCATCTGGGAGGGGTAAAAATGAAAAGCCTAGCCAGGGCTTATGTGTGGTGGCCGGGAATCGATAAACAAATCGAGGACCTGACCAAGAGCTGCTCAGGATGCCAGAAAGTCCAAAATGCACCACCACATGCCCCTCTACACCCATGGGAGTGGCCCTCATCTCCATGGCAACGGGTGCATATTGATTTTCCTGGTCCATTCATGGACTCAAATGTTTTTAATAGCCGTGGATGCGCATTCGAAATGGCCTGAGGTCATCAAAATGTCCTCCACCACCACGGAGAAGACTATTGCAGTCCTACGGACCATTTTTGCCAGGAACGGCTTGCCAGAACAGATTTGCTCCGATAACAGACCACAGTTTGTGTCCGAAGAGTTCCGGAGGTTTATGCAGAAGAATGGGGTAAGGCATTACACATCCGCCCCGTATCATCCAGCCACAAATGGATTGGCTGAGAGGTTCGTACAAACCTTTAAGAAGGCAATAAAGGCTATGTACAATGACAACATTCCACTGCAGCATAAGGTGGACAATTTCCTGTTCGCCTACCGGAATGCAACACATGCAGTCACCAACCAGGCCCCGGCCATGATGTTCTTTAACCGAAGGTTAAGATCTTGCCTGGATTTGCTCAGACCAAACGTACGAAGAGATGTTGAGAGTAAGCAATTCCAGCACATCCATGAGAAGCCAACAAGGAGCTTCAATGTAGGGCAACCAGTCTTGGCCCGCGACTACCGAACAGAAAAATGGCAGCCGGGAACGATATGCACACGGCAGGGCCCACTAATGTACACAGTGGACGTTGGGGAGAACATCGTGAGACGCCATGCTGACCAGATCCTAGAGTCACAGGAACAAGTCAACCCCATGCCTCGCCCATACGTACCTGGTGAGGAACCCGACGTACAGGTCACATCTACCCCAGAGACAGTAGCATCGGAAGCTGATGACCCAACCGACGACAGGGTGCCAGAATCGCCTCCGCACCAAGAGCGAGACACTCGGGAAAGGCGCTATCCAGAAAGGATCAGGAAGCCTCCCCAAAGACTGAATATATAAATGGGCTATTTTCAGCTAACGTTGTATGTTGAAAGTGTTAATTGTAATTAGTTTGATATTTAATTGTTAAATGAGTGTTATGGTACTGTTAATCTAAAAGGGGAGGAATTGTAATGTATATACCTTTAAGGGGGGAACTACTTTTTACAGCTCATGTATACTGTAGTACCGGCAGTGACCACACTTGTATATAGCACTGAGTAGTAATCTGTACGGGCAGTTCCAGAGTGAGCCACGTTGAGTAAACACCTGTTGTACCGTTCTCCTGCAGTCTGTGTCTTACTACTGACGGACACAACAAGGTTTAGGGAGGCAATTCCAGAACTTGGGGCCTAGGCAGCTGAAGGCACAGCTGCCAATGGAGGAGCGAAGAAAATCGGGGATGCGCAAGAGGCCAGAATTGGAGGAGCGCAGAGATCTCGGAGGGTTATAGGGCTGGAAGAGATTACAGAGAAAGGGAGGGCGAAGCCATGGAGGTATTTGAAAACAAGGATGAGAATTTTAAGAGAACGGGTCTTGGTGTGAGTTAGGATAGAGGCAGCAGAGTTTTGGATGAGCTCAAGTTTACGGAAAGTGCAAGGTGAGAGGCCAGCCCAGGAGAGCACTGGAATAGTTGAGTGGAGACGTAATAAAGCCATCGATGAGGGTTTCAGCAGATGAGCTGAAGCAGGGGCGAAGGCGGGCGATGTTACGGAGGTGGAAGCAGCTGGTTTTGGTGATGGAGAGGATAATAGGGTTGGAAGCTGAGTTCAGGGTCATATAGGACACCAAAGTTGCGAACAGTCTGGTTCAGCCTCAGACAGTGGCCAGGGAGAGGGATGGAGTCGGTGACTAGGCAACAGAGTTTGTGGCGGGGATCAAAGACAGTGGCTTTGGTTTTCCCAATATTTAGTTGGAGGAAATTTCTGTAAGAGCCTGCTCACAATACTGTAGTAAGACTTCACATGGTATGTCCAAAATTGGACCCGTTTGTGGAAACAATTTAAGTTTTAACAACTGCTGATTGATTTTTCTGAGAAAATAGTCATTTTTATGTAGTCAGGGTGACTGCCAGGGAATTTTCCAAATTTTTTAATAGGCTTCTAGCAAATTCCAGCAAATGTGCAGTGCAAATCTCAAATCCTGCAGGATGTGGGATGCATTGATGCGACACACACTTTAAGGTTTGCCTGTAGTGTATCTAGTTCTACCCTGGAGCATTTTGTTAAAGGTAAAGCGCTAACGGAATAACAGTGGGACTGAGTTAAGAAGCAAAGTGGTGTACAGAGTAAAATCAAGTTTAATTTGCTGTGTATGGAGGTTTAGAACAGAAATTGCTCAAGTGAGCGGATCAAATAGGAATTCATCACCATGAAAAGAGATGATCTGAGAGTGTAAAATATAAGAAAAATCAAGATTGAGAAAAGGGAATTCAACCCAATGTGCCTTAACCCTTATTAAAGCAAGGGATGGCCAATTTTTTTAACGCTGAAGAGCCAGAAAAAGAAAATTATTTTATATATAGTAATATTCTCACTGAATTCTCATTTTGAAACATAGCCCATCAATGTACTTTTGACAGGCTTTATTACCAACTATTTAATTGAAATCTGGATTGTTTGTCATAAATGCTAACCTGGAAAATGAGCAAAAGGTGACTAACAATTTCAAAAACCTGACACAGCCCCAATAAAGCTGACAGCTTAAAAACAGTCCTGAATGGAAGTATATGACCTGTGAAAACAAGTAATTACACTGAAAGTGTAGTGGGACAGGTGACTGAAGCAGCAGGTATACTCAATAGGGTAAATTAAATCCCATGCTCCAGCGGGAAGCCGACTCAAAGGGAGCGTGGGCCAGAGAGCTGGCATTTACAGAGTTGCACGTCTAACTCTGACTGTGTTCTATTTGAGTACAGCTTCCAACTGGGAACGTGGGATTAGTGAATTTATCCTAATATTCCTTCACTCATAATGAAGGGGGAAAAAAACATGTATCCCCCTTCAGGTTTTCATTCACAAGTGCTGAAACAGAAGATTTATTTTCTAGGTGAAATCTGGGGGCATGCACCTCCCCAAAATCTTGATGTTTGACACTTCATTTGCTGCATTTTCCAGTATTTTGGAATCTGTAATGACATTCAGTACAGGTAGACTATCCTTTATCCGAACTTCCGAAAACCGAAAACCTCTAAAAACCGAAAGTTTTTTCGTTCAGCGTAAGTCGTGCGCACGACATGACCAGAGTGGCGCACGACTTACGCTGAGCAGGGCAGAGGGTCACAGAGTTCCCTCCTGGGTAGGAGATTGCAGGCCGAGCCGGGCAGTGTGAAGGAGGTACCGGGAGAGTGAACCCAACAATACAGCGACCGGTCTGATACCTGCAGCGGCCCGTCCGATATTCTTTTCTCCCCCGACCCGACCCGCCCGATATTCTTTTCTCCCCCCCCACACCCGACCCGACCCGTCCGATATTCTTTTCTCCCGACCCGACCCGCGGCCTGTCCGATATTCTTTTCTCCCCCCTGACCACCCCCCCGGGCCCCCCCTGACCCCGACCCATCCCCCCCGAACCCCGACCCAGACACCCCCCCCCCCCGACCCCGACCCCCCACCGGACCCCCCCCCCCGACCCCGACCGACCCCCCCCCCCGGACCCCGTCCGATATTCTTTTCTCCCCCCCACCCGACCTGATTTGCGGGCCAGCTTAGTAGGAGTCAGTCGATATCCGGCATTCCAGATAAGCAGGAAGGGGAATGAGACACGAACAGTCACAAGAGGTAGCCTGAACTTTTAAAATTATATTAAATACAAATTTCCCAGTCTTATAATAATACCTTCTGAAATCCGAAAAATTCCAAAAACCTGTACCTGTATTGCATTTGTCATAAGATAAGTAAGGAATGTTTTGCTCAATTTAAGTGAAAACTACTTGCACTTGCCATTTCGTAATTAATTATTTTCTTTGTAACTTAATCTTCCTTCTCACAGTAGCAGTAGATAATTCTTATTACAAGAATAAAATATAAGTTTTTTATTTAAAAATTGATTAATAGCAAATAGAGATTTGAACTTATCTCCCTCATCAACTCAAATTGGTACTCATCTGGGTTCAGGGGCATGCCATGAATGTTTTGAATATTTGCATAAAAATTCTGCATTCTGGTTCATTTTAAACAATTATATTTTTCACAACTGACAGGCTTTTAATCCAAAAAACATGCGGGCTCTCAACAGAAGAATCTGACTGCCACTGTCCCAAAAGCAGCCTCAACAGTCACTCTCCCACCTCCAAATCCTTCCTCCCAGATTCACAGAGGCATACGCAGTTCACAGAGATAATGAACAACCTTCAACCCATACATAGTTCACAGAGATTCTGGGATTGGTTTTCAATGATAGTGAATTATCGGGCAGGGACTGGGTGGAGCAAACTCACTGCCCGCCTGATGGCACCAGCAAAATGCCCGAACCCTTATGATAGTTGGGCCTGATTTGAATTTATTCGGCAAACAAAGCCAAGCTGGAAGCTCAATCTAAAAACCTCACATTCTGTCCCTCACAATCCCTTTCTCTTATTACTTCTATCATTTGCTCTCTTCCTGTTTCTCTCTTAAGTCCCATCTCGCTCATTGTTTCTCATTCCTCCTCTGTTTTTTCTCTCAGTTCCTCTTTCCCAGCAGAGGCTTTTTTAAAATCTAAGTAACAACATCTGGCTTCTATTCTGCTCCTGGTCCAATGACAGGAAGGTGGCGCTGAAGGCTTGTGTGTGGCAGTAGCAGGAGCATTGCTCCTTGTTTGCTCCTTTGCTGAACTCCAGATCTGTTGATTGGTTAAGAGCTGAGAGTTTGTGGTGACCCACCTCAGCCTAAAATAAGATGAATCAAAACTGATTCCATGAACATACAAAAAATAAACTGGTTTATCTTATGGCACATCAGGGTAGATCTTGACTTTGTGCAATACTGTAAAACAGGCGATCGTGAAGTCAATGGAAATAAAAACCAGGAGAGATGTAAAAATGGCTGTTGACTCACTATCACCCATTTTCCACTATCGCACAAAGAAAAGATCTACCCGATCCATTCCAGAGCCATTGATGGGCAGAAAGTAAAACCATGGGGAGACTTTCAGTTTGGCGCCAATATCCGCCATGCATCTGTGAAGCCCACCCAACATGGCAGTCAGGAGGCTCGAACCACTTTCAGGCTTGAGCCTCATTGATATTTAGTTGTTGAGCTATGGGCACCAAACGGGTGCCCCGCTGCAGCTCCCAGGTTTCGCGGAGTATAAAATCCGTCAGCTGTACCATGCAGCCGGCAGCAGTTAAGGCCCATCGGCGGGGGCGGGAACGCATGCCGGAGGGCATAAGAACGGGCCAGAAGCAGGCCAGACTCCTGCTCTTTTGGACCCCACAAAAATCTAAAATAAAAACACATGGCGAGGCCATCAGCGATTCCTTTAAAGATCGCTGGTTAGGCTTCTCAATGCCTAGAGAAATGGGATTGGCATGCGCCATGCTCTGCTGGCTGAGGATTTCTCAGGTGAAGGAACAACCACAGTATTTAAGTAGTTAGCCAATATGAGATGGAGACCATGTCATCACAATGGGTAATGAGAGCTGACTCAGGAGCAAACAAGATCCAAATGGGGCATGTATGTTTGAAAATACTGATCAAGAAGACTACAGAAATGAATGAAAAACTATTAAGAGCATTTACTGATTGCACAAAATTTGTTGATTTTGCCAGCCATATACAGCCTTTGACGTGCAAAGTGTACGCATGAGAGATTTCTTTGCACATCTGATTGGGCTGCTGTGGCATCCAAAGACACCAAAAATTGATTGTACATTACAATGCAGATATATCAGATTTATAAAGAAGTGAAGATTAATAACAAAGGTAGATGAGGCTGTGTCTTTTCACCTTATCATTTGGTTTATATACTGAAGAGAATGACTAGTCATAGAGAAAGAAATGTTGGATTTGAAAGAGAGAAAATATGATTTAACGCAATGAGGTAGGGTAGTTTAGTAATCCAGAGGCCTGGACTAATAATCCAGAGAATGCAAGTTCAAATCCCACCCTGGCAGTCTGAGAATTTGAATTCAGTCAAATCTGATAATAAAAAGATGGTATCAGTAAAAGTGACCATGATGCTACCGGATTGTTGTAAAAGCCCACTGGTTCACTAATGTCCTTTAGGGAAGGAAGCCTGCCATCCCTGCTTGATCTGGCCTATATGTGACTCCTGTCCCACACCAACGTGGTTGAATCTTAACTGTCATGGCCTACCAAGCCACTCAAGTGTATCAAAAAGGCACACCATCACTTTCTCAGGGCAACTAGGGGTGGGGAATAAATACTGGCCTAACAGAATATTCAGTATACTGATGACATCTGTCGCTTGGCAAAAGCTGACAAAGAAGGATGAAGCTGAATACTAAGATGAGATAATAGCAGTGGACAGAATTCAATAGGTCATCATTTCCCTACATTACAACAGTGACTACATTTCAAAAATACTTCACTGGCTGTAAAGCGCTTTGAGATGTCCTGAGATTGTGAAAGGCGCTATATAAATGCAAGTCTTTTTTTTTACCTCATCAGAAAATTGAGTAGATGATCCTATTTACAAACCTAGAAACGCAAGGTGGCAAACACAGCGCAGACTTATAGAAAAGCTGGTATGACAAACAATTAGATGGCTATTTGGAAATAATAACTGGACTGTAGCTGGAGATTTGCGTGTTTAACCTTCACAATGATATGGAAATACTGAGTAATCATTAATGGCAGTGTTATTAAATAAGATGCAGGGCTTGCTTGTGTGCTACTAAATACTGTTGTGCAATGTTGTTCATGCTCTTTAGCAGTAACTCAGCAGGAATATTGTACGCTTAATGTGCCAACATTAAGCTGGTGTGGAATGAGGACAGAACATTGATCTTAACTTACCTCACATCCAAATTGTGGCCTGTAAATGTGACCTTAAACATGACTGAGTCCAACAATATCTCTGAAAAATATTGTGTATCAGGTAAAACCAGTTTAAGTGAATTCCTGTGCGGAAAGGAACTCTGGCAAGCTAAATGTTAGATAAACACATACCTTGGAGTTTGATTTTGGGCAAGTATATTACTATTTATTTACATTGGATTCTGACACTGATACTCCTTATTTCAAAGCAACAGCTCTTAATGCCAAACAATCAAGAGATTAGAGACTGAGTGAAGCTATTAGTCTACGGAGGGCTTTTACAAATATCTGCAGCTCATTAGGTGCCCCCCCTTCGAGCTAACGATGGTCCAATTGTAGAAGAAAAGCAATGCACCACAGAATTTGTATTTTCAAAGACATTCAAGAAAATCAAACATTTGGAAGAAGATTTCGAAATACAGCTGGCAGAGAATACAAATCTGCATGCCATTTCTGTAATTATTGTATCCCCAGATACTGCTCATGTAGATATTCACACAATTTAGCACAAATGCTGTGGTGTTATTATTAACCTCTCTCTTGAGGATGTTCCCCATTACAGTCTTAAATTGGCTGAATATGAAACAAAAGCAGCTGATGCCATATTGTAGGCGTATTTCAAAAACAATTCTTATGTGGTGTGACTAGGATTGTGGGGTTCCTTTGGTTCATTGGCCTAGAAATTGGATTGTGTACTGCCCCTTCTACAGGCATAAAGCAGGAGCCTAAGGGTCCAATATGTCGGGTGGCGTGCAAGTGTCCATTCTGCGCTGCCCGCCATATTGATTAGGGTTCCTCTGAAAGCGCCAGGGCATATGCCTTAAACAGGTGTTAGGGCTTTTGCACATGCAAATTGGGAGCCCCTTTTGCAAAATTCAAGTGTGAATGACCACAGCAAGCATTGTGCATGCTGTGGTCAGTTTCTTCAGACGCTTCGCAAGCAAACCAGCCGTCCTTAAAGGGCCCGCTGCAGGCTGCCACTCAAAACGTACGTTTTAAGTTATTTGCTTACCTTATTGTGGAGCCAGGAGGAGCTGCTCCTGGCTGACGCCTGCAGCTCGCCGGTAATAAACAAATAAGGCTGGCGGACCAATTTGGTGTGGTGCTGCCGCCAGCCTCATTGGGCACGTGGAAATTGCAGCAGGATCCTGCCACAATTCAAACGTGACCCAATTTAATGAGCCCATAGAATGAGTCACTGATTGGAAAGGATATTGAAGCTGAATACACTACTGTTGTAAATAGACAAACACCAAGCTGACTTTTACATTGCAAGTTGCTAGTTGCATTGCTTTTAAGCAAGGAAACATACTTTGATAGAAACTGCTGTACATAAATGATCCCTCCTGTTTATACTGTCATATTAGAAAAAGCTGACAAATGAGTTTTCACCACAGCAGTAAACATAATTTTTAACGACGCGGAAGCAGTTTCAACAACAGAAACATATTGAAGTAAAGATATGAACGTAAGAATTAGGAGCGGGAGTAGGCCATACGGCCCCTCGAACCTGCTCCGCCATTCAATAAGATCATGGCTGATCTTAAATCAACTCCACTTTCCTGCCTGATCCCTATATCCCTTGATTCCCCTAGAGTCCAAAATCTATCTATGGCAGCCTTGAATATACTCAACGACTCAGCATCCACAGCCCTTTGGGGTAGAGAATTCAAAACATTCACAACCCTGATTGAAGAAATTACTCCTCATCTTAGTCTTAAAAGGCCGACCCCTTACCCTGAGACTGTACCCCCTAGTTCTAGACTCTCCAGCCAGGGGAAACAATCTCTCAGGATCTATCCTATCAATCCCCCTCAGAATCTTATACGTTTCAATGAGATCACATCACATTCTTCTAAACTCCAGAGAGTATAGGCCCAATGTGCTCAATCTCTACTGATAGGACAACCCTCTCATCCCAGGAATCAATCGAGTGAACCTTCTTCGAGTGAATTGGGGCATGTTTGCCCATAATGACATCGAGGAATACGCATCCACAGTGCTATTCTACATCAACAGCTGCGTCAAGGTCGTCACGACCCATAAAAATATCAGGACATACCCCAACCAGAAACCCTGGATGAACGGAGAGGTCCGCTCACTGTTGAAAGCACGCGACGCAGCATTTAAATCTGGCAATGCGGCGGCTTACAGTGGAGCTAGGACCAACCTAAAAAAGGGTATCAGGACTGCCAAAAGGAAACAGACACTGCGGATAGAGGATCACTTCCACAACAACTCGGACCCCCGGCGCATGTGGCAAGGCATCCAGTCCATCACTGACTACAAGGGCAAAAACACCAGCTCCCCGGTTAGCGATGCCTCCCTTCCGGAGGAGCTTAACAACTTCTACGCTCGCTTCGACAGGGACAACAGGGAGCCGGCTACCAAAGCCTTGCCACCCCCGGAAGACCAGATGCTCACTCTGTCGACCTCCGACGTAAGGGGTGTTCTACGCGGAGTGAACACACGAAAGGCTGCTGGACCGGATAGCATCCCTGGATGGGTACTCAAGGAATGTGCTGATCAGCTGGCTGATGTCTTCACCGCCATCTTCAATCTGTCATTGGCCCAGGCAGTAGTCCCTACATGCTTCAAGACCGCTACCATTATTCCTGTGCCAAAACAAACGGCTGTGACGTGCCTGAACGACTATCGACCTGTCGCACTCACACCCATCATAATGAAGTGTTTCGAGAGACTGGTCTTAGCCCACATCAAAGCCAGTGTTCCCGCCTCTCTTGACCAACACCAGTTTGCCTATCGTGCAAACAGATCAACGGAGGATGCAATCACAACTGCTCTACACCCGGCACTGAATCACCTAGATGGCAAGGAGACCTACATCAGAATGCTGTTCATAGACTACAGCTCAGCATTCAACACTATCGTCCCCAACAAGCTGGCCACCAAACTCCAAACTCTTGGCCTGAACACTTCCCTCTGCAACTGGACCCTGGACTTCCTAACAAACAGACCCCAGTCTGTCAAATTAGGTAACCACACCTCCCCCCCCCTGACCCTGAACAAGGGGGCCCCACAAGGATGTGTGCTGAGCCGCCTCCTCTACTCCCTCTTCACACACGACTGTGTGGCTGTTCATGGTTCCAACACCATCATCAAGTTTGCGGATGACACCACGGTAGTAGGCCAGATCACCAACAACGATGAGTCAGCCTACAGGGAGGAGGTCCAGCATCTCGTGAAGTGGTGCGCCGATAACAACCTGGCCCTTAACATCAAGAAAACCAAAGAAATCATTGTGGACTTCAGGAAGTCCAAAGGCGGAAGTCACACTCCCATCCACATCAATGGGGCTGTGGTGGAAAGGGTGGACAGCTTTAAGTTCCTCGGAGTCCACATCACGGAAGACCTCTCCTGGTCCCTCAATACCTCCTCTCTGGTGAAGAAGGCCCAGCAGCGCCTATATTTCCAAAGGAGGCTGAAGGGATGTAACCTGTCACCCCTGATCCTCTCTAACTTTTACCGCTGCACTATAGAGAGCATCCTGACAAACTGTATCACAGTATGGTATGGCAGCTGTAGCTACTATGACCGGAAAGCCATTCAGCGGGTAGTCAAAACTGCCCAACGCATTACCGGCACCCGGCTACCAACCATAGAGCACATATACCAGAAACGCTGTCTACGGAGGTCACGGTCCATCATCAAAGACCCTACCCACCCCAGCCACAGTCTGTTCGCCCTCCTGCCATCTGGGAGACGCTACAGATGCATTCACACCCGTACGACCAGATTTAGGAACAGCTTCTTTCCCAGGGCTGTCATCCTACTGAACTCCACAAACAAACTCTAAAGCCTGCACATCTGCCAATGCACTTTATTATGGTTATGTTATGTTAACATACTACAAGCCAAATGTATGTTGAATGTTTAAATGTCTTAATCCAAATGTACACTCTTGGGAGCCGCAAGCCTACATTTCGTTGTACTGCACTTGTGCACTAACAATGACAATAAAAGTTGATTTGATTTGATTTGATTTGATTTCTTTGCAACGCTTCTAAGGCAAGTATATTCTTTCTTAGATAAGGAGACCAAAACTGTGCACAGTACTCCAGGTGTGGTCACACCAAAGCCCTGTACAATTATAGCAAGACTTCCTTACTGCTGTACTCCAACCCCATTGCCATAAAAGCCAACATGCTATTTGTCTAATTGCTTTCACACCATTTAAAAACCATTCTGTTCTTCTATTCTTCCTACCAAAGTAAATAACCTCACATTATACTCCATCTGCCACCTTATAGCCCACTCACTTAACCTGTCTATATCTCTTTGCGTCATCTTCACAGCTTACTTTCCCACCTAGCTTTGTATCATCAGCAAACTTGGATACATTGCACTCGGTCCCTTCATCTAAGTCATTAATATAGATTGTAAATACCTGAGTTCCAAGCACTGATCCTTGGCACCCCACTTGTTACAGCCTGCCAACCGGAAAATGATCTGGTTATCCCTACTCTCTGTTTTCTGTCTGTTATCCAATTCTCTATCCAATCTCATGAGCCCTTATCTTGTGTAACAAGCTTTTATGTGGCACCTTATCGAATGCCTTTGGAAATCCAAATATACTACGTCCACTGGTTCCCCTTTATCTACCCTGCTAAATACATCCTAAAAAAACTCTAATAAATTTGTCAAATGCGATTTCCCTTTCGTAAAACCAAGTTGACTCTGCCTAATCATATTATGATTTTCTAAGTGCCCTGCTACCACTTCCTTAATAATGGATTCCAGAATTTTCCTGATGATTGATGTCAGGCTAACTGGCCTGTAGTTCCCTGTCTTCTCTCTCCCTCCTTTATGGAATAGCAGGACTACATTTGCTACCTTCCAATCTGCTGGGACCATTCTAGAATCTCGGGAATTTTGGAAGATTACAACCAATGCATCCACTATCTCTGCAGCCACCTCTTTTAGAATCCTAGGATGTAGGCCATCAGGTCTAGGGGATTTGTCGGCTTTTAGTACCATTAGTTTCCTTAGTACTTTTTTTCCACTGATATTAATTATTTTAAGTTCCTCACTCTCATTAGCCCCTTGGTTCCCCATTATTTTTTGTATGCTTTTTCTGTCTTTTACTGTGAAGACAGATACAAAATATTCGTTTAGTCTCTGAAATTCCTTTGTTCCCCGATATAATTTCCCCTGTGTCAGCCTCTAAGGGACCAATGCTTAATTTTGCTACTCTCTTCCTTTTTACATACATGTAAAAGCTCTCACAATCTGTTTTTATATTTCTTGCTAATTTAATCTCACATTCTATCTTCTCGCTTTTTATCAATTTTTTGGTCATCCTTTGCTGGTTTCTAAAGCTCTTCCAATCCTCAGGCTCACTACTATTCTTCACAACATTAGAAGACTCTTTTAATCTAATACTATCCTTAACGTCTTCAGTTAGCCACGGATGAATCACTTTTCCTATGGAGTTTTTATTTCTCAATGAAATGTATATTCGTTGAGAATTTTGGAATATTTCTTTAAATGTTTGTCACTGCTTATATACTGTCATACCTTTTAATTTAATTTCCCAATCTACCTGAGCCAACTCACTCCCCATGCCTATGCAATTGGCTTTATTTAAGTTTAAGACTCTAGTTTCGGACTTAAGAATGTCACTCTCAAACTCAATGTGAAATTCTATCATATTATGATCACTCTTCCCCGAGGATCCTTTACTATGAGATTATTACAAATTAACTCTGTCTCATTACACAAAACAAGATCTAAAATAGCCTGTTCCCTGGTTGATTCCATGATGTATTGTTCTAGGAAACTGTCTCGAATGCATTCCATGAACTCATCCTCCAGACTACCCTAGCCAAGTTGATTTGCCCTGTCTATATGAAGATTAAAGTCCCTCATGATTATTGCATTACCTTTGTTACAAGCTCCTGTTATTTCTTGATTCATACTCTGTCCAACGGTATAGCTACTGTTAGGGAGCCTATAAATTCCTCCCACCAGTGTTTTCCGCCCCTTGTTATTTCTTATCTCCACCCATATTGATTCTACTTCCTGATCTTCCAAGCCAAGATCCTTTCTCACTACTGTCCTTATGTCATCCTTTATTATCAGGGCTACTCACCCTCCTTTTCCATTCTGCCTGTCTTTTCGAAACATCAAGTACCCTGGAATATTTAGTTCCCAACCTTGGTCACCATGCAACCACGTCTCTGTAATGACTATTAAATGAAACCCATTTATCTCTATTTATGCCGCTATTTCATCTATCTTGTTATGAATGCTTTGTGCGTTCAGGTAAACAGCCTTTAGTTTTAATTTTTTTACTATTATTCCCTGCTTTCACCTTATTCGATGATGCATTATGACCTTTAAACTCTTTGTCCCTTCCTGTCGCACACTGCTTATCTTTACCCAATTCACTACACTGCTCTATTGACTGTTTTCTTGAGATTACTAAATTTCCCCTCACCTGCCCCTTTCCCCTCCTCCCCACTTTTTAGTTTAAAGCCCTAAAGATATGAACTCAGATGGTTTAAATGGAGGTCGTAAAATCATGCCACGAGCTCAGTTGATCTGACACCATCTTTCTTGGTCTTTTGTTTGTGGCGGGGATGAGGGGTGGGGGACAGCTGAATCTGTGCATAAGGTGAATGATCCTGAAAAAGGAAGGGAATGTTTTCCTCTTTTTGCACCCAGTATTGGCACTGAGTATTCCCAAAGCAGGTTGGGCATGGGCTCAATATAGGCCACATCTCAATATAGCCTTGGTCCAAACATAGACAAATGAGCTGAATTCCAGAGGCGAGGCGAGAGTGACTGCCCTGGACATCACGGCAGCACTTGACCTAGTGTGGCATCAAGGAGCCCTAGTAAAACTGAAGTCAATGAGAATCAGGGGGAAAACTCTCCACTGGCTGGAGTCATACCTAGCACAAAGGAAGATGGTTGTGGTGGTTGAAGGTCAATCATCACAGCCCCAGGACATCGCTGCAGGATTTCCTCAGGACAGTGTCCTAGGCCCAACCATCTTCAGCTGCTTCATCAATGTCCTTCCCTCCATCATAAGGTCAGAAGTGGGGATGTTCGCTGATGATTGCACACTGTTCAGTACCATTCGAGACTCGTCAGATACTGACGCAGTCCATGCCCATATGCAGCAAGACCTGGACAACATTCAGACTTGGGCTGACAAGTGGCAGGTAACATTCGCGCCACACAAGTGCCAGGCAATGACCATCTCCAACAAGCGAGATTCTAACCATCTCCCCTTGACATTCAATGGCATTACCATCGCTGAATCCCCCACTATCAACATCCTGGGGGTTACCATTGATCAGAAACTGAACTGGACCAGCCATATAAATACTGTGGCTACAAGAGCAGGCCAGAGGCTGGGAATTCTGCGGCGAGTGTCTCACCTCCTGACTCCCCAAAGCCTTTCCACCATCTACAAGGCACAAGTCAGGAGTGTGATGGAATACTCTCCACTTGCCTGGATGAGTGCAGCTCCAACAACACTCAAGAAGCTCGACACCATTCAGGATAAAGCAGCCCGCTTGATTGGCACTCCATCCACCACCTTCAACATTCACTCCCTCCACCACCAGCGCACTGTGGCTGCAGTGTGTACCATCTACAAGATGCACTGCAGCAACTCGCCAAAGCTCCTTCAACAGCACCTTCCAAACCCGCAACCTCTACCACTTAGAAGGACAAGGGCAGCAGACGCATGGGAACATCACCACCTACAAGTTCATCTCCAAGCCACACACCATCCTGACTTGGACCTGTATCGCTGTTCCTTCACTGTCGCTGGGCCAAAATCCTGGAACTCCCTTCCTAACAGCACTGTGGGTGTACCTACACCATATGGACTGCAGCGGTTCAAGGCGGCGGCTCACCACCATCTTCTCAAGGGCAATTAGGGATGGGCACTAAATGCAGGCCTAGCCAGCGATGCCCACATCCCATCAATGAATAAAAATTTTTTTTTTTAAACTATCTATAAGATGCACTGCAGCAACTCGCCAAGGCTTCTTCGGCAGCACCTCCCAAACCTGCGACCTCTTCCTGCTAGAAGAATAAGGGCAGCAGGCGCATGGGAACACCACCACCTCCAAGTTAACAGAAAGGTGGCTGGCACATCATGAGCTATCTTACATAGGTCCTTGCACCATGTTAAAATGCAGATGTCTGCTATTTAGATAAACAAGGAAATTCTTAGGTTTGGGCCCACAGCTTAGGTACGCTTAAATGCATACATCTATCCAGGGTTCACTGCCTATCTTGACTGGTTTGCAGAAGACCAAGCAGCTACTGCTTAAGTTTAAACTTTTAGAACCACTGGTCAATGAGGTAGGCTGTGTATCCATGCTGTGGTCAGGAGGAAGGTGGTGGTGCACTTATGCATCTCTGTTCGCCCATTACCACTGTCCTTGCTGACTTACATTGGGCCCTGGTCCCCCATGTCTCAAATTTAAAATTCTGATCCTCATGTTTAAATCCCTTCATAGCCTCACTCCTCTCTATTTCTCTAACCTCCTCCAGCCCTACTAACCCCTACCCCACCCGCGCCCAACTCTCCGTTCCTCTGATTCTGGCCTCTTGTGCAATACCTCCCTCCACCCTACTGGTGACCATGCCTTCAGCCAGCTAGGCCCACACTCTGGAATTTCCTCACTAAATCCTTGAGGCTCTACACCTCTCCATTCTCTTTTAAGATCCTCCTTACTGCCCACTTCTTTGGCCAAGCTTTTGATCATCTCTTATATTACCGCCTTGTTTGGTTTGAAATCCATTTTTTAAATTACACTTTGCGAAGCACTTTGGGACATTTTTCTACATTAAAGGCACTATGTAAATACAAGTAGTTGTTGATGATGATGATAATGATGGTTGTGTTATGCTGCTCACCATGCTGTTTGGGAGAAGTTCCTAAAACCTGCTGTCTGGTTAGACAGGGTTCAGGCATGTACTTCCCAATGACCAATGAGAGACTAACCCCTGAGGGTTGGGGGACAGTAAATAGGCTATCTTTAGAACGGAGTTGTTTCCAAGATGACATGCATGGCAATGGGAGATTGTAAATGAGTTGATCCCTTGTTGCAAGCTTGATAGTACAATACCTGAGGCAGTCGTGTCCACAGTAACAACAGAAAACGCTGGAAAAACTCAACAGGCCAGGCAGCATCCGTGGAGAGAGAAACAGAGTTAACGTTTCAGGTCGAAGACCTTTCGTCAGAACTTTTTCTCTCTCCATGGATGCTGCCTGGCCTCCTGAGTTTTTCCAGCGTTTTCTGTTGTTATTTCGGATTTCCAGCATCCGCAGTATTTTGCTATTGCATTAGTGTCCGCAGTAATCCAGACAACTGTTGCTGACCCAGCCAGCCTGTCTCACTAGAACTTGAAGAGGTAGTTCTGTCACTGGAAGCTGGAGTTATTCCAATTTCTTCCAGATCACGTTTGCAAGTCAATGGAGCGTAAAATTGGGCATGGTATAAATCTGGTGTCCAACCCAAACCTACCCTGTTCTTGTCGGTTGGTCGGGTTAGATTAAAGAAGGGCGGGTTGTCATTTAAACTCCAGAAGTACCCTCATTCACACTTGGGGGGATGGGGGGGATGCACAGGGGGGATCCCTAAGCATTGGCTGCTGCCAACTTGCACCTTACTTCTCCAAGTTTCCGTAAGTGAGATATGTCCCTACAGGGAAAGAGTGTGAACTCCTTATGAGACAAACAGAAATTCTATTTATGTGGATTTCTTAGTGGTTTGGTCTGGAGAATGTTAAGGATGGCAATAGGCTACCTCATGTCTTAAGACACCTGGTTGACCAAAAAGAATTATGCTGCTATATATGCACATGTATCTGATGGGTATAAGGCCTTACATTTTTATATGTTCAAGGAACACTAGAAATGCATTTTCCATTTTGTCAATACTGCTATGCATGGCAACCAGCAAATACAAGTTGGAGATAGTTTACAGTGCATTAGGATTCAAAGTGCTTCAGCCTGAATAACAGGAGAATGAACAAGAAGTGAATGAGTTGGACATTTACATTTCACGAAGTCTCTAAATCTGCAGTCTTTCCATATAAGATTGTCAACTGACTGTATTATTAATTTGATAACATTGTACAACACTTTGGAGCAGGTTTCTTGTCTCCACTGGAAACTAGTTTGAGGTTTGTCTAAACTCAGTTTGCTAAGGAGCCTCGGCAGCAATCAGACAGAGGAAACTGTCATGCCATCTGTCTATACTAATTCAGTTGCACATCCCAGAGGAGAACAAACAAAAACTAAACAAAGAAATATCTTCCAGACTAATTTATATTTAATGAACCTGCCTGGCTTTTATCTGCCACATGCCATAAAAAAAGATGCTGAAGAATTTCATGTAGGTGTCACCAAAAAGCTATAAATAAAGGAAGTTCATTAAATAATTTTCACAACAGCTTGTAACAAAACGCTGGACAATTCATTAATTAAGTATTCAGGTTTTGCTTCGGATTGCAAGAGTTCAGCTGTGAATACATAAATTCCAGGTGCTCTGAGATAAACACTGGATGCTTGAACTGCCGGCATTCGACTCTAAGGCAGAACTAGCATACTGATAACTTTGCCAGCAGGGTTTACAGTTAATCAGCATTCAGACTATAGTCTCAGTGCGTAAAAGTACCTTTTCATCTATGCACACACTAGCAGAGGTTATAGAATTTCGCCCATAATTAACTGAAAATTGTTTACTGATCTTTTAAAAAATGAATAATATTACAACTGTTTATCCATCAATGTGAACATCCCTGCACATTGATGAGACGATGCACACCGACAGCCACTCCCAGAGCTGACAGTCACTGTCAGTATTAAAAATGGAAGATTATATAACAGTTACCCTAGAGTGAATACAAGTCAGTAAACTAACTGGGGGATTCAGCTGGCAATTACAAACTTCACTCACGTGACTTACAACATCAGAGTCCTTTCATTAGATTACTGACTTACAATCACTTTCAAGTACCAGTATTCACTTTTGATATCTGAATTACAGCAATCATTAACAAATTAAGAGGTGCTAACATTCATAATATAACCATCTAGACTAATAGGGGGATCTAAGGTCCAACAAAGTATCAATTATGACAAATTGTATTAGATTGGTATTTTGTGCAAAACTCGCAAAGCTATATACCAGGGAAACCCACTGAAGCAATGTATCAGTGAGCTCAAGATGCAATGAGATAACTTTTCTCTCTCCAAAAATGTATGCTGAAAAGGCAGGCAAGTGAGTCTAATCTTATTAAAAAGGGGCAATCTTTTTGGACCTAATGGAAGGAGGAGAGCATGCCAGGGGATCTCAGAGATGCCGTAATCGTGACCATCTTTAAGAAAGGTGACAAGTCCAATCATGGTAATTACAGAGGAGTTTCCCTGCTGTCTGCCACAGGGAAAGTCATCGCAAGAATCCTCCTCAATCACCATCTCCCACTGGCTGAAGAGCTCCTCCCAGAGTCGCAATGCGGATTCCGCCCACTAAGGGGCACAATGGACATTATCTTCACCATGCGTCAAATACAAGAGAAATGCAGGGAACACACCAACCGTTGTACATGGCCTTCTTTGACACTGTCAACCGTGAGGGATTATGGAGTGTCCTCCTCAAATTCGGCTGCCCTCAAAAGTTTGTCGCCATCCTCCGCCTGCTTCACGATGACATGCAAGCCGTGATCCTGACCAATGGATCCACCACCGACCCAATTCACGTACGGACCGGGGTCAAGCAAGGCTGTGTCATCGCACCAACGCTCTTCTCGATCTTCCTTGCTGCAATGCTCCATCTCACCTTCAGTGAGCTCCCTGTTGGAGTGGAGCTAATCTACAGAACAAACGGGAAACTGTTCATCCTCCGTCGCCTCCAGTCCAGATCCAAGGTCGTCCCATCTTCTGTCATCGAATTACAGTATGCAGACGACGCTTGTGTCTGCACACACTCGGAGGTCGAACTCCAAACCATCGTTATACCTTCACCTAAGAGCATGGGCCTTACACTGAACATCCATAAGACAAAGGTCCTCTACCAACCTACCCCTGCCACACAGCACTGCCCCCCGATTATCAAAATCTACAACGAAGCTTTGGACAACGTGGACCACTTTCCATACCTTGGGAGCTTACTGTCAACAAGGGCAGACGTCGATGACGAAGTCCAACACCGCCTTCAGTGTGCCAGTGCAGCCTTCGGTCGCCTGAGGAAGAGAGTGTTTGAAGACCAGGACCTCAAACCTGGCACCAAGCTCATGGTCTACAGAGCAGTAGTGATACCTGCCCTCCTGTATGCTTCAGAGACATGGACCATGTACAGCACGCACCTCAAAGCACTGGAGAGGTGCCACCAACTCTGCCTCCGCAAGATACTGCAAATCCATTGGCAGGATAGGCGCACCAATGTCAGTGTTCTCGCTCAGGCCAACATCCCCAGCATCAAAGCTTTGACAACACTCGATCAGCTCTGATGGACGGGCTACATCGTCCGCATGCCTGATAAGAGGCTCCCAAAGCAAGCGCTCTACTCGGAGCTTCGACACGGCAAGAGAGCCCCAGGTGGGCAGAGGAAACGTTTTAAGGACACCCTCAAAACATCCTTGAAAAAGTGCAACATCCCCACCGACACATGGGAATCCCTGGCCCAAGACCGCTGAAAGTGGAGGAAAAGCATCCGGGAAGGCGCCGAACAACTCGAGTCTCTTCGCCGGGAGCAAGCGGAAGCCAAGCGCAAACAGCGGAAGGAGCGCACGTCAACCCAAGCACCCCACCCACCCCTTCAACCACCGTCTGGAGTGGGAGGGGGAGGATCCAGTTGTCGTGGTCCATGTTGGTACCAACGACATAGATAGGACAAGGAAAGAGGTTCTGCTGAGGGAGTTTGAGCAGCTAGGGGCCAAATTAAAAAGCAGAACCACAAGGGTAATAATCTCTGGATTACTACCTGAGCCACGTGCAAATTTGGCTAGGGTAAATAAAATTAGAGTGTTAAATGCGTGGCTCAAAGACTGGTGTGGGAGAAATGGGTTTTGCTTCTTGGGACACTGGCATCAGTACTGGGACAGGAGAGCGCTGTTCCGTTGGGACAGACTTCACTTGGCCAGTGCTGGGACTAGAATCCTGGCGAATCGAATAACTAGGGCTGCAGAGAGGGCTTTAAACTAATTAGTGGGGGGGAGGTTTTAAGAAAGCGAAAAATAAAAATGACAGCGGAGAAGGCAATAGAGCAAGGTAGCAGTGGGGGAATTAAAAACCAGAGCGTGTCAGGAAGGGACAGAATGTATGATGATAAAGGTAAAGTAGTAAAAGGTGTAAAAACAGGAATAAATTGTCAGAAAACATATTTGAAAGTTCTTTATCTGAATGCACGCAGCATTCGTAACAAAATAGACGAGTTGACAGTACAAATAACTACACATGGTTATGATCTGGTGGCCATTACGGAAACATGGCTGCAAGATGATCATGACTGGGAACTAAACATACAAGGGTATTTGACAATTAGGAAGGACAGACAGGAAGGAAAGGGAGGTGGGGTTGCTATGTTAATCAAGGATGGAATCACTGCAATAGTCAGAAATGATATTAGGTCAAAGGATCAGGATAGTGAAACAGTTTGGGTGGAGATAAGGAATAATAAGGGGAAAAAGTCACTAGTGGGCATAGTCTATAGGCCTCCTAACAGTTGCAACTCTGTTGGTCGGAGTATAAATCAAGAAATAGTTGGGGCTTGTAATAAGGGAACAGCTATAATCATGGGGAATTTTAACATTCATATTGACTGGACTAATCAAATTGGGCATGGCAGCCTTGAGGAAGAGTTCATAGAGTGTATTTGGGACGGGTTCCTTGCGCAGTATGTAACTGAACCAACCAGGGGGCAGGCAATCTTAGATCTGGTCCTGTGTAATGAGACAGGATTAATAAAAAATGTCCTAGTAAAGGATCCCCTTGGAATAAGTGACCATAATATGGTTGAATTCCAAATTCAGTTTGAGGGTGAGAGAGTTGGATCTCAAACCAACGTACTGAGCTTAAATAAAGGAGACTATGAAGGTATGAGAGTAGAATTGACTAAAGTGGACTGGGAAAACAGATTAAAGTGTAAGACGGTAGAAGAGCAGTGGTCTGCATTCAAGGAGATATTTCACATCTTTCAAGAAAAATATATTCCACTGAGGAAAAAGGGGAGTAAAAGAAAAGACAGCCATCCGTGGCTTAGTAAAGTAATAAAGGATAGTGTCCGACTGAAAACAAGGGCATATAAAGTAGCCAAATCTAGTGGGAGGATAGAAGATTGGGAAGCATTTAAAAGCTGGCAAAGAATAACTAAAAGGTTAATTAAGAAAGGGAAGATAGAGTATGAAAGTAAACTAGCAAAAAATATAAAAACAGATAGCAAGAGTTTCTACAGCTATATAAAAAGAAAAAGGGTGGCTAAAGTAAACGTTGGTCCCTTAGAGGATGAGACTGGGAAACTAGTGGTGGGGAACATGGAGATGGCAAAGATGCTGAACAAATATTTTGTATCAGTCTTTACAGTAGAGGACACTAAAAATATCCCAACACTGGACAAACAGGGGGCAATGGGGGGGAGGAGCTAAACACGATTACAATCACTAAGGAGGTGGTATTTGGTAAAATAATGGGACTTAAGGTGGATAAATCCCCCAGACCTGATGGCCTACATCCTAGGGTCTTGAGAGAAGTAGCGGTAGGGATTGTGGATGCATTGGTGATTATTTTCCAAAACTCCCTGGACTCAGGAAAGGTCCTGGCAGATTGGAAAACTGCTAATGTAACACCCTTATTTAAGAAGGGAAGTAGACAAAAAGCTGGAAACTATAGACCAGTTAGCCTAACATCTGTGGTTGGTAAAATGTTGGAGTCCATTATTAAGGAAACAGTAACAGAGCATTTGGATAAACATAATTTAATAGGACAGAGTCAGCATGGTTTTATTAAGGGGAAGTCATGTTTGACAAATTTGCTCGAATTCTTTGAGGACGTAACATACAGGGTGGATAAGGGGGAACCAGTGGATGTAGTGTATTTGGACTTCCAAAAGGCATTTGACATGGTGCCACACAAAAGATTACTGAGCAAGATAAAAAAATCACGGGATTGGGGGTAATATAATGGCATGGGTGGAAGATTGGCTATCTAACAGAAAACAAAGAGTTGGGATAAATGGTTCGTTCTCGGGCTGGCAATCAGTGACTAGTGGTGTTCCGCAGGGATCAGTGCTGGGACCCCAACTCTTTACAATCTATATTAATGATTTGGAGGAAGGGACCGAGTGCAACTATCCAAGTTTGCCGACAATACAAAGATGGGAGGGAAAGCAGTGAGTGAGGAGGACATAAAAAACCTGCAAAAGGACATAGACAGGCTAAGTGAGTGGGCAGAGATTTGGCAGATGGAATATAATGTTGGAAAGTGTGAGGTTATGCACTTTGGCAGTAAAAATCAAAGAGCAAGTTATTATCTAAA
The DNA here is from genome assembly GCF_052327205.1 of Somniosus microcephalus. Lineage (NCBI taxonomy): Eukaryota > Metazoa > Chordata > Chondrichthyes > Squaliformes > Somniosidae > Somniosus > Somniosus microcephalus. Next base: position 111,505,243 of record NC_140988.1, read on the forward strand.
TGGAGAGAAACTGCAAAGTGCTACAGTACAAAGGGATCTGGGGGTCCTGGTGCATGAAACACAAAAAGTTAGTATGCAGGTGCAGCAGGTGATCAGGAAGGCCAATGGAATCTTGGCTTTTATTGCAAGGGGGATGGAGTATAAAAACAGGGAAGTCTTGCTGCAGTTATACAGGGTATTGGTGAGGCCACACCTGGAATACTGCGTGCAGTTTTGGTTTCCATATTTAAAAGATATACTTGCTCTCAAGGCGGTTCAGTGAAGGTTCACTCGGTTGATTCTGGAGATGAGGGGGTTGACTTATGAGGAAAGGTTGAGTAGGTTGGGCCTCTACTCGTTGGAGTTCAGAAGAATGGGAGGCGATCTTATCGAAACATATAAGATTGTGAGGGGGATTGATCGGGTGGATGCGGTGAGGATGTTTCCACTGATGGGTGAGACTAGAACTAGGGGGCATAATCTTAGAATAAGGGGCTGCCCTTTCAAAACTGAGATGAGGAGAAACTTCTTTACTCAGAGGGTGGTAAATCTATGGAATTTGCTACCCCAGAGAGCTGTGGAAGCTGCGACATTAAATAGATTTAAAACGGAGATAGACAGTTTCCTAGCAGATAAGGGAATTAGGGGTTACGGGGAGAGGGCAGGGAAGTGGACGTGAGTCTAGGTTCGGATCAGCCATGATCCTAGTGAATGGCGGAGCAGGCCCAAGGGGCCGTATGGCCTACTCCTGCTCCTACTTCTTATGTTCTTATGTTCTTACGTCTGCCCCACCTGTGAGAGAGACTGTAGGTCCCGCATTAGGCTCATCAGTCACCTGAGAACTCATTTTTAGTGTGGAAGCAAGTCATCCTTGGTTCCGAGGGACTGACTAAGAAAAAGAAGAATGGTTTATCTAAAAATCCTTATGTAAAATCAGGAGAAGAATCAGAGGACATTATTACAAACTGAAGGAACCATAAACTGAACCCAATGTAAGGACTGGCTACTTCGTACTTAAGATTCATCAATTTATGGAATAGAAAACTCTCAAAAAGTGACTGCACTGAACCATTCAAGAGTAAACTGGACCCACTCTTGATTCAGTAAAGAGAAAAGGAAGATCAAATTTTTTAAAAGATATCCAGATCAATGTGTAGAGGAAAAGGATCAGAAAGTTTGAGTAAATTACATGGAGTAAATTAACTCATTTTACTCCTATATTGGCCCAGAAATTCAGGTCTCCACAGGTGAGTACACGCTGGGCGCTCACCCGTAAGCCCGATGGAAGTGCCGGTTTCGTGCATGCACTGCGCATGCGGGGAAACCGGCACTTCCGTTCCTCTGAACGAAGGGGTTCAGAGGTCGAACGCGTGCGCAGGGGAGTCTGCGCGTGAGCTTTGAACTTACGTTTTTTTTTTTTTTTTACAGGTTTTTCCGTGAGGGTAAGTCTTTAGAATTTAGAAATTTAAAAAGCAGGCGTAAGGCCTGCTTTTTACAAGGCAAGTGGTCAATTAATTAAAATTAAAACATTTTTTCCACAGGTTTATTATTTTTAAGTACTTTAAAGGAAGGTAAGTTTATTTTTAGCCCCGTTAGAATATAAAATTATTTTTTTCAAAAATTTAAATTATTGTTTAAAATAATTATTTAATGGAATTTATCGTTTATTTAAAAAATGTGATTTAAAAAAAAAATTATTTGCAGGTTTACTGCTATTTTGGGGCCATAGTATTTATAAGTCTTGACAGCTCTTCCTGTCAAGACTTATGAATGGGCTTTTCCCTCCTCCGATTGGCTGCCCATGGCCCACGTGATCCCAGGGGACGCATCAAACTAACTGCGCCCCTGGGACACGCAAACACTGCGCGCCGATAGCTGGGCCAGGCCCCGGATCGGAATTCCACGGGGCCCACAGCTCAACTGCCGGCGCGCAAGGTAAGTGCAGGTCGGGGGCTTGCACCCGCGGGAAGCCCCCGACCCAAATTTCTGGGCCTATGTCTTTCACAACTTAAAGCTTTGGTGTCCTAGATTTCCCATCCTCTCCTCACTTACAAAAGCTGAAAAGGCAAACCTGTGAAAAAAAATTGCCCTCTTGATCCATATCAGTAAGATACTACTTGTTTACTTATGTTGCTAATCACAAAAACCATAATGAAGAGCAGAACATAGTGGTATCACTACACAGACCATACCTCACTGATGCCCATTAGATGGCAAAAGGAATAACTTTATTTTCACTTATCACCCAGGCACTGGAAAACCTGTATTATGGACACTGCTGCTTTCAATTTTCCAATTCCTTCATAATCGAAAGCCTCAAACCACCCCAGCAACATGACAATGCCCCTTTAAATCCGCACAACCTATTTATACTGAAGGAACATTTTAAAACCACCTCCATTTTCACAATCTTGATTTTATTTTTATCTATTCAAACTATCCAGAAGTTTAAGCTGAAGACTGTCTCAATAAGTAAGAACATAAGAAATAGGAGCAGGAGTAGAGCCTGTTCCGCCATTCAATAAGATCATGGCTAACCTAACTCCACCTTCTCACACTATCACCATAGCCTTTGATTCCCTTAGTATCCAAATATCTATCAATCTGTGTCTTGAATATACTCAACGACTGAGCCTCCACAGCACTCTGGGGTAGAGAATTCCAAAGATTCACCACCCTTTGAGTGAAGAAATTTCTCCTCATCTCAGTCCTAAATGGCCAACCCCTTATTCTGAGACTGTGACCCCTGGTTCTAGACTCCCCAGGGGAAACATCCTCCCAGCATCTATCCTGTCAAGCCTCTTAAGAATTTTATATGTTTCAATGCGATCACCTCTTATTCTTCTAAACTGTAGAGAATATAGGTCTAGTCTACTCACTCTCTCCTCATAGGGCAATCCCCCCATCCCAGGAATCAGTCTATGAAACCTACATTGCACTCCCTCTAAGGCACTATCCTTCTTTAGGTAAGGAGAGCAAAATTGCACACAGTACTCGAGGTGTAGTCTCACCAAGGCCCTATACAACTGCAGCAAGACTTCTTTACTCTTACACTCTAATCCTCTTGTAATAAAGGCCAACATGCAATTTGCTTTCCTAATTGTTTGCCGTACCTGCATGTTAACTTTCTGTAATTTGTGTACAAGGACACCCAGGTCCCTTTGAATACCAACATTTCCCAGCCTCTCACCGTTTAAAAAATACTCTGCTTTTCTATTTTTCCTACCAAAGTGGATAACTTCACACTTCTCCACATTATTTTCCATCTGCCACGTTCTTGCCCAATCACTTAACCTGTCTAAATCCTTTTGCAGCCTCCTTGCATATTCCTCACAGTTTACTTTCCCACCTAACTTTGTATTGTCAGCAAAGTTGGATACATTACACTTGGTCCCCTCATCTAAGTCATTGATATAGATTGTAAACAGCTGAGGCCCAAGCATTAATCCTTGCGGTTCCCCACTAGTTACAGCCCACCAACCCAAAAATGACCCGTTTATTCTTACTCTGTTTTTTGTCCGTTAACCAATCCTCAATCCATGCTGATATATTACCCCCAATCCCGTGAGCTCTAATTTTGTGTAATAACCTCTTGTATGGCACCTTAACAAATGCTTTTTGAAAATCCAAATACACTGCATCCCAATAATGGATTCTAGCATCTTCCCCACTACTAATGTCAGGCTAACTGGCCTATAGTTCCCTGTTTTCTCTCTCCCTCCTTTCTTGAATAGCGGGGTTATGTTTGCTCCATCCCATCAAAATCAATCGGCGACTAAGTTTATTAGGAACTAGCTGAAGTGCCCGGCGGTGCCGAGGCTTTTTCGAGGGCATGTTGTTGTTGGAAGAGAGAGAGAGAGAGAGCGACTGGGGGGGGGGGGGGGAAGAGAGCGCGACTGGGGCGGGGGGGGAGGGAGGGCGAGGGGGGGCAGGGGGGGAAGGGAGGGCGGGCGGGGGGGAAGGGAGGGCGGGGGGAAGGGAGGGCGGGGGGGAAGGGGGGAAGGGAGGGCGGGGGGGAAGGGAGGGAGGGCGGGGGGGCGGGAAGGGAAGGGGGAAGGGAAGGGGGGGAGGGGGGGAAGGGGAGGGGGAGGGAGGGAGGGGGGAGGGCGGGGGGCCCCCCCGAGGGTCACGGCCCCCCCCCCCAGGGTCGTGCCCCCCCCCGAGGCTCGCGGCCCCCCCCCCCCGAGGGTCGCGCCCACCCCCCGAGGGTCGCGGCCCCCCCCGTGGGTCGCGCCCCCCGCAGAGGGTCGTGGTCCCCCCCGAGGGTCGCGGCCCCCCCCAAGGGTCGCGCCCCCCGCCCCCCCCCCCCCCCGAGGTGAAGACCGCCGATTGCGGCTGTGCGAGATGGCCGGGGGGCCGGTTGCCAGGGTGACGCTTGACGCTCAGCAAGCCCCGCCCCCCGGCCGAGCCAGAGAGAGACGCCGCGTCTCAGCTCCTGCTGCGCGCGCACCCTAGCGGCGCTGGGCTGAGGCTCGGCCCTCCAGCCTTCGAGTGGGGCCGGGAGGTGCCTAGCTCGGGCGTGGGTGCGAAGGAGAAGCCGAGGCTTCGAGGCCTACCTGGAAAAACGGGGAAAGGTAGGAAAATTAATGAGATTAGATAAGTTAATTCGTTTCTAAATCATTTTTTTTTAAAACAATATGTGTTTTAAAAGCAACGTTTTTTTTAAAGACGCAGAAAGCGGGAAAAAGAAAGGAAAAGTTTGGAATCAAGATGGCGGCGACTCACCTCGGTTCAGAACGATAAGGCCCGGCCACACACGCACCGATTGGCCCGGCGGCACACGCCAGCAACCCGGAGTACGATTGGTCGAGCTCGAGGTCACTCTGTCGCTAATGAGCGGATAATGAGATGCTAATGAGCGGAATGTTAAGGTTTTTCGGATACCGCGGGCGCGATTTTAGCCCGGCCGAAACGTAAATACGCTTAAAAACGTCTCGGAAGCGTAAGCTTTCTTTGGAGGTAACGCGCGCGTAGGTACGCCCTGTAACTTTCGAGCGCATACCCGACAGACGCACACGCGATGACAGACAGACAGAATGACAGACAGAAGTACCGATTTATATATATATAGAGATAGAGACTAGCTGAAGTGCCCGGCGGTGCCGAGGCTTTTTCGAGGGCATGTTGTTGTTGGAAGAGAGAGAGAGAGAGCGACTGGGGGGCGGGGGGAGGGAGGGCGGGGGGGGGAGGGAGTGGGGGAGGGAGGGCGGGGGGGAAGGGAGGGCGGGGGGGCAAGGGAAGGGGGGGAGGTGGGGGGAAGGGAAGGGGGGAGGGGGGAAGGGAAGGGGGGAGGGGAGGGGAAGGGGGGGTGGGGGGGAAGGGAAGGGGGGAGGGGGGAAGGGAAGGGGGGAGAGGGGGGGAAGGGAAGGGGGAGGGGGGGACGGGGGAGGGAGGGGAGTGGGGGGGCGCGGGGGGCCCCCCGAGGGTCGCGGCCCCCCGAGGGTCGTGGCCCCCCCGTGGGTTGCGCCCCCCGCAGTGGGTCGCGGCCGCCCCCCCCCCCCGAGGTGAAGACCGCCGATTGCGGCTGTGCGAGACGGCCGGGGGGCCGGTTGCTAGGGTGACGCTTGGCGCCCCCCCCCCCCCCCGAGGGTCGCGCCCCCCCCCCCGAGGTGAAGACCGCCGATTGCAGCTGTGCGAGACGGCCGGGGGGGGGCCGGTTGCCAGGGTGACGCTTGACGCTCAGCAAGCCCCGCCCCCCGGCTGAGCCAGAGAGAGACGCCGCGTCTCAGCTCCTGCTGCGCGCGCACCCTAGCGGCGCTGGGCTGAGGCTCGGCCCTCCAGCCTTCGAGTGCGGCCGGGAGGTGCCTAGCTCGGGCGTGGGTGCGAAGGATAAGCCGAGGCTTCGAGGCCTACCTGGAAAAACGGGGAAAGGTAGGAAAATTAATGAGATTAGATAAGTTAATTCGTTTCTAAATCATATTTTTAAAAAACAATATGTGTTTTAAAAGCAACGTTTTTTTTAAAGACGCAGAAAGCGGGAAAAAGAAAGGAAAAGTTTGGAATCAAGATGGCGGCGACGCACCTCGGTTCAGAACGATAAGGCCCGGCCACACACGCACCGATTGGCCCGGCGGCACACGCCAGCAACCCGGTGTACGATTGGTCGAGCTCGAGGTCACTCTGTCGCTAATGAGCGGATAATGAGATGCTAATGAGCGGAACGTTGAAGGTTTTTGGGATACCGCGGGCGCGATTTTAGCCTGGCCGAAACGTAAATATGCTTAAAACCGTCTCGGAAGCGTAAGCTTTCTTTGGAGGTAACGCGCGCGTAGGTACGCCCTGTAACTTTCGAGCGCATACCCGACAGACGCACACGCGATGACAGACAGACAGACAGAATGACAGACAGAAGTACCGATTTATATATATAGATATTCAATTTTAGAGTACAATACTAATGCAGCTCTTATGGAATATAATTTATTTTAACTGCATTAAAGGGATTTTGAAACTGCTTTACCTGTGTGTTTCTAGCCACAGACTTACACCGCTCCCACCACCCTCCCCCCACCCCAACTTGCAGCCATCTCTGTCTAAGTTTCAGTTTTATATATGGAGAGACATCTGACTTCTTGTCAGGACCAAGGTGTCAGCCTTAGCCCAATGGTAGCACTCTCACCTGAGTCAGAAGGTTGTGGGTTCCAGCCCACTCAGAGATTTGAGCACAAAATCTAGGCGGGCGCTTCAGTGCAGTACTGAGGGAGTGCTGCACTGTTGGAGGTGCCATCTTTCAGATGAGACATTAAAGCAAGGCCCTGCCTGCCCTCTCAGGTGGATGTAAAAGATCCCATGGCACTATTTGAGGAAGAGTACCTTGGCCAATATTTATCCCTCAACTAACATCACTAAAACAGATGATCTGGTCATGATCACATTGGTGTTTGTGGGACCTTGCTGTGCGTAAATTAGCTGCCGTGTTTCCTACATTAGTGACTACACTTCAAAAGTACTTCATTGCTTGTAAAGCACTTTGGGACGTCCTGAGGTTGTGAATGCACTATATAAATGCAAGCTCTTTCTTTGTCTTCTTTCTACCCAGTGACGCAGTTGAGACCAGAAAAATCAGTGAAGTGTGGGTAGCTCTGTTGCACTACTGAATAGTGTTCCAACATGGTGCTGTCCCAACTTTAATGATAGCTATATAGTGTAAACTGTTCCATACATTAAAACTTTGAATCTGAAGAACTGCCTGCGCTCCAGAGTTTTTACACAGAATAGGAACACAGCAGAATGTTGCATTTCTCCTCTTCAACCTGGCATTGGTTGGTTGGGTTGAATGGCCTGTTTCTGTGCTGTAAATTCTATATAACCCATTCCTTTTTAAGTCAGGAATCAAGGATGGCACAACAGAAGCCAGCAATTATTTATATGCAGCTGAATGATGGGCTTTGTCCCGTGTCTCAAAGGTGAAAAAATACAAAGCAAATTCCATTCCATGGCCACATTTTTCTTTGTGTACCAGCTGTAGTCTTTAATGACTGTGAATGTCTTCAGAAAATGGGAGGTTGAAATCAGATGGGTGCAAAGCCTTTCTGGAGCTCTATGAAGTGGTAACCAGGTTACAGTCTCCTCTGGGAGTTTTCACATCAGATCTATTTGAACCTTTGGCTAAAAGTCTTCCAGAATCTGCATCTAAACTTTCCATACAATATCACATATTCTTTTGACTGAATGTTCAGGAGTTTATGTTTCACATGACAGAAAGAGTTTTGAAAACATCTTCATGCCTCACCACAGCGTGTCATTTAGTAAATTCAGTTCAGTAGCTTTCGCTGTAAATCACAGAAATGCACAAAGGAACAAAGAGCTGATTGCTACAAGTACTGGTGGTTGGTTCCTCAGCATGAGGCACATTTCATTTTTACAGATGACAGTAAATAGACCGAAAGATATGGAATACCTGGGAGCAAGTTACAGAGACGGAACCCAATTAATGACATGCAGATAAATGCGATCTGAAACTTGGGATGAGGTTCTTGCTTTGAAATTCTCTCCCTGGTGTCTGACATTATTAGGTATATATAGTTTGTGACTGCTTGGCTTTTAGAAAAATAGGCAAATACATGGTTTTAGGGAAAACAAATCATACAGGCCCTTAGTACACTGATAAGATGTGGCAATAGTAGTGGCACACATGCTTCCTTTCCTCCATGATGTAAAGCTAACTTTACAATTCTACCAGTAACACTGCTAATTTAAAACGTCCGGCATTTGAGCATGGCAGCATTTGTTTGTTCTCGTGCGCCTGCAGTTGAAACCTGTTCCACAGACAGTACGGGCGATTGTGTAACAGATGCAATAAGCTCACTGTCGCAACTTCACTCCAAATAGCATAACCAGGACTGCCCTGGTTAGAAAAGCTACTGAATAAAAGTATAAACTAATCATTAATGACTAATCAGGCCGTGAATGCAGATTCATAAAAATCTACCCTAAAATGTGTTTCAGATCTTTAGGTTATTTTTGACTCCCTCATTCAGCCACTGTGGCATTGGTTTAGCTGGTTGAGATTTCCCACCCTCCTGCTAATTTTTGGTGGAACTGGGATACAGTACATGAGTAATTTGAGACATGACACATGGTCCAAACTTGTACTGTTCCGTTCAGCCATCAGCCCTGTGCTCGCTGACCGACACTGGCACCCAGTCCGGCAACGCCTCAAATTAAAAATTCTCATCCTTGTTGTCAAACCCCTACATGGGCTCGCCCCCTCCCTATTTCTGTAACCTCCTCCAGCCATACAAGCCTCAGAGAACTCTGCGTTCCTCTGGTCTCTTGTCCATAGCCCACTTTCTTCACCCCACCATTGCAAAAGACCCCATTCCTAGGATTCAGGACAGGGTGTGCAGCTTGAGGTCAGAGTGAACGGGGGGTTCCCTTCCGCCATATTTACGTCAACGAAGCAGAAACCCAGGAGTTTCGGGGCCAATGTTTTTTATTGCTTCAACTCTAATTAAACTTAATTTGGGAAATGGTAATCAAATTTATAGTGGATGCAAGTCCGTAGGATACAAACAGCTACAATGTTGGCACCAGGTACTAATTGACAATCTCACTCAGAGAGGACAACAGGATGGCTGAGCTGAAAAAATGGGAACATTCACACCACTGCAGCACGAAGTTGCTTGAGATTGGGTTTAGGTTACATTGATGGAGAGCTGTAAAAGATAAGTTTTAATCTGCATCCAACACATGCCAAACCTGAGCGGGGAATTCTTGATGCTCACACTATATATAGGGATAATTTTACGTAAGCATGTAGAACCTCACCTGCCGGGTGTGTGGGGGAATCTGGGTGCACACTCCCGTGAATTCCACCCATTAAAATTTGTGGGTAAAAAAATCGTGACGGGTGCGTGTCCAAATTCCTGATATACTTTCCCGGCGGGCAAAGTTCCAGGCTGGGAGCGTGTGGGGAAAAAAGTGGGAAAGTTTGCTATTCTCCAACCCTGTCATCTTTCAGCAAAGCTATTTTTGTTTTGAGAGATAAATGTCTGAAAATAAAGTTTGGATTCCTGTTCAAGCCTTATGTCTATTTGACTTGAAGGTTAAACATATTAATATCACAGCTGCGCTGGAATGCATTCATATTCAGTACAACATGTTATTTCAAGAGATAAAGAACATTATTCATACTGCTAAAATTATTCAAAAGCTGAATATTTATATATATTTAATCTCTTCATTAAAATGTTTTGGGGAAATTCATGAAACTAAGCTGTGATGACTTTGTTGAACTGCTCTAATTAATCACTTTTATTATAAATTTTACCCTATTATACATTGTCAATAATTTGAGGGAGTTTATATCTACTTAATGGGGCATTTTCTCGCAGGTTAGTTCATGGAACAGCTCTGAATACCATATTCGTGTCTGCTCCACTGGTCACCAGGCTGGCTTTACCTTGTATCAGATGCTGTATGTTGAGCAGTGAAAATGTTGGCAAAAATTATTGTTGTTCTTTACGTTTACGAAATTGGTAGGGGCCCACAAGGTCGGCAATGACATGATGTCGTCCAACCATTGGAACCTCTTGTAAGACCTTAGGCCAGATGACACCGGCCCTAGGAATTTCTGTGACTTTGCAATTTGTCATTGCTTAAAATGTTTTAAGTCTGCGACAATAATGAGGTTCATTCTGTCCCTGTAGGCAGTGATGTTAGAGGCTTTGTTTACACAACAGACCAAGAAAGGCATGCTGCACATTTCATTTACTGACTAACAGGTTTCTCTCACATACAACATTCTCTGCCACTCTGTCTGATCTAAGGATCTGTGAAAATTGCATTTGTACATTTTTTTTGTGTATGTTTTTCTCCCATTCCAAGTTACTCCCCATATCTCCTCCAAGCACTGATGTTTGCTAAGGTACAGTTCCATGGATCAAAGCAGCCCTCTAGTACCTAGGCGAGAGCCTAGGCAGCGTGACTCAGTAGGCTATTCAACCACAAAGGCATCACAGGCAAGCCTGATCCTGTCCTCACCTGATGTCCACACTCGCACACTCTCCTGAAGGGCACACTCTCCTGAAGGGATCACTGCATAGTCATCAGGAGTAGGAGTCATGCATGGTTTCCCCACTCCACCCCCCCCGCCAGCACAGGTTTTCACCCCTGTGCTAAACACCTCATGTAGTTAAGAAAGGGGCGAGCTAGGCAACCAGTTTCCAGGCCGTCAACTTGTTTTCAAGGCCACCACCACTCATGTCCAGCTACTAGAAGGCGTGTAAGGATCTCACTGAAGAATCTTCGTTCAATGTTCCCTCCCTGTGTCAAGTAACTGCATTTGAAAATATAATCATCTTTAAACTGCAGCCTCAACTACCTACCATGGTTATTCTCTTACAAATAAACTTGGTATGGAAGCACTGTTGTAAAAAAAATCCCCTCACTGCCATACAGACCTGTTTCAAAAAATGAATCCCATAGCTTGCAGTAAATAACAATGGCATTTTATTGACTGCTCTTAGTGATTCTGTTAATGAAAATAAATAGGGAAAATTAGAGCTAGGTTTTCAATTTACTTGCACAGCATACACATTATCCACCAGTGAATTTTCTATTATACAAAAGAGTTTATCAAGGAAATGTTTTCAACTATCATTCTAAAAAAGTAATTAAGTTCTTTATTTAAAATGTACAAAATTCAGGATACGTAATTTGCTTCTGTGAAATATTCTTTAGTTCAAGTTGTAATTTTTCTCTTTTTCAAAACTTTTTATGAGTTTTCTGCTCAACAAGGGCAAGAGTTGTTTTTGCTGGGGAATGGAATACTCCTTTTTGGGCATCATCCAGCACTCCCAGGTGGGGTACAGCCAACTTAGTTACAGATAAAGCTACCTCTACTCTGCCCCAATGATGTGCCCGAGCGCTAATCTCAGAACACCCTCACATCCTCTATGATACCTAGGTGAGTTTTCCATTTCTCACACTAGCCATCCTCTGGTATCCATGAATTAGATTCATAAAGGTAAGTACAGAAAAGGAAGACCGATCAGCCCATCTACCTTATCCTGGCATAGAAACCTACAATCCTAAAATCACATCATCCTACTGCCTCTTAAAAGCAAATTTAGAATTATAGTAATTAAAGCACAGATGACGGGCATTTGGCCCATCGAGCCTGTGCTGGTATTCGCTCCTTAACAGAAGCATCTATTCCAATCCCATTTCCCTCCCCTTTCCCTGTGTCCTTTCATATTCTTCCTAATGAAAACATATTCAGTGCCATCAAATGCCTAATTAGGGGCTGTTTTGAGCTCGAAGCCCATGTTCACTAACTTTCTGAATTCATTTCATACATAATCCTTACAGGCAGCAGAGAGATTCGAATCCAGGTTTGGCTGCCATTTTTAAAGGGGAATCACCTTCCTGGGAAAGTGTTTGGCAAGTTTTTATTCATTTGATTGCAAGCACATAAGGAAATGCCAGAACTTACACATAAATGCTCCATTAGATCGGTTGTATGTGACCTCACTGTGAGGAAAATAGCATATAGCTGCTCAGAGTTCTTTTCCTTCCACCAAAAAAAAGGCTTGCCAAGCACAGTAGTTTACAAAAATACCCCCCACAATGGTTTGCCACATTCACCCAGCAAACAGTCGAGCCAGAAGGTGGAATAGGTGCTACAATTGACCTAGTGGCCAGGGTTAGGAAGGGGAATAACTGTCCAGTGTGCCCAGTCCTGATCACTGCATGAGTGTGGATGTCAGAAGATACCAGAATCAAGCTCTTCGTGATGTTGTTCCATGGTCAAACAACCTATCAACGCTCATTCACAAATTCACTCCGGTGAGGGCAGCTACCATCTTGGAACTGTGCCCCAGTGAGGAGTTAATGATTTCAGCTGAGGGGGTGGGAGGAGAAAATTAGTTAAAAAAAATAAAGACAGGAGTCCGTTAAAAACATGACAGCGAACAGATTTACTTATCACCCAGTGTTGTATTCATCCAGTTTAGATCTAAAAGTAGAACAGATCTGGCCTAAATTAAAGAGTTACTTTACCGTCACATTTATATCACAGGTTTGGTCTCCTGTGCATTGAATCTACCCCATTTACATCGGCGGTAGATCTCAGCGGAAAGCTTTGCAAGAGTAGTCTCCCAACACAGGGTCACACTTGCCAGGTGCACTGATCAGAGAATCCGGCACAAGGTCAGTGTGGCCAATTGGTGGTGCTTCCAATTTCCTAGTCTTTGAAATTAAGGACTGGAAGATTGCGATTGCCATAAGTCGGACATGTTGCCCTCTGCAGCTGCTTCGCCAATTCGTGCTCCCGTTGCATGAGGCTCCACCTCACAAAATCTACACTGTGAGCAATGGTGCCAACAAACAAAAACAAACTGCTTCCATCCAACTGGAGCTGCCAGTTCTAACCAGCGACAGTCTGCAAACAATTTCAAACATCGCACACAGGCTGGCCAGAAGAAGGTGGCCACTGAGACATGGCCGCATGTCTTTGGAGCTTGCATCCCTGAACTCACTGGTGTGCCTTTTCTGATGAACCAACCACTCTTTTTGACGTGCACCCTTTTTAATAAAAGAACTTAACTGTGAAAAAGGAACAAAGGAAACGTATAAAACAAAATAATAATATTGCTGCTCGTGTCCACGGCACACTCCAGTCCCTGTGGTGTCCACCGGGAATGGAAGGCCTTGAGTGTACCATTGGACACTGGGTGCTCCTTCCCCCAGGGCCACCTGGACATGGACAAGGCCAAGGCCCTGGAAGAGATGTAGGCATCCAGAGCGACCACAGGGCCGCATTAATGAACTCACTGGTATGGGATTATTAGCAGAGATCCTCATCAAAAGTTCTGAAAAGGTGACAACATTCTCAGTTACTGTTGACCCGGGTAGCCGTCTAACTTTCACAAACCCTGGAAGTTTGGTTTGAAGTGACAGAAAAACTGCTGTGTGTGGACAATATAATCCATACAATGAAGGCTAGCCTTCTTCGTACCCAGTCTGTCCGTGCTTGTGATACTAGTTTTTTTTTTCACTACACTGAATGGGGGAATTAAAAAGACTAATTCGCTCATGCCATTGCCTCAAATTTACTATGCGTCATTCTAGGTTTGGAAGATCATTCCTCCCGCCACCCACCCCCATCCCATCCCTCTAAAATACACACGCACATAATTAAAGCATGTGTGTCGACCCAAAACCCAGGGGGCTCCTGCACTGTCAGAGGCTGCGTCAAGTTAATCTGCCAACCCTACTGAAGAAGCATGGACAGAGCTGAAAAGCATGGAGGTGGAAGGGAACAATAGGTAAAGATGAGACAGCAGGGAAGCTTATGCTTATCACATGAAGGCTTTCAGGAAGTTGCAATATATGGAAATGGACTTTGATCTGGATTTCATTTTGATGCACTGTAGACAAAGGCAGAAGAAAAGATATCCCAACGGAATACAGCAGCTGTAGGGATAATATACCAGCTAACACAAGTCAATTCACAACACGTCCAGCACTCTGGTTCCTATTAAGCTGACACAATAATAACCTGACCTTGCAGGCCAGAAGATAAGGGATATGATTCTGTATGCACATATGTTTGAATAAACTAAGCCAAGTCCCATTACTCAAGGATGGCTCTTATTATGCAAATCAGACACCTGCAGACAGTGTAATTAAAATATTTATGTAATTATTCATACTGTCACACGGATTACTAACATATTGGATTAGTCACTTCTTAAAAAACCTATCTCGGAGAGATCTGTACTTCGTTTGCAAAAACAGCTGTAATGAACTTTTCCGCTCATGCATGATGGTTGTCCTGGCAACTGATCAAGGACATGCATGTTTTCCTTAGTCACCAACTGCAACAAAAAAAAATTGGAGAAGATCTTGTGGAAAGCCACCGGCAACTACACAATCACAAAAGACTTATGACCGCACGGCTTGTGTCTATTGAAGAAAAGCCAAAACAATTAGCTAGAAAAGAATGACCCAAGCCATAAAAATGTCAACCACAGGAAGGCCCATTGGCACCCTCCAGCTAGGAAAGGCCCATTCCTGTCACTTTCACTTCTCCCTTTTAGCTGTTTGGATTAGCAGAGTACAGGGTGGTCATGGAAAGTGGCTAATGATGCAACAAACGATGTGGGTTGTTATCAGCTAATCTAGTGACCTCAGTCGCATATTATACAACATGTTACTGCTGGACACTATAAACAAATTAGACACCAACATTGTATTTACTACCCAAGGTGAGGAACATTCCTTCGTCAATTTTCATTCAAAAAAATCCTATTTAATACCTATTGGGCTAAAAATTCGTGGTCACCACAAGAGTTGCTGGTGTCATTGCGGCCTCGGGTTAACGACCGCAGAAAAACGACGAAGTCCAGCGCTAACTTACCGTGTAACGCCCTCCTGGTGGCGTTAGTGCAGGCATGGCAGTCAAAGTTCCCGTCCAGGAGCCACCTTCTAGCTTCCAACACCCTCTGGAAGTAAGGCAATAGAGTTTGCTAGGCATTGTGGGAAACTACAAGGGCAATGCATTAAAAGGGTAATGCCTTAACTAATAAAAAATAAAAATGAAGTGAAAAAAATGCAGTTTTCAATCCTTACTGTCTTAAAAAAAAAGTACATTAAAAAGAAGTCCCAAATGGGAGTCATCAGCTCTTACAGCTGAATTCCCTTTCGAACCTCAAAAAATGGGAAAAGTGCTTCAGCACTAACACAAATGGCTCAGCAAACCTGGGAAGGGGCACCCAGGGTCTTGCACGCAGCACTTCAGCTCTGTCAACAGCAGGGGGTCAAAACTGCAAGAGAGGCCCTCTACCCACAGTGGCCAGGAGGCCCTCCAGGAAGAACAATGTGGGACCACATCACCAAGGCCATCATTGCCAGCAGTGTCGCCCCCGCCACGACTTGGCTCCAGTGCCCAAAGGAGCTTCATGACCTCAGGCTAGTGGTCAAGGTCAGTGAATGCATCTTCAAAAGTTGTCTCCTACCAACTCTACCACTAGCCTCACACATTGCTCCATGCATGACTCCCACCCACCCCAGCCCCCAAAATCACTCATATGCCAACAATCTGTATCAATCATGAGGCACACCTCCCATTCCTAGCTTCACCCCACCCTCTTGGAGGAGACGGTGCAGGCCATTCTTGGCGGGGGCATGGCTGAGCCCTTGGCCAGCGGCGGGGCAGAAAGGATACAAGATGCTGGTATCCTCATACGTTATCCTCCTTCTGGCATGCACCTTTTGCTTTCCCGCCCTCTCCTCATTACAACTCCACCTTTGTGCCATCCTTATTTCACACACCCAAGAAATGCAGCCTGCCCAGCCAGTGGTTGACCATGGGGAGGGGGAGGAGGAGGAGAGGAGAGGGAGAGGGAGGAGAAGGAGGAGAAGAAACACCGTCACTCGATTTGACACTCCCAGCCACCAGCTCCTCAAGGTTGACCAGCAAGGCCATTTGCAGTGTCCCACACTGAAAGTCAGCAGCCTTCCACCAGCCATGCTGCAGCCACTGGGGTAGCACTGCGTTACATCACTAGGATGGGCAAAGGCACAAACAAGACAGTCACTAAGGGAATGCATAAGGGTGATGAGTTGATTTCTTGATCTCATATTGGATGAACAGATGTATAAAGTTGGATTGGAAAGTTTGTTTTGTGGCGGCTTTTATTTCAGCATCGTGGCCAAGACGATACTGCGATGGTCAGTAACAGAGGGAAGGTAAGGTGTAGGGCTAATGTTGAAAGGGGAATTGGGATTGTGGTCACTGGTACCATTGCATCCCAGGTATCCCAGCCAGAAAGGGGCTGTCTGGGTTGCATCCTTCCTTCTGCTTCCTCCTCTTCTGCTTCCTCCTCTTTCCTCTGCGAGCGGATGCTGTAAATCTGAAATTACAGCATAAAATTCTGGAAATACTCAGCAGGTCAGGTAGCATTTTGACCAGAGATGTGAACTCTGTTTCTCGCTCCACGGATATTGCCTGACCTGCTGAGTATTTGCAGCATTTTCTGTCTTCTGAGAGGTCTTCCTTAACCATCAGAGGCCTTGAAAGCGTCCGGCAGCACTGCCTGCACACTTTAAAAACTTGTAACATCTATTGCAGCAAGCCACTACTTCAATAAAATCAAAAAAAATAGTCCAAAGGCTTAAATGCAAATTTACCTGAAAGATGTGTGTGTCCCTTTAAGAGGTGCAGACAGCGCCTCTCTGAGTCTGCTGCACACTAGGTTTACATGGCGAGCTCAGGACCCAGCGCGGAACTCAGTGTAAAGGTCCAAGTTCGCCGTGTTGACGTTGTGTGTCACCTCTCCCTCATTTTAATTTGTAGGGCTATCACTCTTACCGGCAACGCTGCTGGGCCTGGGAAAATGGAGGAGGCCGCAGGACCTGCCACCAGCTGGCAAAAGGGCGGCAGCCGCCCTCTTTTTGCTATTTTATGGTGGCGTAAAGCCTCGAATTTTTAGCCCGTAGAATATTATTATATTTCATGGCCTGCCCAACCTCTTAATGGAGAGATGTTGTGTTGTTCATGGAAACTAAAGAGGGGAAGGAAATAAATAACAACGGATCTGATATTCAGATACTGCTGGAACTGAGGCCGAGCATAACTTCCGCCCACCTTCAGGGAGTGATGCTGAATGGTGTAAATGGCAGGGTCAGCTAATTTACAAAGCGGAGGCATGCTGACAATGTTCCCTCTAAGCTGTGCACGTGTGCGGTCATGTAGTAATCTGCAAGGTCCCGCGCAGGCCGCTCACAAGCTTTTACATTGGAAATTTCGCGCCGTGCAGATATTTAAAGAAACTGGCCACCTAGAACATAGTGCAGCTTACAGAGAACGTTGCATGCAGATTGTATATGGGGAGAGGGAATGGAATATTGTGCATGAGCAGGAGTTAGGCCCCAAATGGACCATGAAGAGAGGGAGCTGGAAATTACCTGGAACATTAGGGGAGTAGGGTAGTGAAGAGATTGTGGGGGTGGAGGGGGGGGGGGGCGGCAGGAGAGGAGTTGTGAGTAAGGTCAGAGATCTCGGGACCGGGAGCAGCGGTGATATTGGTAAGTACTTACCTTTCTTTTTTTTTACTTACGTGGTGTTTAGCTTTGGTTTTCCCGGAGGCAATCAGCACTGGTGCTGGCTGCTGTAGTGTATGTGCTTTAAGTCAGAACTACTTTTTACAGCTCCTGTATACTGTAGTACCGGCAATGACCACACCGGTCTATAAGCTGTGCGCATGCCTCTGTACCCCAGTCTAGAGATTACCCTCCTCCAGTAAAGACCTGTTATTTGTTTATGTACAGCATCCGTGTAATTATTTATCCACTGAACCACGGATCTAACAGTGGCGACGAGTGTTGATGCGAATCTACCTGCAACATTAAAAAAAATAAAAAATAGTCGAGTCCAGGAACACGGGCGTCGACCGCGAGCAACCGCCCAGCAGTCAGGCAGAGATCCAACTTCACTGGGGAGGCTGTGGAGAGCCAGGCTTGGTTCCCCAGCCACAACGAGCAGTAAGAGACCGACGACAGGTCCAGAGCAGACCCTTCCCGAGCAGCGGCGGCTGGAGCCGACTGACGGCAGAGAGAGAGAGCCGGGCAGCGTCGACGGGGTAAGAAAGAGGGTGAAGAGAGCAGGGCGCAGCCGGGGGTTGATCACCGAGCGGCGTCGAGGAAAAATACTGCAAACCGGAGAGAGAGAGGGTAAGAAACAGCCGGGTTCTAGACTGAGCGGCGTCGACAAATATCAAGAGAAGAACGTGCAGAGCACAGCCAGGGATCACGGGCTGATCAGGGTCCACGGGGCGAAGCAAGGGGAGACGCCATTGAGCCGCGGAGAAGAAGGAAGAGCGCGGGAGACGCCATTTTGCAAAGCCGCAGCAGAGAAGACGGGCGAGCGCGGGAAGGAAGGAAAGCGCGGGAGACGCCATTTTGTGCCAGCGGAGAAGAAGGGGAAGCGCGGGAGGCGCCATTGGTGATAGTTAACGCACAACCAAGGATGCCGAAGAGTGGCAGTATCTCTACGTTCGACAATGAAGTCGAAGATTGGGCGACATATGTGGAACGTATTGAGGTGTACTGCAGGGCGAATGAAGTGCCAGATGCTTAAAAAGCACTGGTTCTGTTAAATTCCATGGGTGCAAAAACTTATGGGTTACTGCGAAATCTAATAATCCCAGAGAAGCCGGTAAACAAGAATTTTGAAAGCATAGTAGAAAACCTACAGGACCACTTAAACCCCACACCGCTGCTGATAGCAGAACGATTTAAGTTCCATAAAAGGAACCAACACAAAGATGAAAGCAATGCTGAGTACCTAATGGAACTGCGCAAGCTATCGAAATACTGCCAGTTTGGAGCGGGACTAGCAGACACGTTAAGGGACAAGTTTGTGTGTGGGCTACAAAGTGAAGGAACCCAGAAACGGCTTCTATCAGAAAAGGACCTTACGCTGGACAAAGCTTTCAGTATGGCAGTATCACACGAAGCAGCCGCAAGGGGCGCTGCAGAGATACAACGGAGACCGCAAGAATATTGCACCAACGAAATGACCAATGGAACAGGGAAGTGCTATCGCTGTGGCAGAACAACACATGACCAGAAAGATTGTTGGTTCAAGGACCAAGTGTGCAGACAGTGTGGGAAAGCAGGACACATAGCAAGAGTCTGCAGGGTCTGGGAAGAAAACCAACAGTAAGAAATCTCCACAGGAGAAGTACAAAAAGGTACACCAGGTGATGGACAGTGGTTCAGACGAACAGAAAAGTGACACAGACTCTGGAAGCAAGGAGCTGGGTTGTCTGAAACGACATAATGTAACCGAAATGGAGGATCACCAGACTATCTGGGTTACACGCAAGATAGACGGAGTCCAAGTGGAAATGGAATTGGACACAGGGTCAGCTCTAACAGTCATAAATCAAAGAGACTACAAGCGGCTATTTTCACACATACCCTTGAAAGCTACAGAGATTGTCTTGAAGACGTATACGGGGCAAAAAGTCTACCCCAAAGGGAAAATAAGGGTGAAAGTGACATATAAAGGTCAGGAAATACCTAAAATGGATATATATGTATTGCCAAATGGAGGACCACCACTGCTAGGACGTGAATGGATCCGGAAGATACATTTAGATTGGCATTCCATACAGGCACTGAAGGTGGAGGCCAAAAAGGATGACGACGTCACACCTGGACGACTGTCAAAAATGCTAACTGACGCAAAAGAAGTGTTCCAGGAGGGACTAGGAACACTGAAAGGAATAACAGCAACAATTAAAATAGAGGATAATGCAAGCCCAAAGTTTCTGAAGGCCAGACCAGTGCCTTATGCGATCAGACCAGCGGTTGAAGCTGAGCTGGAAGGGTTGGAACGTTCAGGAGTACTGTCCAAAGTGGACTGGAGCGAGTGGGCTACACCCATCGTTCCTGTAATGAAGAGGTCGTTGAGTAATACGCCTGGGGAACCAAAGAAGGTCCGCATCTGTGGGGATTTTAAGGTGACAGTGAACCCAGTCCTTCACACGGTGCAATATCCGCTTCCACGAATTGAGGATATTTTCGCCTCGCTATCTGGTGGTAAACGCTTCACCAAAATTGATCTAGCCCAGGCTTACTTGCAAATGGAGGTAGAAGAAGCTTCGAAACATTACCTTACGATCAACACCCATAAAGGTCTCTATCAATACAACCGGCTGGTGTTTGGAGTAGCCTCGGCTCCGGCTATCTGGCAAAGGGCGATGGATCAGGTCCTGCAAGGGATTCCAGGGACCCAGTGTTATTTGGACGACATCTTGGTCACGGGCGAAAATGACGGTGATCACCTCGCTAACTTGGAGAAGGTGCTCGCCAGATTAAAGGAATATGGGCTATGAGCTAATCGCCACAAGTGCGAGTTTTTCCAGAAACAGATCTCGTATTGCGGCCACGCCATCGATGAAGAGGGGTTACATAAGTCCCCTGACAAGATAGAGGCAGTAGTCAAGGCTCCAGCACCGGAAAATGTGTCACAACTGAGGTCGTTCCTCGGGCTGGTAAACTATTACCACAAGTTCTTACCATATTTGTCTACGGTATTACACCCGCTGAACACCCTACTGCAAACAGGGGTACCATGGAAGTGGGATGACGAACGTAGACGAGCTTTCCAGAAGTGTAAAGAATTGATCACATCTAAAGAGGTGTTGGCCCATTTCAACCCAGCACTACCAATTCGTTTGGCATGTGATGCATCACCCTACGGCATTGGAGCGGTGCTGTCGCACAAATTCCCAGACGGGTTGGAGAGGCCAGTAGCCTTTGCGTCTCGGTCACTAACCTCAGCCGAGTGCAACTACGCCCAGATTGACAGGGAGGCCCTCAGCCTAGTATGGGGAGCAGAAAAATTCAACCACTATCTGCATGGACAGAAGTTCACCTTGCTGACTGACCACCAACCACTTGTCTCCATCTTTAATCCTAAGAAGGGCGTGCCAGTAATGACTGCACAGCGGTTACAAAGATGGTCCCTGTTCCTAGGGGCGAATCAATATGAAATAGAATATAAAGGCACGAGACAGCATGGGAACGCTGATGGGCTATCGCGCCTGCCACTGCCTACTGTGGAGGAAGCACCAGCAGTGGACCCTATCGAGATATTTTATTCGTCGATAATTGAACAATTGCCAGTAACAAGCGCGGATATAGAGAAGGAGACCCGCAATGATCCGACGCTGTCACGGGTATATGAATTGACGGTGAGGGGATGGCCAACACATGGCGACTCACTGTTGCCAGCATTCTCATCCAGAAGAGAACAGCTGTCAGTATGCCAGGGGACAGTGATGTGTGGATCCAGAGTGGTGATTCCACCCAAGTTAAGGGAGAGAGTGCTAAATGAGCTACATGAAGGTCATCTGGGGGGAGTGAAAATGAAAAGCCTAGCTAGGGCTTATGTGTGGTGGCCGGCAATCGATCAACAAATCGAAGACCTAACTAAGAGCTGCTTAGGATGCCAGAAGGTCCAAAATGCACCACCACATGCCCCTCTACACCCATGGGAGTGGCCCTCCTCTCCATGGCAACGGGTGCACATTGATTTCGCTGGTCCATTCATGGACTCAATGTTCTTAATAGCAGTGGATGCTCATTCAAAGTGGCCTGAGGTGATAAAGATGTCTTCAACCACTACAGAGAAAACGATTGCAGTCCTATGGACCATATTTGCCAGAAACGGGTTGCCAGAGCAGATCTGCTCTGATAATGGACCACAGTTTGTGTCCGACGAGTTCCAAAAATTCATGAAAAGGAATGGGGTAAGGCATTACACATCCGCCCCGTATCATCCAGCCACCAATGGATTGGCTGAGAGGTTCGTACAAACCTTTAAGAAGGCGATAAAGGCCATGTGCGACGAGGAAATTCCACTACAGCATAAGATGGACAATTTCTTATTAGCCTACCGAAACGCGACACATGCAGTTACCAACCAGACCCCGGCCATGATGTTCTTTAACCGAAGGTTGAGATCTCGTCTGGACTTGCTCAGACCAAATGTGCGAAGAAATGTTGAGGACAAACAATTCCAGCACATCAACGAGAAGCCGACAAGGAGCTTCAATGTAGGGCAACCAGTCTTGGCCCTGGACTATCGAACAGAGAAGTGGCAACCCGGAACGATATGTACAAGGCAGGGGCCATTAATGTACACAGTGGATGTCGGGGAGAACATTGTTAGACGCCACGTCGATCAGATCTTAGCATCACAGGAATGCGTCAACCCCATGTCTCGAGTACCTGGGGATGAACCCGACATACCGGTAGTATCTACTTCAGACCCGGTAGCAGTGGAACCCAATGAACTACCTGATGAAAGGGGGTCAGAATTGCCTCTGCACCAAGAACAAGAACCTCCGGAAAGGCACTATCCCGAAAGGGTCAGGAAGCCGCCCCAAAGACTGAATCTATAAATGGACTTTTTTTATTGAATGTACATGTAAAAATGTAATTGTTATTTGAATATTAAGGGGGTATTATTAATCTAAAAAGGGAGTAATTGTAGTGTATGTGCTTTAAGTCAGAACTACTTTTTACAGCTCCTGTATACTGTAGTACCGGCAGTGACCACACCGGTATATAAGCTGTGCGCATGCCCCTGTACCCCAGTCTAGAGATTACCCTCCTCCAGTAAAGACTTGTTATTTGTTTATGTACAGCATCCGTGTAATTATTTATCCACTGAACCACTAACAGCTACCTCAGGCGCAAACCAAAGTTGCAGCAGGGATCAGAAGCCAACATTAGACCTGCATATGCAAATGACCTAATGCCTGCTTCAGATGTGGGTAAAGGATGCCTCTTGTTTGGCCTTTACCAAAATGGTGTTCAGCATGGCCTGCACCAGAAGTGTGTACGTGCGGCGCGGATGTCATTTTGGACACAAAACAGCACCCGTAGCACCGAAAAAACGGATGCTACGGAACCAAATTTCTAGCCCATGGCTGTCCATGGGGAAGTGGATATACTGACTTGCTTAAACAAACATTGCCTGTGTGACTTGCTTTATGCATCTGTGCACGGCCGATGGCTAATGTTAGTGATTTCTACAGTACCAACCTAGAATGACCTAATAGCATAAAAGTTCAGGGTCAGTTGACCTTTAAAGCTAGAAGCAGCATGGCGGGCTGTGGTAGAGGTGGGCTATAGGTCAGGCTGCAGCATGTGGCACAACTAGAGGTAGAGACATCTTGGTCTGTATATGTTGATGTCGGGGTACCAGTGGGTGGATGCCACACACCTCCGTTATTGTCTGACCAGGCTGGCATCCCACCATTGCTTCTCTTCTCATTCCTCCAAAAACAAGATAGAGGAGAATTCCCAATCAGAAATGCATTGTGCCTTGTGTGCAATAGGTGGAGAGAATGGCAGCTCCCACAACAAAGGGCACAAAGGGAACTGAGTAAGCAGCTGTCAACAGCAAAAAGAAGAAAAGCACTAACATTTTCTGTAGTTCCTTAGAAAGTGTCTGCTGGGTTCTTTACATCAACTTCTCCTTTTTCTTTAGCACCT
This sequence comes from Somniosus microcephalus, assembly GCF_052327205.1. Lineage (NCBI taxonomy): Eukaryota > Metazoa > Chordata > Chondrichthyes > Squaliformes > Somniosidae > Somniosus > Somniosus microcephalus. The sequence goes on from NC_140988.1 coordinate 111,528,745, forward strand.
AGCAACCCTGAATGCCCATTTTATATGGATCCCCAGTGGATTTCCCTCCAATCCATCCTTTCCCTGGGCAACTATAGGAAAAATGGTAGTAGGATCCAGGAAGCAGCAACAACCTGAGGTGCTCCCATGGAGGGAGAGGGTCTTGTAGCGCCTTCCATTGCGCCTCCAACACTTACCTGTTGAGGGCCCAAGTTCAGTCGAGGACTTCAGTGGGACATGGATTCCGATCTTTGGCGCTTCTGCATCCTCACTGCACCACCTTTGGGATTATCCTCTTTGCACTGGTGGGCTCCTTCCTGGAAATGCCAATCCCGCGGGAAGTTGTGGGAGAATTCGAAGGGGTGGGTGGAAATCCCGCCCTGTCAAAACTGCACTCCGAAGAGGAGAATCACATCCATGAAATCAGTATGTTATTGTCACCTTATTTGAATGCGCCCACCCATTTTAGGCCAAGCGTTATTGTTGGAAACTACTGGAAAATGGGGCAAAAGTAACACAGAAATTCCAGCCTTGAGCACCGGCAGGTTGTTTAACAGTAGAAGGCATCACTACTGACCCCAAACCTGTTCTCACCAGGCTTGCATGTTTCCAGCAGGGCTTGTAGATTTTTATCCTTCTCAAAGCAAGTGGCATTGAGACCAATTGTAGCACCTACAATCTCTCATTGTTTAACTTGGCTAACTCACCAGGGGACCTTCCTGCTTTGTATGACTTAGTGCACTTACCAACTGGAGCATTTGGACACCCATCACCACTGATCTTAAGAGAACTAATAACCAGGCTTAGAAACAAGCCATAAAATGATAAGGTAAAAACAGTGCTCCATGTTTCAACAAATGATCCTGCTGCAAAACCACTTGAGGGGTTAGCAGAGAATACCAACAAAGAAAGAAGTTGGCTTTTAAAGTTTAACTTAACTTCCTCAGCAAATGTTTTGAATGTGGTGACTCAGATAACATGCTGAGAGGGATTTAGAAGTGCAGCTCACGCATCAAGTAATTACACTAGCGTTTGTGTTCACATAAAATAAAAAGCAGAAGATGCTGGGAATACACAGCATCGACAATTGATTTTTTGGTGTGTAACCCTTCATCAGAGCATGTCAACTGCAAAGTAAATTTACAGCAGATATATAAGGAAAACATATTTAGGTTTAGGTTTAGCAAAAAGTGAGAGAAAAACATCATCAGGGCAAATGGACAGGGTGAGGACAGTTACCCAAATAAGAGGTCTGTACACGAATGCACATAGCTTTAGAAGCACAAATTCAGCTTCAAGGGTATGATGTAGTAGCCATTAGCTGGCATGTCTGAGAGCTAAATAGTCCAGGCTATATTGAAACTTGAGAAAGGAGGAAGAGTAGATAAAAGACACAATTATAGCCAGCAGAAAGAAAGGATTTTAGTAAGGGTGATTAGGCAGTGGTAACACTATAAGCAGCGTTAAGCAACAGTAAAGGATGCAAGACTGGTGGGATTAGTCTACATACCTCCTGGCAGTAGTGATGTAGTGGGAGGACGTATAAATACGGAGATCAGGGAAGCATGTAGCAGAAACAATGTAATTAAAATGGGAGATTTTAATTTTCAGACAGACTGAAAGAAGCAGAGCAGTTCAAGTAGTAAGCAGTGGGATGTATTCAAAGAAGCTTTTGATGGAAAGAATATGGGGTTTGAGCTCATCTCACCAAGGTTGTGCACCGCCAGGCTCAGCCGAAGTGAGTACTCAGGGAATCGGTGCTAGAACGCAGAGCTTTTGGCAGGAGATGAACAGGACAGTTTTGATCTTGCCAATGTTAAGTCAGAGGAAGTTCTGACTCTTCCACAATTCGATGTTGGATAAGCAATGATGTTAGACAAAGGTTGGGGTTAATTTCCACAGGGATTTCTTCCACTCGTCCATTACTTTGATGAAAAGGCCATGGAAGCCCCCCCAAAAAATGGCATAAATGCCCTTTATCAGTCCTGGGACTTGGGATGGGGTCGGCAGCCATGGATTTGGGTGGAAAGGAGTTCTGAAAGTGGAGTTGAAAACCCAGGAATTTCAGGCCCTATGATTCTAAGTAAGCATATAATCAATTATGATGGTAGATAACATTATTAGGCTGCCAGACTGCACAGGGAAAACAACGGAATTATGGCCCTTGGAACCGCCTATGGAATTTCATCCCCCTTGAGCTAGCTATTTAATCCATGATGGGGGCATGGGAGGGGAGGAGCAGCATTATCTATCTGTACAGTGATGATCAAAATTGTTATTGTAGAAATGGATGAACCAACCCTCCTGAGGACATCCTCCCCATGCACCTCTTGGATGAGCAAGAATTTGATTGTATTTGTTTACCAGCATCCCATGGAGATACTCTATCATGCTACCAATAGCATTTTACAATCCATTACATTTACTATGCATGCTCAGGAAGAGAGCACAATTCATTTTTTTTCTACCTATTTAGACAAAACAAATGTTCTACATTCTCATGTTAATATTTCAATCCATCTAGACCCTACAAGTAGCACTCACACTGGTTATGGACCCAGGAGGGCTTCTACTGCTCCGCCACCATACTTAGGCTCTGCTGCCGGAACTTCAACCAAAGAAGCCTCGAGGAGATTCACCCAGCCCCCTGCCTCCAAAGAGCATCAGAGCAGCTCACTGGATTGGATGGACTGGAAGAATGTGGGAGAACACACACTGAAACTATCTCACTATAATGCCCAGGCAGTAAAGACCAAAATCTACTCGATGATTATTTTTTATCTTTACATTGATTTATTTTACTGCCTACTCTCTTCTAATTGTGCGGGTCTTGAAGAAGTTTGTTTTTTCTCTTTCTCGGTTCTGATGAAGGCTTCCACCCAAAAATTAACTTATCTTTCTCGTTTAGATGCTGACTGATTTCCTGTGCATTTCCGGTTTGTTCTGTTCCCATGTAAGGTAGGTGAGCTCAGTCCCAGTAAGGCTTCTTCAGTCAACTATTTTTTCAGCAACCTATTCAGGATAACCATCGCTCTAAGAAGTGCTTGAGTAGCAGTTTTGCAATGTAAAATCTCCCCTTTTCTTTAGTACACCATAAGCCTAGGCTGACACTCCAGTGCCGTGCTGAGGGAGTGCTGCACTGTCAGAGGTGTCGTCTTTCAGATGAGACGTTAAACCAAACCCTGTCTGCGCTCTCAGATGGATGTGAAAGATTCCATGGCACTATTTTGAAAAAGAGCAGGGGCGTTCTCCCCAGTGTCCTGGCTAATATTTATCCTTCAACCAACATCACTAAAACAGATTATCTGGTCATTATCACATTACTGCTTGTGGGACCTTGCTGTGTGCAAATTGACTGCCACATTTCCTACATTACAACAGTGACTACACTTCAAAAGTACTTCATTGGCTGTGAAGCACTTTGGGACGTCCTGAGGTTGTGAAAAGCGCTATATAAAATGCATGTCCTTTTTTTAGAAACATAGAAGATAGGAGCAGGAGTAGGCCATTCGGCCCCTCGAGCCTGCTCCGCCATTCAATGAGATCATGGCTGATCATCCAAATTCAGTACCCTGTCCCTGCCTTCTCCCCATATCCCTTGATCCCTTTAGCCTTAAGAAATATATCCAACTCCTTCTTGAATATATTTAATGAACTGGCCTCCACTGCCCTCTGTGGCAGAGAATTCCACAGGTTCACCACTCTCTGGGTGAAGAAATTCCTCCTCATCTCAGTCCTAAATGGCTTACCCCTTATCCTTAGATTATGACCCCTAGTTCTGGACTCCCCGGCCATCGGGAACATCCTTCCTGCATCTAGTCTGTCCAGGCCTGACAGAATTTTATAGGTTTCGATGAGATCCCCTCTCAATCTTCTAAACTCCAGTGAGTATAAGCCCATTCGACACAATCTCTCCTCATACGTCATTCCTGCCATCCCAGGTATCAGCCTGGTGAATCTTCGCTGCACTCCTTCCATGGCAAGAACATCCTTCCTCAGATAAGGCGACCAAAACTGCACACAATACTCAAGGTGCGGTCTCACCAAGGCCCTGTACAACTGCAGCAAGACATCCTTGTTCCTGTACTCGAACCCTCTCGCTATGAAGGCCAACATACCATTTGCCTTCTTAACTGCCTGCTGCACCTGCATGCTTACATTCAGCGACTGGTGCACAAGAACACCCAGGTCTCTTTGCACTTCCCCTTCTCCCAATCTACTGTCATTCAAATAATAATCTGCCTTCCTGTTTTTGCCACCAAAGTGGATAACCTCACATTTATCCACATTATACTGCATCTGCCATGTTTCTGCCCAATCACCCAACCTGTCCAAATCGTACTCCTCACGACATCCTCCTCACAGCACACCCTCCCACCCAGCTTTGTGTCGTCTGCAAATTTGGAGATATTACATCCAATTCCCTTGTCCAGATCATTAATATATATCGTGAACAGCTGGGGTCCTAGGACCGATCCCTGCGGTACCCCACTAGTCACTGCCTGCCACTCTGAAAACGACCCGTTTATTCCAACTCTTTGCTTTCTATCTGCCAACCAGTTCTCTATCCAAGTCAATACCTTGCCCCCAAGCCCATGTGCCTTAATTTTGCATGCTAATCTCTTATGCGGGACCTTATCGAAAGCCTTCTGAAAGTCCAAATACACCACATCCACTGGTTCTCCCTTATCTATTTTACCAGTTACATCCTCAAAAAATTCCAGTAGATTAGTCAAGCACGATTTATCTTTTGTAAATCCATGTTGACTTTGTCCGATCCTGTCACTGCTTTCCAAGTGCTCTGCTATTACATCTTTTATAATGGACTCTAGCATTTTCCCCACCACCGATGTCAGGCTTACCAGTCTATAATTCCCTGCTTTTTCTCTACCAACTTTTTTGAATAGTGGGGTAACATTAGCTACCCTCCAATCCATGGGTACTGTTCCAGAGTCTGTCGAGTTCTGGAAGATGACCAGCAATGCATCTACTATCTCCAGGGCCACTTCCTTAAGTACCCTAGGATGTTGATTATCAGGCCCTGAGGATTTATCGGCCTTCAATCCAGTCAACTTCCCCAACACCATTTCCTTACAAATACTAATTTCTTTCAGTTCCTCCCTCTCATTAGCCCCTATGTTCCCCGACATCTCTGGGAGGTTATTTGTGTCCTCCTTTGTGAAGACAGAACCAAAATATGTATTTAATCTAATGAAGACAGATGTGTTATATACATTGTTCACATTCTGTTATGTTTTAACAGATTGTTTATCTGAGGGAGAAAAGAACTGAAATGAGAAACAATTGTTTTCTCCCAAATTAAACATGAAGGCCACATCCCAGCCAGGATGTGCCTGCCTGGGACCTCCACTGCTGACCGTGCCAAAGTTTGTTGGATCAGTGAGAGGTTTCTTTACTCGAATGTCAATGGCAGGCACCCACCCAAGATGTTGTGCAACCTGCATTAAATTGTCCCTTTCCCAGAAATAAGCTGTGCGGCAACAATTCTTGGTGTAAAATGGTGTGATTATATGTGACTTCAGGACTCCAGAAGAAAATGATTAATTACTTCACAGAGCTAGAGTACTAGATCTTCATAAGCAAAAGGTTTCAGAATGACTAAAGACTTTGATGTAATGTGCAACCACAACATATATGTTACATTGGTTCAATCCCACAGCCCTATTTGTAACAATTAGGTAATTGTACAGCAATGCATTGTGGTCGCACAAGGCAAAGCTTCGGGTAGCTCTGGCTTGGAGCAATCATTATTCAAACATGATATTTCACAGCTAGGAGGAAACATGTCAGTCAACTGAAGCACCGTTCCTGCCCAGCCACAGGTTTAACTAAAGGCAGTAGTACTGTGCAATTCAACCACTGTGACCAAAGTAGTACTCTAAAGAGATGGGAGGATCTCGTGTATGGTTCTCACACATTGGATTTCCAAGAATCGCCCGGTGATAGAAGGAAATGAGACAGCTCAAATGAGGAAAGTTTTACCAACTTCACATTGCATGGATTTGAATGAGTTCAAACAAGCTCAGTCACTGATGCTTTGAAAATGTGTGGGCTCTGCTCCATGTGGCAGCATTATAAATAGAATCTATGGGAACAAATTTAGATTCATTCATAAGATACTGCAGCAACTACCCCAGTGGCATGGCCCTTTAGTAAAAGATGTCTGACTTAACTCACAGCAGTGAAAAATGCTTTCAGTCAATCCCATTGCAAAATCTCAACTTTGAAATGAGTTGCCTTACAGTACAATACACTGTTTATAGGACAACTGACCTGAGGGATAATGCCTCATTGTTCAGTAACTAAGCTTATGAACATTAATAACACAGAAACTCTCATGAGCCTTTCCCTGCTAAAGTGTCCAATTTCAATTAATTCTTTCCCATCCATATGTAGCATACTTTGAATATTGATGTGGCTGGGGCTGCAAAATGTAAACTGCAGCCTATTTTTTTAAAATCTTTTAATTAGAATATATTAATACATTTTGAAATTCCAGCAAGAGTAACATCAGATTGGTTTTACACATGGACAGTGAGAACAAATTAAAACCACATGCCGTGGCCACAGAAAGTCTCTTCTGAGTGTCAATTGTTTGAGGAGCACAAAAGTAAGATTTTATTAATACTGCTATAGTACTGGCCCCTGTAAACATTGCTCTCTTCTTCCTTCTAAATTCTGCCCTACATTCTTCCTCCTCCCTGCATCCACGCAGCTTCAGCACGGTTTCCTACTTTAATCCATTCTTTTTGAGGAACTCAAAACTATGGAGCTCCTTATCACCCTCAGGCTTCATTTCCTCCAACGGGGTTTCAAGCCCAATCTTGAATTTCCTAACCACTACTTGATTTACCTAATCTTCTGTTATACTCTCTTCAACCTTGGTGGTAATCTCACAATAGACCTTCGCCCTTCAAATAGTTTCCTCAGTAAAAAAACAAGATGGTTCAATTGGTATTAATCCACATAATATGAGTAAAATTTGGAATTGAAAGGATTGTTCCAAATTTCTCTGCACTAGGGACCATATGTGCTGTATGAGAAAAAGATTAGCTTTTGCAGTATGACATTTAGGTTGCACCAATGAATAGGCAGTGGCCAAAGAACCTTCAAATGTGAACTCCATTTTACAGTGACATCTGTGGGTAAACTCCTATTGCAAAACCTCATTGAAGCATAGCTAGGACCAGAGACTCGAGTTAAAAAAAAGGATCCCCAACTGTGCGGTTTCTTCATCTGAACCTGAAAAATACTACAGGTTAGTTTTTGTGTTAATGGTTGGGTGATTCCAAACATCTCTTTATTTAAGATTGGTTACACCCACATGTTTATGTAAAAGAAAACCTTGACACACTGGGACATATTTCCATCTGTGTACGGTTTCTTGTGTCTTCTCAAAACATTTAATGAAACATGGTGGTTGTTACTGTAGCATGAAAAGGGAGTCTATTCGCGGAGTGTTTTCTGGTTTCCACTAGTAGTTTATGAGGAGAGGATGCATCCAACTCCCTTGTATATTAAGGAAGTATCAGATATCCCATTGTTATCAGTGTAATGTAACATAGGTGTCACCCTTGGCTCGGTGGTAGCATTCTTGCCTCTGAGTCAGTGATTGTGGGTTCAAGCCCCACTCCAGAGACTTGAGCACATAATCCAGGTTGACACTTCAGTGTAGTACTGAGGGAGTGCTGCACTGTTGGAGATGCAGTCTTTCAGAAGCAATGTTGAATCAACCCCTGTCCACCTTCTCAGGTGGATGTAAAAGATCTATGGTACTATTCAAAGAAGTACTCCCAGTGTCCTCGTCAACATTTATCTCTCGATCAACATCACTAAAACAGATTATGAAGTCATTTAACTCATTGTTGTTTGTGGGACCTTATATTACGGCAATAACTATGTTTGACACATGTTGAGGCTGTGAAAATCGAAGGTCTAAATTCATCTAATTGCTGATCCACAACTGGCAGACCTGTAATATGGAATAACTCCAACTGGCAGGACAGCACAAGCACTGGCACAGTCTGTTGAGTGCTGTGGACACAGGCCCAAGACCCAACAACAGCTTGACATTTGATCTGTTCTTTGTTAAGGTGGATGGCCCAACTCTGAAACAATGGTGTTCTTTCTTACCCTCTCAGAAGCATGCCACCTTTTAAGCTTCTCTAGAACCGGGCAATGGGAGCAAGAAGGAGGTGCACAGTTCTGCCTAACTCATAATGAAGAACTGGGAGGTGAGTGACTCGAACAATCAGAGGGACAAAAAAGGGTAAATGCAGAATAAACACTATTCATAACAAGGAGTTGTCCATTCCAACACCAGTTTGAGTGCTTGCACACGTGAAATAGCATAATAGCCTCAGGCTGGTCGAGCTAGGGTCTAAAAACAAGCAGTATTTAACTTACTCACTGTAAAATGTAACATGACACAATTGTGAACTCCCACTGGCAGAATCCGTACACCTCAAGTTTGATCATCTCTGCCCATTGATCATTCTTATTGCATCCCAGCACTGAGGAGCTTGCACTCCATTTACTGTCGGTCAGAGAAACACTTCACTCTGAATTACTTACTGAGGGAACATGCAAACTTTTTTTATTTTTGACATGAGGAAAGATTATACGGTTTGACAATAAATTCAGAATTATGCACTGTTTTTTCCTGTAAGTGCAGCAGGGCAATTTCCTCTTATTGCTGCACTATATTTAGTATTAAAAAGTACTTTAAAAAATGATGAATGACCAGATAGTCCGTGCTTACAATAATAATCGTCTTCTTTAATAATGGACCAAACAAATTACATTTAAAAATGTAGTGAGAGGGCATTGTGCAGTCTCATCAGAAATCTGTCATGCAGACAGGGAATGCAGCATAGCTCGATTGCCAAAATCCTTACACCGAGATAGCGGTGGAGGAGGCTTTCCAGAAACAACTCAGGGGGGAGGGGTGGGGTAATTTTCTGATTCTGCACTGCTGGCAGAGATCCTCGCCCACCTGCCACCCACATCAGGGAACTGTGTATGTGCTGCCCACAACCGTACCATCCAAATGGATGGAAAATCATGGGCAGAGCACCCACACTTTCCTGAGGGGCATGACTGGTGGGCAAGGCTCCTCAAACTCACAAAATTTGTCCTACTGTATACATTTCACTTAGAACACTAGGGGTATCATATTCATTTGAGGAATGATGTTAAAGGATAGAATATCCTGATGTACTCTAGGGGAATCAAGGGATATGGAGATCGGGTGGGAAAGTGGAGTTGAGGTCGATGATCAGCCATGATCTTATTGAATGGTGGAGCAGGCACGAGGGGCCGTATGGCCTACTCCGGCTCTTATTTCTTATGTTCTTACAACAATGCATTGTGGTCGCAAGGCTTCGGTGAACTCTGGGTTGCAATGCACTGCAATAACAATAACTTCAATTGATCTGGAGAGTATTTGGTATTAAACAGATTCCACCCTTTGACTATACACAGCAGCTTGCGCCATCAGCATTTATTCAGCAAAAGTCATCATCTTCATCCTCAACAACCACCACCACCAACGTGCATTTACAGAGCCCCTTTAACGTAGGAAAACATCCCAAGGCACTTCACAGCGGCATAATCAGACAAAACTGGACACCGAGCCAAAGAAGGAGATAATAGGAGGGGTGACAGAGTTCTGTTTTAAGGAGGGTCTTAAAGGAGAGGGAAATGGAGAGGTGGAGGGGTTCAAGAAGGGAAATCCAGAGCGCTGCATGGAATAACTGGATTAAGGCATCAACTAAATGTTGCCATTTTAGCAGAACCAGAGTGTACACTTGGGAGCCTGGTACCCTATTGCTCACAGTACTGATTTGCCAACAAAATGGCACAGTGGGGTGTCCCAGGCTGGTCTATCAGTCACACCCACCTCCTGGCCTAGCTGCTAGGTAGCAATATTAGCAATGTTCCCATGTATGGACAAGGGGAAGAAATGTGGACACTGTCCCTCTTGCCCAATCACAGTGGTATTGTCAACTGTCAAAAGAAAAGTACACAGCTTGGATCACACACACCTTCAAGCTGAAGATGACCACCTGAGAAAGGGTGCAAACTTTGAGAAAACTAAGGGACAAAATATGAATAATGTTGGGGCTGAAAAAGAATCAGCTGGTGAAGAGTGCCAATTATTTCTTCATTCTGAGTTACTCATTCTCAGTTTGATTGTGTCCTCTTTCTTTGTACCAACTCACTTCCATTACAACCATGGACTCACTGTTATATTCCCTCTATACTATTGCAGCATTTCACCTTCTCCAGCTTGCACACATTATACACAACCACCAACCAGGCTACTTTATACAACAAGAAGATAAATATCAGTGTTTCTTTACCTATGGGATATATCATATATTGAACATGTGTGCTGATAAAAGACTGATGTATATTATTTCTGACACAGAGAACCTGATAATACACTATTTGCACATACTTCAACCTGTACTTTGACAAAAGTGAAATTACATTTGAGTTAACATAAAGTTGAAGGCGGGTCACAGTCTCAGGATATGGGGTAGGACGTTTAGGACTGAGATGAGGAGAAATTTCTTCACTGAGGGTGGTGAACTTGTGGAATTCTCTACCAGAAGGCTGTGGAGGCCAAGTCACTGAATATATTTAAGGAGATAGATAGATTTCTAGACACAAAAGGCATATGGGGAGAGAGTGGGAATATGGTATTGAGATAGAGGATCAGCCATGATCATATTGAATGGCGGAGCAGGCTCGAAGGGCCGAATGACCTACTCCTGCTCCTATTTTTCTATGTTCTATGTTTCTAACTCTATATTCTGATGCTTTGGTTTTAAATTGAAGCCACCATTTAATATTTTGTCATCAGCACTGTAGCAGTCCTCACATTCATGGAATGAGTCAAACATTCTTCTAATGTATAATAATGTCCTCTGGATTCCTCAATTAAACTGTAGATTTATTATTCATTCCCAACCATCATAATTTCAAAGTTTAACTATTCCAAATTAACTACAGAAAATCATTTTCTGCGCAGTTATTGGATGCTCACTGTTGCTACAAGACAGGATATTTACCATGCAAAAGGTTAACCTGGCTGAAATCCAACTGATTATGGCACTGGCTTTACTTCATCATTCATTCATCAGAATACAATACAGAGTTGACCAGCAGCCTTTTATGATTCATATATTCACCACTATTTCACTGCATTATTATCTGAGCTATGGTATGCATTGTGGTCAAAGTAAAAATCAACGATCTGGAACACAAAACTTACCTCAATGTCATTATCAAGACACAACACAAGAACTAAAAACAGAAAATGCTGGAAAAAGTCAGCAGGCCAGGCAGCATCTGTGCAGAGAAAAACAGAGTTAACGTTTCTGGTCGATGACCTTTCGTCAGACCTGAAACCTTAACTCTGTTTCTCTCCTCACAGATGCTGCCTGACCTGCTGAGTATTTCCAGCATTTTCTGTTTTTATTTCAGGTTTCCAGCATCCGCAGTATTTTGCTTTTGTACAACACAAGAACTGTCAAGAGTTGTATAGTTATATACCAATATGACAGTATAATCCACCAATAGGCTTGAATTTTATCATCACCACACTCACTATTAAATTATAGCAAAGCAATCAACTCTGGCATTTTAAAATGCGAACTTTCAAACATTATGCAGTTATTTTCTTTTACTTCCCAAAACGTACTGCAATAGCAATAACTTCAATTTATCTGGAGAGTATTTGGCATTAAACAGATTTTACCCTTTGACTGCACACATCAGCCAGCACCATCAGCATTTAATCAACAAAGGCTCCATTTATTGTCTTGTCTACTGCTGATGGATGCAAATCATTATTCATTTATTTCCCCTTATACCTTCCTGTTTGACATATGACTGGCAGAACAAGCACAGGAAGTGTGGAATGTCAGACTGCACATCACTCAAGCAGCACACAATACAAAAAGCTAAAGTACACTTGCCGGCAAATCAGAATAGTCATCAAAACAGAGGTTGAAACCTTCCTACCTGATCCTTGGCACTGTGTTTGTCCCGAGAATCAGTCTGGTTGTCACTCTAGCTAATGGCCTGTCATCTTCATAGTGTGCGTTTCTCTTGTAGTGCTTTAATATTGCAGAACTGCTTCAAGACGCAAGGCTGCAACAGTCCCTCAGGAAGGGAGGGGGGTGGGGGTAACTCACAGTTCTGTGGAAACCGCCTGGTTTATTTTGGAGCACAGATTCCACAGCAGGTAGAACAACAAAAAGGTGTGCAAACTGCACCTTCACCACACAGGCCAACCTCTACTTACATAAAACCACTTTGCTGGCCTGCATAAATGGCTCGAGTGGCAGAGCCCGCAACAGCATTGCTACTTCCACATTAAACGGAAAGATCCTTTTTACAGGTACTGCCAGCAGAAGTGGTACTGCCTCCAGAGGTGCATAAATATTTAAAAACACCACTTTGGTAGGTCTCAGATCCTCCAGGGGCAGCAGCATCACTTAATTTTCTTTACCACAATACTGCTGTGGTGGCAGTGGGAAAAAGTAACTGTTCTATTAGAAGCCACATCCCACCATAGATTCAGTTTTCCAATGAACTTGCAGTTACTGTGCGTCAAAGAATGTGTTATAAGTAGGTGGCGTCATTTACTCCAACTGCATACATCAGAGTAAACATTCTCACTTTGTGACCTTGGTGCAGACTAGAGCTGTAAAGTCAATGTTATTAGCTGCTTTTATATTGGTGCCTTTTTAATTTAGATCCCGGGAGACCAGCACCCATGAGTTGGCTCTCGGTGTTTACGCTGCTAAATCCGCTCCTGACGGCAGTATCATAGGCACAATTATTCATTGGATAAGGGTGTCTGTTTAAACAGCATGAGTACCAGGAGTCAGAAGGCACCACTCTAAAAACAGCTTTAGATATGGTTGGTATAAAGACCTAATGGTATTTGGCCCCACCATGAAATTCTTCATGCACTGCCATCTAACTATAAGTGCAGGCAGATAACCTGCCCCAAGTGCTTGCTACCGCCACGTGGAGACGTACAAGAGCAGTATTGGTCAACCTGACTCACTTTCCAATTTTCTTTGCCACCTCATGACCTTGGGAAATCAGTTTTTGTGGAATTATGACGAGAATCCAAAGCAACAACATGCCTTTGATATAGCAAAACATCCCAAAGTGTTTCACAGACAGGGAAGAATGGACACTGAGCAGCAGTTGGAAGAAAAATGAGGGGAGAATTCAGGAATGCAAGGGTGTGATGGCTAAAGGTTCTGCCACCAATGGTGGAGTATTGCAGGGGAGGGTGCACATTAGAATAGAGTTAGAAGAATGGTGAGTGTGAGTTGGGACATAGGGCTGTAGGAGATTGTAGGGGTACAATAGGGTGAGGTCATGGATCAATTTGTAAACAAGGATGAGGAGTTTGAAATCAATTCACTGAGAGACAGGAAGCCACTGGAGATTGGCAAGGACAAGATTGATAGGTGACTGGAATTTATTGAAGGACAAAATCCAGGAATTAAAATATTGGCCCGGAATTTGCGGTCAGAAGTGAAGGTGTTCGCTGCTGGCCACGAGGTATGCTTCGCACAAGGATCTCGCGATCTCTGTGTCGAGAACTTTGGGTTTTCCGACCTTCAATTCAAATCTATGGAAGTTAATGGGGATTCCCTTGTGCGAACTGCTGTGACGTCAACAAGCTGTCTAAGCAGCCAATCAAAAGGCAGAATTCTCACAGACAGCGAACAAGGAAGTGAGTAAGCTCTTAAAATTCTAACTTTTTAAAATTGTTAGAGAGAGCAAAACAAAGATTGGAGAAAAGGTAAACCCTGAAATAAAGATGGACAAACTTTTAAAAAAATTAAAAACATTTATGAAAAGTTTCTTAAAAATTTAAATTTTATGAAAATGGACAAATTTCACACTGCACAAAATTTAAATTAATTTTCCAGGCCCTTAACATTTGTTTAGCAGTAATAACGCTGTCAAGGCCCCAGTTACACCTAATCCCTTTGTCTCTAACTTTTAGTGGGGAATTGAACAGTGTACTTACTGCGGAAGAGCCAAAGTTTTTGTCAGTTTCCCTGATTTGGCTATTACACAGATTGCTGGCCGGGGTGGGGGGTGGGCGGGGGTCACAATGCAGTCTGTTTCGGAGCCGTCAATGACAGACCGCAACTTCAAGATGTGCCAAATCCCAAAGTTGCGGTCAGTTGCAAAGGCGGAACAACGGTGAATGCTGCCAGTTCACCATCATCCCGACCGCAAATTCCGGGCCATTACTTCAAGTTCGTGTTTGTGTAGGGTGGAGCTCAAGAGAGCCAGCAAGGAGAGTGTTGGGTAAGACAAGCCTGGAGACTATGATGGGGATGGATGGAAGTTTCAGTTTCTATGAGGGTGAGGCATGTCTCACCCACATGGCATTAATACATCAATGCACAGTGCCAGCTGCCTGCTACCCAAGAAACCAAGAAAATGTAACTTCATATCAAGCTAATTAACTGATTTGAGTGCTGAAATATTGCAGGGTGGTTGGGAGATGCTTGTAAGATATAAATTATAAAGAAAATAGAAGAAATAGGCTCAGCATTACTTTAGTAGAGCCATAGGTATCAACTCAAGATCACACAAAAATTAAAAGACAACAAATCATATACAATACATATAACAAAGCTCACTCTCTTATCTATTGGATACAACATGCTCCTTATTACATAGCCTTTGATCATTTGTGACAACTAATTAATTTTGTTGAAGGATTGCTCTATGTTTTCAGGTGGTGTCATATTGAGCTGTGCTGAGCTGTCACTGTAAGGCAAGTGCCTTCAGAGAGCATGTCCCAGAGCTGCCTATCTGCACAACTTGTATCTGCAAATGACATTCAAGCTTATAAACTACATGCTACTCTGAAGTCATTATTTAGCTAATTTAATAAAATTCCTGCTTCCCTTCCAGATCCAATTTGTTTCTCAATTGTTACAACCCTATCTAATCTAAAATAAAATTAATAAATGTAAGGGAGGTGAAAGAAAAATAAGGTAAAAGGGATTAAGTGAGAATCAATTAGGTTGGTAAGGATTAAAAGAAACAATGGCAGTATGTAAATGTCTCAGGCCAGTCATGAAGCATTTTAAAATGGCAAGAGATGACAGAAACGTTGTCCAAAGGAATACTGCATGAAAAAATATGACAATATAGCAGCAACTCAGCTCTTTTTCAGGAGAAATCATTCTCAGTGAGCAAAGTTTCACATCTAAGCCCAATGCAAGGAAATCCCAACCATGCAAAGCGACAGATGGCGAGGTGGCTGAAATATCATAAATCACTGCTCCTTTGTCTCACAGGCTGCTCCACAGCTTCTACTACAGTGACATTCCACCCTATAAAAAATGGGAGCTTTCAACAGTTAAGTCACAGACAAAATATGTATTCTGGCCCACATAATAATAATAATAATAATTCAACTTTATTGTCATTGTACAATGCACAAGTACGTGAGCAACGAAATGTGATCTTGCTGTACTATAAAATGTAGAGAACTGAACTGTCATATTGCTGTATTTTTTTAACTATGTGCTTCTGTGCATGCCTGTGTATGTACACGCACGTGTGTTGGAGGGGGAAACACCATTGCTTCTCCTTTGCACAATGATATAGCTGTAGCCCCACTATAAATCTCTCGAGTCAAAAACAAAATAATATTTTTATTAATATTTTAGAGGTTCAAAACAAGTGTAGAGCATGTCATTATCTTTGGCCATTTTTCCACAGAAAGGATTTGGAAAGTTATTTTTAAGTGTTGAGTTTTTGTTTTTTTACATGTTTAAAACAAGGGAGATAGGATGTCCTTTCCTGTTGAACTTTGCATAAAGCTATTTTCCAAAGAGAGGGAGCATGGTAGTTTCTATGAGAGAAACCCACCTACCCTCATCTCACCAATCATTGGCATTAAACTGTCACCACTAAAAGATACTTGGCCTGGGAAATGAAAATGTCACAATGATAAACTGGAAGGTACTCTTCTAAAGTTGTGACTAAGACACACTGGCCGGAAATTTCCCGTTGCCGCACATGCAGGTTTGGGGGTGGGTGGGCAGTAAAAATGGTGGCAATAGCGAGCGCGTTGGGAACCCGCCATTTAACTCGGGCAGCTTTGAAGGCACGACATGAACTCGATCGGCAGAGGCGGGTGATCTCATTCAATTCATTAAGTTCTTGTTTACAGACGCTTAAGAGTGATTTTAATACCAGCTTCTGAGTTTTACTGCAAGAGCACGGGATTCACGGAGGTCAGGTGCCTTGCCTGTGAAGGAGAGGCGGAAGCTCAGTGACCATTGGCGAGTTCATTCATTGACAGCTGGGAAAAGCACATAAATACTGCAACATTACACCTCATTAACTGCCTCATGGAAAGGCTCCTGCTCACTCCATTTCGTCCACAGATTTGGGTGTCTGCAGCTTGCAGGTCATTTTTGAAACCTCAGAAGTCACTCTCACCACATTGCTACTCACTATCACAACATTGAGGGATTGGTGCTCTGATCTCCACTTTACCTGTCATCAACTTGTATTTATATAGCGCCTTTAATGTAGTAAAAAGTCCCAAGGTGTTTCACAGGAGTGTTATAAGACAAAAATTTTGACACCAAGCCACATAAGGAGAAATTAGGGCAGGTGACCAAAAGCTTGGTTAAAGAGGTAGGTTTTAAGGAGTGTCTTAAAGGAGGAAAGAGAGGTAAAGAGGTGGAGAGGTTTAGGCAGGGAATTCCAGAGCTTAGGGCTAGGCAACAGAAGGCACGGCCACCAATGGTTGTGCGATTATAATCAGGGATGCTCAGTGTATTGGTTTGTATGTGGGTTCAATGACGACACATTCATGAAAGAGAATGTATTTTAATCTAAAGTTTGTTCAACTCAGTTAACAGCATTACAGGAGACACCATCTTAGAGATCCATCTAAAACGAAACTAAAACTAAACTGCTTGTCTCTCACATGCCCTCTGCTGGTCAGGCATAAATAATCAAACAGGCAAATATGCTGGTAAGGCATCATAATCAAACAGGCAAATACCATCACTATTTGCTGATATCATTACATCTCCCTTTCTTAAAACAAAAGTATTTTACTTTTATCTAACAACATGTTTTCTTTGTATTACTCTGCATTTTAACTGTAACACTTAATGAACTTACATTATCATTATCATTATCAAGGTTTTTTAACCTTGTTTTGTGTGTTCACATGAAATATGTAAATACACTAGAACTTGAAGAAAGAATAAGATAACATTACTTCCTTCTATAACAAGAGTCCTTAAACTTGCTCAATGAGTCTCTCAGGAGGCTTCACGCGTCTTGAGGATTTTCTGATTGATTGTCCTTGAATCTGAGTTGTTGCCTCAGATGATGGTTTCTCAGCTGTGTGATCAGGTTGTTCAACAGTATCAGTCTTTTGACCTGCTGTGTGATCAAGTTGTTCAACAGTATCAGCCTTTTGACCTGCTGTGGCTGGTCCCATGAGAAGATCCCGACGATTTCTTCTCAGAACAGCACCCTCATCTGTCTGAATGGTGTATGATCTTGGTTGAACTTCACTCAGGACAGTTCCCTTCTGAGTCCATATGTTTGTTTTGTCTTTGAACTTTACTTGGTCACCAGTGTGGAGTTCAGGTAGGTTTTGTGTTCCTCTATCATAGTAGTACTTTTGCTTTTCTTTCTGTTGTTCTTTGAACTTCCTCACTTTCTCCCCCTCTTTTGTTTTCAGGAGGTTCTCCGGGATGGGTAGGTTTGATCTTAGCAGACGTCCCATAAGGAGTTGGGCTGGTGACATACCACGCTCGAGCGGCGTTGTGCGGTATACAAGCATGCTCTGGTAGAAGTCAGTTCCACTGTCTTTTGCCTTGTACATCAATCTTTTCACTGTCTGGACCGATTTTTCCACTAGTCCATTGGACTGTGGAAAGTGAGGACTTGACGTTGTGTGGACAAAGTCCCACTCTTTGGCAAAGTGTCGGAAACTTGCATTGTAAAACTGGGGTCCGTTGTCTGTGAAGACCTCGCTTGCCACGCCATGTCTGGAGAATATGGCTTTCATACATGTTATCACAGCATCTGCAGTGGTGGTGTACAGTCTACAAACCTCTGGATACAGGGAGTAATAGTCTGTGACTACAAGATAGTCCTTCCCTTGACATACGAATAGGTTAGCGCCTACCTTCTGGTAAGGTCTGTCTGGCGCTGGGTGTGGCTTTAGTGGTTCTACCGGATTGCTTGCTCGATATTTCAGGCATATTGTGCAGTTTGACACCTCATTTGTCATATCTTGGTTGATTCGTGGCCAGTACATCACCTCTCGTGCTCTTTTCTTACACTTTTCGATTCCCAGATGTCCTCCATGGATCCTTTTTAGCATCTCTTTTCTCAGACTCTTTGGGATAACTATTTTACTTCCTTTGTAGATGATGTCTTCGACCACTGATAGTTCCGCCCTGCAGTTCCAGTACTCTGCCATGTCAGGTGAGCAGTCTTGCTTCATGTTGGGCCATCCATCCAAGATGCTTTTCCTCAGTCGTCTCAGTGTTTCATCTTTGTTTGTCTCAGTCTTTATGAGCTCCATTTTTGCATCTGCTATGGGCAGTGCACTTGTGATCATGTCCACGTAGGCGTTCACTTTTTCATCCATTTTGGTGTTTGCGGGCTCTCTTGGGTCAACAGCTCTGGACAACGTGTCTGCTGTATACATCAGCTTACCCGGTGTGTACGCAACATTCAGTGTATAGCGTTGCAGCCTGATCATCATTCTTTGTATTCTAAGCGGACACCCATTTAGTGGCTTTTGGGACAATGCAATCAAGGGCTTATGGTCAGTCTCTACACTGATTGCTTGTCCTGCCACAAACTGGTGAAATCTTTCACAGGCGTATGTGATGCTGAGCAGCTCCTTTTCTATTTGAGCATATCGCGTCTCCGCGTCTGTCATTGAGCCCGATGCATATGCAATAGGTTGCCAGTAGTCATACTTTTGCAGAAGAACGGCACCGAGCCCACTCTGTGATGCATCTGATGATATCTTGATGGGTCTCGCTGGGTCATAAAACCTCAGAACTGGTTCCTCTGTGAGCAGTTTCTTTAGATCGCTCCATGACTTCTCATGCTCATGATTCCATTCCCATTCTATGTTCTTTTCAGTTAGTTGTCTCAGTGGCGCCATCTTTTCTGAGAGGTTGGATATGAATTTACCCATGTAGTTGATCGTTCCATTAAACCTCTGCACGTCCTTTTTGCATTGTGGCTTTGGCCTATTCTCAATGGCGGACACCTTTCTGGGATCTGGTCTGATGCCCTCACTGCTAAGGATATCTCCCACGAATGTCAGTTCTGTCACCCCGAGCTGGCATTTCTCTCTATTCAGCTTCAGGTTTGTTTTCCTTGTTGCTTCCAGCACTTTTTTCAGTCTCTCGTCATGCTCAGTTCTCGTGGTTTCCCATACTATGATGTCATCCATTGATGTATCAACTCCCTCCAGGTGCTCATAGATCATATGGATAGTTTTGTGATACACTTCAGGAGCTGAGGCAATGCCAAATGGTAACCTTAGGAATCTGTAACTGCCAAATGGACTGTTGAACGTGCACAGTCTTGAACTTGCCTCGTCCAATTTCATCTGCCAAAATCCTGATGATGCATCTAACTTGCTGAAATACTTTGCATTTGCAAACTGTGCCATGATTTCCTCACGTGTAGGAAGCTTGAAGTGCTCTCTCTTTATTGCTCTGTTTAGATCTCTTGGATCCAGGCAAATTCTGAGCTTTCCATTCTTTTTGTCCACAACGACGAGGGAACTCACCCACTCAGTTGGCTCATCTATCTTCTGAATCACGTTCAGGCTTTCCATCCTGTCCAACTCTGCCTTCAGTTGCTTTTGAAGAGCAAACGGAACTTTTCTGCATGGATGTATGACCGTTGGCATACTTTTATCTACTCTGATCGTGTGTTCTCCTGGAAGGCAGCCTAGACCCTGAAATAGGTCGTTGTACTCTTTCATGAGTTCATCATAGACTGTCTCTCCTTCGCTTTCCACAACGAGGACTCTCTTTACCAGGTTCAGTCTCTCACAGGCTATTAAACCTAGTATGGCTTGCACATCCTTTGGCACCACGATTAATGCTAGCGTGTGCTCTCTGTCCTTGTGTGTCACTTTGACAATGCATCTTCCTTTCACTGGTATATTAGTACCTGAGTATCCTGTCACTTTCACTTTTATTCCATGTATCTTTGGTCTGGGTCTAATTTTCTTAAAATCAGTCTCTGATATCACATTAACTTGTGCTCCAGTATCCAATTTAAATGGAATGTGTATGTCATTCACTTTTAGTGTCAACATCCAGTCTCTTTTTTCTTCTTTGTTTTCAGACACAACATCCACAAAGAACTCCTCTATCTCGCTTTCATCTACTGTATGGACCTTGCTTTGTTGCGCTTGGTTCTTACAGCAATGGGCATAATGGTTGTTTTTGTTGCAACTATTGCATGTTTTATCATATGCTGGACACTTTTTTGGTGGATGCTGTGTACCGCATCGACTACATGACTTTCGATTGCCCCTTTCATTTTTGTTCGCTGGCCACGCCTCTTTTTTCACATTGGCGCTCTTTTTGTTAAACGGTTTGTGTCCGTTCTTTCTCACTGCATCCACGTTGCAGCTACTGTCACTGAACAGCTCCTTTGCCTGCAACTTCACAGTCTCTGTAGCCCTACACAGTGCTATGGCTTTCCCCAGGTCTAGATATTGCTCTCTTAGCAGTCTTTCCCTTAGACCATTATCTGGAATACCACACACCAGTCTGTCTTTTATCAGCGAGTCTGTCAGTCCCCCAAATTCACATGTTTTGCTTCTGTTTCTCAGTTCAGTCACATACTGATCAATAGTCTCTCCCGTTTTCTGTACACATGTGAAAAATCTGTGCCTCTCAAACGTCACGTTACGTTTGGGTATGCAGTAGGCCTCAAACTGTTCCATTATTTTATCCAGCTTTATTTTGTCTCCATCAGCAGCGAATGTGAAGTTATTATACACCTCCAGCGCTTCATGACCCACGACATGTAAGAACACTGACGCTTTCATTTTATCACTTTTCTCGTCAGCTCTGATTGCTGATAAATACAACTCCAAACGTTGTTTGAACCATCTCCAATTTTCAGCCACATTACCTGTCAACTGAAGCTTCGCCGGTGGGTGTAATCCTACC
This sequence comes from Somniosus microcephalus, assembly GCF_052327205.1. Classification (NCBI taxonomy): domain Eukaryota; kingdom Metazoa; phylum Chordata; class Chondrichthyes; order Squaliformes; family Somniosidae; genus Somniosus; species Somniosus microcephalus. The sequence goes on from NC_140988.1 coordinate 111,550,011, forward strand.
ATTTTTTCACTTCGTTAGCTATTCTCCAATGGTAAGTAACGATGTTCTCTTTTGGCTTGCTAATATGTGGAGAGCTGATTTAACTTCAGATTTTTCCTCTTCATCTCTTTCAATCACTTCTGACACCATGTATTGGTTTGTATGTGGGTTCAATGACGACACATTCATGAAAGAGAATGTATTTTAATCTAAAGTTTGTTCAACTCAGTTAACAGCATTACAGGAGACACCATCTTAGAGATCCATCTAAAACGAAACTAAAACTAAACTGCTTGTCTCTCACATGCCCTCTGCTGTTCAGGCATAAATAATCAAACAGGCAAATATGCTGGTAAGGCATCATAATCAAACAGGCAAATACCATCACTATTTGCTGATATCATTACACTCAGGAGGGCAGAATTAGAGGAGCGTAGATATCTTGAGGGGTTGTGGGGCTGAAGGAGATTACAGAGATAGGGAGGGGTGAGGTCATGGAGGGATTTGAAAACAAGGATGGGAATTTTGAAATCGAGGCATTGCTTAACCGGGAACCAATGTAGGTCAGCGAGAACAGGGGTGATGAGTGAACGGGACTTGATGCGAGTTAGGACACGGGCAGCAGAGTTTTGGATCACCTCAAATTTACGTAGGGTGGAATGTGGGAGGCCAGCCAGGAGTGTGTTGGAATAGTCAAGTCTAGAGGTAACAAAGGCATGGATGAGGGTTTCAGCAGCGGATGAGCTGAGGCAAGGGCAGAGACGGGCGATGTTACGGAGGTGGAAATAGGCAGTCTTTGTCATGGCATAGGCATGTGGTCGGAAGCTCATTTCAGGGTCAAATATGACACCAAGGTTGCGAACAGTCTGGTTCAGCTCAGACAGATGTTAGGGAGAGAGATGGAGTCAGTGGCTAGGGAACGGAGTTTGTGGCGGGGACTGAAAACAATGGCTTCGGTCTTCCCAATATTTAATTGGAGAAAGTTTCTGCTCATCCAGAACTGGATGTCGGACAAGCAGTCTGACAATTTAGAGACCGTGGAGGTGTTGAGATAAGTGGTAGTGAGGTAGAGCTTGGTGTCATTAGCGTATATGTGGAAACTGACATCAGCATGGATGCCGCTTATACTGTCTCACCGTGGTCCTCAGAATCGGACCAAGATGAGCCCCACCACCAACACCAGCCACAGCAACCACAACAGCAGCCTTCTCAACGACCTGATGTTCCACAGGAGAGAGGGGGGCACCACGGGGCTGCAGCACACCGGAGGTGATACCCCCCAACACAGGGTATGCAGGCAGAGGATGCAGGGCGCCATCGACTGCACACATGTGGCCATGAAGGTACACCATCATCAGCCAGGATTGTTTGTCAACCGCAAGGGCTTCCACTCCCTCAATGTGCAGCTCGTCTGCAACCATTAAAAAATGATTATGCATGTGTGCGCCAGGTTCCCTGGCAATTGTCATGACTCTTTCGTGCTGCGCCAGTCCACCCTCCCTCAGCTCTTCGCACCTCCAAACAGACTTACTGGCTGGCTGCTTGGTGACGAGGACTATCCACTGAAGACATGACTCATAACGCCCCTGAGGAGGCCAAGTACTGAGGCTGAGAGGCGTTATAATGAGAACCACATGACTACCAGATGTGTCATAGAGCAAGCAATAGGCATGCTGAAGAGGCGCTGAAGATGCCTTGGCACATCTGGAGGAGCCCTTCAGTATGCACCAGCCAGATTTTCCAGAATGACCATCATATGCTGCATGCTGCACAACATAGCACAGCAGCGAGGATTGGAGCTGCAGGAGGAGCAATGCTCTGAGCGCACAGCCTCTTCAGAGGAGGAGGAGGATGAGTAGGTGGAAGACGAGGAGGAAGAGTAACCTGAGGTGCAGACGGCACCAGCAGCATGCACATTGCTGGCTGGGAGAGCCTGGGCTGGCCTCATCATGGCCAGATTTACTTAACTTGCTCCAATGCAGCCACATGCTGCACTAAGTTCCCCCCCACCCCCCAACAACACTATAAAGCATCCCTACAATGATCAATCCATTCCTCTCACCCAAAGCCCCAATGCATGAGGTTAAATAATGTGTCACCATTCACTCCAATTGACCAAGCCACTTCCAAGGTTTGAGGCAAAAGTGGAAAAAACCCAAAAGTGGGGCAAAGAAAACCATCCAGAACTGGATGTCGGACAAGCAGTCTGACAATTTTGTGCCATCAAAATAACTGAAACTCACCACTAACAATTTTTAATACACCCATGTGCATTTTTTCTTTTCCAAGTGCTTCTACGAGGTGCTACCCCTGTGGCTTCAGCAGAGGTAGTTGCAGGCTGCTCACTTCCCTGCTGTGACTTGTTAAGACACTTTTGGCAGATGTCCTCTGGTTTTTGGAGCCTGTGAGGGCCCCGCCAAACTCTGCTCCTCCTGCAACTGTGCAGGGGCAGACTCGGCCATCGAGATCCGAGGAAGGATGTAGGGCTCTGACTAAGAGGGAGGCAATGGGCGAGATGCGGGAGCGCTTTGAGGAGAGCCCCCAATTCGATGTCCCCTCTCACCATCATTCCTCTCATGGGGCACCAGCACTTCCCTGCGAGTGAGGAGCTGGTGAGCACCTTGCTGCACAGCAGTGGGGCGATGAAGGCCAAAGTCTATATTTATATCCCTCCTTGAGAGGAGGTCTATGAGCACCTGCCATCTGTTGTCCACAGCTAGCATGTGCTCATGTGACTGACGCATTTGCTGCTCCATGTAGGTGGCCATCCTATCCATGGAAGAGCACATCGTCGCCATCGCCTGCAACATGGTGGTGCTCATGTTGGAGATGGACTCCTCCATTCTCTGCACATTTGCAGACATCGCAGCTGAAAAACATGCCAGAGCCTCCTGCAATTGTTACTGCCCCTCCAAGATCACCCTCTTTCTCGATGGCCCCTGAGGCTCAGCGTCTGCATGCAGCTCAGCAGAGCTTGGAACGTCCTGTGCCCTGCGGCGAGGAGTCTCCACTGCTGTCCCTGTCAACACCACCTGCTCTTGTGAATTGTGAGACACCAGGTGACACCTCTACTCAATGGCGCAAAGGACCCACTGAAGTGTGTGTATCTGCGCTGGTGCTGGGTGTGCTTGGGTCTGGCGACGGTGCACCCTGAGGTTGGAGGCTCCTCTGAGGAGTCATCTTCCTCCTCCGGCTGGACAGTGGGGGGGCGGCAGTTGATGGACCTGTGGGAGATTAAAGAGATGAACTAGAACTGTCATAATAAGAATGGGTAACGTTATCATTATGTACATGATGACATTTCACTGGCTGCCGACATCAGTCACCATATGAGTGGCTGCTGTATGCCATGTGGCTTTATGAGATATGATTCTGTCACCAGGTTGCTGGGATGTCCCCCCTCTCTCTGTCTCCCACCACCAGTGTCTCTCAAATTCCCAAGATCTCCAGAGCCCCCTCCTCAGCTGCTTTAAATATGGGCACTGGAAATGAGTCATCGATGATGTCATCAGACCCGCACCCTTTAATTGGGCCGAGAAACGCGCGCATGGCTGGTTTAATTGGGGCCATTATGCTAAAGTCGCTCTGAAGAGCCAGCTGATCAAAACATCGCGTTCTCGACCTGCCACGCGGCCTGCGCGCACCCGAACCGACTCAGAAGTAAAAAATTCTGGCCATTGTTAGGGCAGAGTAAAGCTAGCATTACTCCAAAGGCCATGCTGTCTTTCCAAGTCTTCTTGGTGATGTTTTACAAGTGGTCCAAGCCAGAACAAATTACGACTTGACAACTTTCTTCCAGCAGGAATATGCATGGAAGTGCATTTGACTCTCAGCTTTAAGATGTAATTGGATGGATTTCTAGGGCATGATTTAAACTGTTCACAGACAACACTCACTTCGGTGTGACTAATTGCAATGTCTAATAATTGCTGCCCTGACCTTTGTTTTTCTTTTTTATCTTGCAGCCTTGACAGTATTAGTTTTATTTTTGGTACAAATGTGACTTCCTAATTAAAGCTTCCTTTGATCATTGAGCCTTGACTGTATCCAAGCCATTTAGCCCCATTGTTGGGACTGTCAATTATGCAAAAAGGAGAACCCTTCATTAAAACACTTTTTTTTCCATTTCTTTTTGCCTTTGAGGTTATTGAAATGATGTAAATCAAGACAATATCAGCCATGGAATGGTTCAATCAGAACTCACAAATTGACTGAGGAAGATAGGAATGTGCTCTTCAGAATGGAGGAGATCAAAATGTTGGGTTTGACGGTTGGAGTGCAGCACTCAAATTTAAAAAATAATGTGGTGTCTACCAATGTCAGGGATGCCAATGATGGAGATTGGAATTAATTTTGTTTGGACATCCCTGGTCAGTATCAAGCATTCTCAAGTCAATTATAGCCTAAACCATATGCATTAATCTCCCTTAATCTCTCCCCAATTAAGCACAACCTCACAGAAGCACCAGCTAAATATTTTCACTTCCCACATCAACTTTCCTTCCGGCCTCACTGAGTGAGATTTCCAATTAGAGCCAAATTATGACCAGTTATGCGCTGTGCACACATTTTCACAAGCAGCTGGGTTCAAACTGCCCCAAAAAAGGTCATAAGCGAGTTACGATCAGTGGGCCAATAGCATGAGATCCAGAGCTTTGCATCATGCATTCTGTTCGCACCATAATTTAGCTGAGTAATTCAAATTAAAATGTTAAAAATTAAATGCAAGTATTTCAATATTTTGAATGTGGATTACTCTGCTGTACAGATTATACCATGGCTCCAATGATGTCACAGCAAACTTTGTTACCTAAAAAGGATAGATCAGGGTACTTTCTAAATGGTGAAAAGCCAAAAACAGCGAAGATCCAAAGAGACTTGGGGGTCCAGGTACATAGATCATTAAAATATCATGAACAGGTACAGAAAATAATTTAAAAGGCTAATGGAATGCTGGCCTTTATATCTAAGAGGACTAGAGTACAAGGGGGTAGAAGTTATGCTGCAGCTGTACAAAGTCCTGGTTAGACCACACCTGGAGCAGTTCTGGGCACCACACCTTAGGAAGGATATATTGGCCTTGGAGGGAGTGCAGCGTAGGTTTACCAGAATGATACCCAGACTTCACGGGTTAAGTTACGAGGAGAGATTACACAAATTAGGGTTGTATTCCCTAGAATTTAGAAGGCTATGGGGTGATCTGATCGAAGTTTTCAGGATATTAAGGGGAACAGATAGGGTAGATAGAGAGAAACTATTTCCGCTGGTTGGGGAGCCCAGGACTAGGGGGCATAGTCTAAAAATTAGAGCCAGACCTTTCAAGAGTGAAATTAGGAAACATTTCTACACACAAAGGGTGGTAGAAGTTTGGAACTCTCTTCTGCAAACAGTAATTATTGCTAGATCAATTGCTTATTTTAAATCTGCAATTGATAGCTTTTTGTTAACCAAAGGTATTAAGGGATATGGGCCAAAGGCAGGTATATGGAGTTACATCGCAGATCAGCCATGATCTCATTGAATGGCAGAACAAGGGGCTCAATGGCCTACTCCTGTTCCTATGTTCCTATGTTACCTAGTGCAGCTTGCTGTTTTTTATAACAAAATGTGAAAGTATTCTGTGAAGGCGTCATCATTATGTAGAACAAGTGATTTGACTGATATTTTAATTCCTAAACCAGTTAGAAACCTGTTCCTGCACTCACTTTTCCAGGACAAATGAATACTCGGTAGATATGGAACATATTTTAAGGGAGAATTAGATAAATATTTGAAACGGGAAAATACAGGGCTGTGGGGAGAAAGCAGGTCAGTGGGACTGGTTTTGAATTGCTCTACCAAAGAGCCGGTACAGACATGATGGGCAATGTCCCCTCATTTATTTTTCGTGTGCGGTCCCTTTAAATTTGCTGCGCGGTATCTTCCAGCGGCAACAGCTCGTGAGCGGCCTGCACAGGGCCTCCCGATTGATGCATGGCCACGCACCCGCACACTTGAGGGAACAGTGATGATGGACCGAATGGCCTCTTTCTGTGCTGCAAACTTCAAAGGTATTTACATTCTGTACTGCTTCAGGAAATAGAAACTTCCTGCCTAGAAGCAGAAAGCCGTGCTAACACTGATGGTATCTTCAAATAATGCTTAGTTGGGAGCAGTAAGTCCCCACTGCCACCAGGTTTGTGATCTTCTCCTAACTCCAAGCACCAGTAGAAGGTCCAGCCATGGCTTGTGGTACTGACTCTATTCTTGATTTTCCTTTTTCTAGTGTCAGGTTTGTTCAAAATAATCAGAAACTAGTGCCAAATTGCAATGGATGGCATGTATAATAAGAACATAAGAACATAAGAAATAGGAGCAGGAGTAGGCCAATCGGCCCCTCGAGCCTGCTCCGCCATTCAATAAGATCATGGCTGATCTGATCCTAACCGCCAATCCACTATCACAGAACCATCTCCTGCATCTAACAGAATTAGACACACGAAATAGGAGCAGGATCAGGCTACACGGCCCCTGGGCCCGCTCCGCTACCCACAGGGCCATGACCGATCTGAACCTAGACTCATGTCCAAATTCCTGCCCGCTCCCCGTAATCCTTAATTCCCTTTACTTCTAGGAAACTGTCTATTTCTGTTTTAAATTTATGTAATGATGTAGCTTCTACAGCTTTTTGGGGCAGCATATTCCATGGACCTACCACCCTCTGAGTGAAGTAGTTCCTCCTCATCTCAGTTTTGAAAGAGCAGCCCCTTATTCTAAGACTATGCCCCCTAGTTCTAGTTTCACCCATCATCGGGAACATCCTCCCCGCATCCACCCGATCCAACCCCTTCACAATCTTATATGTTTCAATAAGATCGCCTCTCATTCTTCTGAACTCCAATGAGTAGAGTCCCAATCTACTCAACCTCTCCTCATATGTCCATCCCCTCATCCCCGGGATTAACCGAGTGAACCTTCTTTGTACTGACTCAAGAGCAAGTATGTCCTTTCTTAAGTATGGACAGCAAAACTGTACGCAGTATTCCAGGTGCGGTCTCACCAATACCTTGTACAACTGAAGCAATATCTCCCTATTTTTATATTCTAGTCCCCTAGCTACATCAAAGTGATTATTTTCTGTATATAACAACCTGCTGTCATGGCAATTGTCTGTGGTAAATGGTGGTTACTGCTCCATATGCTCATCAACAATGCTACGCAAGTCTATGTTCTATTTTGTCTCAGATAAAATCATAACAAACAATGGGGTAGATTTGGACTTCAATGGAAATAAAAATCAGGAGGGAAAACGGGCTGCTGACTCACGATCACTCGTTTTACGCTATCGCACAATATATATTTTTTTAAAGCAGCAACTGTTTTGGACAATTTGCCTTCAATAGAAGTGAAATATTAGATAGGATGAGTGAGAGGAAGCAAAAGGGGACGTGGAGCTTCGCTTCAGGATCCTGCCCAAAACAAGCTTAGTCCTCTCAGTCATGCCAAACTTTACATGCAAATTTCATTCAGGATCCTACCACAAGGCAACTCTAGTTCCAGTTCACAATCCAACCAAATAGTAAGTCACGGTTAGACTCTTGGACCTGCTAAAGTGTGTGTAACCTTTTTCCTCCGATAAATACTGCAGGGAGTTCTCCCCCGATAAATACTGGAGGGAGTTCTCCCCCGATAAATACTGCAGGGAGTTCTCCTCCGATAAATACTGGAGGGAGTTCTCCTCCGATAAATACTGGAGGGAGTTCTCCTCCAATAAATACTGGAGGGAGTTCTCCCCCGATAAATACTGCAGGGAGTTCTCCCCCGATAAATACTGGAGGGAGTTCTCCCCCGATAAATACTGGAGGGAGTTCTCCTCCGATAAATACTGGAGGGAGTTCTCCTCCGATAAATACTGGAGGGAGTTCTCCTCCGATAAATACTGCAGGGAGTTCTCCCCCGATAAATACTGGAGGGAGTTCTCCGATAAATACTGGAGGGAGTTCTCCTCCGATAAATACTGGAGGGAGTTCTCCTCCGATAAATACCGGAGGGAGTTCTCCTCCGATAAATACTGGAGGGAGTTCTCCTCCGATAAATACCAGAGGGAGGTCTCCGATAAATACTGGAGGGAGTTCTCCTCCGATAAATACTGGAGGGAGTTCTCCTCCGATAAATACTGGAGGGAGTTCTCCTCCGATAAATACTGGAGGGAGTTCTCCTCCGATAAATACTGGAGGGAGTTCTCCACCGATAAATACTGGAGGGAGTTCTCCTCCAATGTGATGAAATAACTGTGTTCTGGATTGTCTGTTGTTGTAATTGTTAATGTCTGTAAATGTTTTACAGGTGTAACCACTAATGTTCCTCCCTAGCTCCACCTTTATCGATCCTCCTGATTGGTGTGAGTCTTATTTATAAGAGCTGGGTTTTACTCATAAGGGCTGGGTCGGTGATGAATGATGGTTGCCCTGTGTTAACTTGATGCTAAGATTCTTACTTAATAAAAGCCTTTAGTTTTAAGTTGTAACCTCATGGATTCAGGCAGTTATTTGGCACATCAATTTTATTAAATAACAACTTTGGAAGATGGATCGATTTTTGAAACCAGAGCGTCTGGATATCGATCCCCATTCGGCAGATGCATCGAAGAAATTTACGCATTGGCTTCGATGTTTTGAATACTTCATCGCATCGATCGATCTGACGGTTAACAAGTTGGGTCTTTTAACCAACTTGGTAAGTCATCAAACTTACTCTATATTTGAAGATATTACTACGTATGAAGAGGCCCTTGCAGCTCTTAAGGCCCAGTACCTTAAGTCGGTTAATGAAGTATACGCCAGGTATCTTTTGTCTACTCGCAGGCATTTACCCGAGGAATCCCTGGATGATTTTCTGCAGGATCTTAAGGCTTTGGCTAAGGATTGCAACTACAAGGCTGTCTCTGCTATATTGCATCAGGAAGAAGCCATCCGTGATTCTTTCATATCTGGCCTTCGATCTAATTATATTAGACAGAGACTCCTCGAGAATGACTCATTAGTTTTAAAAACAGTCCTTGTTATGGCTCGATCGTTAGATGTAGCCCAGAAGAATTTAGAAGTGTATGCATCAGCCTATGCCTCTCTCTCAGCCTTGTGTGTTCCGAGTATGGAGGCATCCATAACGTCAATGGATCCTCCACTTAATCCTACTGTTGCGGCTGTACCCCATGGGTCTAAGTATTATTTTTGTGGCCAGCCTAAACACTCCAGGCAAGGATGCCCAGCCAGAGAGGCTACTTGTTTTAAATGTAAGAAACGGGGACATTTTAGTAAGTGTGTAAGGGTAATCCTGTACCTGATGTCTTCTCTGCTGCTGCCTATCGTTTTACTCTAGCCTCGGTTACGGTTGACCAGACCATACCGTTGTGGTGATTATTCTTTATGTTTTGTAAGAAGTATTGTGATTGGTTGTTTGTTTCCTGCCTTGGGATATATGCTGTAATCTCATTGGTCGTTGATGTCATGTGATTTGTGGTGGCCATCTTAAATTCAGTTCTTTCCAGCCTTTAGTTGGGACTGGGTGTTGAAGATGTGCTACAGGATTTTTAAGTTAATAAAGCCTAGATTAGAAAGGCAAATCTATTCTTCATTTCAATTTATTAACTTTATGTCAGAATGGAGCGATATCTTCAACCAGAACGATTCAATGCTGACCCTAATTCTGCAGGAGTGGATGATAAATGGAAACACTGGTATTGTACATTTAAAAACGTTTTGGGCGTGTTGGATCAAGAGTCTCTAAATAAGCTGAATATGCTGATCAACTACATTGCTCCGGATGTGTATAAGTATATCTTGGACTGTAAAACTTACGAAGTGGCTATTTCTACATTGGAAAAGATTTTTGTTAAACCAAAGAATGAGGTATTTGCACGTCACCTTCTATCTGCCCGTAGGCAGCAGGTGGGAGAATCTTTGGATACTTATTTACAAGCACTTCGGTGCCTTAGTGTTAACTGTAATTATAAGGCCATGACGGCTGAAGAATACAAGGAAGAATCGGTACGGGATGCTTTTATTAATGGATTACTGTCTAGATCAATTCGTCAGCGGTTGTTAGAAAATAAGACTTTGGATCTTAAGAGTGCTTTTGAGCAAGCTTCTACATTGGATGTGGCTCAGAGAAGTTCGGATTCTTATGCTCTTTTTAATCGGCCTGTGACTGTGGTTTCGGCAGTTCCAGATGAAAAGGAATTATGTGGACTTAATAGGAGTGGTTTACTAGATTCTGAAACAGTTTCTACTTCAGCGGCTGTTGCCTCTAGGATTCAGAAGTGTTATTTTTGTGGGAACGTCCGGCACCCTCGTCTGAAGTGTCCTGCTCGGGAGGCTGTGTGTAGTAAATGCGGCAAGAGAGGTCATTATGCACGTGTTTGTAAATCATCAGGTTCAATGACCTCCTCTGTGACTATTCAGCCTTTAGATAGGGCGTTTATTGCATCAATTTCTGCTGCATTTGCTCATGGCCTAAACAAAGCTATAGTTACGGCCCAAGTTAATGGGTTGGAAGTGAAGGCCCTTATAGATACGGGCAGTACCGAGAGTTTTATAAGTCTTCAGTTTGCAAAGGAGAAGCATTTGAAAATTTCGCCTGTTTCCTATCAGGTGTGTATGGCTCAGACGACCCTCACTTCACAAGTAGCTGGTTGTTGTCTTGTGAAATTGATTCTTCTAGGTAATACGTATACTGATATACGCCTATCTGTTTTGCCTAATCTCTGTGCGGATATTTTGATTGGTCATGATGTGCTTCAGTTACACGAGTCTCTCAGTCTTTCATTTGGAGGGACTAAGCCACCTTTATCTATTTGTGGATTAACCTCTTTATCCATTTCTCCATTATCACTTTTTTCCAATTTGATGCCGGATTGTAAGCCAATTGCTACCAAGTCAAGAAGGTATAGCAGTCAGGATAGAGAATTTATTAATTCTGAAGTTCAACGTCTCTTATTGAAAGGAATCATTGAACCTAGTTGTTCGCCTTGGCGGGCACAGGTAGTTGCCACGACTAACGAGAGACATAAGAAACGAATGGTGATAGACTATTCCCAAACTATTAATAGGTATACTCAATTAGATGCGTACCCTTTGCCTAAGATTGATGAGCTTATCAATAAAGTATCTCAGTATAAGGTTTTTAGCACTATTGACCTAAAGAGTGCTTATCAGATTCCTATTGTTAAGAAGGATCAACCATATACAGCCTTTGAGGCTGGTGGAAAGCTGTATCAGTTTTGCCGAATACCATTTGGTGTTACTAATGGTGTTGCTTGTTTTCAACGGGCAATGGATACTTTTATAAGTGATAACTCTCTCTCTGACACCTTTTCATACTTAGATGACATCACGGTGTGTGGCAAATCAAGGGTGGAGCATGATTCTAATTTAGAAAGATTCCTTCAAGCTGCGGAAAAAGTTGGTTTAACTTTCAATAAAGAGAAATGTACCTTTTCGACCACTGAGGTAAATCTACTGGGGTACATTATCTCGGGAAACAAGATTAAACCAGACCCAGAATGTCTGCGACCATTGATTGATTTACCTTGTCCTACTAATTCTAAGGCTTTGCAACGAGTTGTTGGACTGTTTTCTTACTATTCTAATTGGATTGCAAATTTTTCACAGAAGATCCGGCCTCTTATTCGGGTTACGACATATCCTCTATCATGGGAGGCCAGGACGTGTTTTGATAATTTTAAAAAGGATATCCTTGGAGCAGTTGTGCATTCTATTGATGAGCAGGTTCCTTTTGTGATTGAGACGGACGCTTCTGATTTTGCAATTGGGGCTACTCTGAACCAAAATGGAAGACCTGTGGCCTTTTTTCTCACGTACCTTGAACAATAGTGAAAAAAGGCATTCTTCAATAGAGAAAGAGGCGTATGCAATAGTAGAAGCACTGCGTAAATGGAGACATTATTTATCGGGGCGACATTTTACGTTGGTAACTGATCAAAAGTCTGTGTCCTTTATGTTTGATGTCAAACATTTTGGAAAGATTAAGAATGGTAAAATAATGAGGTGGAGGATTGAGTTGGCATGTTACCATTTTGATATAGTTTATCGTCCGGGGAAGGATAATGTTGCTGCTGATGCGCTGTCGAGGGCTTATTGTTCTGTGATTCACGGAGATACGCTTATTAATCTTCACAATGCCTTATGCCATCCTGGGGTTACGAGGATGATACACTTCGTACGCAGTAAGAATTTGCCCTTTTCAGTTGAAGACGTCAAGCGGATGGCTTCATCATGTTCTATCTGTGCTCGGTGTAAAACGAATTTCTTTAAGCCTCAACGAGCTCATCGTTTAAAGGCTACTTCTCCTTTTGAACGTTTGAGCGTCGATTTTAAGGGGCCTCTTCCTTCAACTACTCAAAACCGATATATATTTACTGTTGTGGATGAGTTTTCAAGGTTCCCTTTTGCTTTTCCTTGCGCAGATGTATCAGCTGCTACAGTTATCAAATGTCTGACTCAACTTTTTGTCATCTTTGGGATGCCTGCGTATATCCATTCGGATCAGGGAAGTTCTTTTATGTCTTCCCAGTTGAAGGAATACCTCCAGAGTCGGGGAATTTCTACTAGCAGAACTACCCCGTATAATCCCCAGGGTAATGGACAGTGCGAACGATACAATGGGGTGATCTGGAAGGCAGTTATGTTGGCTTTGACATCCCGGAACCTTAAGAATACACAGTGGGAAATGGTACTGCCTGATGCCCTGCATTCCATTAGATCATTGCTTTCAACGGCTACTAATGTGACCCCCCATGAAAGGCTCTTTAACTATCCGCGGAGATCTACTACGGGATATTCGGTACCTTCATGGCTTACTATGCAGGGACCTGTGCTGCTTCGACGCCATGTTAGATTGTCAAAATATGATCCTTTAGTGGAGGAGGTGGAGCTGTTGGAGGCAAATTCCCAATATGCTCATATTCGATTCCAAGATGGGAAAGAAAGTACCGTTTCAATTAAAGACTTGGCTCCTTGTGGTGGCCAGCCCTCTTCTGAGGATATTAACAATAGTTATGATTTAGATAATGTGGATGCTGTTACAGATACTACGAATATTTCCAATCCGACTGCAGATAATTATACTTCTATTAGTCAGCCCTCGATGGATGTTCATGACCGTCCCAGTTTACCTCCTGATGGGATTTCTAATCCGGAAACTGTTGAAAATCAGGATATGGATAGCCTTCCTGCAGAAGATACTTCTGTGTCTCCTGGTGTGGGATGGCAAGGAATTTCACCAAGGTTAAGAAGGTCGACACGAACAAGATATCCGGTCGACCGATTGAAAATGGACTTTTAAATTGATAGTAATGTTTTAAAATTGTTGAAATATATTATATTGTTTTAGTTGAGAGATACTTAATACTTATGTGCAATGTTACTATTTGTTGTTGCTCACTTAGTATTGTGTCATGTTGAATAGTTTTATTTTGTCTGTGCATAGTTTTAGTTGTAAATAATTAATTATAAATTGTAAAGGTTATTTAGGTTGGAGTATATTTTAAAAGGAGGGGTGAATGTGGTGATTATTCTTTGTTTAGTAAGAAGTATTGTGATTGGTTGTTTGTTTCCTGCCTTGGGATATATGCTGTAATCTCATTGGTAGTTGATGTCATGTGATTTGTGGTGGCCATCTTAAATTCAGTTCTTTCCAGCCTTTAGTTGGGACTGGGTGTTGAAGATGTGCTACAGGATTTTTAAGTTAATAAAGCCTAGATTAGACAGGCAAATCTATTCTTCATTTCAACCGTGTTCCTTGTCGAAATCTATGATGGACATTAAGATTAATGGTCGTCCTACTGGGTGTTTGATAGACTGTGGCAGTACTGAAAGTTTTATACATCCCAACCTTGTTAACTGCTGTTTATTGAAGGTGTATCCTACTCGAAGTGAAATTGTGATGGCGTCCAAGTCCCTTACCTCGGAGGTAACTGGATATTGTAAAGTCACATTGACCATTAAGGATACGGAGTATAAGGACTTTAAACTCCTCATATTACCTCAGTTGTGTGTGATCTTAATTTTAGGTTTGGACTTCCAGTGTCAGCATGAGAGTGTTACCCTTAAGTATGGTGGGTCTCAGCCTCCACTCACAGTCTGTGGCCTTTCTACTTTAAAAGTAAGTCCGCCTTCTTTGTTTGTGAACCTTGCTCCTAATTGTAGACCTATAGCGACTAAGTCGACGGTATAGTTCAGAAGATAAAACATTTATAAAAGAGGAAGTGGAAAGGCTTCAACGGGAGGGAATCATCGAACACAGTAATAGCCCGTGGCGTGCCCAGGTGGTGGTGGTTAAAACTAATGAAAAGAAAAGACTTGTGGTCGATTATAGCCAGACTATAAACTTGTATACCCAATTGGACGCCTATCCTTTGCCTCGTATTTCTGAGATGGTGAACCAGGTAGCTCAGTACCGCGTGTTCTCCACCACTGATTTAAAGTCTGCCTACCATCAACTCCCTATCAAAAGAGAAGACCGACCTTATACGGCCTTCGAAGCTAATAGGCGCCTGTATCAATTTCTTAGGGTGCCCTTTGGAGTGACGAATGGGGTATCCGTCTTCCAACGGGAGATGGATCGTACGGTGGATGAATACGCGTTGGAAGCAACATTCCCATACCTGGACAATGTTACTATCTGTGGGCGTGACCAATGGGAGCATGATCAAAATCTCGCGAAGTTCCTAGAGACGGCAAAGAGGTTAAACCTGACCTACAACGAAAACAAATGTACCTTCAATACTAAACGTTTGTGTATTCTTGGTTGCGTTGTGGAGAATGGGGTAATCGGGCCGGATCCTGAAAGATTACGCCCACTTAAGGAATTACCTTTACCTCACACTGTAAAAGCTTTAAGGTGGTGTCTGGGATTCTTTTCGTACTATGCCCAGTGGGTGGCTAGCTACTCAGATAAAGTCCGACCTCTTATTAAGTCGACGTCTTTTCTGCTATCGGCGGAAGCTCAGGAGGCTTTCTATAATATTAAACGGGACATTGAGAAGGCAGTGGTATGTGCTGTGGATGAGAAGATCCCTTTTCAAGTGGAAAGTGATGCATCTGATTTTGCGTTGGCAGCAACTCTTAACCAAGCTGGTAGACCAGTAGCTTTCTTCTCTCGTACATTGCAAGGACCAGAAGTTCGACATTCTTCCGTGGAAAAGGAGGCGCAGGCGATTATCGAAGCAGTCAGGTATTGGAGACATTATCTCGCTGGCCGACGTTTTACGCTTGTTACTGACCAGCGGTCTGTGGCCTTTATGTTCAATACTAAGCAGAGAGGCAAGATCAAAAATGATAAGATTTTAAGATGGCGAATAGAACTGTCAACATATGATTATGATATTCAGTATAGGCCTGGAGTATTTAATGAGTCATTGGATGCCTTGTCACGAGGAGTATGTGCTAGTCTAGGTATAGATAAGCTTCAAAGTCTCCACGATGCACTCTGCCACCTTGGGGTTACCAGAATGAACCACTTCATTAAGTCCCACAATCTACCCTACTCTACTGAGGCGGTCCGGACAATGACCAGAACCTGTCGTGTTTATGCTGAATGCAAACCCCGCATCTATAAGCCGTCTGAGCCAGCTCATCTTATTAAAGCAACTCGACCATTTGAGCGTTTGAGTCTCGATTCTAAAGGTCCCCTTCCATCGAGCGACCGTAATGTCTATTTTCTTAATATTATAGATGAGTACTCTCGGTTCCCTTTTGTTATCCCCTGTCCGGATGTGACCAGTGCTGTTGTAATTAAATGCCTCTGCCAACTGTTTTCTTTGTTTGGCATGCCTAACTATATACATAGTGATAGGGGTTCTTCCTTTATGAGCGAAGAATTGCGACAGTTTTTGCTATCGAATGGAATTGCAACGAGTAGAACTACCAGCTATAACCCTCGTGGTAATGGGCAGGTTCAGAAAGAAAATGCGACAGTGTGGAAGGCTATCGTATTGTCTCTGAAGTCGCGAGGCCTGCCGACCTCTCGCTGGCAGGATGTTCTGCCAGACGTGCTACATTCTATAAGGTCTCTTTTGTGTACAGCGACGAATGCCACCCCTCATGAAAGGATGTTTAGCTTTCCAAGAAAAGCTACTAATGGAGTATCGTTACCCACATGGTTGACGACCACGGGCCCTATGCTGTTGCGCAGACATGTGAGAGGCCACAAGACTGATCCACTGGTGGAGGAAGTACAACTCCTTCATGCTAATCCCCAGTATGCGTACATTCAATATCCGGATTGGCGAGAGGATAGTCTCTATTAAAGATCTTGCACCTGCTGGAGCTCAAAAAGTTCGACTCAGAGTAGAGTTTTTAATCGTGGTATTGGACCTTCAGAGACACAAACCCTCAGTATGGAAAACACTGATGATTCTGGGAATTCGGATGAATCGGAGTTGGTACTCCGGGAGGAGCCTCGGCAAGAGTTACGTCGTTCCCAGAGGACTATCAGACCTCCTGACAGATTGAATCAATAGCAGGGGGTGAATGTGATGAAATAACTGTGTTCTGGATTGTCTGTTGTTACATAGATACATAGAAGATAGGAGCAGGAGTAGGCCATTCGGCCCTTCGAGCCTGCTCCGTCATTCAATGAGATCATGGCTGATCATCCAAATTCAGTACCTGGTCCCTGCCTTCTCCCCATATCCCTTGATCCCTTTAGCCTTAAGAAATATATCCAACTCTTTCTCGAATATACTTAATGAACTGGCCTCCACCGCCCTCTGTGGCAGAGAATTCCACAGGTTCACCACTCTCTGGGTGAAGAAATTCCTCATTTCAGTCCTAAATGGCTTACCCCTTATCCTTAGACTATGACCCCTGGTTCTGGACTCCCCAGCCATCAGAAACATCCTTCCTGCATCTAGTCTGTCCAGGCCTGACAGAATTTTATAGGTTTCGATGAGATCCCCTCTCAATCTTCTAAACTCCAGTGAGTATAAGCCCAATCGACACAATCTCTCCTCATAAGTCATTCCTGCCATCCCAGGTATCAGCCTGGTGAATCTTCGCTGCACTCCTTCCATGGCAAGAACGTCCTTCCTCAGGTAAGGCGACCAAAACTGCACACAATACTCAAGGTGTGGTCTCACCAAGGCCCTGTACAACTGCAGCAAGACATCCTTGTTCTTGTACTCGAACCCTCTTGCTACGAAGGCCAACATACCATTTGCCTTCTTAACCGCCTGCTGCACCTGCATGCTTACCTTCAGCGACTGGTGTACAAGAACACCCAGGTCTCTTTGCACTTCCCCTTCTCCCAAACTATTACCATTCAAATAATAATCTGCCTTCCTGTTTTTGCCACCAAAGTGGATAACCTCACATTTATCCACATTATAGTGCATTTGCCATGTTTCTGCCCAATCACCCAACCTGTCCAAATCGTACTGGAGTTTCACGACATCCTCCTCACAGCATACCCTCCCCCCCAGCTTTGTGTCGTCTGCAAATTTGGAGATATTACATCCAATTCCCTCGTCCAGATCATTAATATATATTGTGAACAGCTGGGGTCCTAGGACCGATCCTTGCGGTACCCCACTAGTCACTGCCTGCCACTCGGAAAACGACCCGTTTATTCCAACTCTTTGCTTTCTGTCCGCCAACCAGTTCTCTATCCAAGTCAATACCTTGCCCCCAATCCCATGTGCTTTAACTTTACACGCTAATCTCTTATGCGGGACCTTATCGAAAGCCTTCTGAAAGTCCAAATACACCACATCCACTGGTTCTCCCTTATCTATTTTACCAGTTACATCCTCAAAAAATTCCAGTAGATTAGTCAAGCACGATTTACCTTTTGTAAATCCACGTTGACTTTGTCCGATCCAGTCACTGCTTTCCAAGTGCTCTGCTATTACATCTTTTATAATGGACTCTAGCATTTTCCCCACTACCGATGTCAAGCTTACCGGTCTATAATTCCCCGCCTTTTCTCTACCACCTTTTTTTGAATAGTGGGGTAACATTAGCTACCCGCCAATCCATGGGTACCGTTCCAGAGTCTATCGAGTTCTGGAAGATGACCAGCAATGCATCTACTATTTCTTGGGCCACTTCCTTAAGTACCCTGGGATGTAGATTATCAGGCCCTGGGGATTTATCGGCCTTCAGTCCCATCAATTTTCCTAACACCATTTCCCTACAAATACTGATTTCTTTCAGTTCCACCCTTTCATCAGACCCTATGGTCCCCGGCATCTCTGGGAGGTTATTTGTGTCCTCCTTTGTGAAGACAGAACCAAAATATGTATTTAGTTGGTCTGCCATTTCTTTGTTCCCCATTATAAATTCCCCCGATTCTGACTGCAAGGGACCTACGCTTGACTTCACCAATCTTTTTCTCTTCACATATCTATAAAAGCTTTTACAGTCAGTTTTTATGTTCTCTGCAAGCTTACTCTCATATTCTATTTTCCCTTTCTTAATTAATCCCTTTGTCCTCCTTTGTTGAATCCTAAACTGCTCCCAATCCTCAGGATTATTGCTTTTTCTGGCCAATTTATATGCCCTCTCCTTGGACCTTATGCTGTCCCTAATTTCCCTTGTTAGCCACGGTTGGGTCACCTTTTTTGTTTTATTTTTATGCCAAACTGGGATGAAGAAATTCTGTAGTTCATCCATTCGGTCTTTGAATGTTTGCCATTGCCTATCCACCGTCAACCCTTTGAGTGCCATTCCCCAATCAATCCTACCCAACTCACTCCTCAGACCATCATAGTTTCCTTTATTTAAATTGAGGACCCTAGTCTCCGAGTCAACTACTTCATTTTCCATCTTAATGAAGAATTCGATCATATTATGATATTGTTGTACTTGTTAATGTCTGTAAATGTTTTACAGGTGTAACCACTAATGTTCCTCCCTAGCTCCGCCTTTATGGACCCTCCTGATTGGTGTGAGTCTTATTTATAAGAGCTGGGTTTTACTCATAAGGGCTGGGTCGGTGATGAATGATGGTTGCCCTGTGTTAACTTGATGCTAAAATTCTTACTTAATAAAAGCCTTTAGTTTTAAGTTGTAACCTCATGGATTCAGGCAGTTATTTGGCACATCATCCGATAAATACTGGAGGGAGTTCTCCCCCGATAAATACTGGAGGGAGTTCTCCTCCGATAAATACTGCAGGGAGTTCTCCCCCGATAAATACTGGAGGGAGTTCTCCTCCGATAAATACTGGAGGGAGTTCTCCTCCGATAAATACTGCAGGGAGTTCTCCTCCGATAAATACTGGAGGGAGTTCTCTTCCGATAAATACTGCAGGGAGTTCTCCTCCGATAAATACTGCAGGGAGTTTGCCCCCGATAAATACTGCAGGGAGTTCTCCCCCGATAAATACTGCAGGGAGTTCTCCTCCGATAAATACTGGAGGGAGTTCTCCTCCGATAAATACTGGAGGGAGTTCTCCTCCGATAAATACTGCAGGGAGTTCTCCCCCGATAAATACTGGAGGGAGTTCTCCTCCGATAAATACTGCAGGGAGTTCTCCTCCGATAAATACTGGAGGGAGTGCTCCTCCGATAAATACTGCAGGGAGTTCTCCCCCGATAAATACTGCAGGGAGTTCTCCTCCGATAAATACTGGAGGGAGTTCTCCACCGATAAATACTGCAGGGAGTTCTCCTCCGATAAATACTGGAGGGAGTTCTCCTCCGATAAATACTGCAGGGAGTTCTCCTCCGATAAATACTGGAGGGAGTTCTCCTCCGATAAATACTGCAGGGAGTTCTCCTCCGATAAATACCGGAGGGAGTTCTCCTCCGATAAATACCGGAGGGAGTTCTCCTCCGATAAATACCGGAGGGAGTTCTCCTCCGATAAATACTGGAGGGAGTTCTCCTCCGATAAATACTGCAGGGAATTCTCCTCCGATAAATACCGGAGGGAGTTCTCCTCCGATAAATACTGGAGGGAGTTCTCCTCCGATAAATACTGGAGGGAGTTCTCCTCCGATAAATACTGCAGGGAGTTCTCCTCCGATAAATACTGGAGGGAGTTCTCCTCCGATAAATACTGCAGGGAGTTCTCCTCCGATAAATACTGGAGGGAGTTCTCCTCCGATAAATACTGCAGGGAGTTCTCCTCCGATAAATACCGGAGGGAGTTCTCCTCCGACAAATACCGGAGGGAGTTCTCCTCCGATAAATACCGGAGGGAGTTCTCCTCCGATAAATACTGCAGGGAGTTCTCCTCCGATAAATACCGGAGGGAGTTCTCCTCCGATAAATACCGGAGGGAGTTCTCCTCCGATAAATACCGGAGGGAGTTCTCCTCCGATAAATACTGGAGGGAGTTCTCCTCCGATAAATACTGGAGGGAGTTCTCCTCCGATAAATACTGCAGGGAGTTCTCCTCCGATAAATACTGCAGGGAGTTCTCCTCCGATAAATACTGCAGGGAGTTCTCCTCCGATAAATACTGCAGGGAGTTCTCCTCCGATAAATACTGCAGGGAGTTCTCCTCCGATAAATACTGGAGGGAGTTCTCCTCCGATAAATACTGCAGGGAGTTCTCCTCCGATAAATACCGGAGGGAGTTCTCCTCCGATAAATACCGGAGGGAGTTCTCCTCCGATAAATACCGGAGGGAGTTCTCCTCCGATAAATACCGGAGGGAGTTCTCCTCCGATAAATACCGGAGGGAGTTCTCCTCCGATAAATACCGGAGGGAGTTCTCCTGCAGAAGGGTTCTCAGGATTCCTCTATCACTACTATTAGTCTATGTTGCACCTGCGAATCACCATCTCAATTGTCCTGAACGCAAAATAAAAATCAGGAGAGATGTATAACGGACAGCCGATCCGATATCGCATGTGTTACACTGTCACCCAAGGTCAAAATGGACACCCTTGTGTGAAGACAGCGTTTACTATTCACATCTTCAATGTCATTTCTCGCTAAGTTTAAAAAGAGTTAACCACAGGTACCACATCCTGGCGTGACTAGGTTTAACTTTTATTTTACATGATGATACAAGCAAAAAGATCATTTTTGTCAGCATTGAGTGCAATCTTGGAATGAGAAAGTTGTTGCCTGAGACATTATATTTTAACCCCAGCAAGGAGTACAACCTCTATATATAGGGAACTTCTCTATACACAGGGAACTTCAAAAATCATGTACTGACTAATGTCTTCCAAAATTACACCATTTACACACTAGCAGTGGCAATGCCAGTGGGGTTGATGTCCTCCCCACCACCAATCATTTTGAGGTAGGCCAATGCGGCTTTGGGGGACACCCTCCATTTTGCTCCCAGGAGCCTCTGTCAACTGTCTTTGGTCTCCAGGCTCGGCCTGTCAGTGTGTGCGGTTCCTGGCCCACTAGGGTAAGTCGGCATTCCCCAGTTGCCAGCTCAGTTCCCTTCCTGCCAAGTTGGCCAAATCTCGAATCCTAGCCCCCTCCACCACCCCCCATCCCCGGTCGAACAAACCTTCCGTCTCTGCATACTAGAGCCCAGACTAATTTTCCTTTTTTAAATTTCAGTCTTGTGATTCAATGAGTTGCATTATCACCATTAGCCCACTGGAGGGCCTTTGCCGTCAGACATCATTGTAACCAGCCCCTGATCCCTACCCCCAACAACTAGTAAACCTACCAGCTCCTGGGCCATGACTTTCTCTGGAGTGTTCCCTGCTCGACAGGCAGCTAAACCTGTCATTCAGGCTGGCTTTCCTGGTGGGGAATCGGTTCAAAAAAAAGCTCCATGACGCAACCATAACTTCTACCTGCCCGCACTCCAAAACCACGCCCCTGTAAATATCGGGGCAATTATTTCAATGAGCGAGTGCTCAATCTATGGAACAGACTCCCTAGAAAGACAGTGGGAGAAGATAGTATTGATTAATTCAAATTCAAATTAGATAGATCTCTTTCAGAAAATAATATTTTGGGACATAGTACAAGAGTAATTTGAGACATGACGTGGTAAGTGTAACATGCTTGGGAGGAACAGGTGACTTTAGACCTATGGTTCCCAAAGCTTTTCACCATTGGAGTTTTCCTCACCTTATGCCTGGGTCTGTTATGGACTTATTGGTAAAGATGGATGCTCTGATTAGTCAATTATCGTTGTATTATGTGACTACCAGGATGGTAGGTGAACTAGATAGACCTTGGCCTTTCCTAGTCTAGTGATTCCTATGTTCAAGCACCTCAAAGTCAATAAAGAGAATGTATAATGTGCGAATGTATCCTGTTAATATTTTTTAAATAAGAAAAGGAGCTGAACATTTTAGCTGGGATCTTCCTCTCTAGCAGAAACATCACTGGAGATGTGGTGGGGTGGGACAGCTGGCCGAGCTTAGTGCTGACCCTCGTGAATTTCCTGGGAAGAGCCCAATTTATATTTTGATATCATCTGTGCCGGAAGCCTGCCATCTGGAGCCTGAAAAACTGCCGCTAATGCAGAGACTCTGGTGAATGTCACAGTTTGAAGGTGCCACCAGGGCAGAAAAAGTGATCAGCCTCTTCAAGTGCCCATGGGCCGTGTCAATCTGAGACAGCAAATTGATGGCCCAGCAATTATCTCTCTCTGGTAGACAGTTTAATTTTTAAATGGCCTCTGCCAGTCCTAGCAATGCCAGGTGGCTGTGGTACACAGGTGTCGTTAGTGGCCAGCGTTGCTTTGGCAGCAATGATGGATACATGTGATGTACAACATCACTCCGTCATAACGGTGTGATTTGACTAAGTTCACACATCAGTGGACAGGCGGGCACTTCCGGCTCCTGCTCTCAGTTCCATTGGAAAATGCAACGTAGGCAAAGGTAGATAGAGTTCCAGCCTAACGGACCCACAATCAATTTTCTACCACACCCACCCCAGTTCCTATCAGAATGCCGCTAAGATTTCAGGAGAAAAATCTGCCCATATTAATTTATTTTAATAAATCAATTCTAACATTTTGCTTTTTGTTTATTATTGCCTCAGCGGGTTAAAAATATAATATATATATATATATATATATACACACCACCCAAATACTGACTGCAGTTAAAGCAACTGGTCCAAACTCACTTCTGTCCAAACTCTCTCAATGTCACTTCTGTAACCCTAGTGGCAATAGCCTAAAAAATACAAGCAATATCTGTTTTAATTTATTAAGGATGGATTTTTTGTTTTTTAAACAGCACAAGAGCCATTTTCACCTCTATGATTTGTCAACAGCTGTTTGGACATTATCTGTTGTTTTGAAACAACTCACCTCTGAATTATTGGATTAGAAAATTAACTGCTGTAGGCCATCTATTAAATAGTAATTGGACAGCAGCTGTTTGGCCATCAGTTATTATTTAATACCACATCTATAAACCACCTAAATTGATAATCAGAAGAGAATAAAAAGGACATTAACTGTGAGGGCTGATGGTAACTTATTCAAGGACAGTCATTACTAATCAGACTGAATCTGGAAATCATGTTCAAACAGAAAACCTCTTGAAAAGCAACTGGAGTGAAACCTGTAAATTAGGGACACCTAAGGGACTTGCATCAGGTGTCCTTTATTTGCAGGAGTCCTTATTTTCAAAATTGTCATTGTATGTACAGTAAACTGGATGAGCCAAATATCCCGGGATCAATGTTTCCTTTAAGCTACGTGGCCACATCACCGCGTGGCTGCACAGCGCTCCGCAGCTCTCACGCAGCCAGCTCACTGACTTTTAAATAGGAAAAAACGCGCATACACGGTATTTTCAATGGGCCACTCAGCCCCTTAAAGGGGCCGTGCACCCAATTTTTTTTTTAAAGACTTGCATTTATATAGCGTCTTTCAGAATCACTGGACGTCCCCAAGCACTTTTCAGCCTCTGAAGTGCTGTTTGAAGTGTAGTCACTGTTGTAATGTAGAAAACATGGCAGCCAATTTGCACACAGCAAGCTCCCACAAACAGCAATGTGATAATGACCAGATAATCTGTTTTAGTGATGTTGATTGAGGGATAAATATTGGCCAGGATACGGGGGATAACTCCCCTGCTCTTCTTTGAAATAGTACCATGGGATCTATAATGTCCACCTGAAACAGCAGACTGAGCCTCAGTTTAACGTCTCGTCTGAAAGACGGCACCTCTGACATTGCAGCACTCCCTCAGTACTACACTGGAGTGTCAGCCTAGAGTTTTGTGCTACAGTCTCTGGAGTGGGACTTGAACCCACAACCTTCTGACTCAGAGGTGAGGGTGCTACCAACTGAGCCACAGCTGACACTTCAAAAAAAATTCAAGGGTGCCTGGAAGATCCCAGCTAAATTGGGGGTGGATTAATGTCCTGTAGACCTCTGTCTGGGACCCTCTCCCTCCGTATGCTGCAGCTGCTAATGTTTGAAGTGCTGGGGTGTGGGTAGGAGGCTGTTAGCAGCTCATCCATACCTGATGTACTGGTGGAGTGAGATGTCATTAGATCTGGAAAGGGGAGTACAAAGTCACACTCAACTTCATCCTGCTGTGCCTCTCATCACATCCACATCACTCTGCCTTCCCAACCCTACTCCTGCACATCATTACTCACACCAACATACCTTACACGTCCACCCATCCCTCTCTATCTACATTATCACATCCCCATCTTACCAGCCACCCCTCACACTCAGCCTCATCCTAATGCAATCATACCAACTAACAACACGCAAGCAGCCCACTTCGCATTGCCAGCCCACTCTCTCATAGTCTCCCTCTAAAATGTAACCCATCCTATCCTTACACTCATTCTATCACTCTCATTCAACCTTTTCTTCTTTCCCTCCTTGCAAGAGAAGCGAGCGCACAATAAGAGGGCGAGGGAGCGAACTAGAGGTGGGCCTCCATCATTTGCCACCCTCACCACAGCAGAGGAAGCTGCATTGGAAGTATCGGGAGTTGCCGAGCAGCTGGAGGTGGGAGACGGAGAGAAGGGGACATCTCAGCATCCTGGTGACAGAATTATATATCATACAGCTACATGGCATACATCAATCACTCATATGGTGACTGATGTCATCAGCCACTCAATGGTCATCATGTGCTTAACAGTATGTGCACCCATTTTTCATATGGCATATCTTAGTCATCTCATATCTTAGTCATCTCTTTACTCTCCCACAGGTCCATCAAGAGCCCCCCCCCCCCGCAGCTGTCCAGGAGGAAGAGGAAGACGGCTACTCAGAGAAGCCTCCAGCCTCTGAGGATGCAGCGTCACCAGACGTGAGCGCACCCAGCACCAGTGCAGATAAGCACACCTCGGTGGGTCCCACGCGAGATAGAGAAGTGTTGTCACCTGGTGACTTACAGGTCACAAATGAGGAAGAACAGATGGTGGAGACAGGGACAGCAGTGGAGACTCCTCACTGGAGGGCGCAGGACGCTCCCAGCTCTGCTCAGCTGCATGCAGATGCTGAGCCTCGGGAGCCATCCAGAAAGAGAGCGATCCTGGAGGTGCAGGAAGTGCAGGAGGCTTTGACAGGTTTTGTGAGCGCGATGTCTGCAAATGTTCAGAAAATGGAGGTGCCCATCTCCAACATGAGCACCACCGTGTCGCAGGCGATGGCAACTTTAGGCTCCTCCATGGAAAGGATGGCCACCTGCATGGAGCAGCTAATGCGCCACTCACATGAGCACATGGTCTCTATGGAGAATAGATGGCTATCTATGGAGGATAGATGGCAGAGGCTCATAGACCTCAGGTCTAGGAGGGATGTCCTCATGGCCCCACTGCTGTGCAGCAAGGTGCTCTCCAGCTCGTTAGCAGGGAAGTGCAGGTGGCTCATGAGAGGGATGACAGTGAGAGGGGAGATGGAAGTGTGGGCTCCACTCAAAGCGTTTACACTTTTTCCCTGTTGCCACCACCTCAGTCAGAGTCCCAGATGGCTCCTCAGATCGCGATGGCCAATCTGCCTCTGCACAGTTGCAGGAGGGGCAGACTTTGGCGGGGCCATCACAAGCTACAAAACCCAGAGGACATCCGCCAAGCGTGTTTAAGTAGTCACAGCAGGGAAGTGAGCAGGCTGCCTCTACCTCTGCTGTAGCCACAGGGGTGGCACCTCGTAGAAGCACGCAGAAGAGAAAGATTTTGTATTTTGCTTTCGGGCCAGTACCTATGTTGGGGCAACTGTTCCTTCTCTCTCCTAACAGTCTCACGGCAGTTCCCATAAGTGCAGCTTGTCCCAAATAACGTACAAATTTCTGGTCTGCTTTAGATAATATCTTGTATAGTGGTGCTGGTTTCTCCCACGAATGGTTCAAGTGCCTTACACCTGGGAATGTGCCATGTTGCCCAATATCTAATCACACAGTAGTTAAACCCAGGGGTGTGACGATAGAACCACCTTGTGATCTGAACTGGACGTCATGTCTTTCACACTTGCCCTTTACACGCACTTCTGAAATTATCTGGACTGAAAACGCATTAGTGAGATAAGGCCAGATACAAATCATTAAGCTGCTTTATTTTACACAAACCAAGCGACATATAAAGTAACAGTTTCAATCAAATCTCACCTTAATCCAACTAACTTCAGATGCCTCCTCAAAAAAAAAATACACAATCCCTATTAGTGGGCTCATTTATCTTTTACTGGTCATCCTTCTGGTTTGAACTGGCTCTGGGCTTAAGAGGAGCAAGCTTTCACTACTAAGTCAGGGTCCCTCCCAAGACCAAACAGGACTGATTGCCTCTATGTGAGTCTTTTCTCTTCTTTCACAGGAAGTGGAAGGACAGTGCCTCAGATTCCTTCCCCACTCAGCGATTCACCAGCAAACTTAGCAACTAAACTGGCTACCCTCTCCCAAGAGTATATTCTGAGCAGACACTTCATGCTGGCCTCACAGTAATAGGTGTGGAGGTTTATTCGACTATCCGAAATGAGATAACACATAGTATAATGTCCCCAGCCAATGCAGAAACCTCTTCAATGCTTGGTTCATTAACACCTCAAATCTGGCTCAGTGGCTGCAGCCCGCTGCTTTTTAAACATGTGCAAATTCTTTGTTTTTAAACACATCACTTAAATGTAACTCTTTTTCCAAATCCTTCCTGCGGAAAAATGGTAAAGAAAATCCCAAAAGGTGACACTACCCTTGTAGATGTTCCTGAAATAACAATAACCCCATACGCAGTAATCTGTAAAGTTGATTAAACATAGCTTCGTGCTGCACCCCCATTTTCATTTCAGGAATGGTCAGACATTACACTCAGATAACCAGACTAGAATAACATATGTATTTACTAACAAGTGAAGTAAAATCCATACCACAAATGGTACTGTGGCAAAACCACTAAGAGACTCTTACAGTGACTTACATAATTGTCTGTAACCAATGTTATTACCTCTAGCATTAATTGTCTGTAACCAATGTTATTACCTTTCAAGTTGGCTCTGGTTAAACAGAGCTAGATCGACAACATCGCGATCTGACGCGATAACGTCATCACGTGGGTCACGTGACGTCCCCTTCGGCGGGAAACGTCATGACGTCAGAGGTAGAGGGCGGGGCCAGCCAGTCCTCGTGTGGATTGAAAGAGAAAAGACCTGTTTTGAGCTTCTCCTGTAGTTTCTTGTTTTGTAAAGTTCTTAGACAATAAATTCAGTTTGTTAACTTCCAGTAAGTTATAGATTCTTTGTTAGGAGTGCAGAGACTCCTACATTGGTGACCCCGATTCCTCGCGATCGTTTTTCGCGGTGAACGCCGAACACAGGCCAGTGATGGAGGCCAATGCAGTGGCCTTGAAGCTCCCCCAATTCTGGGAACAACAGGCAGCCTCTTGGTTTGTGCAAGCCGAGGCACAATTTGAGCTCCGCAACATCGTTCAGGATCAGACCAGATATCTCCATGTGGTCTCCGCCCTCGAGAGCTCGACGGCGTCGAGAATCATCAGCCTGCTGGAGAGTCCTCCGACTGCTGACAAGTATGTCGCCATCAAGACACGATTGCTGCAGGTATTTGGTCTCACCAAAGCGGAGTGCGCTCGCCATTTACTGGCTCTACCAGGGTTAGGAGACTCCAAACCCTCGGAAATGATGAGTCATATGCTGACTCTCCTGGGGTCCGAGCCCCAGTGCTTTCTGTTTCGCGAACTGTTCCTTACTCAACTTCCTGAGCAAGTACAGGCGTCCCTCGCCCAAGCAGAAACCGCAGACTGCGTCGCGCTCGCCAAAGAGGTGGATAAGATTTACGCGGTCCGGCAACAATACTGCGCCCTCGCGCAATGCCCCGCCACGAAGAGCCCAGCCCCGGCTCCGACAAAGGCGCCTCCGACGACCGGTTTCTGCTACTACCATGCCCGTTTCGGCCCGAAGGCCCGCTGCTGCCGCTCGCCGTGCAGTTTCGTTACCAGACCGTCGAACAGACCGCCGCGAGTCAAGCACGCCGGTCCCAGTACTTCCCCCGCGGCCGCGATGGCGATCGGTGCTTCCGGGAATTTCGGAGTCGGTCCAACAGACTTGTCCGACCTCCTCAGCGATTGACTCTTTTCGTTAAAGACAATCCTGGAGGGGCGTATGTGGCAAAACCACTAAGAGACTCTTACAGTGACTTACATAATTGTCTGTAACCAATGTTATTACCTCTAGCATTAATTGTCTGTAACCAATGTTATTACCTTTCAAGTTGGCTCTGGTTAAACAGAGCTAGATCGACAACATCGCGATCTGACGCGATGACGTCATCACGTGACGTCCCCTTCGGCGGGAAACGTGATGACGTCAGAGGTAGAGGGCGGAGCCAGCCAGTCCTCGTGTGGATTGAAAGAGAAAAGACCTGTTTTGAGCTTCTCCTGTAGTTTCTTGTTTTGTAAAGTTCTTAGACAATAAATTCAGTTTGTTAACTTCCAGTAAGTTATAGATTCTTTGTTAGGAGTGCAGAGACTCCTGCAGTACATTACAAACGGAACACGTAAATGCAGAAAAAAGCCCGTAATGGGTTGAATTTTTCGTTTATGGGATGTGGGCTTCGCTGGCAAGACCAGCATTTATTGCCCATCCCTAATTGCCCTTCAGAAGGTGGTGGTGAGCTGCCTTCTTGAACCGCTGCAGTCCGTGTGGTGAAAGTACTCGCAGTGTTGTTAGGGAGGGAGTTCCAGGATTTTGACCCAGCGACAATGAAGGAACGGCGATATACTTCTAAGTCAGGATGGTGTGTAACTTGGAGGTGGTGGTGTTCCCATGTGCCTGCTGCCCTTGTCCTTCTAGGTGGAAGAGGTCGCAGGTTTGGGAGGTGCTGCCGAAGAAGCCTTGGCGAGTTGCTGCAGTGTATCTTGCAGATGGTACACACTGCAGCCACGGTACGTCGGTGGTGGAGGGAGTGAATGTTTAAGATGGTGGATGGGGTGCCAATCAAACGGGCTGCTTTGTCCTGGATGGTGTCGAGCTTCTTGAGCGTTGTTGCAGCTGCACCCATCCAGGCAAGTGGAGAGTATTCCATCACTCTCCTTACTTGTGCCTTGTAGATGGTGGAAAGGCTTTGGGGAGTCAGGCGGTGAGACACTCGCCGCAGAATACCTAGCTTCTGACCTGCTCTTGTTGCCACAGTCTTTATGTGGCTGGTCCAGATTACCCTAAGTAAGCACCTATTTTGTGTTTAAATGGGGTTTCTGTCGAAGTTATGGTGATAGAGTGGGGAAAGCCTCAAGTAAATTCCTCCTCCATCCCCAGAATTGTCTTTTCAATTGTGGAAAAACAATGTCCTGGTTACTGATAAGGTGAGGTTGCCAAGCAAGGCTGTGTCATCGCACCAACGCTCTTCTCGATCTTCTTTGCTGCAACGCTCTAACTCACCCTCAGTAAGCTCCCTGCTGGAGTGGAGCTCATCTACAGAACAAATGGGAAACTGTTCAACCTCCATCGCCTCCAGTCCAGATCCAAGTTCGTCCCATGCTTTGTTGTCGAATTACAATATGCAGACGACACTTGCGTCTGCGCTCACTCAGAGGTCAAACTCCAAACCATCGTCAACACCTTCACTGAAGCGTACGAGAGCATGGGCCTTACACTAAACGTCCATAAGACAAAGTCCTCTACCAACCTGACCCCGCCACACAGTACTGCCCGCCAATTATCAAAATCCACGACAAGGCCTTGGACAACGTGGACCACTTTCCATACCTCAGGAGCCTACTGTCAACAAGGGCAGACGTCGATGACGAAGTCCAACACCGCCTTCAGTGTGCCAGTGCAGCCTTCGTTCGCCTGAGGAAGAGAGTGTTTGAAGACCAGGACCTCATGGTCTACAGAGCAGCAGTGATACCCACCCTCCTGTATGCCTCAGAGACATGGACCATGTACAGCAGGCACCTCAATGGTGGGCAGAGGAAACGCTTCAAAGACACCCTCAAAGCCGCCTTGAAAAAGTGCAACATCCCCACTGACACCTGGGAATCCCTGGCCCAAGACCGCACAAAGTGGAGGAGAAGCATCCAGGAAGGCGCCGAACACCTCGAGTCTCTTCGCCAGGAGCAAGCGGAAGCCAAGCGCAAGGAGCGCACGCCAACCCAAGCACCCCACCCACCCGCTCCTTCAACCACCTGCGACAGAGACTGTAGGTCCCACATTGGACTCATCAGTCACCTGAGAACTCATTTTTAGTGTGGAAGCAAGTCATCCTCGGTTCCGAGGGACTGCCTAAGAATAGAAGAAGAGGTTGTCATCACATTTCGGTAACATCTCCCACAAACAGAGAGTTGAACTGTCTTCTTCTGCTCAAACAACAAAAATTGTCTCAACTTTAGAACAACTGCAGATTCCTGGTTTTATCCACTTGAAGTCAGGTTATGAAATGAATGTATCTTCACATGAAAATACATCAAACACAAAAAAATACAGTTATGTAAATGTGGCGCAGCCTGATTCACACCATACAACCAGAGAAATACAAAAAATTATCTGTAGCAATGTCTAGACAGTGGAATAACTGCTTCTATACATCAAAGACTGCTGCTGCTAATTCAATTTCGGGAACAACCCCAATTGATCTTTTAAATAAACAAAGCTGTCTGTTCTTTAATAAGGAAAGAAGCCAAGCACTTTAAAATTGGTGATGGGGCTTTAAAACATCAGTCCCCAATTGTGATCCGAACAATTCACACCTCTCCCTCCCACGGGCTGACAAGATCATGCTGTTACATTAAGCACAAAAGACAAATCACAGCCTTTTGTTAAATAAGTCACCCTGCCCTGAATCCAGCCAGAAAAAATATAAAATACTATTTTAAAGACTTCTCTTGATTTTTAAGGGTGACAATTCGAACAATTATAAAAGATGCAGAAACAGCAAGAGTTCTTCGAATTGCTTAAGCGTATAATTTAAGCAATATCTTGCTAAGAGGTATCCATCACTGGTCAAAAAAAAGGGGGAAAAAAAGGCACACTAATTATGACAAACTAAAGGTACAGGTGAATGGAACGCTTAAAGGGCCATCACTGCCACTGAAAAGCAAACCTTCAGAGCAGTTTGTAACCAGGCAATGTGAATAATACAACCAGCAACATAACTTCATTTGTGCTACAGATCAGAACTGTGTGAAAGCTGCACCAAAAAGCAAAACACCAAAAATAACACATCACAGTAATTTACTTCCAGCCAGTATGATGGGTATAAAACTGAGCTTTCAGAGCAACAACAACTTGGCATTTGTAACATAGCTTTAATGCAATAAAACCTCCCAAGGCACTTCACCCATGAAAGAAAGGATCAAGCAGTAATGGAGAATTTTTCATTCTAAAGGGCTTGACAGGCTGTTTCCCATGGCTGGGGAGTCTAGAACCAGGGGTCACAGTCTCAGGATAAGGGGCCGGCCATTTAGGACTGAGATGAGGAGAAATTTCTTCACTCAGAGGGTTGTGAATCTTTGGAATTCTCTACCCCAGAGGGCTGTGGATGCTCAGTCGTTGAGTATATTCAAGACTGAAATCGACAGATTTTAAGGCACTAAGGGAATCAAATGATATGGGGATAGGATGGGAAAGTGTAGTTGATGTAGAAGTTCAGCCATGATCTTACTGAATGGCGGAGCAGGCTCGATGGGCCTTATGACCTGCTCCTGCTCCTATTTTTTTTGTTCTTAATTAGGAGAGTTGACCAAAAGCATGGTCGAAAAGGTAGTTTTCAAGGATTCTTTACAAAATAAGAAGGGAAGTAGCAAAGTATTGGATCTAGCTCTGCCACCAAGTGAGGAATATCAGAAAGGGTGTGGATGCACCGTAGACTGCAGTCGAAGGATCCTAGGCCACGGCCTGTGATGTAAGGTTGGAGGAAGTTGCAGAGGTAGGGTGGAGCAAGGCCATGGGGAGATTTTTAGATAAGGACAAGGATTTTAAATTTGGTATGTTGGAGGAAAGGGAGCCATTGGAGGTCAGTGAGGATTTAGGGAGGACTGGATGTAGCATTTTGGACAAGTTGTAGCTTGTGTACAAAAGAGGATTTAAGAAGCTAACTCTTGAGATAACAAAAGACTGTCTTTCATTGTGCACAGTCCCTCGTGGTGCTGATTAAATCATTGATCACTCAATGTCAAAGCCGTGATTGGTGTTGTAAAATCCATGACAAACAAGATCAGAATATTGCTTTTAGAATTTTTATTGTATCCTCTGTTCACCTCTACAGAAGCAATCTGTTCTTTGTTAGCGTGGCATACTGTTAATTTAGCTTTAAACTGTTTGAAAACTGTTGAGCTCTTTATTTGGCGGGTTTTTAAAAATATATTTTCCTTGTCACTTTATGAGTGCAGGAGCGCAACTGGAATAAAGAAGGCAGCATGGCTATCTCAGGATTTCTGGTCATACCAGTGTCTGCTTGAGCAGTCACTAACCCCTGGCACATTCTTAGTGAGGCCTGAAAAGGTTGATGACGAAGCTCCTGTTGTCCATCACTGCTCCGATAATAGTTCCAAGTTACTTGCACACGTGTCCCTGTGTTGCCAACGTAAAACTAAATTATAGCAATTATTTTAAAGATTCTCAAATGCTTCCAAGATGTTTGAGTAAAATTAAAAGATCTAGTTCTATGTAAAAGAGAGTAGTTAAGAAATACATGGCCCAGCAATGTCAGCTATTACTGTGGTGCTGCAGCAGTGACTGGGTCAGTCTCATTGAACTGGCTGTGTGGAAAACTGACCGGATGTTGAGTTTAGTCAGACAGGCAAAGGGGTATGACTGAACTCAAGTATTCAGCAAAGCAAGGGTAGGGAACTGCAGTGGTATGGAATTACAGAGATGAAAAAGGACACAAAATGAGGGTTGGATGGGGAGAAACAGAGAGAATATAAAAGATTTTTTTTTGTAGTTAAAAATTACAATTGTTGTTCATTATTTCATAGTGCCATTGCTTAGGAAACATTGGCATTCCAATTTCGTCCTGCCATTTTACTAAGCAACAATCAGTGTAAACCTGAAAACTCCAGCCTAGAAATTGGTTTGCTGCCAGCCGAAATGCGTGCAGACATTAGGCCCCACCTATTTACATGTGCAAAGGGCCTAATGCCTGTTTCAGGCACGGGCTCTGGATGCCTATTTTTCGGCCTTTACCAATATGGTGGGCTGTAATAAATCAGCTAATTTGCTCATTTAACTTAGTGAATATAAAATAATACATTTTTATCTTACTCCCAAAAAGGATTTCAATGTATTACACAATCTTGCTAATACCTCCTGAATTGTGCTACATTGTGCCACTGGCTATTATTAATTGCAATGATTTCTTCAGTTCCAACAAAAAAAAAGGAAATTAATAGTTCACCTAAGTCACTGTAATATTTCCACTGCTTTAGTTCAGGTTCTGGGAGACTGTTACATAGAATTACAAAGGATATACAGCACAGAAACAGGCTATTTGGCCCAGCCTGTCCATGTCAGCGTTTATGCTCCACTCGAGCCTCCTCCAGTCTTTCCTCATCTAACTATCAGCATAACCCTCTATTCCCTTCTCCCTCATATGCTTATCTCGCCTCCCCTTAAATGCATCTATACTATTCGCCTCAACCACTCCCTGTGGTAGTGAGTTCCACATTCTTGCCAATCTCTGGGTAAAGAAGTTTCTTCTGAATTCCCCATTTGATTTCTTGGTGACTATCTTATATTGATGGTCTCTAGTTTAGCTCTTCTGCACAAGTGGAAACACTCTCTCTGTGTCTACTCTATCAAAACTTTTCATAATTTTAGAGACCTCTATTAGGCCACCTCATTTCTCTGAGGTCTTCTCTTTTCAATAGAAAAGAGACCCAGCCTGTTCATCCTTTCCTGATAGGTATGGCCTCACATTTCTGGTACCATTCTTGTAAATCTTCTCTGCACCCTCTCCAGTGCCTCTATATCCTTTTTATAATATGGCAACCAGAATTGCACACAGAATTCCAAGTGTGGTCTAACCAAGGTTCGATACAAGTTTAACATAACTTCACTACTTTTCAATTCTATCCCTCTAGAAATAAACTAGTGCTTGGATTGATTTTTATGGCCTTATTAACCTGTGTCGCTACTTTTAGTGATTTGTGTATTTGTACTCCGAGATCCCTTTGTTCCTCTACCCCATTTAGATTCTTATTTTCCAAGTAATATGTGATCTCCTTATTTCTCTTACCAAAATGTAATGCCTCACACTTAACAATGTTGAAATTCATTTGTCAATTATATGCCCAATCTGCAAGTTTATTAATATTTTCTTGTAATTTGTTGCAGTCCTCCTCAGTATTGACTATCCCCCCCAATTTGGTATCATCTGTAAATTTAGAAAATGTGTTTTTGATTTCAAAGTCTAAATCGTTAATATAAATTGTGAACAACATCGGTCCCAGCGTTGATCCTTGTGGGACCCCACTTTCCACCATGTCGTCAACAGACTCATAGGCCTATAAAAAACCTGGGTCTACGAGTCTACTGTCAGTATGTAGTAATGTAAATCCAAGCTAAAACAGTGCTAATGTAAAAGCAGCTGTCTGGGACCTTCATTTGCAACACCCCCAGAATAAAAAGCACAAGTGTTTTTTTCTTCTCTCTCTCTCGCTCCCCCCTCTCTCTCCTGTTAGGGGTCATATGAAATTATTTTGAGCAGCTTCAACTTCGTTCCCAGTAGAACCAAGTCCACAGCACAAAATTACCCATTATTCTACATTAACTAGCAATAATTGGACAAATTCACTCAGGGGCTCCATAAAGACTTTTCATGAATAAAATAAAATTAAATGTTACACCAGTGTGTAGAGGTTTACATCATGGGTAATAAAATAACATTTGTTTCAGGATTAAACTGTCTTTGCTGCACATTTTACCATGCAAATCCTGTGTCCCACCTGCTCTGCTCCATTTTCTGTACTACATTTCAGTTGCGATGTACAGTAAAAGGAGTAGAGGCAAAAGTAATGTGGCATCTGATACACACCTTTCACAACATCCCAGAATGCCTCACAACCAACAAATTAGGGATATTGTTGTGTGTTCTAGAGTCCTCACCAAAGCCATTCTTTACATGTGAACCTAGACTGTGAGTGTTGCCATGCTCGTCATCCATAGGGATTTTCATGGCTGAGTCAATCCTGTCATCATCTACCATCCACATAGTCTTTATGGTGTTAGCTTGGCTCAGTTGGTGGCACTCTCACCCCCAGCAGAAATTCACACCCATAATCTAAACTGACACTTCAGTGCAGTAATGAGGGAGTGCTGCATTGTTGGAGGTGCTGCCTTTTGGATGAGATGTTAAACTAAGGCCGTCTCTGCCTGCTCAGAAAGGCCCTGTTTGAGGAAGAACAGGGAGTTCTCCTGGTGTCCTGAACAACATTCCTCCCTCAACCTAAGTGTTCATTCATTCATGCGCTGTTTGCAGGACTTTGCTGTGGGCAAATTACCTGACTATGTAACATCAGTGACTGCACTTCACAAGTAATGTGTTGGTTGTGAAGTACTTTGGGATTTTCAGCGTATGTGAAAGGTATATATCAGTGCGAGTTCTTTCCTTTTCTCTCTCCCAGCAGGAATTATCAAATAGCAATCAATCTGGCTGCTTTCTCTGCCTTAGCCTGAGGGGACTATCAACAATAAATAAAGCCCCCACCAATTGTTCTAGAGGAGATTATCTAACTCAACAGGAACCAGGAGAGTCTCACTAAAGATTCATTAATTTTAAGGAGTGCCATGAATCTGGTACCTGACCTCCACACCCGAAGTCTTCAATTTCAACTCCCATTGAGTGAAATTCTCCACCAAAAATTTACCCTTATGATATAACCTGAGACCCCCCCACCCCACTCCAGTCCGAATGGCTGTGCAGCACATCTTAGTGCTGTCAAGAGAGTCCTGCCAACAACATTTTAGTCATTTTACCAGACGTGCCTGCTGCACCCAGTGTGCTGAACAACAGTTCACTGACTAATGGAGCTCAGTCGTGCAGAAATGATCTGAGATTTATGTTTGAATTTAATATAGTAACCAACGGGTCAGGCATCCACTAAAATCTAGAGAGGCATTTTCCTCAGAGGCAGAAAAGTGGGTCGGGGCAGGAAATCTACTCGCCAGTCTGACCCCACGGTGACCCTCGCATGCTTTTCTGAGGTGGGGTCAATTATATATGCAGGGCGGGCTTCCAGCGGTATCTCCACTCTTCAGCAGGAGTCAGCCACGGGGCACCAATATAGTAGCTGAAATTGGCCAAACCAATTTTAAAAAGGGCAGGAGCCCCCCTAAGTGTTACGCTCGTGATTTAGAATTGGCTGAATGAGCACAGCTGCCAAAGAGAGAGATCGAGAGAGGAAGAATTGGCCAGATCGCCTACACTGCAGCAAAAAATAAATCATTCCTCCTGCCTCCTTCCTCCGGGCATTCCCTCCATCCACAGTGCAGAGGCCAGAACAAAATGAAATCAGCCACAATCCCTCTGTTATTTACATGTAGCAGAGTAGGCACTGGGTGGGTGGGTGGCTAACGTCGACAGCAGTGGCAAAATCGTGGTGGCCAATTTTATGTGCGGGCATTGAGTGGGAGACCTTCCTGCCCCATCTTCCTCAATTCTCTGCCCCATGACTGCCCGTTTATCAGATGGTAATAGGGAGGAAATTCCTCACCGAGTGCATTATGCTTTTTAACAAGTTAACCCCATGTGCTTTTAAATTGTGCTAAATAGCAGCTGTTTTTACCAGGTCTTCCACACTGCCAGTATTAACAAGTCCCAGCTTGTATACTTCCGGCTTGCAGCCGGCTGTGTAAGGCCCATATGTCAAAAGCGGCCACCACTAGCATAGCTCTTTGTGCAGTATAAAAGCAGCGTCAACCTACAGAGGAATTGAACTCCCTAATTCCTTTATAAAATAAAAGAGTACAAAATCAGAAAGCAGATTTTAAAATCCTGAAATGCTTTGAAATGGCCTTTTAACAAATCTAGAGTCCCCTGGATGTCTAGAGACATACAGAGTAGGATAAAGAAAAAAAGGGAGGGGTATGACAGATACCGAGGGCTAAATACTCCAGAATATTTAGAGGAGTACAGAAAGTGCAAGGGTGCAATTAAAAAGGATGTTAGGAAAGCAAAGAGAGAGCATGAAAAATTCTTGGCAAGTAAAATCAAGGAAAACCCAAAGATGTTTTATAAATATATTAAGAGTAAGAGGATAACTAAAGAAAGGGTAGGGCCTATTAGAGATCATGAGGGTAATCTGTGTGTGGAGGCGGGAGACGTTGGTAGGGTTCTTATTGAATACTTTGCGTCTGTTTTCACAAAGGAGCGGGGCGAAGCAGACATTGTTATCAGGAAGGAGGAGTGTGAAATATTAGATGAAATAAACAGTGAAAGAGGAAGTATTAAGGGGTTTAGCAGCTTTAAAAGTGGATAAATCCCCAGGCCCGGATGAAATGTATCCCAGGCTGTTAAGCGAAGCAAAAGAAGAAATAGCTTTTTGTGGTATATATCAACGATCTTGACTTGAATATAGGGGGTATGATTAAGAAGTTTGCAGATGATACTAAAATCGGCTGTGTGGTTGATACTGAAGATGGAAGCTGTAGACTGCAGGAAGATATCAATAAATTGGTCAAGTGGGCAGAACTGTGGCAAATGGAATTCAATCCAGAGAAGTGTGAGGTAATGCATTTGGGGAGGGCTAACAAGGAAAGGGAATACACATTAAATGGTAGGACACTGAGTAGTGTAGAGGAACAAAGGGACCTTGGATTGCATGTCCACAGACCCCTGAAGGTAGGTCAAGTAGATAAGGTGGTTAAGAAGGCATACGGAATACTTGCCTTTATTAGTCGTGGCACAGAATACAAGAGCAGGGGGGTTATGCTTCAACTGTATAAAATACTAGTTAGGCCTCAGGTAGAGTACTGCGTGCAGCTCTGGTCACCACATTACAGGAAAGATGTGATTGCACTAGAGAGGGTACAGAGGAGATTTACAAGGATGTTGCCGGGAGTAGAGAATCTTAGCTATGAGAGAAGACTGGATAGGCTGGGTCTGTTTTCCTTGGAACAGAGGAGGCTGAGGGGAGACCTTATTGAGGTGTATAAAATTATGAGGGGCATAGATAAAGTGGATAGAAAGGACCTATTTCCTTTAGCAGAGGGGTCAAAAACCAGGGGACACAGATTTAAAGTAATTGGGGGAAGGTTTAGAGGGGATTTGAGGGGCAATTTCTTCACCCAGAGGGTTGTGGGGGTCTGGAACTCACTGCCTGAGGGTGGTAGAGGCAGGAATCCTAACCACATTTAAAAAGTACTTGGATGTGCACTTGGGATGCTCTAACCTGCAGGGCTACGGACCAAGAGCTGGGAAGTGGGATTAGGCTGGATAGTTCTTTGTTGGCTGGCGCGGACACGATGGGCCGAAATGGCCTCCTTCCGTGATGTAACTTTCTATGATTCTATGCAGGCAAATTTTTTTTAAAGCTTAAATCGTGAGCCTTAAAATGTATTGGCAGCAAAATTCAGTCCCTTGGTCGATGGATTTGTTTAATTAGAAACTGATCCAAGTGGTAGAGGTAGCTGTCAGTAAACAAGACATAGGAAGGCATGGAATGAAATCAGGGCATTTGGCTCACTGAGCCCATTCCTACCATATATCATGTACCATCTGCACTGTTATGGGCTCTACCTAACTGATTTAATCTCCTGATGGAGGTTAATAATCAGAGCCAAAACTTACAAGAAGATAAAAATCTTTGAAATGTATCCCTGACCCCAACAATAATCAGACAAAGTTCCAAGGTATCAATCTAGCATTACAGCCTATATTATTTAACTCTGACCAAGTGTATTCCACAGACAACATTCGCAGCATGACTGGAATAGCAGTGGTTTCTGCTCGCCCTTAACATTTGATCCCATTCCTAAAGAACACAAGGGTCGATTTTATGCCTACTGAGCACGTACAGTTTGCTCTTATTCTTAAGTTGCTGGAGTTGATTTTCGTGTGAAGCCTACGTCAGGCAGGGGATTCCGCTCTGCCCGCTGTAGTTGGCCAGAGGTCCAGGCCATTTTCGTGGCTGAGCCTCATTAACATATAATCTTCAAGCTGCCAATGTTAATCCCGCTCTCAATAGGCCGCTCTCTGATTGGCATGGCAGGAAATCCGACAGGACTGACGCTACTTAAAGGCAGCTGCAGACCTTTAAAGGAGGTGTACTTTTCAATGGTGGTTAATAGAAAGTAATTTTCTGAAGCAGCAGACAGCGGGACTTAATCCAGGGCCCCCAGATTCTCTATATTTTATTGTAGTGTGGTACATCAATGGTGAGAGGTGTGGAATGTGAAAGTACCATTAGTGTTGACCAAATAATTTAATTTTAATAGAAAGCAAATTGTGGAGGTGGAGCACACAGGCAAATTCCGAATATATGCCCTAGCAGGCGAAGCTCCGTAGTGGGAGGCCAAACTCGTAAAATTACCTCTATACAGCTCGGGCTTTATTAGCAAGTATTCCTTTCGTCTAGGTCCTGTCAACTGAGGCTAAAACTAACTGTTTGCAATTAACACTGGCCACATGTTCCACAATAGAGTAATAAAAAACAATGGCAAAAAGGGTTCAGAGTCAGCTCTTTAAAAAGGCTCCAATCCCCAGCGGTACAGGTGATCTTCTGTTGAAAGGTAACAAGATAATTAAATTTGTGTAACCCGAGATAGGAACTATTACTTGAGGCTGACTTAATGTCTGCTTCTTTTAGGATTGAATAGCTCTATTCATAAAAGCACGACATCTTGAATAAATGAAATGGATTGGATGCACAGTATAATGCCAGATGTTGCTTCAGGCAGATTTTGCTCCCAGGATTCTTTTCCCATTGGTACCAAAGACGTACGAGAAGTAAGAGTTTCCCTGAGGCTTTTCTGTCATAATTCATCCACTTTATTAAGTGGCTGATTACAATTAAAATAGTGTGCGTTTTAAAGCAATAATGGATAAATGTGAAATCATCGTGCCAAAAGTAGTACAGCCTGGACAGAAGCTTACGTTCATCAATCTCCTGAAATCCATCTTGCATGTGGTCTGCAGTGCAAGAAGGCTCCTTACAGTTGTTTATTTTGTAACCTGCAAGTACTGACAATAATGAGGATGTCGTATGAAGGTAGATTTTATATGTCTGCACTGCTAGGATGGAGCTTCGAACCCTGGGAGCATGAATTCGCAAAATCTACCTTTTGATCCCAAGTCAAGATTAACATCAGCAATTATAAAATCTGAAATTGTTATCGTACTTCAGAAACCATGAGGTTGTTAAAAAGAATGGCTGACTTGGGAATTGTGGATATACAGGAAAATAACTACGTTTGCAATGTCACTTATTTGCCCTTTGGACTTATGAGCCCTTTCAAGGACGCATCATTTTTCATTTCCACTTCTCTCTGTTGGCAGTTTATAGAAAACAACATCTGGACAGAACCAGCAAATGCATGATTCATTATTTCTGTTGTATCACACCTTTAAGTTTATTACATTTCAGTTCCGCGGGTGGGATTTCTCCCCATCTCCATTCACAGTCAACAGGGAGAGAATGGAACTTTTCATTTTCTTCTGGGTATTGTCAATTGCATTTAAAAAAATACAATTCCATTATACAGCTTCCTTTTCATCACATCACCATTACACCTGTACTTCAATGTAGTTTGACTGCCTTCAGGCAACAGTCAGGAAGAGCTTTCAACCAAATGGCTTTCACTACGTCAGTGTTGTTCGACCTGTACAATAACAGACAAATGAGACTACAGATTGTGACACACAATTTGATTGAAGGATAACATTGCTGTCTGAAACTTCTGCTGTATCTCTATCTGATGGTATGGTACAGATCAATGGGAGCGACAGGCTTTACAGCCTGATTTTCATTTCAATGGAATAAAATACAGACAGCTTCTCCGCCAGCTTACCCCCAGGCGGTGAAGATGAAGATTTATCCCATGTGTCCACATAATTTAAGAAAAGACTGCCCAGCCCTCACCAAGATACTCATGCCTTATCTTTTCTTGTCTCTCACAGGAAAAGCGAGTCCATAATGGTCAAAAACCTCAGGCCACAGGTGGTGCTCACCTCGACGATAGATCCCTGACCCATGATGAGGAAGAAGCTGGGAGATGCTGGGGAGGCAGGCAGCTGAACCTGTTGGGGACTGAGACATAGGAGGGGCCAGTGACAGCTGTAGAGTTGTCACGACTAATTTCCTCTTCCTCCTGCTTCTATTCTGCCTCCATCATAAGGATATATATGTGAATGGCCATAGTAACCCCCATGGTAAGGGCTGCATGACAGAAGGTAGGGAAGTAAAAGATGTCCCTGCCTGAAACTCGAGAATACTTTCTTAGTAGCAAAGCTGAGAAGCGATGCTTCTAATCACTCCAGTCAAAGCTCATATTTCAGACAAAGTTTTGTGGCCACTCAAAACCTGTGAACTCAGCCTCTTCCTGGTTTTACAAGAAACGCAGGCATTAATGACAGAATTTCTGGGACAGTAGCTTTAACCCTGGTTATCCTGTCATCTTAACACATGCGCCACTTTGGGAGTGGGAGCATCTTCTGCCAGAACCCAGTTCATTAAAAATTGAGGGTCTATTTTAGAACGGATACACCAGCTCCCTGGGAACTACCCCACGTTTTCCTCCCCCTCAAATATCGTGGAATTTCAAGTCCATTCTTTTCACTCTATGTCAGCTGTTGTGTGCACTGCGTTCCTGGTACAGCCGGGTGCCTGGCAGGGCAATGACTGTCATGCACAGAGATTGTACTGCTGCCGCAGGGCACATCCACAGACAGTGCAGCCTCACAATCATTTGGAAATGTCCAAAGCTAAATTGAAATTTTATTTATTTACATTTAAAAAAAAAAAATCACTTTGGTCAGAGTTTTACCTCTAGTTTCTTGCTCCCTCAATGTCATGTATCATTTCCTCACTAAAGTGAGCAGGCGACTTGTACCAAGGGCCCTGATTTGACCTTCCTACAATGGGAAAAAAGCAACTCTCCACTCAGCTCTGCTGAAAAAAACAACTCATCATGTGGGATCTAACAATTCCTGACGGGGTGCTTCGAACGCATCACCAAATTCTAATTTGGGTTTTTGAATCTATATGCTTCTCAAAGCTTTCCGCTCTGATGACAGCTATGTTTTGCACCAGCAGACTGCAAGTGGATTTGGCAAAACTTAAGACGCATTGCTTCCTAATGTTAAAGGAGTAATGCAGATTCAGAAATGGGGCTTTTACATAGACAGTCTATATCAGAAGGAACTCAAGGCAGCTGTTCCCTCCCCTCCCTTGGGTCATTTGATTGTCACATAATTAGGGTTTTGATGACAAACTGGTGCAATGGACCATGAAATCATTTGGAAAGAAAAGCTGGAAATTTCTCAGGGAAGTTCATGCATCAACTGTGTCGGAAATGGTTCCCAGATCACCAGTCATGGACAGCTGAAATGGATAAAGTAGCAAAAGAAGGATCTGTTTACTGTCAGGCCTCAGATGCATCAATAAGCATGTTTATTCCAGTGTAATTACAAGGTGTTTTTCTGAAGACATTTTCTAATAAGTACTAAGGGTCTACACCCAAATTGTTAACCTACCTTTTTTCTTTACAGATGTTGGTGGACTTGCTGTGTGCTACTTTTACTTCCAATCAGTGCAAAGTGCTTGCTGCATTATTGGCTTAACAAGAAAGAATTGCTTATGACTGTAGCAGGTAGTTAGAAGTCCAATTAAAGGAAAACCTGTTTTTCGGTTAATGTTGAAGGGAGCAAATGCTCTAAACAGGGTGGAAAGAAATGTATTCACAATGGCAGATAATTCCAGAAACAGAAGCACAGTTCGTTTTAAACTCCAGGTAGAGGCCCAAACTGCTAAGACCTTGTCCTAAAATATAAGTACCCAAGGCATGCCCACTAAGGATACCTGTTTCTGCAACATTGGAGATCAGTCACTCTCTCTTGGCTTTCTTTTCAAATCGTATTCTTCAAACACTCACATTTTTCTTCTACCCACTAGACACACAAAGATTTCAGACTCTCTTGATTTATGACATAACTGCATCTTATTAAATGGATTCTTTTCCTTTTAAAGATGTCAAATATTGTCAAGTGAAAATTGTCTTTGTTGTTCGTTGTCATTTTAAGTTGAAGCACTTTCTTCAATAGTCACAAAGATTCCATGGGGAATAAGATAATTTCTTGATTGAATCTCTCAAACGTTTCAAAAGCATTATCAAATTTTTAAGAGGGAGAAGGAGGATTCTACCTTGGATAAAAATGAGGGGTCAATTTTCACTTCTATCACCTGGCGTTAACGGGAATAGCCTCAAAATGGGGTCGGTAGCCTTACTGCCCCATTAAGACCAACAAAGAGGTCAGACACATTTTAAAAGGGGCCTACTGCTGGGTGTCCAAAGCTGTTTCAGGTGGTGGGCCTCTTTTAATATGCAAATGGGGGTCCTAGAATCCCCGATTGCCATTTTAAGTTGGAATTGGTAAGAGCCTGCGCCGTGCACAATCCGACCACTTCCACAAGTGATGGAGCCAAAGAGGCCCAGCAAACGCAAATTTGGAATTATTTTTTTGGGCCCAGAAAAAGGAGTGCTCCATCAGGTCCCACAAAAATAATCTGGGCCGCTGCCTCCCCGGGGCCCTCACTCTCCGTG
Organism: Somniosus microcephalus; assembly: GCF_052327205.1. Lineage (NCBI taxonomy): Eukaryota > Metazoa > Chordata > Chondrichthyes > Squaliformes > Somniosidae > Somniosus > Somniosus microcephalus. The sequence continues at coordinate 111,594,101 of NC_140988.1, forward strand.
ATCACGACCCTCCCCGGCACTGATCGTGCTGGCAGCCAGAACTGCCTGATAATGGCAGACCTCAATCTGGTGAGCTGCATCGGGATGATCGAGTGGCTGCTCAACGGCCCGAAGTTTGGCGGCTCAATGTTAATGAGGCTGGTGCCTCCAAATCGCAGCCACCTCTTTGCTGTGGGTATGGGCGACTGGCCGGCACAGTCCGCAGGTTGTTTCCCAAAAGTCTAAATCGACCCCAAGGAGTGGGAACATGAGCCAATTTTTCTCCTGAATCGGCGAACTCACTTTGAACCAGGGATTGAATCCAGAACTGAATTATTTCTCTGAATTAGTAAAGGGAAACTGACTAAACCACTTGAACCCTCACCTTTGCATATTGGCCGGGACTTTCATAAAAGCTCGACTTGTTAGCCACAAATTTGCTCTATGGTTGTTTCTTTTTTGCAATATCCTACAATACTTTTACTTTTAATGCTGAGCCCAACATCAAGTTGCCAGTGTCAAACCAGGTTCTTCAAAATGATTTTCAATAAGCTACAGCTTTTTAATTCTCAGATGCCAATTGTCGCTCCTGTCGATCTTTTAGTAGGTAGAAACTCCCAAATATGCCAGTTTTATGAGTGCCCCTGTTTACCTTGTCTCCTGTTAGAGGGACTTCAGAGGGGGCTGAAAATTATACACAGTATCCAAATGTAATCTCATTAATGATCTATATAACATTAGAACATAAGAACATAAGAAATAGGAGCAGGAGTAGGCCAATCGGCCCCTCGAGCCTGCTCCGCCATTCAATAAGATCATGGCTGATCTGATCCTAACCGCCAATCCACTATCACAGAACCATCTCCTGAATCTAACAGAATTAGACACACGAAATAGGAGCAGGATCAGGCTACACGGCCCCTGGGCCCGCTCCGCTACCCACAGGGCCATGACCGATCCGAACCTAGACTCATGTCCAAATTCCTGCCCGCTCCCCGTAACCCTTAATTCCCTTTACTTCTAGGAAACTGTCTATTTCTGTTTTAAATTTATGTAATGATGTAGCTTCTACAGCTTTTTGGGGCAGCATATTCCATGGACCTACCACCCTCTGAGTGAAGTAGTTCCTCCTCATCTCAGTTTTGAAAGAGCAGCCCCTTATTCTAAGACTATGCCCCCTAGTTCTAGTTTCACCCATCACCGGGAACATCTTCCCCGCATCCACCCGATCCAACCCCTTCACAATCTTATATGTTTCAATAAGATCGCCTCTCATTCTTCTGAACTCCAATGAGTAGAGTCCCAATCTACTCAACCTCTCCTCATATGTCCATCCCCTCATCCCCGGGATTAACCGAGTGAACCTTCTTTGTACTGACTCGAGAGCAAGTATGTCATTTCTTAAGTATGGACACCAAAACTGTACGCAGTATTCCAGGTGCGGTCTCACCAATACCTTGTACAACTGAAGCAATAACTCCCTATTTTTATATTCTATCCCCCTAGCAATGAAAGCCAACATTCCATTGGCCTTCTTAATCACTTGCTGCACCTGCATACTAACCTTTTGAGTTTCGTGCACCAGGACCCCCAGATCCCTTTGTACTTCAGTACTTTCCAGTTTCTTGCCATTAAGATAAGAACTTGCTCTACGATTTTTCCTGCCAAAGTGCATAACCTCACACTTTCCAGTATTGTATTCCATCTGCCAAATCTCTGCCCACTTACTTAGCCTGTCTATGTCCCCTTGCAGGTTTTTTATGTCCTCCTCACTCACTACTTTCCCCCCCATCTTAGTATCATCTGCAAACTACATGCTTCAACTTGCATTCATATCTTCAATATGTATCCTAATATTGTATTTTATTAGCCATGCTCGTAAAACAGAAGAGCTTGCAAAAATGGGGCTTAAAATCTTCCTATACGAGTAAAATGCTGCTTTTTATCCAGTCGATTTTAACCCTGCCCGGTCAACTGGAATAGTATGAATGCAGAGGGTTAAGATGACAGGTGGGAGTCACGCCACATTTCCCCCCCTCCAACAGCTTAACTGACCTCAGATCAGGCACGGGAGGGCTGCCTGCCCTGGAAGCGGGGGCCTACTTTACATGGAAAAGTCACAGCCTGATAAGGTCATTGGCACAGCAACCTTATTTTAATGTGAAACCGCGGGGAGGCCCGCATGGCGTCAAACCCACTAGCAAAACCTGGCAGAGCGCAGCAGAGTGATCAGAAAAGGCCAAGCTAGGTTAGGGAGACCATATTTTCGAAACCAAATCTGGGGACACACAGGGTGGAGCACAGCAAAGTAGCCAGGACGAGTTGCAAGAAAACCGGCAAGTTGACTTTGTTGCTTCTGCTAGTGGAATACGCGTAGAGACGCCATTTTCACTTTACACCGAATCTCGAATCTTGCGTGTGTTCTGGTAATAGAGCTGTACCATCTATACTTGTCCCCGAATACCCTCACTTTTAATTTCTCAATTTAAAATCTGTTCGAAACAGACTGAGATTTCCATATAAGGTGTGAAACACCCTGTCTCAGAAGGTTTTACAAACCTCTAACTGGTGGGAGAATTTAGAGCTTGCCTTATTCAGTAAAAAAAAAATGATGCACCATGCTAATCTGAGGTAAAGTAATCCACTTGCCCACCAGCTCTCACTGCATCCTTGGCTTCTCCTGCACATTTTAAAGGTTCCATCCTCTGGCCAGTTGCTATTGGCCAAAACGCGGGGTCAGATGACTCAATCCTCCAGAGTGCAGTGCGGCCCAAGCTAGCAATGGGGCCTTTTCTCTGCCGCACTGCACTGTGGGAAGGTGGGGCCTTCCTACAATGTTACCTCCGTTAAACCCGCTCCTGGAATCCATTCTGAGCTCAAACCGGGCGGGAACGGGCCGAGAATCTCCCCCCAGGGTTTCTGTACATTCGCGTTTAAAAAAAACAAAAATTCTATACAGGGACTCTTCCGGGGACATCGTTTACCGGGGACACAGTACCTAATCTGGGGACTGTCCCCAGAAAACGGGGATGTATGGTCAGCCTAAGCTAGGTTTAATTTTTTTTAATTTTTGTGACAAGGAGGAGCAAGGACCTCATCAGACCTGCAAGGAATCCTTGGGCCTCTCCAGCCTACCCGCTCTCTCCCACCACAGAAAGGTTTTCTTAGACACCTCCCCACCCCCACTCCCCCATACTCAACATCAACCATATGTCAGCAACCATTCCCTTGGGTCACCAGCAGCGTTTAGCCTCCTGCCAAATTTCCCGCTCTCATCTGCTGGCTCTGACGTGATTCCCGCCAGCTTCGGGCAGGAGACATTGCAGACAAATTTAAATGAGCCCCACGAGTTAAAATGGTCCCAGCCTCACGTCGAAGCGTCTGCTGTGGTTTCCCTTTCATTCCGAAGGCAGCGAAGTTAAAATTGGGGCTTAGCTGTTAAATGTGATGTGGCGTTAAATGCACTGTACAAATTTTGAAACTTTGTAAGTAAGTTTAATGCAGAACTCTTTGACCGTAAATTTCTGCGGGGGATCTCCCGATCTCCCACTGTAACTTTGGAGAGAGATTCACAGAACTCTTGGGGAAACAGCATCCCTGGCCGGTTTCAGCCATTTATGCTGTAGGGGGTGGCGTGTGCCCAGTCAGTTATGGCCCTGACTGCCTGTGAGCAGTTCGAATCGCTCCCACACCCCTGGGTTCTCGACACCGGACTTAGGTACAGGCAGCGATACAGAAAGCGAGTAAACAAGTGGTTTGGATGTGAGGAAACCAAGATTTTATTAAAACAGAAATAAAAATTACAAATACTGAAAAGTCACTATGAAGTTACAGGCTTATCAAAAGAATATACTCAAATGGGAATGGGGAACACACGGCACATTGAGGGAACAACACACATTAATAAAACCCCTTAACCCTTATCCCACCTATAATACCTAACTAGATCAAGCTAAGAGGGGCCAGGAATTCATGCTCACCAAGTCAAAATCTGCTGAGTTATAACGATTGTGGGGTTTTGGGGTTCGCTCTTTGTGCTCTCTGGGGCCTGCTGTCGTCACGTGGTCTCAGGGGGCGGCAAGGGCGTCGTCCCAGTAAAGTACCCTGAGATTAAAGTCTTTGCTTGGGTACTTTACCTCACAGGGATGATGGTTCTTCTTCTTCGGGTGGCGGTTGAATGTTGCATGAAGATCGTCGTCGGTCGGCTAGATTGAAGGCCCAATTATTCGAAGCGTTCTTCAATCTTCTTCCAAACCATCTCGTCTTCATCTCTTCTCGTCTCGTCTCGTCCGGCCTGGTCTGCCCGTGTTCGCCTGGTGCTGTGCCGGCGTCCCTGATGGATTTGGGGAAGCCACGGGCAGTGGCTAGGTAGCAAGCGCAGGAGGGAGAGCAACGTGGCTACCAATGGGCTTATAATTATACTCCCGTTGAAAGCCCTTATCTGCACGCCAAATCAGGTCAGTCTATTGTCCAACTTTTGGCGGGCTGTTTTAAATGATTATACCAATCTAAGTTAACTGGCTTTAGAGGGCCGTTTATCGCACCTAATGGCCCCGATGTCCGGGTTGTATTGTCATTAATGCATTTTAATCGGCCTGTCAGCCTTGGTGGCTCCCTTGAGCTGTTTCTGATTATTTATGCGGACAAACTAATGGCCTTACGCTTAGGCCTAACTGGGCTGATCTGTTTCGATCTGATGCAATGCATATTCAATGTTTGCCTAGCTGTCTGGCTTTTCAAACACAAAGTCCTTTTCACAGAAATGCATTTTAAGTTTCAATTTCCCAAAGCTGCCTGCTTGCACTGCAGAAAAAAATCTTACAGGCTTTTGGTCACGAGGTGCGGACGCCATCTTTTTGGGTACCCTTTTTAAATTGTCCATACAGGGTCACTTTTATTAATAACCTTGGGGGAATGTGGGAATTTTGAGAACCTTACAATGCTGCCTCTCTGGAGGATCTCTATAGCAGGAGATTGAGAGAACCCCGCAGAAATTCAACACCTTTCCTTCTAATCTACAAATATTATGATAAAACCAAGAAAGTTCTGCTACTGTTTGTAAAATGAAAAGTGATTGAAAAATACCAGAGCCTGAAATAATCAGAGAAAGGAAGAGAAAGCACTGACTTTAATCTGACACTTTGGGACAAATCGACTCAGATGTACTTCAGTGAAAAAGAACCGTATGTTGTGTCTGTGTATAATAAGACACAGACTGCAGGAGAAACGGTACAACAGGTGTTTACTGAATGAGGGTTACTCTAGAACTAACTGTACAGATCACTACTCAGGGCATATATACAGGTGTGGTCACTGCCGGTACTACAGGATACAGGAGCTGTAAAAAGTAGTTCTCTCCCTTAAAGGTACATACATTACAATTCCTCCCCTTTTAGATTAACAGTACCATAACACTCATTTAACAATTAAATATCAAACTAATTATAATTAACACTTTTAACATGCAACATTAGCTGAAAATAGTCTATTTATAAATTCAGTCTTTGGGGAGGCTTCCTGATCCTTTCTGGATAACGCCTTTCCCGAGTGTCTCACTCTTGGTGCGGAGGCGATTCTAGCACCGTCGTCAGTTGATTCATCAGCTTCCAATGCTATTGTTTGTGAGGTAGATGCGACCTGTACGTCGGGTTCCTCACCAGGTACGTATGGCCGAGACATGGGGTTGACTCGTTCCTGTGACTCTAGGATCTGGTCAGCATGGCGTCTCACAATGTCCTCCCCAACATCCACTGTGTACATTAGTGGCCCCTGCCGTGTGCATATCGTTCCTGGTTGCCATTTCTCTGTTCGGTAGTCGCGGGCCAAGATTGGTTGCCCTACATTGAAGCTCCTTGTCGGCTTCTCATTGATGTGCTGGAATTGCTTACTCTCAACATCTCTTCGTACATTTGGTCTGAGCAAATCCAGACGAGATCTCAACCTTCGGTTAAAGAACATCATGGCCGGGGCCTGGTTGGTGACTGCATGTGTCGCATTTCTGTAGGCGAACAGGAAATTGTCCACCTTATGCTGCAGTGGAATGTCGTCATCGCACATGGCCTTTACTGCTTTTTTAAAGGTTTGTACGAATCTCTCAGCCAATCCATTTGTGGCTGGATGATACGGGGCGGATGTGTAATGCCTTACCCCATTCCTTCTCATAAATCTTCGAAACTCTTCGGACACAAACTGTGGTCCGTCATCAGAGCAAATCTGCTCTGGCAAGCCGTTCCTGGCAAAAATGGTCCGTAGGACTGCAATAGTTTTCTCCGTGGTGGTGGAGGACATTTTGATCACCTCAGGCCATTTCGAGTGCGCATCCACGGCTATTAAAAACATTGAGTCCATGAATGGACCAGCAAAATCAATATGCACCCGTTGCCATGGAGATGAGGGCCACTCCCATGGGTGTAGAGGGGCATGTGGTGGTGCATTTTGGACCTTCTGGCATCCTGAGCAGCTCTTTGTCAGGTCCTCGATTTGCTGATCGATCCCCGGCCACCACACATAAGCCCTAGCAAGGCTTTTCATTTTCACCCCTCCCAGATGACCTTCGTGAAGCTCATTGAGCACTCTCTCCCTTAACTTGGGTGGAATTACCACTCGGGATCCACACATCAAGGTCCCCTGGCATACTGACAGCTGTTCTCTTCTGGATGAGAATGCTGGCAACAGTGAGTCGCCATGTGCTGGCCATCCCTTCACCGTCAAATCATATACCCGAGACAGTGTCGGGTCATTTCGGGTCTCCTTCTCTATACCAGCGTTAGTTACTGGCAAGCATTCAATTATAGTCGAATGAAATATTTCGACAGGATCCACTGCTGGTGCTTCCTCCGCAGTAGGCAGTGGCAGGTGTGATAGCCCGCCAGCGTTTCCATGCTGTTTCGTGCCCTTACACTCGATTTCATATTGGTGCGCCCCTAGAAAAAGGGACCATCTTTGTAGCCGTTGCGCAGTCATCACCGGAACGCCCTTCTTTGGATTAAAGATGGAGGCAAGTGGTTGGTGGTCAGTCAGCAAGGTGAACTTCTGCCCGTGCAGATAGTGATTGAACTTTTTCACTCCCCACACTAGGCTGAGGGCCTCCCTGTCAATCTGGGTGTAGTTACGCTCGGCTGAGGTTAGTGACCGAGACGCAAAGGCTACTGGCCTCTCCGAGCCGTCCGGGAATTTGTGCGACAGCACCGCTCCAATGCCATAGGGTGATGCATCACACGCCAACCGAATTGGTAGTGCTGGGTTGAAATGAGCCAACACCTCTTTTGATGTGATCAATGCTTTGCTCTTCTGGAAAGCTCGTTTACATTCGTCACTCCACTTCCATGGTACCCCCGTTTGCAGTAGGGTGTTCAGTGGGTGTAGTACGGTAGACAAATTCGGCAAGAACTTATGGTAGTAGTTCACCAGCCCGAGGAACGACCTCAGTTGTGACACATTTTCCGGTGCTGGAGCCTTGACTACTGTCTCAATCTTTTCAGGGGACTTATGTAACCCCTCTTTATCAATAACATGGCCACAATACGAGATCTGCTTCTGGAAAAACTCGCATTTGTGGCGATTAGCTCGGCGCCCATATTCCTTCAATCTAGTGAGCACCTGCTCCAGGTTGGCGAGGTGATCACTGTCATTTTCGTCCGTGACCAGGATGTTGTCAAAATAACACTGGGTCCCTGGAATCCCTTGCAGGACTTGTTCCATTGCCCTTTGCCAAATAGCCGGAGCTGATGCTACCCCGAACACCAGCCAGTTATATTGGTAGAGACCTTTATCAGTGTTGATCGTGAGGTACTGTTTCGAGGCTTCTTCTACCTCCATTTGCAGGTACGCCTGGGCCAAATCAATCTCAGTGAAGCGTTTCCCTCCAGATAGCGAGGCGAAAATTTCTTCAATCCGCGGAAGCGGATATTGTACAGCGTGAAGGACTGGGTTCACTGTCACCTTAAAGTCCCCACAGATGCGAACCTTCTTTGGTTCCCCAGGCGTATTACTCAACGACCTCTTCATTACAGGAACGATGGGTGTAGCCCACTCGCTCCAGTCCACTTTGGACAGTACTCCTGAACGTTCCAAACCTTCCAGCTCTGCTTCAACGGCTGGGCGGATCGCATAAGGTACCGGTCTGGCCTTAAAAAACTTTGGGCTTGCATTTTCCTCTATTTTGATCGTCGCTGTTATGCCTGTTAGTGTTCCGAGTCCCTGCTGGAACACTTCTTGTGCGTCAGTTAGCATTTTTGACAGTCGTCCAGGTGTGATGTCGTCATCCTTTTTGGCATCTACAGTCAGTGCTTGTATGGAATGCCAATCTAGCTCTATCTTCCGGATCCATTCACATCCTAGTAGTGGTGGTCCTCCATCTGGCAATACATATAGGTCCATTTTTGGTGTTTCCTTGCCGTTATATATAACGTTCACCCTTATTTTTCCTTTGGGGTAGACTTTTTGCCCCGTGTACATCTTCAAGACGATCTCTGTATCTCTCAAGGGTATATGTGAGAATAGCCGCTTGTAGTCCCTTCGGTTTATGACTGTTAGGGCTGATCCTGTGTCCAATTCCATTTTCACTTGGACTCCTGCTATCTTGAGCGTGACCCAGATAGTTTGGTGATCCTCCGTTTTGATCACATTATGTCGTTTCAGACAACCCAGCTCCTTGCTTCCGGAGTCTGTATCACTCTTCTGTTCATCTGAACTACTCTCCGTCACCTTATGTACCTTCTTGTACTTCTACTGTGGAGATTTCTTGCTGCTGGTTTTCTTTCCCGACCTGCAGACTCTTGCTATGTGTCCTACTTTTCCACACCGTCTGCACACTTTGTCCTTGAACCAGCAATCATTATGGTCGTGTGTTGTTCTGCCGCAGCGATAGCACTTCACTGTTCCGTATGACATTCCATTTGTGCCATATTCTTGCGGTCTCCGTTGTATCTCTGCAGCGCCCCGTGCTGCTGCTTCGTGTGATACTGCAATGCTGAAAGCCTTGTCCAGCGTAAGATCCTTTTCTGATAGAAGCCGTTTCTGGGTTCCTTCACTTTGAAGCCCACACACAAACTTGTCCCTTAAAGTATCTGCTAGTCCCGTTCCAAACTGGCAGTGTTTCGATAGCTTGCGCAGTTCCGTTAAATACTCGGCATTACTTTCATCTTTATGCTGGTTCCTTTTGTGAAACTTAAATCTTTCTGCTATCAGCAGCGGTGTGGGGTTTAAGTGGTCCTGTAGGATTGACACTATGTTTTCAAAATCCTTTTCTACTGGCTTCTCTGGGGTTACTAGGGTTCGTAGTAAGCCATACGATTTTGCACCCATTGCATTCAACAATACCAGCGCTTTCTTGTCATCTGGCACTTCATTCGCCTTGCAGTATACTTCTATGCGTTCGACATATGTCGTCCAATCTTCGACTTCATTGTCGAACGCTGTGATACTGCCACTCTTCGGCATTTTTGGATGTGGTTAGACTGGCTTAAAATGGCGTCTCCCGCGCTTTCCTTTCTTCCCCGCTGCGGCTTAAAATGGCGTCTCCCGCGCTTTCCCTTCTTCCCCGCTGCGACTTAAAATGGCGTCTCCCGCGCTGCTGCCAACGCCGCTCTTGGCGGTCCGCGTGGCAAATGGCGACGCCCTGTGGGTTTCGTGCGCTGCTCCTGCGCTGCTGCCAATGCCGCTCTCTGCGGTCCTCGTGGCAATGGCAGCGCCTCACGTTTTCCTGCGCGCCTCTCTTCCCCCGTTGATGCTGCTCGGCCCTTGAACACCAGCTGTGCTCTGCTCTCTCTCGTCTCTCTCCCCCGTTGACGCTGCTCGGCCCTTGAACACCGGCTGCGGTCTGCTCTCTCTCCCCTCTCTCCCCCGTTGACGCCGCTCGGTCCTGAACACCGGCTGCGCCCTGTGCGCTCTGCCCTCTCTCTCTCCCCCGTCGACACTGCTCGGCCTTTTTCTGTGCCGCTCGGTCGGCTCTAGCCGCCGCTGTCCGGGAAGGGTCTGCGCAGTACCTGTTGCCAGCCCGTTTCGCTGGACCACCGTGACTGGAAAGCCAAGCCTGGCTCTCGACAGCCTCCCCTGCGATGCTCAAATCTCCGCTGGATGACTGGGTGGTTGCCAGTGGTCGACGCCTGTGCTTCTGGACTCGACCTCCTTCCACTGTTCTCCAGGAGCGAATCCCTGGGAGGTGATGCAGAGTTGCAGATAGGTTCGAATCTGCTTGTCGCCAATGTTGTGTCTGTATATAAGACACAGACTGCAGGGAACGATTCAACAGGTGTTTACTGAATGAGGGTTACTCTAGAACTAACTGTACAGATCACTACTCAGGGTTTATATACAGGTGTGGTCACTGCCGGTACTACAGTATACAGGAGCTGTAAAAAGTAGTTCTCTCCCTTAAAGGTACATTCATTACACCGTATCTGCAGAGTAAGCTAAAGGGAGAGAAAGAAAAACTAAAAAAAACTGAACTGTTGTACAATTTGGACTTTGTTGCTATTACTCATCAGGGCATTTTAAACTGAAAGCTGCTTGTCAAATAGAATCTTTTACAGAATCTAACCAGGTGTTTCCTCCACATCATACATTGATTGGTATTAAAATAAAATTGGCTCTTAAAGAAATAAAAAACTATTTATAAATGCCAACACACCATAGCTTTGAGCTCCATGTTATATTAGGAGATGGTTACAATCTTTCCTTTTATTCCAAACTATCACCACTATGCTTGGTACTTTACGCTCTTTCCTCTTTGGCCAGGTCTCATTCAGCTGTGCAGTCTCTTACGCTCGCTTAGTAAGTTTCCTCCATAGTTTCTATTCCTGATACATAGAAAACCCAGAGTTCAGAAGAAGAGTGGAAACATAAATGTAATGAATAGAAAAAAACGGTTCCCTCAGATAACATTGTGTCAGTTAGTGGGTCCCCCAGCGGTCAGTAATAGGACCATTGCTTTTCTTGTTATATATAAATGACTTGGACTTGGGCATACAGAGTACAATTTCAATGTTTGCGGATGATACAAAACTTGACAATGTAGTACATAGTGAGCAGGATAGTAACAGACTTCAGGAGGACATAGACATACTGGTGAAATGGGCAGACACATAGCAGATGCAATTTAATGCAGATGAGTGTGAAGTGATGCACTTTGGGAGGAACAATATGGAGAGGTAGCATAATCTAAATGGTATTATACTGAAGGGGGAGCAAGAGCAGAGGGACCAGGGGGTGTACATTCACAAATCTTTGAAGGTGGCAGGACAAGTTGATAAGGCGGTTAAGAAAGTGTATGGTACACTTGGCTTTGCAAATAAGAACATTGAATACAAAAACAAGGAAGTCATGCTGAACCTTTACATATCACTGGTTCGGCCTCAGCTGGAGTACCATGTACAATTCTGGGCACCATCCTTGGAGCGGATACAGAAGAGGCTTACCAGGATGATACCAGGGATGAGTGACTTCAGTTAGGTGGAGAGATTGGAGAAGCTGGGATTGTTCTCCTTAGACCAGAGAAGGTTAAGGGGAGAAATAATAGAGGTATTAAAATTTATGAGGGGGTTCTGATAGAGCAAGTAGGGAGAAACTGTTTCCTCTGACAAGTGGGTCGCTAACCAGAGATCATGAGGGAGAAATTCGGTATCGCCCCGTTTGGGGCGCAATTATCAGCCGGGCACAAAGCTTAGCGCCTGGCGCTAATTATCACCTCCGACTGCAAACTTGGCTTCTATCGCCCCTGGAGGTGATTGGAGCGCTAAATCAGGCACTACACACCTCTCTTAAGGCGCTAACGCTGAGGAGCGAGGCGCTACCTCAGAGCGCTGGCGAAGCTCATATGATGTCAGTTAGCAATGGAACACAGACACAGTGGCGCCGGCCAGTTCTTAAAGGGGAGGGTCGATCTTGCTCTCCAGCCACTCATCTCATCGAAACCTATAAAATTCTGTCAGGCCTGGACAGACTAGATGCAGGAAGGATGTTTATGATGGCCGGGGAGACCAGAACCAGGGGTCACAGTCTAAGGATAAGGAGTAAGCCATTTAGGACTGAAATGAGGAGGAATTTCTTCACCCAGAGAGTGGTGAACCTGTGGAGTTCTCTGCCACAGAGGGCGGTGGAGGCCAGCTCATTAAATATATTCAAGAAGGAGTTGGATATATTTCTTAAGGCTAAAGGGATCAAGGGATATGGGTAGAAGGCAGGGACAGGGTACTGAATTTGGATGATCAACCATGATCTCATTGAATGGCGGAGCAGGCTCGAAGGGCCGAATGGCCTACTCCTGCTCCTATCTTCTATGTTTCTATGCCACACCCTGCTCATTGCAGCCTTGAATCTCGGCCTGGAGAGACCTGTACATCAATTCTGCTGGAAAAAACAATGGAGAGGCCAAGGGAAAGAGCTCAGAGTGCAGCCCCCATAGTCTCTTCCAAATCGATGCAAGGAAGGTCAAATCAAAATGAACCTGCAAAATGCTGCTCAGTACCCAAAACTCCTTCACACAGCGTTGAATATATCCAGAAGTTGCTCTCTCTCTCTCAGAATGCGTGGTGCGAAAATGTCGCCGACAAAAAAAGGCAGGAAGCGGCCCCATTTAAATAGTGCTCCCCCAGCCCCTTCCCGACTGCAAAACGTTCCCCTCTACCCGTTATTGCTAGCGGCAGGCGGAAAGGCAGGGGGCGCGACTCAATATCCAGTCCGGGGCGCTACACGCTCGACTGATGTCACGATCTGTGGGCGCAGGAGATCGTGGCGGTAGTGTTTAGCACCGCCGCAAAATATCCGATCAATTTCGCGAGCGGCGCAAACACCGCCGCGCCCAGGCGTTAGTTGCTTTGCGCCCCGTTAGCGCCCTCTTAGGACGCTAACGGGAGACACTAATCAACTGAATTTCTCCCCCCATAGATTTAAAATAATTGGCAAAAGAAATAGATGGGAAATGAGGAGAAATTTCCTCATACAGATGATTGAAGGCAGTTGGACATGTACTTGAAGAGGACTAATTTACAGGGTGTTGGGGAAAAGCTGGGGTGTGGGATTAAATTGGACAGCTCTTTCAAAGAGCCGGCACAGACACAATGGCTGTAAGATTTTATGAATCTATGATTCAATGATAGCATTTGGGGGTAAATTTTCATCTTCGCAGCCGAGCAGCCGAGACAAATATTTACCCCTAGGTGTCTGAAGAATCAACATCTGATGGTAATTTTAGGGATTTTGGACACATTCCCATTTCTTACTTTGCTTGAAGGTTTAATCGGGATAGTCTGATCGAATTAGGATCAGCTGTTCAGTGCTGTTTATATTTATTTAAAATATTAGTATTGCTCACAGTGGGTCGTAGCAAATGCTGTTTTATAACAATAAGGGGTGTTTATGCCATGTAGGGGATAACATCAGGGCCACTGATTTACTGTGTATATAAGCCGAATATAATTTTTATTAATAAATACTATCCTGAGATTTTTATGGGTGCTTTCAGGATTGAAGTCCGTGGGCTGGATTTTCATTCGGCAGTCGGGAAGGAGGCGGGACTACAACTTTTGGGTTTTAGTCCCGCCTCCATCGACGTCCGGCCAATTGACGCGATTTTCCCTTGATTGACCGTGTTGAGCCCGCCCAGCGGGCTCAGCAGGCCAATTAAGGGCCACCCGGCAACAGGTGATGTCACAGACTGAAATTTCATCTGTCAAGAGTTTTTGACAGATGAAATATCAGTGTTTCACAGCTGTCAAACACTGACAGTCTGACTTCAAACCTGAGTCCTTCTACGCAGACTCAGTTAGAACTGTCACCGGCACTGAAAGCTGAAGGCTGTCACTTTTGACAGATCGCAGCCATTCAGCTTTCAGTGCCGGCTGAGTGATGGACTCCCAACGCCTAAAGGAAGAAAGGCCGTTAAGGTAAGTACAGGTAATTTAAACTTCTTTACACACTTTAGACACACCAAACACACTTACCTTTGCACTCATGCACCCATCACTCACCTGAACACCAACATCGCGACCCCTCCAAGTCCTTCAACCCGACGGCCCGCCTGCTCTAACCTGGCGTGGTTTGGAGCTGTTGGGAATCCCACACGACACCCCTCAAAATAGGGATTAGGCTAAAAAACTGCCTGTTAACTACCTGTTAACATCACAGGAGATTGACTATTTGGCATAAATATATAGAGAGACAAGATCAGATTTTTATCTTCAGATGAAGTGGAGTTCGGCATCAGGGTATAAACTGGAGCAGGTCATGCAGACATTCAGTCCTTATTTTTATATTTTTCTGCCCATTCTTCCCCTCCCCTGTCCTGATGTCAATGTAAGAGGCAGGACTGGCAAGGTTATATCCCCTAACACAAATCCCACCAAACCCACAGTCAACGTGCAGTACACCTGCATGATGCAGGCATGCTTGCCATACACGAAGGGTAAATGGAGCCCACAATGTTGTTTCCCAGCGTCAATCAATCTGAGAGTGACTGACTAAAGTCAAGTACAATATACAGGAAGTGTCATTTTGGAGGGACAAATTTGCTCTTCGCCCAGATTGCCCAGCCTTTCCTACCAACAAAGCAGCAAGGTGCCACTCGAAAATTCTGGGCCACTCCCCCTCAAAGGTGGACATCTGAGGAGCACCATAAATGGCACATACACCTGCTCCCTTAAAGCTAATGACCCCTTTCACCTCTCTGACAGTGCAGCAGCCTACCAGGAATTCCAGGGCTCTGGCAATTAGTAGTACGAGTTAGAGGGAATGGGATTTGGTAGCATTGGGCGTGGTCCTGGACTTTAGTAGCACTGGGTTATGGTCTTGAGTTTTGGTAATAGCTGGTGATGGTCCTTGGCTTCGACAGAACTGAATGCGAGTTTGTGAAGTTTGGCAGCACTGCAGTGGGGATGCTGGGGTTTGGCAGCATGAGGAGATCCTCTGGTCTGGCATCATTATGGGAGAGAGAACCTCGGATTTGGGAGAATTGGGGGAGGGAAGTAGAATGTGGGTCTTGGGTCACTGGTCTGCCAAAAGTGAGAGGAAGGAGTGGGCATGGGCCATGCAGCACAGGCAGTGTCTCAAGTCTGGTCAGACTAGTTTGTAACTTTTTAACAGATCTCTTTTATGATTTATTTCTGGAAGTGTAGCTATTTATGTGGGTGTCTCTATCTCTCTCTGTGTGCATATCTCTCTCGCCCGCTCTCTTTCTCTGTTTCTCTCTCTGACTCACAGGTATCAGTAATTAGAATGTTGTGGCGTACCGATCACAGAACGGACACAATCCGCTTTCCGGTCCGTAGACTATAAATCAGGCATCATGCCTTTAAGAAGGATCACACCTTTAAGAAACTCGATCTGCATATAGTTAAGCCCAGGGCGGGGGAGGAGCGGTCGAAGCTGGGCACTGATGAAAGGCAGTTGTACTTGGTGGAGTCTCTGACTCCATTTTGTTTTCAGCATGCAGCCTCAACAATTAAACCTCTTCTGTTGAACCTCTCCGAGTTCAGTATTTTTTGCTAGGAGTACGTAGACTCCTACATTGGTGACCCCGACGCTCAGGACGACTCCGAAGCGTAACCATGGCTGACACAAACGCAGTTTCTGTGAAGCTGCCGGAGTTCTGGGAGAACCTGGCCGAATCGCAATTCCGACTCCGCGGCATCACCACCGACGCAACGATGTACGGCTACCTCCTCGCCTCCCTGGGCAGCTCCACAATCACGAAAATCTGGACAACACTACAAAACCCTCCGGAGGAAGGCAAGTACGCACATCTCAAGGCCGCGCTCATTAAAAAATTCACAGCCTCCCAATTCTTGCGCAACTGCCACCTCCTCGACGTCCCGGGTCTCGGTAACTCCACGCCGTCAGACTTGCTCTCACACATGCTTGCTCTGACCGACGAGAAACCGCCCGGCTCCCTCTTCCACACGCTCTTTATCCGCCAACTACCTCCAAGCATCCACCCGGCGATCGTGGCGTCCAGCCTCACGGACCTCGAGGCCCTGGCCGACGAAGCCGATAAGCTCCTGTCCGCCAGCTCCAATCGCGCCGTCACCCCCGACCTGGCCTCCGCAGCGTTGGCGCGCGCTCCACCCTCTATCGCGCGGCCACACAGCTCGGCCATGAGGCCCCCCAGGCCCCCACGTCCCCCAAGCCCTCCGACCCAGGGCTACTGCTACTTCCTTACCCAGTTCGGCGCACGGGCACGCCGCTGCAGCCATCCCTACACGTTTCCAACCGCCCCCACACCGGCCTACACGATGGCCGTGGGGCAAGCAGGCGCGCTGCTGTACGTTACGGACAGCGCCTCCGGACGCCATTTCCTATGTGACACGGGCGTGCAGCACAGCATCATCCCTGCGTCCGCCCTCGAGATCCAGCAAGGCGGCCGCGGCCCTGCGCTGGCTGCCGCCAATGGCACCGACATCCGGACGTACGGCACCCGCACCGTCACCATCGACCTCGCAGGCCGCCGCTACCACTGGGAGTTTATCACCGCCAAGGTGCTCTCCCCGCTCCTCGGTGCGGATTTCCTGTGCGCCCACGGCCTGTTGGTCGACATGCCTCGGCGCCGCCTCGTGGACATGAACACCATGTCACCTGTCCCGGGCGCCATGGTCCCCCTCCAACCCACTGAAATGGCGTGGCAGTGCCGCGCCCGCTCAACGGACGACTACTCAGCACTCCTGGCTGAGTTCCCAGCCCTCACCAACCCGACCTTCTCCGCGAAGGTTGCTAAGCACGGGGTAGAACACTTCATCCCCACCACAGGCCCACCGGTGTATGCCCACGCCCACACCCGCAGGCTGGACCGGGCCAAGCTGGAGATCGCGCGGGCCGAGCTCGCCACAATGGAACAGCTCGGCATCATCCACCGCTCCAACAGCCCCTGGGCCTCCCCACTCCACATCGTCACCAAACCCGATGGGGGATGGCGCCCCTGCGGGGACTACCGGCGCCTAAACAACGCCAGCACGCCGGATCAGTACCCCATACCGCACATTCAGGACTTCTCGGCTAGACTGGCCGGCCGCTCAGTCTTCTCCAAAGTCGACCTGGTGCGCGGTTACCATCAGGTGTCAGTCCACCCCACGGACGTTCCCAAGACGGCCATAATCACCCCTTTTGGGCTATTCGAGTTCCTCCGATTGCCCTTCGGCCTCAAAAACGCGGCCCAGGCCTTCCAGCGGCTCATGGACTCGGTCCTCCGGGACCTGAAGTTCCCCTTTGTCTACCTGGATGACATCCTGGTAGCTAGTTCCTCCAAGCAGGAACACATCGAGCACCTCCGCACCCTGTTCCAGCGGCTCAGTGAGCACGGGCTCATCATCAACCCAGCCAAGTGCCAATTCGGCCTCAGCAGGATCGAATTCCTCGGCCATCACATCACGCAGGACGGAGCCATTCCCCTGCCCGCCAAGGTGCAAGCCGTCCAGCAGTTCCCCCGGCCTACCACCATCAAAGGCCTCCAGGAGTTCTTGGGGATGATCAACTTTTACAACCGCTTCATTCCCGGAGTGGCCTCCCTCATGCGGCCCCTATACGAAGCCCTCCGGGGTAAGAAAGACAGAATGGCGATCGAGTGGTCAGCGGACATGTTGACCGCTTTCGACTCGACCAAAAAGGCGCTCGCTGATGCCACCATGCTCGCTCACCCACAGCCCAACGCCAGGGTGGCCCTCACCACGGACGCCTCCGACCACGCGGTCGGCGCCGTGTACGAACAGTGGGTCGACGGGGCCTGGCAACCGCTGGCCTTTTTCAGCCGCCAACTGCGCCCCCCCGGAGGCCAAATACAGCGCCTTTGACCGCGAGCTCCTCGCACTGTACCTGGCAGTCCGCCATTTTAGATTTCTTCTGGAGGGCCGCCCCTTCACCGCGTTTGTCGACCACAAACCCCTGACATTCGCGATGGCGAAATCTGCGGACCCGTGGTCAGCCAGGCAACAACGCCAGCTCGCCGCGGTGTCCGAATTCACCACGGACATCCGGCACGTCTCCGGTCGAGACAGCGTGGTGGCCGACTGCCTATCCCGCCCCGCCGTCCACGGCGCCCACCTGGCAGTGGACTATGCACAACTGGCAACGGAGCAACGCACTGACACCGATCTGCTCTCCGCGCCCACAACCCTCCCAGGGCTGCGACTGACCAACGTCGCCTGCGGCCCGTCCGCCATCACAGTCAAATGCGACACCTCCTTGGCGCAACCCCGCCCCGTAGTCCCGGCGTCCTGGCGAAAACGGGTGTTCGACATCGTCCACGGCCTCTCACACCCCGGCACCCGCGCGTCCATTAGACTGGTGGCCAACCGATTTGTCTGGCGCGGCCTGCGCAAAGATGTGCGCGTCTGGGCCAGATCCTGCATAGCGTGCCAGCATGCCAAAATCCACCAGCACGTCAAAGCCCCACTCGAGGAGTTCACCGTGCCAGAAAGAAGGTTCGACCACGTCCACATCGACCTTGTCGGCGCCCTGCCGCCATCACAAGGTCACACGCACCTGCTGACAATCGTGGACCGTACCACCCGCTGGCCCGAGGCCATTCCACTGACGTCCACCGACATTGCGAGGGCGTTCATCGGTACCTGGGTCGCTTGGTTCGGCGTCCCCTCCAACATGACGTCGGATAGAGGCCCGCAGTTCACCTCTGATCTGTGGGCCGCCATCGCCCGAAACCTCGCGATGACCGTTCACCGCATCACGGCTTACCACCCCCAAGCCAACGGACTGTGCGAGTGATTCCACAGGTCCATGAAGGCGTCCCTCCGCGCCAGCCTCGAGGACGAGGCGTGGATCGACCGCCTCCCGTGGGTGCTACTCGGCCTACGCTCCGCGGTCAAGGAAGACCTGCAAGCCTCGGCGGCGGAACTCGTGTACGGCCAGCCGCTGCGCGTACCCGGAGAGTTCCTGCCCACCGCCACGACCCCCTGGTCGGCTGACCAGCAACGCCGCGCTTTCGCCATCCGAGCACAACAGTTCGCTCCGGTACCCACCGGCCGGCACGGCGAACCAGCAACCCGCGTACCACGTAGCCTGCACATGGCCAAATTTGTTTTCGTGCGCCACGACGCCCACCGAGGACCTCTACGGCCCCCATACGACGGACCCTACAAGGTACTCCAGACGGGGGACAAGTTCTACCTCCTCGAAGTGGGCGGCAGAACTGACAAAGTGTCGGTCGACCGGCTCAAGCTGGCGCACCTAGAGCCCGACGAACCCGTTCAAGTGGGCCAACCCCCACCGCGGAGCAGACCGCCTAAGAGCCCGACGCGTCCGACCGCCCCGCTCCCGACACCAACCGCCAAGAGCCGTTCCGGCCGTGCCATCAAGCCGCCACGCCGGTGCGTACACTCCCTACTAGCGGATTCTGGGGGGAGCTGTGTGGCGTACCGATCACAGAACGGACACAATCCGCTTTCCGGTCCATAGACTATAAATCAGGCGTCATGCCTTTAAGAAAGATCACACCTTTAAGAAACTCGATCTGCATATAGTTAAGCCCAGAGCGGGGGAGGAGCGGTCAAAGCTGGGCACTGATGAAAGGCAGTTGTACTTGGTGGAGTCTCTGACTCCATTTTGTGTTCAGCATGCAGCCTCAACAATTAAACCTTTTCTGTTGAACCTCTCCGAGTTCAGTATTTTTTGCTAGGAGTACGTAGACTCCTACAATGTTTACATTTTCTAACTAGCAGCAAAACACAGAAGATAATCAGATGATAATTAAAGGCTTTGTTTGCTTTAAAAAAATCAACTCATTTATTACATAAGAACGTAAGAAATAAGAGCAGGAGTAGGCCATACGGCTCCTCGAGCCTGCTCCAGCATTCAATAAGGTCATGGCAATTCAATAAGGCAAATGGTATGTTGGCCTTCGTAGCAAGAGGGTTCAAGTACAGGAACAAGGATGTCTTGCTGCAGTTGTACAGGGCCTTGGTGAGACCGCACCTTGAGTATTGTGTGCAGTTTTGGTCGCCTTATCTGAGGAAGGATGTTCTTGCCATGGAAGGAGTGCAGCGAAGATTCACCAGGCTGATACCTGGGATGGCAGGAATGACGTATGAGGAGAGATTGTGTCGATTGGGCTTGTACTCACTGGAGTTTAGAAGATTGAGAGTGGATCTCATCGAAACCTATAAAATTCTGTCAGGCCTGGACAGACTAGATGCAGGAAGGATGTTCCCGATGGCCGGGGAGTCCAGAACTAGGGATCATAGTCTAAGGATAAGGGGTAAGCCATTTAGGACTGAGATGAGGAGGAATTTCTTCACCCAGAGAGTGGTGAACCTGTGGAATTCTCTGCCACAGAGGGCGGTGGAGGCCAGTTCATTAAATATATTCAAGAAGGAGTTGGATATATTTCTTAAGGCTAAAGGGATCAAGGGATATAGGGAGAAGGCAGAGACAGGGTACTGAATTTGGATGATCAGCCATGATCTCACTGAATGGCGGAGCAGGCTCGAGGGGCCGAATGGCCTACTCCTGTTCCTATCTTCTATGTTTCTATCATGGCTGATCATCAACCTCAACTCCATATCCCTTGATTCCCCTAGAGTCTAAATATCTATCTATCTTGAATATACTCAATGACTCAGCATTCACAGCCTTCTGGGGCAGAGAATTCCAAAGATTCACAACCCTCTGAGTGAAGAAATTCCTCCTCATCTCGGTCTTAAATGGCCGACCCCTTACCCTGAGACTATGCCCCCTAGTTCTAGACACTCCAGCCAGGGGAAACAACCTCTCAGCATCTACCCTGTCAATCTCCTTCAGAATCTTGTATGTTTCAGTGAGATCACCTCTCATTCTTCTAAACTCCAGAGAGTATAGGCCCATTCTACACAATCTCTGCTCATAGGACAGCCCTCTCATCCCAGGAATCAATCTCGTGAACCTTCGTTGCACCGCCTCCAAGGCAAGTATATCCTTCATTCTTTTTACATAGCTCAAATTAAGATGAAGAAAGACACTCTACGCATCTTTTTGTTCTCAATGTAATGCATTTTTGGAAGTTTATAAATTAAACGCCAACCAAACCTATAACAAGTATGGAATCAGTAGTCTATGATGTTCTCTTTCTTCCTCTCTCTCATGCACACACACAGTCGCTGCTAAAAAAAAACTCAACATAAATTTTGCCTAAATAAAGCTTTTAAAATCTGTCATCAAGCTTTTCTTCAAGTAATTATGAAAAACAACCAGATGGATTTTTCTAGAAACTGAGACACAAGCATTCTATCCTTGGTTAGTTTAAATGCTACTGATGTACCTTGGGAAATTGTGCTGGTCGAAAATATCAAGTGCAGGCTTTCTGCTGCCTTCAATTAAAAACTTTAATGAAGGTATTAAAAGACACAAAGAACAATTCCATAGATAAATTAATCATATTATGGTGAAATGTGTAATTTTTAAATAGCTCTGCACAGCTGTGCAAGACTCAAAAATGCAGTTAATGTAAAAATAGATGTGTTACAACACCAATCAACATTTGAAATGACAACTTATGGATGGGGCTATAGGAATAAAGCATAAAATGATAACGGGATAAATTTGCATGATATTCATGGGAATATCAGTAGAAATTTACAAGAAAGAAAATATATCAGTCTGCAGTGGAGCACAATTATACTATCTCATACAATGATCCAGATAAGGTCTTCTGGAAATTAGGATGTGGGGTACCCAGGTTTGTCAATATTTGAAACAGATTACTAGTACTGAGGGTGTGCTGTACATTGGAGGTGCTGTCTTTTGGTTGACATGTTAAATCAAGGTCCCACCTGCCCTTTCAGGTGGACATAAATGATCCCATGGCTCTATTTGAGGAAGAGGAGGAGCGATCTCCCAGTGTTCTGGCCAACATTTATCCCTCACCTAACACCACCAGAAACAGATTACTTGGTTATTTATCTCATTGCTGTTTATGCAACTTTGAGGTGTGAAAATTGGCTACCACTTTTCCATATATTAGAACAATGACTACACATCAACAAGTAACTCATTGCCTATAAAGCGCTTTGGGGCGTCCTGAGGTCATGAAAGAAGCTCTTTCTTTCCTCGCAGGAATGTGTAAGAAACTTGAAAACCACTGGTACAGAGGCTGCATATGTTAAAAGAAAACTAACCAATAATTCCACAAAGACACAAAAATGGCAATGCCTTGAAAAAGACAGTCACAGTTACACAATTCTGCACTTTTATTGATTTCTGACCAATTTGTATTCTGTTATAAAGAGGATGCTGTATTTCTTGTCTTGCTGTTCAGTTCACATCACATAGAGGGAGCTAGTGAACTAGTTTGAGGTGTTGCTGCAGATGGACAAAAGCATGGTTCCTAGTTCTGTTTTTCATTAAAAGGACAGCGTAATCAGCAATCGGCAATATGATCACATAATCAAGTTGCTGCTCGTGCCTGCTACCATTAATTTGTTGATAAAACTACAAAGCAAATTTAAACAATTGAAATATTGAAAAGAAATCACAGCCCCATATCTGAAGCACAAAAGCTACCACTAAGGCTGTAAGATCCCTTTAATTAAAATATAAAGTTATAATATAAACAGCGGCAGCAACAGAAACAATGCCGCAGGAAAATTAATGCTGGAGCACTCAAAGACCCCGCTAAGAAAGCCCTATTCAGTCTGTGCCTCACAAACAACCTGACGACTCCCAGTGATTCAGAGACACAGAGTGTCCACAGCGCCTGGTCTGCACTCAAGGCCTCCATAATTAGCACCTGTGAAGAGACGCTCGGTCACTCGACCAGGAAACACCAAGACTGGTTCGACGAGAACGACCAGGAGATCCAGGAGCTAATAAGCCGCAAGCGCAAGGGCATTCCTGATCTGGAAACAGCAACAGAACTCGAGAGCAAGAAAGCAGCTCTACAGAAGCCTGAAGGCCGAGGTCCAACAAAAAACTTGCGACCTAAAGAACAGATGGTGGATGGAGAAAGCGCAGGAGATCCAGCAGCTTGCCAACAACCACGACGTGCGTGGATTCTTTAGCGCAGTCAAGACCATCTACTGCCCAAGCACCCAAGGCCCTACCCCAATGCGGGCCAAGAGCAGAGAGGTACTCATCAAGGACAGGGAAGCAGTCAGTGCCCGCTGGAAGGAGCACTTCGAAGATCTTCTTAACTGCGACTCTGTCTTCGACGCGAGTGTCCTCAACTCCATCCCACAGCATGATACCCGCCACCATCTCAGCACAACCCCAGCCCGGCATGAGGTTGAAAAGGCCATCCGACAACTGAAGAACAACAAGGCCTCAAGAGCAGATGGAATCCCCGCCGAGGCACTAAAGCATAGCGGAGAAGCACTACTGGTGCGAATTCATGAACTCATTTCTCTTAGCTGGAAGGAGGAGAGCATGCCAAGGGATCTCAGAGACGCCGTAATTGTGACCATC
The DNA here is from genome assembly GCF_052327205.1 of Somniosus microcephalus. NCBI lineage: Eukaryota > Metazoa > Chordata > Chondrichthyes > Squaliformes > Somniosidae > Somniosus > Somniosus microcephalus. The sequence goes on from NC_140988.1 coordinate 111,617,453, forward strand.
TTCAAGAAAGATCACAAGTCCGATTGCGGTAATTACAGAGGCGTTTCCCTGCTGTCTGCCACAGGGAAAGTCATCGCAAGAATCCTCCTCAATCGCCTCCTCCCAGTGGCCGAAGAGCTCCTCCCAGAGTCGCAATGCGGATTCCGCCCACTAAGGGGCACAATGGACATGATTTTCACCGCACGTCAATTACAAGAGAAATGCAGGGAACAGCACCAACCGCTGTACATGGCCTTCTTTGATCTCACAAAGGCCTTCGACACCGTCAACCGTGAGAGATTATGGAGTGTCCTCCTCAAATTCGGCTGCCCTCAAAAGTTTGTCACCATCCTCCGCCTGCTTCACGACGACATGCAAGCCGTGATCCTGACCAACGGTTCCACCACAGACCCAATTCATGTACGGGCCAGGGTCAAACAAGGCTGTGTCATCGCACCAACGCTCTTCTCAATCTTCCTTGCTGCAATGCTCCATCTCACCCTCAGTAAGCTCCCCGCTGGAGTGGAGCTAATTTACAGAACAAACGGGAAACTGTTCAACCTCCGTCGCCTCCAGTCCATTTCCAAGGTCGTCCCATCCTCTGTCGTCGAATTACAGTATGCAGACGATGCTTGCATCTGCGCTCACTCGGAGGTCGAACTCCAAACCATCGTCAACACCTTCACCGAAGCGTACGAGAGCATGGGCCTTACACTAAACATCCGTAAGACAAAGGTCCTCTACCAACCTACCCCTGCCACACAGTACTGCCGCCCGATTATCAAAATCCACGACAAGGCCTTGGACAACGTGGACCACTTTCCATACCTCGGGAGCTTACTGTCAACAAGGGCAGACGTTGACGACGAAGTCCAACACCACCTTCAGTGTGCCAGTGCAGCCTTCGGTCGCCTGAGGAAGAGAGTGTTTGAAGACCAGGACCTCAAACCCAGCACCAAGCTCATGGTCTACAAAGCAGCAGTGATACCCGCCCTGCTGTATGCCTCAGAAACATGGACCATGTACAGCAGGCACCTCAAAGCACAGGAGAGGTACCACCAACGCTGCCTCCGCAAGATCCTGCAAATCCATTGGCAGGATAGGCGCACCAACGTCAGTGTTCTTGCTCAGGTCAACATCCCCAGCATCGAAGCTTTGACCAAGCTCAATCAGCTCCGATGGACGGGTCACATTGTCCGCATGCCCGATACGAGACTCCCAAAACAAGCGCTCTACTCGGAGCTCCGGCACAGCAAGAGAGCCCCAGGTGGGCAGAGGAAACGCTTCAAGGACACCCTCAAAGCCTCCTTGAAAAAGTGTAACATCCCCATCAACACCTGGGAATCCCTGGCCCAAGACTGCACAAAGTGGAGGAGAAGCATCCGGGAAGGCACCGAACACCTCGAGTCTCTTCGCCGGGAGCAAGCGGAAGCCAAGCGCAAACAGCGGAAGGAACGCACGTCAACCCAAGCACCCCACCCACTCGCCCCTTCAACCACCGTCTGCCCCACCTGTGACAGAGACTGTAGGTCCCGCATTGGACTCATCAGTCACCGGCAAACTCATTTTTAATGTGGAAGCAAGTCATCCTCGGTTCTGAGGGACTGCCTGAGAAGAAAGTTTCCTGCTTATTTTATGACAGTTACCATCAATTTACTCCATGGCAGAGAACTACATGTCACAAGATGAGAAACGCTTCAAATAAATACAGGTAGACTATCCTCTATCCGAAAACCTCGGGACCAGCCGAGTTTCGGATAAAGGAGAATTTCGGATTTCGGAAGGTGGGTCGGCGGGGGTCCGCGGGGGGGGTCGTGCGCACGACTTACGCTGACGCTCAGCGTAAGTCAGTCGGGGTCGGCGGGGGTCGGGGCCGGCGGGGTACGCGGGGGGGGGGTCGGCGGTTGTCGGGGCTGGCGGGGTCCGCGGGGGGGTCGGCGGTTGTCGGGGTCGGCGGTTGTCGGGGGCTGGCGGGGTCCGCGGGGAGGTCGGCGGTTGTCGGGGCTGGCGGGGTCGGCGGTTGTCGGGGCTGGCGGGGTCCGCGGGGGGGTCGGCGGTTGTCGGGGCTGGCGGGGTCGGCGGTTGTCGGGGCCGGCGGGTCCGCGGGGGGGTCGGCGGTTGTCGGGGCTGGCGGGGTCCGCGGGGGGGTCGGCGGTTGTCGGGGCTGGCGGGGTCGGTCGGCGGTTGTCGGGGCTGGCGGGGTCCGCGGGGGGGTCGGCGGTTGTCGGGGCTGGCGGGTCCGCGGGGGGGTCGGCGGTTGTCGGGGCTGGCGGGGTCCGCGGGGGGGTCGGCGGTTGTCGGGGCCGGCGGTGGGGTCGGCGGTTGGCGGGGCTGGCGGGGTCGGCGGTTGTCGGGGCTGGTGGGGTCGGCGGTTGTCGGGGCTGGCGGGGTCGGCGGTTGTCGGGGCTGGCGGGGGGTCGTGCGCACGACTTACCCTTTATCCGAACTTCCGCAACCGGAACCCTCTAAAAACCGAAGGTTTTTTCGTTCAGCGTAAGTCGTACGCACGACTTACGCTGAACGAAAAAACCTTCGGTTTTTAGAGGGTTTCGGTTTTCGGAAGTCCGGATAAAGGGTAGTCTACCTGTACTGTTTTCCTTGTGCATGCAATACATAATTGCCTGAAATTTCTGCTGAGGTTCTCCTGATCTCCTCCTGATCTCTTGGTATCCTGGAAGATCGGCGGAAACCCTGGATAAACAGCTTAAATGGCTGTTTCTCCAGCATTTCCATCACTCTTCCACTGAAGTTACAGTGGGAGATCAGGAAAATCATGCTAAAATTCTCCCCTAATTCTGACTCAAGGAAACGATATGGGGTGAGTGAGTGGAAGATACATCCTTAGCCTCCATCAGCTCATGTTTCCCATACTATGACATTCTGCAGCCACTCACTCAACAGAAGGCCATTGAAAGACAACAGTCGGAATTCTCCATCTAAACAAACATGACCCTAAATGGATTAACAAATTAAAAGTGAAATTAAGAGGAAAATACAATCTCTACAAATCCTGCAGCGAGAATGGGGAATGGGTTCACTGGGGTGCATATAAGAAAATATGGAAACACAATAAAAGGGTGATCATTGGGGGAAAGAGGTAATATTGAAAAAATAGAACAGTAGAAACTAAACACAACAGCAAAAAAAATCTTTTGGTACTACAAAAGTAAGAGAGCAGTCAGAGAAGAAGGGAAGATCCTAATGGATGGAAATGGACTTGAAAGTGAGGATGAACACAAAATAGTAAATATTCTGAATGAATATTTCACAAGGGAAGACATGAGCAACATAACCTCTCTACAGATACAGGCCCATTCGTCTTACTTCCACGCCATGTAAAATAATTGAATTGGTGATCAGAAGTAAACTTGCGGATTATCTTTACAATACAGTAAACTCTCGTTTAAACGGCACCTAATCAACCGAAATTCTTTAATAACCGGCAAAATAGATAGCCGGTAATCTTGCCGAATCCATCCAATTTTTGTTTTTCCGAGTCCGAGTTTCCCGTGGTGGCCGAGTTAGTCACTTTTTTTTGTGTTAAAAATTGCCTACCTCTCTTATCCGGAATTTTTAATCAACCGGCACCATCCCGGTTCCGTCGGTGCCAGGTACAAAAGAGTTTACTGTACTAAGCAGCAGTCAACATGGCACGAGAAGGGATCCATCACTTTGAGGAAGTGACACCCTAAGTGGACTGTGGCAATCCCTATGATGTCGTATACCTAGACTTCCAAAAGGCAAAAGGCTATTAGTTAAACTGAAAACTGTAGGAGTTATAGGAGTTAGGTTGAGGTTGGGGGGGTGGGGGGGAAAGTGGGGTGCCCCGGGACTTGGTGTTGGGGCCAATGGTTTTTAATTTACATAAGTGACTTGGATTCAGAAACTCAATGCCAAATGCTCAAATTTACAGATAATTCCAAGTTAGGAGAGCCAGTGGAATCAGATAAGGCAGTTGGAAATTACAGAATGGGTTGGACAAAAGATGCAAGTGAAACAAAATGTGGACAAGTGTAAAGGACTGCACATAGGAAGATAAAATAAATGACTAACATACTCCATGTATGGTGTTGAAATTGCCAAGGAGGAAGCAGAAAGAGACCTAGGAATCTTAGTAGACTCAACGTTGAACATGTCAAACCAATGTAGAGCACAAGATCTTCCCGGGCTGGGTCCAGGTGCAGTGCATTACTCTGGGTGCAATCAGTAACAGAAATTTGGGCAGGTTGGAGCACACCTGTAAAGGAACCCACCTGATTTTCCTTTGATTTAAATTAAAGATCGGAAAATCAGGCAGGTTCCTTCCTTTATAGGATGCAGACCCAGGACAATCACCCCTAACACGCCAGAGGAAGTTGTAACCAAACTGTACAGGGCTCTGGGTCAGACCACACTTTGAGGACTGTGTCCAGCTCTGCTTTCTGAGACACGAGGGAGGCGTTCAAGCGCTGGAGGAAGTGCAGAGAAGAGCCACAAAGCTGATCGCTAGTGTCAAAATGTTGAGCTAAGAAAGGCTGGAGAGACTTGGGCTTTTTAGCCTGGAAAGGAGCAGGCTGAGAATTGATTAAATATTAATATTACTTAAAATTAAATTGCAAGAGTAGGACAAATGGGCACAGGTTCAAATTAATCAACAGCAAATTTAGGAACTGATGTCAGAAAACTCTTTTTCACACAAAAAATTATCAACCTGTCAAACCAATGCAGAGTAGCAACCAATAAAATGCTGAAGTACAAGGGCCCAGAAATTCGGGTCTCCACGGGTGAGGCCCAACGAAAGTGCCGGTTTCGTGCATGGGAAACCGGAACTTCCGTTCCCTTGAAAGAAGGGGTTAACAGCTGGAACGCGTGCGCCGGAGAGGCAGCGCGTGCACATCGAACTTACGTTTTTTTTGCAGGGTTCTCTGGGAGGGTAAGTCTACAGCAGTTACACTTTTAAAAAGCAGGCGCAAGGTGGTGAATTAATTCAAATTAAAACATTTTTTCCACAGGTTTATTATTTTTAAATACTTTAAAGAAAGGTAAGTTTATTTTTAGCCCTGTTAGAAAATGTAATTAATTTTTTCAAAAATTTAAATTATTGTTTAAAATAGTTATTTCATGTAATTTATAGTTATTTTAAAAATGTGATTTTTAAAAAGTTTATTTGAAGTTTTAGTGATGTTTTGGGGCTTATAGTATTTATAGGTTTGACAGCTCTTCCTGTCAAATTTATGAATGAAGCATTCCCTGCTACCATTGGTTCTCCATGGCCCACATGATCCCAGGGGACGCTTCGAACTAACTGTGCCCCTGGGATATGCAAGCACTGCGTGCCGGCAGTTGGAGGAGGCCCAGGATCGGAATACCATGCGGGCCCACAGCTCAACGGCCGGTGCGCAAGTAAGTGCAGGTCAGAGGCTTGCACCCGCGGGAAGCCTCCGACCTGAATTTCTGGGCCAAGATCTTCCCGGGCTGGGTCCCGGTGCAGTGTATACACTGGGTGCAATCAGTAACAGAAATTTGGGCAGATTGGAACATGATCAGATCCTGGCCCCCATACAACGGCGTTACTGAGATCTGAGGGATTGTGGGTGATAAGTACCACAACATATACAGCACATCACAATGCTGACTTGTACACTCTGATTTCAGCCTAACTAAGGCCTTTTACATTCATTTTAATTGCTTTATGATGCTTATTAACATAATGGCCCAGAACTTGGTGTCGGGGGCTTGCCGCGCGTGCAAGCCCCCGATGTGCACTTACCCAGCGCACCGACATCTGAAACCTGGCCCGCAGTGGATTTCCTGTCACTGGCCAGGTTCTGATGTCGGCGCGCTGTGCTAACCTGACCCAGCGGCGTAGTTAGTGCGATGTGCTGGCTGGGATCAGGTGAGCACTGTGCAGCCAATCAGGGGAGGGGAAACTTCATTCATAAGTTTGAGAGTAAGAACTGTCAAACTCATGAAAAGTACTGCACCCCAAAACACTACTTAAACTTTAAATAAAATTTTAAAAAACATCCCAATCATTAAATTAAGTATAAATAAGTTTTAAAAAATAATTTTAAACAATAATTTTTTTTTCTGAAAAAAATAAATTTTTAATAAAAAGGGTCTAAAACTAAACTTACCTTATTGTAGATTCTTTAAAATAATAAACCTGTGGAAAAAAAAAATCTAAATTGCACTAAAACACCACTTACCTGTAAAAATAAATACTTACGTGTGCTTTTTACAAGCGTAAAGACGGAGGCCTTTACACATGCGCAAATCCCCCAAAACAGAGGAAATCCAAGGCGCACGCGCTGCCCCCTACAGCGCACGCGCAAGCCTCTTCACCTCTTAGGTTAGAGGAGAGGAAATGCCGGTTTTCAGCGCATGCGCTGTGCATGCTGAACACCGGCATTTCCTCCGGCCAGACGCGGGAGTACCCCTTCCGTACTCACGCGTTTGGGGAGGAATTACTGCCCCATTGGATTTAAGTTATGGAGAATGGCAGTTTTCCATTTCAAGTGTCACCATTAAGAAACAGGCAAGTCAGGTAGAACAAGGTCAGGTAAAGAGCAAAGCTCCCTTTATTCTGCCCCTCAGGCTCAGATTCAGTCTCAGAAGATCAACTGTGCTTCGTTGTGCTTCCCTGCCCACCCTAAGGGCATTAATGTGTTTTTTTCCATTACTAATTTAGTGTCAAATGATAGCCAGATTTGTGTTATGGGCGGAGTCCCTTAGAATTGGGTTAAGACTACCCAAACTAATTTCATAAGCATGATAGCAAAATACTGCGGATGCTGGAAATCCAAAATAACAGAAAACGCTGGAATAACTCAGCAAGCCAGGGCAGCATCCGTGGAGAGAGAAACAGAGTTAACGTTTCAGGTCGAAAACCCTTCGTCAGAACTGGAAAAAAAAGCAGGAAGAGGGATAGATTTTAAAGTAGGTGGGGGCTGGGAAAAGGGGGAGGGGATTGTAGTGTATGTACTTTGAAGAAGGAACTATATTCTGCAGCCCCTGTATACTGCAGTTACCAGTAGTGACCACCTCTGTATATGAGCCTGTGTAGTAACTTGGCATAATAGTTCCAGTTTTGTCTCCACTCAGTAAACACCTGTTATAACCAACTCCTGCAGTCCATGTCTCAATTACACACGGACGTAACACTGGCGACGAACAGATCCGAACTTACCTACAGTTCTGCACCACCTCATGGGGATCCATCCCTGAAGCGAAGTTGTTAGAGTTCGAGGCCAGAAGGAAGAAAAAAAAACAAACAGAAGAAACGGGCGTCGACCGTGGGCAACCGCCTCTGATTCATCGGATTTGAAGATTTGCAGGAGAGGCTGTCGAGAGCGGGGCTTGGTTATCCTGTCTATGGTGTTCCAGCTAATCGGGCTGGTGGCAGGTAGTACACTGATCCTTCCTGGGCTGCGGCGGGCTAGAGCTCGATCGGGTGGCTTTTCAACGGGGCCGAGCAGCGTTGTCGGGAAGAGGAGAGAGGGAGGGTGGAGCACACAGGGCGCGGCCGGTGCTACGAAGCCGGGCAGCGTACGGACCCGAGAAGAGGGAGGAAAGTGTCCCGTAGGGTTTGCTCTGACGACGGGAACAGTAATTAAAATAAAAGAAATTAGAAGCGCAGAAAGCCGCGAGGAGCTGCAGTTTGCCACGGGGACCGCGGAGAGCGGCGTTAGCAGCAGCGCGGGGGGGGGGGGGGGGAAGTGTGCGAAGACCATAGGGCGTCGCCATCAAGGCATAAAAACGCCAGCAACAGCGCTAGCAGCAGCGGAGAAGACAGAAAGCGCGGGAGGCGCCATCTTAATCCAGCGGGGTAGAAGGCAAAGCGCAGGAGGCGCCATCTTAGATTTCTAAGATGCCGAAGACTGGCAATATCACTGCCTTCGATAATGCAATAGAAGACTGGACCACGTACGTGGAAAGAGTCGAAGTATATTGCAAGGCAAACGAAGTAGCCGATGAGAAAAAGGCATCGGTACTACTAAACTTAATGGGCGCAAGAACGTACGGCCTATTGCGGAACCTGATCACTCCAGCCAAACCGATGGTGAAGAGTTTTAACGAAATTGTTGATATCCTACAGGAACACCTAAATCCTACACCGCTGCTGATAGCAGAAAGATTTAAATTCCACAAGAGAAATCAGCATAAAGATGAGAGCAATGCTGATTACCTTACGGAACTACGCAAGCTATCAAAGCACTGCCAGCTCGGAGCACGACTGGCAGATACTTTACGGGACAAATTTGTCTGTGGACTCCTGAGTGAAGGAACCCAGAAGAGGTTACTCTCAGAGAAAGAGCTGACGCTAGATAAGGCTTTCAGCGTGGCAGTATCGTACGAAGCAGCAGCAAGGGGAGCTGCGGAAATACAGCAAAAGCCACAGGAATACGGCACCCATGAAATGACACGGGGATTTGAAAAATGTTATCGCTGTGGCAGAACAACCCATGACCAGAAGGACTGCTGGTCCAAGGACAAAATATGCAGGCAATGCGGAAAGATGGGACACATTGCACGAGTTTGCAGGTCCGGGAAGAAGACTAATGACAACAAAAAGGCTACTAAGGAACAGTACAGGAAAGTACAAAAGATGACGGACAGTAGTTCCGAAGACCAGAAGAGCGATAGTGAATCCGGGAACAAGAGACTAAGCTGTCTCAAACTTCACAACGTAATCGCAAAAGAGGATCACCGAACCATTTGGGTCACCCTCACGATAGCAGGGTCCCAAGTCAAAATGGAATTGGATACAGGATCAGCCCTGACCGTCATGAATCGACGAGACTACGAGCGGCTATTCTCACACATACCCTTGAAAGACACATCCATTGTCTTGAAGACGTATACGGGGCAGAAATTATACCCCAGAGGGAAAATAAGGGTGCCTGTCGAATACAACGGCAAGGAAATACAGAAATTGTATCTGTACATACTGCAAGATGGTGGACCACCGTTATTGGGACGTGAATGAATCAGAAAGATAAGTTTAGACTGGCACTCCATTCAGGCACTGACTGTGGCTGGTAAAAAGGATGACGACGTCACACCTGGACGATTGTCAAAAATCTTAGCTAACGCTAAAGAGGTATTTCAACAAGAACTGGGAACTCTTAAAGGCGTAACCGCCTCGATAAAAATAGAAGAGAATGCAATTCCCAAGTTTTTCAAAGCAAGACCGGTACCGTATGCAATTCGCCCAGCCGTCGAGGCAGAGCTGGAGAAGCTGGAGAATGCAGGCGTGTTATCTAAGGTAGACTGGAGCGAGTGGGCGACACCCATCGTTCCTGTCATGAAGAAAACGTTAAACAATAAGTCTGAGGAGCCAAGGAAGGTTCGCAGCTGTGGGGACTTCAAGGTGACGGTGAACCCAGTCCTTCACACAGTACAGTATCCTCTCCCGAGGATAGAAGATATTTTCGCCTCACTATCTGGAGGGAAGCGTTTTACAAAAATTGACCTAGCACAAGCATATTTGCAGATGGAGGTTGAAGAATCCTCTAGGAAGTATCTCACGATAAACACTCACAAAGGTCTTTACCAGTATAATCGACTGGTATTCGGAGTAGCATCAGCTCCGGCGATATGGCAAAGAGCGATGGAACAAGTCCTGCAAGGGATTCCGGGGACTCAGTGTTACTTGGACGACATCCTAGTGACAGGTGAAAATGACAGTGAACACCTTGCCAACCTAGAGCAGGTGCTCACTAGACTAAGAGAACATGGGCTACGAGCCAATCGCCCCAAGTGCGAGTTTTTTAAGAAACAGATATTGTATTGTGGCCACGTGATTGATGAAGAGGGGTTACATAAGTCCCCTGACAAAATTGAAGCGGTAGTTAAGGCTCCAGCGCCTGAAAATGTGTCGCAACTGAGGTCATTCCTCGGATTGGTGAATTACTACCATAAGTTTTTGCCGAATTTGTTCACAATTCTGCACCCACTGAACGCCCTACTACAAACTGGAGTAGCATGGAAATGGAGCGATGAATGCAAGCGGGCCTTTCAGAAGAGTAAAGACCTAATCACTTCGAGAAGTATTGGCTCACTACAACCCATCACTACTGATAAGACTGGCGTGTGATGCGTCTCCCTACGGCATTGGAGCAGTACTGTCACATAAATTCCTTGATGGTTCAGAGAGGCCGATAGCTTTTGCGTCACGCTCGTTAACTTCAGCCGAGCGTAACTACGCCCAGATTGACAGAGAGGCCCTCAGCCTGGTGTGGGGGGTGAAGAAGTTCAATCACTACCTGCACGGTCAGAAATTTACTCTACTAACTGATCATCAACCTCTTGTCTCCATTTTCAACCCTCAGAAGGGCGTCCCGATAATGACAGCACAACGGCTACAGAGGTGGTCCCTTTTCCTAGGGGCACACCAATATGACATCGAGTACAAAGGAACTAAACAGCATGGGAATGCTGATGGATTGTCGCGCCTACCGTTGCCGACGGTGGAAGAAGCACCTGCAGTGGATCCTGTGGAGATATTCCACTCGACCATAGTCGAATGTCTACCTGTGACGAATGCAAACATAGAAAAGGAAACACAAAATGACCCGACACTCTCCAGGGTCTATGATTTAACGGTGAAGGGATGGCCAGCACATGGCGAACCACTGTTGCCAGCATTCTCGCCAAGAGAACAGCTGTCAGTGTGCAGAGAAACCTTGATGTGTGGATCCAGAGTAGTAATTCCACCCAAATTGAAGGATAGAGTGCTCAATGAGCTTCATGAGGGTCATCTGGGAGGGGTAAAAATGAAGAACTTAGCCAGAGCGTTTGTGTGGTGGCCGGGAATCGATAGAGAAATCGAAGAGATGACCAAGAGCTGTACAGGATGCCAGAAGGTCCAAAACGCCCCACCACAAGCCCCTCTACATCCATGGGAGTGGCCCTCATCTCCGTGGCAAAGGGTGCACATTGATTTTGCTGGTCCATTTATGGACTCGATGTTTTTAATTGCGGTGGATGCACATTCAAAGTGGCCAGAGGTAATAAAAATGTCCTCAACCACCACAGAAAAAACTATCACAGTCTTACGAACAATATTCGCCAGAAATGGGCTGCCTGAACAGATTTGCTCCAACAATGGACCACAGTTTGTGTCTGAAGAGTTCCGGAGGTTCTTAAAGAACAATGGTGTTAAGCATTACACATCCGCCCCATATCATCCAGCCACCAATGGATTGGCTGAGAGGTTCGTTCAAACATTCAAGAAGGCTATCAAGGCAATGTGTAATGAAGACATACCCCTACAACACAAGGTGGATAACTTCTTGTTTGCCTACCGGAATGCGACACATGCGGTTACCAACCAAACTCCAGCCATGATGTTCTTCAATCGAAGACTACGATGCCGCTTGGATTTGGTTAAGCCAAACATCAGAAGAGATGTGGAGAACAGGCAGTTTCAGAATATGAATGAAAGGCCGACCAGGAGTTTTAAGATAGGTCAACAAGTTTTGGCCCGGGACTACCGCACAGAGAAATGGCAGCCAGGAACGATCTGCACACGGCAAGGACCTCTAATGTATACCGTGGACGTTGGAGAGAGCATTGTAAGACGCCATGCTGACCAGATTCTAGAGTCACTGGAAAACGTCAAATCCACACCACGATCCGATACACCTGGTGATGAAACCGAAGTACCAATTGCATCTACCTCAGAATCGGTGATATTGGAAGCAGACGAGCCAAACAACGACGTTGATCCCGAATCAACTTTGCCAGAAGAACCTGATACCCCAAAGAGGCGTTATCCAGACAGAATCAGGAAGCCTCCTCAAAGACTGAATTTATAATTGCTTAACTTCAGCTAATGTATATAGCAATTGTAAATATGTTATTTAATTATTAATCGAATGTTATGTACTGTTTAGCTAAAAGGGGAGGAATTGTAGTGTATGCACTTTGAAGAAGGAACTATATTCTGCAGCCCCTGTATACTGCAGTACCAGTAGTGACCACCCCTGTATATAAGCCTGTGAAGTAACTTTGCATAGTAGTTCCAGTTTTGTCTCCACTCAGTAAACACCTGTTATAACCAACTCTTGCAGTCCGTGTCTCAATTACACACGGACGTAACAGGGATGAAAGAACGAAAGGGAAGGTCAGAGATAGGATAGAAAGCAGGAGAGATTAAGAGACATTGAGAGACATTAAGAAATATTCAAGGAACAAAGGATGGCTCTAGATGAAGTGTGAATGGCCCTGGCAGAATGAAGGACAGCTGCCATGTGGGAGAGAAGAAAAAAGCCCAGAAGAAAGTGTTTGATTAAAAAAAAGGGAAAATATATGATGATAGGGGCTGAGGTTATGATCTGAAATTGTTGAAATCTATGTTGAGTCCAGAGGGCTGTAGAGTGTCTAATCGAAAGATGAGGTGCTGTTCCTCGAGCTTACGCTGAGCTTACGTGGAACAATGCAAGAGGCCGAGGGCGGTGAGGTCTGAGTGGAAATGGAGCGGTGAATTAAAGTGACAGGCCACCGGGAGCTTGGGGTCCCCCTTACGGACTGAACGGAGGTGTTCCGCAAAGCGGTCACCCAATCTGCGTTTGGTCTCCACAATGTAGAGGAGACCACATTGTGAGCAGCGAGTACAGTATACTAAAATGCAAGTACAACAAGTAAATCGCTGTTTCACCTGGAAGGGGTGTTTCGGGCCGTGGACAGTGGGAAAGGAGGAGGTAAAAGGGCATGTGTTGCATCTCCTGCGCTTGCACGGGAAGGTGCCAGGTGAAGGGGAAGGGGTGCTGAGGTTGGTAGAGGAGTGGACTAGGGTGTCGCGGAGGGAGCGGTCCCTACGGAATGCTGAAAGGGGAGGTGAGGGGAAGATGCGTTTGGTGGTGGGATCACACTGGAGGTGGCGGAGAATGATCCGTTGAATGTGGAGGCTGGTGGGGTGAAAGGTGAGGACAAGGAGAACTCTTATCGTGGTTCTGGGAGGGAGGGGCAGGGGTGAGGGCAGAGGTGCAGGAGATAGAACGGACACGGTCAAGGGCCGTGTCAACCACAGTAGAGGGGAATCCTCGGTTGAGGAAAAAGGAAGACATGTCAGAAGCACTGGTGTGGAGGGTGGCATCGTCAGAGCAGATGCGGCGGAGACGGAGAAACTGGGAGAATGGAATGGAGTCCTTACAGGAGGCGGGGTGGGAGGAAGTGTAGTCCAGGTAGCTGTGGGAGTCAGTGGGCTTGCAGTGAATGTTTGTCAATAACCTATCCCCAGAGATGGAGACAAAGAAGTCGAGGAAGGGAAGGGAAGAGTCGGAGATGGATCATGTGAAGGTGAGGGAAGGGTGGAAGTTGGAAGCAAAGTGAATGAAATTTTCTAGTTCAGGGCGAGAGCAGGAGACGGCACCGATACAGTCATCAATGTACTGGAAAAAGAGGTGAGGGAGGGGACCCGAGTAGGACTGGAACAAAGTGTTCCACATATCCCACGAAAAGCCAGGCATAGCTAGGACCCATGTGGGTACCCATAGCAACACCTTTGATTTGGAGGAAATGAGTGGAGTCAAAGGAGAAGTTGTTCAATGTGAGAACAAGTTCAGCCAGGCGGAGGAGAGTGGTGGTGGATGGGGACTGGTCGGGCCTCTGTTCAAGGAAGAAGCGGAGCGCCCTCAGGCCATCCTGGTGGGGGATGGAGGTGTAGAGGGATTGTACGTCCATGGTGAAAAGGAGGCAGTTGGGGCCAGGAAACTGGAAACTGTTAAAGTGGCGGAGGGCGTCAGAAGAGTCGCGGATGCAGATGGGAAGAGACTGGACAAGGGGAGAAAAAAGAGTCGAGATAGGAAGAGATAAGTTCGGTGGGGCAAGAACTGGCAGAAACGATGGGTCTACCAGGGCAGTCCTGTTTGTGGATCTTGGGAAGGAGGTAGAAGCGGGCTGTGCGGGGTTGGGGAACTATGAGTTTGGTGGCCGTGGGGGGGAAGATCTCCAGAGGAGATGAAGTCAGTGACAGTCTTGGAAACGGTGGCTTGATGTTCGGTAGTGGGGTCATGGTCCAGGCGGAGGTAGGAGGTGGTGTCGGAGAGTTGGCGTGCAGCTTCCGCTAGGTAGAGGTCGGTTCGCCAAACAACAACAGCACCACCCTTGTCAGCAGGTTTAATGACAATGTCGGGGTTGGATCTGAGAGAATGGAGTGCTGCAAGTTCAGAGGGAGGTAGGTTGGAGTGAGTGAGGGGAGCAGAGAAATGGAGACGGCTGATGTCACGGTGGCAGTTTGCAATGAAAAGATCTAGAGAGGGTAAGAGGCCAGAGGGAGGGGTCCAGGTAGAACGAGAATTCAGAAAGCGGGAGAAAGGGTGAGCCGTGCGGGGGGAAGACTCCTGTAATTTCATATGCAGCCTTACAACTATCCTCTCAGTTGGGGAAGGATATGTAACATGGGAATATCTATGACCATTGACATTTAATAACTGCCAAAATAGTCAACAGTTGGAGACTACATTCTAATAGTTGAGTTTGCTTTAGTGCAAAATAAATATAAAATTAATTAATAAAAATTACCAATTGGACAGTTGAACACACCTGTAATAGATTGTTTCAGAAGCACTGTTTCAGAAGCACTCTTTACAAGATCATACTTTCAGCAAGTTCAATGCTTATGAGAAGAGCTAACACTGACCATTTTATTTGAACAAAAAATGGCAAAGAATTGAAGAATGGAATACAATGGCTTTTTGGTCTGCAGAATCTAACGGTTCCTGTAAACGTTAATTTGGGTTTGTCTCATTTTCACAGGGCTTTAATTTGATGTGCTGTTGCAAATCTCTTCGGTCTAATTAACCTATTATCATTAGCGCAGCATCATAACTGTCAAGAACATAATTCGTACAAATGTTTCAGTACACCAGGTGATGAAGAGAAACTTATTTTAAGCAAGATGACCACGGTAATCTACACATTACACGTTAGCATGCTAAAGTTAATTAACTCTACAGTATTACAGTTCTAAGTGTAAGACCTTTGGTTTACCCTAGCTTATTGTCCAAATACTACAATAGATGAAATAGGTCCCACTTGCCACAGTTAAGCAGGTGAACTGTACAGACAGCAAATACTGTAGTATTCTCAAATTCACAGCAATTTCTTTCCGGCGATTAAGTTTAATATTCAGGCCACAGAACATTTTTAGACCTTTAGGCAGAGAAATCTCTGGGTTGCCTGCTTAAAAAGCGTTGTGGATCTTACCAAGACTGTCAAGCTTCACTCATTATTGTGCAAAATTAGACCCTGGAGCTATCTATTCCCACTGCCCTGTTTGTTCTAGACAGTTGGAATAGATAGCTCATGGGCTGAATAAGGGGGCCAACACAGATTTTTTTGAAGGATTTTTTTTGCATTCTTCGGGGGTTCAAGCCACTTGCCTAGCTTGGATCCCATATGGGGCCCACTTGTGCCCCTCTGGAGATCAGTACTCATCTTTCTCAGTGTACTGGTCCACAGTCCTACCGGGTCTCAGTTGAGCCAGGGAAGCAGGGACACCCGGCGTGGGGAGTCCCCACCTCCGACTCTGTCCTCAGGGCCACCGCCCTCCCAAACGTCAACTGAACTTTTAAGGGCGGACTGTGGTTCAGTTCTTACAAAGCTGTCTGAAAAATCCCAGAAAGTGCAGGAACCTGCTGCCATCAGGTCCCTACAGGTGCGTGGCAGGCTCCAGCAGAATTACGGTGCGAGTCCCACAGAACACCCCCGAGGAAAACCAGGGCCAATATCCTTACTGGATTTGTACTAGCTTCGTTTTGTGGCAAAATAATCTCATCAACCCGGTAAAATGCTCAGGATATGCACACCTTGTCCTTCATTATCATTTCATCAGGCTTTAATTTGTCTTTGTGAAATGAATTATTTACATAAAGAGAAGCAGAATACTAAACCATCAGATAATATTTGCAGTGGCCAAGGTCCAATTAATTCTCACTGTTGTTCAGCAAATGGCGCAATAAACAGAAAGGCGTGTAGAGTATGGATTTTATGAAAGTGAGAAAATTTATACTTCAGGTCACCATCAAAAAATATTATACTAACAACTCTTGAGAAAATAGTGCATTTTAAATAAAATAATCCGCTTTAAACCTGGAAATTCAAATGTGTGGCATGGTGTATTATCTAAGACTGGGGCTCTGTAATATGGCAGTTGGAGAGTTGTCAGCAGGCTCCCGTTAACTCGATGACATCATATTAGGTGCCAGCTTCATTAAAGGGCAACTAAAGTGTAGTTATGAAGCAATTGCTTTCATTATACGTTTCACTTTTCTATCCAGTTAATTGTGATTTTTTTCCCCCTCATCCATTATTACTCCAGGGCCCAGAACAATCTATGGGCACTAGCTGACCTGGTTACAAACTAAAACAGAATAAATTAACTGTATCGTTGCATCTCTCCAATAGCAGTAATGAATTGTAAGTCACTGTCAGTCCTTCACTACCATTATCCATCTGTAATTCTTAGCAGAAACATGTATCATGTCAACCCAGGTGGTCAAAATAAGGCACTGCAGAGCTACCTGCCCACAGCAGTAAAATAGGTGGAAAACCGGGGGAATTTTAACTTACCCTGCCCAGCGGCAAATTGACGGGATCGGGTCGAACGCCGTTTTTGCACCCTGCTCGATTTTACTCTGCATGGACTTCAATGGAGAGTAAATCGGGCAGAGTGTAAAACCACTGTCGGATCCAATCCCGTCATTTTCCCGCTGGGTGCATTAGATTAAAATTACCCACCCCCTTCCCCAATGTCTTTAACTGCATGACCAATGTAATGAAGTCAAATATTTCACCACTGGGATTTACAGCAGTTCCACTATAGTAAAATCATGTGAATAAAATCTCTTGCAGAAAAATTAATCTATGTCAGACGGTTTAATCAGTAACAAAGACTGCACCACAGCACTGCAGAAACCTACTTTTTTAGATAGAAAGACGACTTGCATTTATATAGAGGAAGGGAAAGGAGGGAAGAAGGAAAGGGAGGGAAGGAAGGAAGGAAAGAAGGAATTGCATTTTTAGAGCCTTTCACAACCTCAGGACGTTCCAAAGCGCTTTACATCCAATGAAGTACTTTTGAAGTGTAGCCAATGTTGTAACGTACAGAAATGCAAGCATCCAATTTGTGCACAGCAAGCTCCCACTAACAGCAATGTGATAATGACTAGATAATCTAGTGATGTTGTTTGAGGGGTATGTGTTGGCCAGGGCACCGGAAGAACTCCCCTGCTCTTCTTTGAATAGTGCCAGGGGATCTTTTACATTTACCTAAGAGGGCAGACGGGGTCTCGGTTTAATGTATCATATGAAAGACAGTACTGAAGTGTTAGGCTGGAATATGTGCTCGAGTCTCTGGAGTGGGGCTTGAACCCATGACTTCTGACTCAGAGACAAGAGTGCTACTAATGGGTGAAAGCGAATGCCTTAGCAGGTGATAAAGCAGCATCCAAAATCAATGACATTCTGTGAAACCCCACATCAACTTCCGGACATTTACAAGGTTCTACTCATCACCCGGCCTGTGATATCTAAAAAAGGGACTCAGCCAAACTCCGTCACACATTATGGCCAGGAAAATGGCAGGCCATTGATTCCAGTCTCAGTGATGGGATCTGCCTGCCAGTGTCCTCCAGCATTGACCCCAGCAAAGTTTGCGAAGTCAGAAGGAGGTCACAAATTTAGATAATCTGAGCAGGTGTCCGCATCACCAAGGCGCATCTCAGGTGCCCACCTAAGTAAACTAGAAATGTCAGTGTTTGGTGTAGCATTTCTGGAGCACAGTTCCTAAACCTACATTACAACAGAGACTACACTTCAAAGGTACTTAACTGGTTGTAAAATGCTTTGAGATGTCCCAAGGTCATGAAAGGCGCTTTATAAATGCAAGTTCTTTCGTTCTTTATCTGCCCCCTTGTCAAGAAAATATTGCTGAGCACATAATCCAGCCTAATGTTTCAGTACTGTCTGTGTCTAGAAAATGCTGCTGTAATTTTTCCGATCTTTTGGGGTCCAGATCACGTCCTAGGCCTGAACCCTCAAGTGGACCCCACATCTGTCGGTCGGCAGGCCAACATGCCCGCTCTCACTCATCCTGTCGGCCTGCTCCTCTTCCTTCAGGCCAGGGATGAGGAATCTCTTAGCCCAGGAGTCCCCTCCCTTTGGCCATGCCCCCTCTTACACTGACGTCCTTGCTTAGGATCGGCGAAAGTTCTGGCAGATAATAGGGCAAGAGAGGCAGACTGGTGGACCAGATTCCTGGCCTAATTTCCGGCCTTTCTGCTGCACTCTCGCCAGACATATAGTGGGAGTGCCCCAGAAGGTATGTGGATAGTTGGTCCCTATTTTTCCCACACAAAAAGCAAGAAATAATTCCATGAAACAGGAATATACTGAACAATTGGCTGAGGATTGCTGACGTTAATTCAAACAAAATGATCAAAGTTTGCTCTTACAGTTATATGTCATCTGAACTCCTCAACTGACTTGAAATATACCCCTACCCATTCAGTAGAGAAAAGGGGACATGCAATTATATCGTGTCTTATCATGCTCTCAGGGTGTCCCAAAGCACTTCACAACCAAAGAATTGCTTTCTGTAGTGTAGCCACTGTGGCTTTGTTAATCTACTCTGAACCATTCAGTATTCTCGCAGCAGTCAACACCAGGAAAATTGGTTAAGAGTGACGATAGCAAAATACTGCGGATGCTGGAAATCCGAAATAACAACAGAAAACGCTGGAAAAACTCAGCAGGCCAGGCAACATCCGTGGAGAGAGAAACAGCGTTAACGTTTCAGGTCGAAGACTCTTCGTCAGAACTGAGAAAAAAGCAGGAAATGAAACAGATTAAAAGGCCCGTTTGGGGGCTGGGAAATGGGGGAGGGGATGAAAGAACAAAAGGGAAGGTCTGAGAGGTGAAGAGACATTAAGAGATATTCAAGGCGAGACGAGATGGTAATAGGGCAGGTAAAGAGACAAAAGACGGCTCTAGATTAGGTGTGAAATGCGCTGGCAGAATGAGAGACAGCTGCCATGTGGGAGAGAAAAAAAGGAAAAGGCACAAACCAAAGGTGTGGATAAAAAATATATAAAAATATAATAGAGGCCAGGTTATGATCTGAAATTGTTGAACTCGATATTGAGTCCGGAAGGCTGTAAAGTGCCTAATCGGAAGATGAGGTGCTGTTCCTCGAGCTTACGCTGAGCTTCCGTGGAACAATGCAAGAGGCCACGGACAGTGAGCTTGAGTGGGAATGGAGCGGTGAATTGAAATGACAGGCGACCAGAAGCTCGGGATCACCCTTACGGACTGAACAGAGGTGTTCCGCAAAGCAGTCACCCAATCTGTGTTTGATCTCCCCAATGTAGAGACCACCACATCGTGAGCAGCGAATACAGTATACTAGATTGCAAGAAGTACAAGTAAATCGCTGTTTCACCTGGAAGGGGTGTTTGGGGCCCTGGACAGTGGAAAGGAGGGAGGTATAAGGGCAGGTGTTGCATCTCCTGCGCTTGCACGGGAAGGTGCCGGGCGAAGGGGAAGGGGTGCTGGGGGTGATAGAGGAGTGGAATAGGGTGTCTCGGAGGGAGCGGTCCCTACGGAATGCTGAAAGGGGAGGGGAAGATGCGTTTGGTGGTGGGATCACTTTGGAGGTAGCGGAAATGGCGGAGGATGATCCGTTGAATGTGGAGGCTGGTGGGGTGAAAGGTGAGGACAAGGGGAACCCTATCGTGGTTCCGGGAGGGAGGGGCAGGGGTGAGAGCAGAAGTGCGGGAAATAGAATGGACACGGTCGAGGGCCATGTCAGCCACGGTAGAGGGGATTCTTCGGTTGAGGAAAAAGGAAGACATGTCGGAAGCACTGGTGTGGAAGGTGGCATCGTCGGAGCAGATGCGGCGGAGACGGAGAAACTGGGAGAATGGAATAGAGGTGGGGTGGGAGGAAGTGTAGTCCAGGTAGCTGTGGGCTTGTAGTGAATGTTGGTCCATAACCTATCCCCAGAGAGGGACACAAAGAAGTCGAGGAAGGGAAGGGAAGAGTCGGAGATGGACCATGTGAAGGTGAGGGAAGGGTGGAAATTGGAAGCAAAGTGAATGAAATTGTCTAGTTCAGGGCGAGAGCAGGAAACGGCACAGATACAGTCATCAATGTACTGGAAAAAGAGGTGAGGGAGGGGATCCGAGTAGGACTGGAACAAAGAGTGTTCCACATATCCCACGAAAAGCCAGGCATAGCTAGGACCCATGCATTAACCAATACCAACACCCATAATTTGGAGGAAATGAGTGGAGTCAAAGGAGAAGTTGTTCAATGTGAGAACAAGTTCAGCCAAGCGGAGGAGGGTGGTGGTGGATGGGCCTCTGTTCAAGGACGAAGCGGAGCGCCCTCAGGCCATCCTGGTGGGGGATGGAGGTGTAGAGGGATTGTACGTCCATAGTGAAAAGGAGGCGGTTTTGGTCAGGAAACTGGAAACTGTTAAAGTGGCAGAAAGCATCAGAAGAGTCGCGGATGTAGGTGGGAAGAGACTGGACAAGGGGAGAAAAGATAGAGTCGAGATAGGAAGAGATAAGTTCCGTGGGGCAAGAACAGGCTGAAACGATGGGTCTACCAGGGCAGTCCTGTTTGTGGATCTTGGGAAGGAGGTAGACGCGGGCTGTGCGGGGTTGGGGAACTATGAGGTTGGTGGCCGCGGGAGGAAGATCTCCAGAGGAGATGAGGTCAGTGACAGTTTTGGAAACGGTGGTTTGATGTTCTTCCCTCCCCCCCTTCCCCCCCTCCCCCCCCCGCCCCCTTCCTCTTCTCCCCGTCTCTCGTGCTCTCTCTTCCCCCCAGTCTCTCGCTCTCTTCCCCCCAGTCTCTCGCTCTCGCTCTTCCCCCCAGTCTCTCGCTCTCGCTCTTCCCCCCAGTCTCTCGCTCTCTCTCTTCCCCCCAGTCTCTCGCTCTCTCTCTTCCCCCCAGTCTCTCGCTCTCTCTCTTCCCCCCAGTCTCTCGCTCTCTCTCTTCCCCCCAGTCTCTCGCTCTCTCTCTTCCCCCCAGTCTCTCGCTCTCTCTTCCCCCCAGTCTCTCGCTCTCTCTCTTCCCCCCAGTCTCTCGCTCTCTCTCTTCCCCCCAGTCTCTCGCTCTCTCTCTTCCCCCCAGTCTCTCGCTCTCTCTCTTCCCCCCAGTCTCTCGCTCTCTCTCTTCCCCCCAGTCTCTCGCTCTCTCTCTTCCCCCCAGTCTCTCTCTCTCTCTCTTCCCCCCAGTCTCTCGCTCTCACTCTTCCCTCCAGTCTCTCTCTCTCTCTCTTCCCCCCAGTCTCTCGCTCTCTCTCTTCCCCCCAGTTGCTCGCTCTCTCTCTTCCCCCCAGTCGCTCGCTCTCTCTCTCTCTTCCAACAACTCGGTAGTGGGGTCATGGTCCAGATGGAGGTAGGAGGGGGTGTCGGAGAGTTGGCGTTCAGCTTCCGCTAGGTAGAGGTCGGTTCGCCAAACAACAACAGCACCACCCTTGTCAGAAGGTTTAATGACAATGTCGGGGTTGGATCTGAGAGAATGGAGTGCTGCAAGTTCAGAGGGAGGTAGGTTGGAGTGAGTGAGGGGAGCAGAGAAATGGAGACGGCCGATGTCACGGTGGCAGTTAGCAATGAAAAGATCTAGAGAGGGTAAGAGGCCAGAGGGAGGGGTCCAGGTAGAATGAGAATTCTGAAAGTTGGAGAAAGGGTCAGTCGTGCGGGGGGAAGACTCCTGGCCAAAGAAGCAGGCACGGAGACGAAGGTGGCGGAAAAAGAGCTCAGCATCATGCCGAGCCCAAAATTCATTGAGGTGAGGGCGTAAGGGGATGAAGTTCAGGCCTTTGCTGAGGATTGATCGTTCGGGGTCAGAGAGAGGAAGGTCAGAGGGGATAGTGAAAACGCGGCAGGGGGTGAGATTGGGAGAAGGGGGGTCAGAGGAAAGTGAAGGGGAAGAAGGTTCCGGAGGGGCGTTGGTGTTCAAGAGTTGATGAAGCTTGCGATCCTTGACATCGGAAAGGAAGACAAAAAAAGTTTTTTGTTGAAGCATCGGATGAGTCGAAGGATGAAATGGAACTGTGGACCCGGACAGCTTTGAGATAGAGTGCGTCGGTGCTGCTGAAGAGAGAGGTCGAGAGTGTTCATGTGGCGCCGCATGGCGTTGAGCGTGGATCTCAAGATGTGGCGAGAGCAGTAGTTCGAGGAGCGATGAATATCTTGGAGATATTTGTAATCCTGGGTAGATCCGAAACACGAAGGGTGGAAGTTTTTTCTCAGTTCTGAAGAAGGGTTTCGACCTGAAACATTAACTCTGTTTCTCTCTCCACGGATGTTGCCTGGCCTGCTGAGTTTTTCCAGCTTTTTCTGTTGTTATTTTGGTCAAGAGTGACATTTGAAGTGCAAATTCATTTAAACATAAGGGCCTAGAAATTCACTATGGCCCCGCCAGCTGGCTAGCGGCCAAAAGTTAGCGCTGGGCGCGGAGCCATGTGCGACCGTCAGATATTCACTTTTTGCGCCCCAAGTCGGAACCGGGCGCTATTCCAGGGTGTGCCCGCCCCCGCTTGGGGCGCTGAAACTGAATTTCAGCGCTCTAGGTGCCGCTGCGCCACCCGATGCGGTGCGGCAGGCTGCGGTACTGCAGGCCTCCTCCTTCTCTTAAGGTGGAGGTGCCTGCAACGGGGAGATCGCCGCTGGATTGTGCCGGCAAATGAGCCCGGCACCACGGAGAAGTGCCGGGCTCGCGGAAAGCAGCCGGCAATGCCGCGGGGGGGGGGGTGGTGGAGGAGGCCGGGGAAGGAGGTGCGGGCAGGCGGCTGCCGAAAAAGCGGCCGGCCGCACCTCCACCTTTATGCGCCCCACTAAGGCTGCAGTAAGGCCCTGGTCTCCGGATGTTAGTAGCGGCCGCCACGGAGGAGGCGGCGGCAACTGAATATGGGCGTCGGGCCGGCATCGGGGCGGAAACGGGGCACTGCGCACACCGATGACGTCATCGGTGCCGGCGCAGCGCTACCGGCTGCCGCCGCCATTACCGCCGAGCTCAATATCAGCGCAACCTCCTCTACTGGCGCAGAAGCCCTCTTTAGGCGGTAACTGGGCGCAAAGCTTGCAGCGCCTTACTGAATTTCTAGGCCCGGGAGCCATGTTTATTTTTCAAGAGTGACTTAGGCAAAACCGGTCCTTATCTAAACCACACTGAGTGATGATTGCTTCTAATAAGTAACACTGGGGAGATCTGTATCCATTATATGCACACTAAGGTACTGCAGGCCTTCAATAGCTACTGTAAACCTGCATGATAAATGTGTCAATTATGGCTTTATCTCAGTTATTCAACCAAGGCAGCATGGCTAATCCTTATAACTATCACAGAAAAACAACAGCTCGTCATTAGACTGCACAGTAGAAAAAGTTGTAAAATGCTAAACTGTGATAGTATTTTTAAGTGCTTGGAGTCATTATAGGATATTGCACCCCAGATAGTCTTAAGAAATTATTTTAAGCATTCTTTAGTACAAATCAACCAACTTGATCAGAAAATAACAGTGTTCACACTGATCAACAATCGATGCAGCAGGAAAACTGTGAAAGGCTTCACACTTTCAGTATGAATCCGATTTTGCTAGAAAAACAGCACAAAGCTATGCAGAAGGTTGGACCACAAATGGATCTGGGTTTGAATCAAGCCCGAGTTAAAGTGATAACGTTATCACTAATGTTTCCTAGAAAATCTTCGCCAGTCACGTCAATAAGTGGACCAGGTATCCCTATGATCCAGAGCGCACCTTTTTCTGCCCAATATATAGTTGTACAATATGCCTGATCTGGGCAGCAAAGGCTCTACTCACCCTAAATAGGGCCATTGACACAGGAGGCAGCAGGGCTAAGGTAAGGGAATCCCAAGGCCGAGAGTTCCCCACATTACTCGCCTCTCAAAGGCCTAGTGGAGCCTTAAGGCATGAGTGCACCAGTTAAAACCAGGTGTACTGGCCACTCCATTGGTAATTATGGGGACCATTTGGGGGTCAAAGTCAGGAACATGGCCTGGACCCCTGAAGAATCAGGTATTCAGTTAAGATTTTTCAGCCCCCTTATAAAAGGGACCAATGGGGGCATTTCTCAGCTCTTTCTGGGGATGGGCCCAAAACATTCCTCCAACCTTGTAAATCGGCGCCACAGATTGCAGCCTCATGTGGCAGTAGGCCGCCAGAAGGGCTGTGGATTTATGGCTTCTATATTTTCATTAAAAACGGTAGAAAACAGGTCCGTGCAATAGGATATGGTCATGACATATATTTTGCCCCCATAATTCTTACCTTCCTTGAGTAAACAATAGACACAATTAGCATTCTCTCTAAACATGGGATCACCTTCTCAAGCTGAACCTTTCAAAACTAAGCTGGGTCAGACTTTTAAAATAAATACATCCGTTTTGCTCTTTGCTGCTAAACTCACAGATGACTGTGTCTAGAGAGATAGAGAGGCACACTCAGCCTTTAGCGTGTGTGTAGACAAGATACCTTTCATGATTGAACTTACTCAGAATGTCTATTTCACCAGCATTGATCTGAGATGCTTATCGATGACTATGCCTGTAGTGTATGTAACCGTTCCACCTTTAAGAGAATTATTTTAAGAGTTGCACTACTTTATCTTGGCTGCTGTATACTGTAATACCGGCGGTGACCACACCGGTATATAAGTGCTGTGTAATGATTTATTGGGCAGTTCCGCCCTGACCTTCAACCAGTGAAGACCTGTTAAAGTTTACTCTTGTGGTCTGTGTAGTAATTCGCATTATAACACACAGACTTAACAGTGGCGACGAGTACGATCTTACCCTGCGGCAGAGATACCTCCAAGGCAGTTTAACGGGCGTCGAGAAGAGGCATCCGCCCTCATCATTCTGCTGAGAAAAGACTCGGGTCTGCAGAGCAAAGGAAGAATTCTGACATGAAGCCTTCCATCAGCAACAGGCAGTGATCATCCCTTCTATCACGGTGGTGGGTAAGCCGATCAGCGACGAGCAGCAAGTCGGCCACGTTGACTGTGAGTAGGGGAGAAAGAAAAACGGAGGATATAAGGGCAGAGAACTCGACCACGACCGGGGAAAAGAGCCGGACAGAAGTCGGGGCCAGAGGCGCTGAGACTGGGGCAGCGTAAGGCACGGAGACTGCAGCGAATGCAAATGCAGCCGGAGTGAGAGACCGGGCTGCAAGCGGGCTGGGAGACGCAACAGCGTCGAGAGCAAGCTCGACCGCGACCGGTGAAAAAGGCCGGGCAGCTACCGAGGCCGCGAGGCGCAGCGACCGGGACAGCGAAAGGCGCGGGAGAAAACAATAATAAAAAATAAAAAAAACCGCGGAGAACTCAGCCGCAGCCGGGGGGGAAAAGGACTGGACTGCAAGAGGGGCTAGGAGCCACGAATTGAAAACCGCTGGGGAGGGCGAACGCAGCAATACGGCCAGCGGGAGAGACAGAGCCCGAGCGAGCGGGAGAGACAGAGCCCGAGCGAGCGAGCGAGACCGAGCGAGCGGGAGAGAGAAGAGACCAGGCGAGCAAGGGAGACCGAGCGAGGGAGAACGAGACCGAGCGAGCGAGGGAGACCGTGCGAACGAGGGAGACCGAGCGAGCGAGGGAGACCGAGACCGAGCGAGCGGGAGTGACAAGAGACAGCCAGCGGGGGTGAAAGGCAAGCGCGGGAAACCGCCATTTTAAAAAGGCGGGGAAGAAGACAAGCGCGGGAAACCGCCATTTTAAAAAGGCGGGGAAGAAGACAAGCGCGGGAAACCGCCATTTTGTAAAAGAAAAAAAAAAAATATTCTTTTGTTTCTCAAGAAGATCGCGAGGATGCCTAAGCGTGGTAACATCAACGATTTCGATCCCGATGTTGAAGATTGGGCCACGTATGTAGAACGCATAGAGATATATTGTAAGGCAAATAAAATATGAGATGAAGATAAAGCACTAACCTTACTAAACTCAATGGGTGCGAAGACATACGGGCTATTGAAGCATCTTCTATCACCAGCTAAACCGGCGGATCAGACTTTCGCTAATATTGTTGCTGTCCTGAAGAATCATTTGAACCCCACACCGCTGATGTTAGCGGAACGATTTAAATTTTATGCGAGAACGCAACTGAAAGAGGAAAGCAACGCGGAGTATTTAATTGAACTGCGCAAGATAGCGAAATACTGTCAGTTTGGGGAAAGCCTGACAGAGGCACTGAAAGACAAATTCGTGTGTGGATTGTCGAAAGAAGGAACACAAAAGCGGTTGCTTGAAGAGAATGATCTTACACTTGATAAGGCTGTCACTATTGCAGCATCGCACGAAGCCGCAGCGAGAGGCACTGCAGAAATGCAGCTGAAGGCAGCGGTACTCAGCGTAGATCAAATGGCTTTGGGTACAACGAAATGTTATCGTTGTGGAAAGACAACACACGATCAGAACCAATGCTGGTTTAAAAACCAGGAATGTAGAAAATGTGGCAAGCTTGGCCACATAGCTAAAGTATGCCGGTCAGGAAAGAAGACCAGCAACAAAAAGTCACCGCAGGAAAAGTGCAGAAAGGTACATAAGGTGGCTGAGAAGAGTTCGGATGAACAGAATTCGGATTCAGACTCCAACAGCCAGGAACTGGGTAGTCTGAGAATTCACAATGTGAGTAAAGAAGCTGACCGACAAACTATCTGGGCCACACTGCAAATAGCAGGAGTCCACGTGAAGATGGAATTGGACACCGGATCGGCGTTGACGGTCATGAATAAGCAAGATTACAAGAAGTTATTCACACATATTCCCCTACGGGATACGGAGATAGTATTGCAGACATACACGGGGCAAAGAGTATACCCCATCGGAAAGATAAAAGTCAAGGTGAGACACAAGAGCAAAGAACACCAAGGAATGGACTTATATGTACTACCTGAGGGAGGTCCACCACTTCTGGGACGGGAGTGGATCAGGAAAATAAATATGGACTGGCACCCCCTAAAAGCAATGACGGTAGATTCCGGAAAAAGAAAAGATGTCAAACCTGAACGATTGTCCAGAATATTGGATGAGGGCATATGCAGCAGTGACAGTGACAAAGCAGAGAGTGAGAACTCGGTGAAGACAATCAGCTCAGACTCTGGAACTGATGATGGTAGGACCAGCCCATGTGCAAAAGACAAGTCTAAAATGGACTTGCAGACTAATGATGGAAAAACGAAGGAGTGCATAAATGACAAAGTATCAGGACAGAATTCCACTGAACAACAACAACAACATAGTACCTTAAAAGGTGCTCACAGCACACATGACATGTCCCTATTATCTGCTGAGAAGCAGCTTGAACTGCGATTGAAGGATCTGCTGCTGGACATTGAAGATCGAACCTGGCAAACAGCGCTGGAAACTGGACAGTATGAATTATTGAGTGAAGCACGTCCTACACAAAATGATATTCAATTACTGGAAAATGATGTGAAGGAAAACGGAACTGTTAAAATTGAAGGGGAGGAGGCCAAGGAACTTGATGGCATGAACAATAGATATAACTCTAAGGACAGGCCTTTGGAACCCAAGACTGAAACGAGAAGTTCTGTGTCTACCAGTGCTAGTACTCCACAACATGTAAACTCTGTGGTGCGTTACCTGGCTGTTGCTTTGCTTCAGTTGGAACAGGGAATTGAACGCAAGTTCCTGAAGCCCCCTTTGGATAAAGCTCCAGTGGAGAGCAAGCCTACTCGAAGTTTGACAGAGAACTCTGAGTCTGTCCAGTCTACAGACATGCACATTTCTGAGGAACACCGGGCTCGAACTCAACTCAATTTCAAACTACAACAGCAATTAGAACAAATGATTCGCCGTTTGAGCAAGAGATGAATGCAAAGAAAAAGTTCTTTGACACAGAGTGGGAGAATCTGGAAAGACAGCAGAAGCAGCTGATTGAGAAAATGGAGCAGGAACACACAAACCGTCTGCGCGATGAGGCCAAACGAATCAAAGCTGAGCAAGAAAGGGAATATGTCAAATTCATCGATCAGTTGAAAGCTAAGAAGAAAGAACACCCTTTTGTGAGCAGTGTCAGCAGTACTAAGCCACTCAGGGGATTGGTGGCAGAGGCAAAAGCTGAAGTGATGGAGGAAATAGAAGACAACAGAGAAGAAGCAGAAGATGATGACTCATCTGAACCATTATCACCCCTACCAGGTCACGCAGGTGGTCCCTCCGAACTGAGCCAAATCAGTCTGGAAGCAGAAAAACTTCCCAAGGTACTCGAGCCTTTAGAAGTCAACAATGCTGGTTCTGAAGTTAGGAAAGCTCAAGCTGTTAAGTCCAGTGAAGGACCATTAGATGAGTCACCCCAGCAACGAGAACCAGAGATCCCTGAAAGGCGCCATGCTGACCAGATCATAGAGTCATCCGAAAAGGGACAACCTACACCACAACTTTATACGCCTAATGATGAAGCAGAGATACCCATAGTATCTACCTCCGATCCGGTGATACTGCAACCAGATGAACCCGACACTGGCATTCAAGCCGAATCGACCTTGCCAAAAGAACCTACTACACCACCGAAAACTACTACACCACCGAGAACTACTACACCACCGAGGCGTTATCCGGACCAAGTCAGGAAGCGCAGGAGGCGCCTCCGCAGAGACTGAATCTGTGAACTGTTTTGACATGAAGTTGTATATATATGTTATGATGTTATGTTTAATGGGGAATATATATTCTGTTAAGCTAAAAAGGGAGGATTGTAGTGTATGTAACCGTTCTACCTTTAAGAGAACTATTTTAGTAACCGTTCCACCTTTAAGAGAACTATTTTAAGAGTTGCACTACTTTATCTTGGCTGCTGTATACTGTAATACCGGCGGTGACCACACCGGTATATAAGTGCTGTGTAATGATTTATTGGGCAGTTCCGCCCTGACCTTCAACCAGTAAAGACCTGTTAAAGTTTACTCTTGTGGTCTGTGTAGTAATTCGCATTATAACACACAGACTTAACAATGCCCATTTTAGCTAACTCACCCCGGCACCTTTCCAAAGTTCACAGTCACAGTAACTCGTGCAAGTAAGCAGAGCTGTTGCTGTAGTAATCTATAAGATTCAGCTGCCATCATCCGAAACCCCGAAAAAACTTGGGTAACACTGATTTAATGCCTTACATACTGAAACTAGCAGTTCAGAAATATTTTAGTTAAAAAATCCAACTGATGCAATGCAAGCAAAATCCAACTTGTCATACTGTGCAATCACAGCAGGTGTAACATCCGCCCATTCACCTCCTCACAAGCTATTGCCCAGGGCTCCTTCTATGAGAACCAGTAATTTACCTGTACTTCCCCTAATCTAGCACGCTGTATTTGCTGCAGGCTCCTTTTCACTGGGGATACCAAACACAAATTAGGTGATCGTTTTGACAAACACCTCTGTTCTGTCCATTCCCATTGTGACCTCTCCTTGATGTGAATCTGCATCCTACCGCTCCAGGGGGGCCAGGTGAATCAGCCCTAACTAGCCCATTCATACCATCCTTGTGCAGCAGGGTGACAACTTGGATGTTTATGTTTTTTGTCCCTTCAGTACCCTACGTTTGACTGGCTGAAAGTCATATATCATGCTGTCTACTACAGTTCAGACTTTCTTCCAGCGCTTTCAACTTGTTATTCCCAGCATAAAAAGCCACTTTCCATAAATAAATCCAATCTCCTATAATGTAACATCTGTGCCCTTATGTGTATCATGGGTGGGATAGCATGACAAGGGACAAAAGCTAACCCCTTAACTACAGTATATTGGACCAGAGAGCATGTTCACCTGTCCCCTCCAAAAGATGGTGAAAGCCACTCTGTCAGACCTTTACATTCAGGCTGAAGCTGCTATTCAGATGTACTGTATTTGAAAGTACAATGTTACACTGCAAGAAACCAGTAATACAATAAAACAAATTGCACTTATATAGTGCCTTTAACATAGAAAAACATCCCGAGGCACGTCACAGAAGCGTAATCACACAAAATTTGACGCTGAGCCTAAGAGGGAGATATTAACGGGGTGACTAAAAGCTTAATCGAAGAGGTGGAGACTCTTAAAGGCGGGGAAGGATGTAGAGAGGCAGAGAGCTTGAGGGAGGGAATTCCAGAGCATGGGGCCTAGACGGCTGAAGACATGGCCGTCAATGGTGGAGCAAAGGGAGTAATGGATGCACAAGAACTTAGCATAAGTTCACAAGGTGTTAAAATGCTCTTTTATAGAATAAATTTCTTGCACATTCTGTTGTGTGATAGGCTTTTGGATGAAACAGCCTCAAGGACCTTAAGCAACACTGTATGTAGGCAATGTGATTCCTATGGCAGTCCGTAGATCCAAGTGTAAATTCCAGAAAATGTACTAAAATTTACAGGAAAACTCCACAGCTCTTAATCATTTTTGAAGACAGGCCACATCAACCAAAATCAAAGACTTTATATGAAGAGCTAATGCGTGACGTACAAGCAGCCTGACACTCCATTGTCTGGGTCTCACACCTGGCAGGGCCTTAAACAGTGCAGTTTGAAACTCTCCTAGAACATAAACTTGTTTTCCCTGGGAGAGCCTGACTCTGTTATCCATTTTGACGTTTAGCAAGGAAAGACAGCTTCCATTTTAACTCTAGTAATTTCAAAACAGTTCGACACAAAATACAGACATTCTCTCTGTGTAATGCAGGACAACGCTCTGCTTGTCCTCTTACTTTAAAGTGCCACGTTGCCTCATAGGCAGTTTTCTTAATTCTCTGGGTATATTGTTTTTTGTTGGTTTGTATCTATGTACAGTGTAAAACGATACAAACAAAGTGAAAACAGGTCCTCCTTAGTATGTAAACAGGTTACTTTGACAACAATTGTCCTACTAAATGGTTCAAAATGCTTATAAAAAGGAACTACCAGGGTAAGGGTCGATACTGGAATTATAAGTCTTGTAATATGTAGTATAAAAGTCACAACTGCAACTTATACATCCTGTAGCTAAGCAATAAAACATTGCTTGCACCAGTTCACAGATTGTAAAAACCTGTGTGAAGCACTGACTTAATACTGTAACCAGATTGTAGAGTACTTACGACCACATAAGCAGCTACTTGTTACATTTTCTTCCAATAGTTCTTCCGAGCAACACAGCTCTCCTATGGAGCCCTATGTTTATTGATTTCATGGGAGTAGACGCACAATGAAAAATAGGCTCAAGACCGTCACTCTTTTCTATCTACACTGCCCATAAACCGGTGGCAGTGAGTCAGGAGCAGCCCGACTAGAGCGGGCCTGTGTGGGAACACAGCATCGGCGGCAGTTCAAACCGGTGGCAGTGAGTCAGGAGCAGCACACCAATTCAACAGCAGGGGAGGTAAAAAGTAATCAAAGTGTGACGTCACCAGGAAGCAGGTAAGTGATTGGTTGGTGAGTATTTGGTTGGTGAGTATATCTTTTTTTTTTAAAAACTTTAACTCTGGTTTATAGTTTCTAAGGTCTCTCTGGTGTAGCAGGGACTGTTGGTAAACCAGTTAACTGTAGTGTAATTAGTGGGATTGATTGATTTAATTTAAATTCAATTAATTAAAGGGTAAGTCATGGCAGGACAGCCGGGCCCCGTGATCTGCTCCTCCTGCGATATGTGGGAACTCAGGGACACTTCCTGTGTCCCTGACAACTACATGTGCAGGAAGTGCATCCAGCTGCAGCTACTGACAGACCGCATTGCGGCGCTGGAGCTGCAATTGGACAGATACTGCAGCATTCACGATGCTCAGGACAACGTGAATAGCACATTTACGGAGTTGGACACACCGCAGGTAGAGGTTGGACAGGAAGAAAGGGAACGGGTGACCAACAGGCAGAGTACTAGGCGCAGGCAGGTAGTGCAGGGGTCCCCTGTGGCCATCCCCCTCTCCAACAGATACACCACTTTGAGTACTGTTGGGGGGGATGGCTTATCAGAGGAAGGCAGCAGCAGCCAACTTCCTGCCACCAGGGGTGGCTCTGCTGCACAGAATGGGAGGAAAAAGAGGGGTAGAGCTATAGTAATAGGGGATTCAATTGTAAGGGGAATAGAAAGGCGTTTCTGCGGCCGCAAACGAGACTCCAGGATGGTGTGTTGCCTCCCTGGTGCAAGGGTCAAGGATGTCTCCGAGCGACTCCAGAACATCTTGGAAGGGGAGGGTGAACAGCCAGTTGTCGTGGTGCATAAAGGCACCAACGATATAGGTAAAAAGCGGGATGAGGTCCTAAAAGCGGAGTATAGGGAGTTAGGAGATAAATTAAAAAACAGGACCTCAAAGGTAGTAATCTCAGGATTGTTACCAGTGCCACGTGCTAGTCAGAGTAGAAATAGAAGGATACTTCAGATGAATACGTGGCTAGAGGAATGGTGCCAGGGGGAGGGATTCAAGTTCCTGGGACATTGGAACCGGTTCTGGGGGAGGTGGGACCAGTTCAAACCGGACGGTTTGCACCTGGGCAGGGCTGGAACCAATGTCCTAGGGGGAGTGTTTGCTAGTGCTGTGGGGGAGGGTTTAAACTAAAATGGCAGGGGGTTGGGAACCTGAGCAGGGAGACAGAGGAAAGGGAAACAAGGATAAAAGCAAAAGATAGGAAGGAGAAAAACAAAAGTGTCAGTCAGAGAAATCAACGGTTTAAATCAAACATGGCCACAGTAAATAATAATTCTAATAGGTCTAAGAGCGTTAAAAAAACAAGCCTGAAGGCTTTGTGTCTTAATGCGAGGAGCATTTGTAATAAGGTGGATGAATTGGCTGCGCAAATAGAAGTAAACAAATACGATTTGGTTGGGATTACGGAAACGTGGCTCAAGGAAGGCCAGGACTGGGAACTCAACATCCAGGGGTATTCGATATTCAGGAAAGGTAGGCAAAAAGGAAAGTGAGGTGGGGTAGCATTACTGGTTAAAGAAGGGATTAACACAATTGTAATGAAGGATATTAGCTCTGATGAGGTGGAATCTGTATGGGTAGAATTGAGAAATACTAAGGGGAAAAAAACGTTAGTGGGAGTGGTTTATAGACCTCCAAACAGTAAGGCGGAGGTTGGGGATGGCATTAAAAGGGAAATTAAAGAAGTGTGCAATAAGGGCACAGCAGTCATCATGGGTGACTTTAATCTACAGATAGATTGGGCCAACCAAATGAGTAACAATACTGTGGAGGAGGAATTCTTGGAGTGTTTACGGGATGGTTTCCTGGACCAATATGTCGAGGAACCAACCAGAGATCAGGCCATCTTAGACTGGGTATTATATAACGAGAAAGGATTAATTAGCAATCTTGTTGTAAGAGGCCCCTTGGGTCAGAGCGATCATAATATGATTGAATTCTTCATTAAGATGGAGAATGAAGTAGTTGACTCGGAGACTAGGGTCCTCAATTTAAATAAAGGAAACTATGATGGTCTGAGGAGTGAGTTGGGTAGGATTGATTGGGGAATGGCACTCAAAGGGTTGACGGTGGATAGGCAATGGCAAACATTCAAAGACCGAATGGATGAACTACAGAATTTGTTCATCCCAGTTTGGCATAAAAATAAAACAAAAAAGGTGACCCAACCGTGGCTAACAAGGGAAATTAGGGATAGCATAAGGTCCAAGGAGAGGGCATATAAATTGGCCAGAAAAAGCAATAATCCTGAGGATTGGGAGCAGTTTAGGATTCAACAAAGGAGGACAAAGGGATTAATTAAGAAAGGGAAAATAGAATATGAGAGTAAGCTTGCAGAGAACATAAAAACTGACTGTAAAAGCTTTTATAGATATGTGAAGAGAAAAAGATTGGTGAAGTCAAGCGTAGGTCCCTTGCAGTCAGAATCGGGAGAATTTATAATGGGGAACAAAGAAATGGCAGACCAATTAATACATATTTTGGTTCTGTCTTCACAAAGGAGGACACAAATAACCTCCCAGAGATGCCGGGGAACATAGGGTCTGATGAAAGGGTGGAACTGAAAGAAATCAGTATTTGTAGGGAAATGGTGTTAGGAAAATTGATGGGACTGAAGGCCGATAAATCCCCAGGGCCTGATAATCTACATCCTAGGGTACTTAAGGAAGTGGCCCTAGAAATAGTAGATGCATTGCTGGTCATCTTCCAGAACTCGATAGACTCTGGAACGGTACCCATGGATTGGCGGGTAGCTAATGTTACCCCACTATTCAAAAAAGGTGGTAGAGAGAAGGCGGGGAATTATAGACCGGTAAGCTTGACATCGGTAGTGGGGAAAATGCTAGAGTCCATTATAAAAGATGTAATAGCAGAGCACTTGGAAATCAGTGACTGGATCGGACAAAGTCACCATGGATTTACAAAAGGTAAATCATGCTTGACTAATCTACTGGAATTTTTTGAGGATGTAACTGGTAAAATAGATATGGGAGAACCAGTGGATGTGGTGTATTTGGACTTTCAGAAGGCTTTCGATAAGGTCCCGCATAAGAGATTAGCGTGCAAAATTAAGGCACATGAGATTGGGGGCAAGGTATTGACTTGGATAGAGAACTGGTTGGCGGACAGAAAGCAAAGAGTTGGAATAAACGGGTCGTTTTCCGAGTGGCAGGCAGTGACTAGTGGGGTACCGCAAGGATCGGTCCTAGGACCCCAGCTGTTCACAATATATATTAATGATCTGGACGAGGGAATTGGATGTAATATCTCCAAATTTGCAGACGACACAAAGCTGGGGGGGAGGGTATGCTGTGAGGAGGATGTCGTGAAACTCCAGCACGATTTGGACAGGTTGGGTGATTGGGCAGAAACATGGCAAATGCACTATAATGTGGATAAATGTGAGGTTATCCACTTTGGTGGCAAAAACAGGAAGGCAGATTATTATTTGAATGGTAATAGATTGGGAGAAGGGGAAGTGCAAAGAGACCTGGGTGTTCTTGTACACCAGTCGCTGAAGGTAAGCATGCAGGTGCAGCAGGCAGTTAAGAAGGCAAATGGTATGTTGGCCTTTGTAGCAAGAGGGTTCGAGTACAAGAACAAGGATGTCTTGCTGCAGTTGTACAGGGCCTTGGTGAGACCACACCTTGAGTATTGTGTGCAGTTTTGGTCGCCTTACCTGAGGAAGGACGTTCTTGCCATGGAAGGAGTGCAGCGAAGATTCACCAGGCTGATACCTGGGATGGCAGGAATGACGTATGAGGAGAGATTGTGTCGATTGGGCTTATACTCACTGGAGTTTAGAAGATTGAGAGGGGATCTCATCGAAACCTATAAAATTCTGTCAGGCCTGGACAGACTAGATGCAGGAAGGATGTTTCTGATGGCCGGGGAGTCCAGAACCAGGGGTCATAGTCTAAGGATAAGGGGTAAGCCATTTAGGACTGAAATGAGGAGGAATTTCTTCACCCAGAGAGTGGTGAACCTGTGGAATTCTCTGCCACAGAGGGCGGTGGAGGCCAGTTCATTAAGTATATTCAAGAAGGAGTTGGATATATTTCTTAAGGCTAAAGGGATCAAGGGATATGGGGAGAAGGCAGGGACCGGGTACTGAATTTGGATGATCAGCCATGATCTCATTGAATGGCGGAGCAGGCTCGAAGGGCCGAATGGCCTACTCCTGCTCCTATCTTCTATGTATCTATGACAGTGTGGGCACCAGCATCAAAACAGTGATATTACTACTACAAGGTAAAACTATGCAAAATCTGATGATGTGTTTAACTGTTCTAATATCTGAATTATCTGAAAATCAAGCATAACTTTATTGCACTTATTTTAATATTACACCTAATTTCAAACACATTAATGCAATATTATGGCTTTTAACAGCCAAATATACAGTCTCTCTTTTACACACGCACACAGGTATATTCATAGAACTGTACCCCAGCATGAATCACTGCTTTTAGATGTGGACGAGAGAAAATTGAAAGGCCTGGTGGGTGAAGCCAACTCCTGACATAGTACTAAGTCCCATAGACCAAGAATATCCCATTTTCCATTCCCATTCTGTGCTGAGTTAGCTGATGTCAGCCAGGATAGTACCTGGTTGATTATAATTGGCCTCAGAACCCCTCGGCTAGACAGGGGGGAATAATAGAATGGTTACAGAACGGAAGGCGGCCATTCGGCCCATCGAGCCTGTGCCGGCTCTCTGCAAGAGCACTTCAGCTAGTCCCACTTCCCCGCCCTTTCCCCGTAGACCTGCAAATTTCCTTCCTTCAGATTCTTATCCAATTCCCTTTTGAAAGCCGTGATTGAATCTGCCTCCACCACCCTTTCAGGCAGTGCATTCCAGATCCTAACCACTCGCTGTGTAAAAATGTTTTTTCTTATGTTGCCTTTGGTTCTTTTGCCAATCACCTTAAATCTGTCTCTGATTCTCGACCCTTCTGCCAATGGGAACAGTTTCCCTCTATCTACTCTGTCCAGACCCCTCATGATTTTGAACACCTCTATCAAATCTTCTCTGCTCCAAGGAGAACAAGCTTCTCCAGTCTATCAATGTAACTGAAGTCCCTCATTCCTGGAATCATTCTTGTAAATCTTTTCTGCACCCTCTCTAAGGCCTTCACATCCTTACTAAAGTGTGGTGCCCAGAATTGGACACAGTACTCCAGTTGGGGCCAAACACAGGTTCATCATAATTTAAACAGGTTCATTATAATTTCCACACTTTTGTACTCTATACGTCTATTTATGAAGCCCAGGGTCCTGTAAGCCTTTTTAACTACTTTCTCAACCTGCCCTACCACCTTCAACGATTTGTGCACTCATACCTTCAGATCTCTCTGTTCGTGCACCCCCTTCAGGATTGTATCGTTTAGTTTATATGTCCTCTCCTCATTCTTTCTACCAAAATGTATCACTTTGCACTTTTCTGCGTTAAATTTCATCTGCCACGTGTCTGCCCTTTTCACCAGCCTGTCTTCCTGAAGTCTATCACTCTCCTCCTCACTGTTCACTATACTTCCAAGTTTGGTGTCATCTGCAAATTTTGAAATTGTGTCCTGTACACCCAAGTCCAAGTCATTAATATATATCAAGGAAAGCAGTGGTCCTAGAACCAACCCCTGGGGAACACCACTGTATACCTTCCTCCAGTCCAAAAAACAACCGTTCACCACTACTCTCTGTTTCCTATCACTTAGCCAATTCCGTATCCATGCTGCCACTGTCCCTTTTATTCCATGGGCTTCAACTTTGCTGGCAAGCCTATTATGTGGCACTTTGTCGAACGCCTTTGGAAATCCATGTACACTACATCAACTGTATTACCCTCATCAAACCTCTCTGTTACCTCATCAAAGAACTCAATCAAGTTAGTTACACACAATTTGCCTTTAACAAATCTGTGCTGGTTTTCCTTAATTAATCCACATTTGTCCAAATGGCTGTTAATTTTGTCCCTGATTACTGTTTCTTAAAGCTTCCCCACAACCGAGGTTAAACTGACTGGCCTGTAGTTGCTGGGTTTATCTTTACACCCTTTTTTGAACAACGGTGTAACATTTGCAATTCTCCAGTCCTCTGGTACCACCCCCATATCTAAGGAGGATTGGAATATTATGGCCAGTACCTCTGCGATTTCCTCCCTCAATTCCCTCAGCATCCTAGGATGCATCCCATCCACTCCTGGTGATTTATCTACTTTAGATACAGCCAGCCTTTCTAATACCTCCACTTTATCAATTTTTATCCTACATATTAAGTATCTCCACTACCTCCTCCTTCACTATGTCTATGACAGCATCCTCTTCCTTGGTGAAGACAGATGCAAAGTACTCATTTAGTACCTCAGTCATACCCTCTGCCTCCATGCATAGGTCTCCTTTTTGGTCCCTAATCGGCTCCATCCCACCTCCTACTACCCTTTTGCTATTTATATGCCTATAGAAGACTTTTGGATTACCTTTTGTGTTGGCTGCCATTCTATTCTCATACCCTTGCTTTGCCCCTCTTATTTTCTTTTTCACTTCTCCTCTGACCTCTCTGTATATAGCCTGGTTCTCGGATATATTTGCAACTTGACATCTGTCATACGCGCTGTTTTTCTGCTTTATCATATTCTCTATCTCTTTCATCATCCAGGGGGCCCTGACTTTAGTTGCCCTGCCTTTCCCCCTAGTAGGAATGTAACCTCAACTGTACCTGAACTAGTTCCTCTTTAAAGACAGCCCATTGTTCCATTCCAGTTTTGCCTGCCAATCTTTGATTCCAGTTTACCCAGGCCAGATCCGTTCTCATCCCACTGAAATTGGCCTATCCCCACAGTTAAACATTTTTATTCTAGATTGCTCCCTATCCCCTTTTCCAATCTAAACCTTATGATACTATGATCACTGTTCCCTAAATGCTCACCTACTGATACTTGCTCCACTTGACCTACCTCATTCCCCAGAACCAGATCCAGCAAAGCCTCCTCCCTCGTTTGGCCGGAAACATACTGAACGCACTTCAGAAATTCTTCCCCTTCTCTGCCCTTAACACTATTATGATCCCAGTCTATATTAGGATAGTTGAAGTCCCCCATTATTACTACTCCATAGTTCTTGCACCTCTGTAATTTCCCTGCAAATTTGCTCCTCCATATCTTTCCCACTATTTGGTGGTCTATAGAATATACCTAGTAGTGTAATGGCACCTCTATTATTTCTTAACTTTAGCCATATAGATTCTGTCCTTGACCCTTCCAGGACATCCTCCCTCTCCAGCACTGGAACATTCTCCTTGATCAATACTGCCACACCACCTCCTATCTCTCCTTCCCTATCTTTCCTGAACACTTTATAACCAGGAATATTTAATACCCAAACCTGCCCTTTTTTGAGCTAGGTCTCAGTTTTTGCCACAACATCATATTCCCATGTGGCTATTTGTGCCTGCAGCTCACTCACCTTGTTTACTACGCTTCGTGCGTTCACATACATACACTGTAAACCCATCTTAGACCATCCTGTATTCTCTCTTAGTTTGACCCCATCAAACCTTGCTATTTCTTACTTTAGTGCCCTCTGCCTCTCCCAATCCTTTGAGTACTTTAATTCCCCTTTCTAATGTTGCATCCTGGTGCCCATCCCCCTGTCAAATTAGTTTAAACCCTCCCAACAGCACTAGTAAACCTCCCCGCGAAGATATTAGTTCTGGTCCTGTTGAGGTGCAACCCGGCCTGTTCACTCCCACCTCCCCCAGAACCGGTCCCGATGCCCCAGGAATCTAAAGTCCTCCCTCCTACACCATCTCTCCAGCCACACATTCATCTGCGCTATCCTCCTATTTCTATACTCACTAGCGCGTGGCACTGGGAGTAATCCGGAGATTACTACCTTTGAGGTCCTGCTTTTTAATCTCTTTCCTAACTCACTGAAATCTGACTGCAGGACCTCATCCCTCTTTCTACCTATGTTGTTGGTACCATTATGGACCACGAACTCTGGCTGTTCACCCTCCCGCCTCAGAATGTTCTGCAGCCGCTCGGTGACATCCTTGGCCCTGGCACCAGGGAGGCAACATACCATCCTGGAGTCACGTCTGCCAGGGTTACCACTCCTGACTACTGTCCTATGATACCTGAAAGAAAGCATGCACATAAGGATGTTGGGTGATGTTGGGATCAGGTTCACGTACAATGCTTTGTGAATAGCCCCCCATAACACTCACTATCTAGGCTCATACTTGAAGAATAGTCACTTATGTGACATACTGAAGAATTCGTGGTGCTCATGAGTTAGTACCTAATTAAACATATACCAGATAGATCGACATGTAATAATAAATTCTGGTTTGGCCATATAATGTACTATTTATAATACATGTACTAGGTTTTGCACTGAAAGAAATGTAATTCTGATGATTAATT
Organism: Somniosus microcephalus; assembly: GCF_052327205.1. Lineage (NCBI taxonomy): Eukaryota > Metazoa > Chordata > Chondrichthyes > Squaliformes > Somniosidae > Somniosus > Somniosus microcephalus. Next base: position 111,657,261 of record NC_140988.1, read on the forward strand.
TTGTACTTTTAGATAGTTGAAGCTGCTTTGTGATAATCATGTTAGTATTATGAAGTCATAACTGCGGAATTAAGGTTTTTTAATATGTTACTTCACTACATAAGTGCAACGAAATAATTAATTTAAAAAGCTGCTAAACTCAGCCTTTCATAACAGTTTCTGATGCTTTTTGTATCCTCATTTAAGGTCTGATTTGAGGCTGCTAAAAAAAATCCAATGAATGAAATCAGTCTTTTTGAGTTGGCTAATAAAGGCCTGATTTGGCCACTGTTGTGGATTTAATTTAAGAGTGTAATGATATGCACACATTCTGTGCAGCAAATGTATTTTGTCACATTAACCAGAACCATGAGCACAGCAAGCCAACAGAACAACTGGCACCAAGTGTCCTCTGGAGCCAAGGTTTGAGTAATGAAAGGAAAGACAACAGTACCAAACAGAAGCCAAGAGGTGCCTGTCAGTCTTTTTTCCAACTGACTGCACACTCTGAGTGAAAAGCAAAACATTTTTCTAACAAATGAACCACAGGCTTTCTCTCTCAGAAGGTCAGGCTTTCTGCATGATTTGTCTTAGTGAAAGTAAACGGATGTGGAGTTCAAGTGTTGGAACATTTGAAGGTTTACTTCATTAAAACAGAGCTCAAATTTGTGCACTGAAATCTGGCAAACTGCCAAGCAATTAGCACTGAGTTGCCACTAAAAAATAATTTGGACTGAGATGTAGAATTTAACTAGATGTTATACTAGCATGCACTGTAATGGCCCCATGACCAATACACACCCCACAGAAATGAAGGCCTCGCTATTAACAGGGAGCCGGGGTGGGTGCGGGGGAGCTTGGTAGCGGGCGATGAACCTGGCAAGCTCAGGGATGTGGGGGCCCTGCCCATCTTAACGGCAGGGCCTCACTTATAAATAAAAATATGCAGAGTCCCGCCCAACACCTGGCCAGAGTGACAGCCAGGCTGGCGGGCGGAAGCGGGTATTTGAGGCAGGAAGCCGCAGCCGGGGGACACAAAGGTTTCCCGGTGAGGGCCCTGCCCCACAAGGAAACCGGAAATAAAAACTTTAAAACTTACCTTCTGGGCCTCTTCTGGTGCAGGATCTAGCTCCCGTCAGGTTTTGCCTGATGGGGGAGCTGACACTGTCCCCCACTCAGGCCTCCGTGTGATCGGGTCCAGGTGACATCGTCGGAGACGATCTGCATATTTAAAGTAAGACTTTGCTTCCTTCCTGCGGGTGTCCTGCTAAATAGAGCAGGTTAATATGGGAAGGAAGCGGGATCGGAGGGTGGGTAAGTGACTAGCCTTATTTTAACTCTTCCCCCCGCCACCGCTCCAGGTTTCTGCCAGGCGAGGACAGTTAAAACAGGGGCCGAAATCTCAGGCATTTGTTTTGAATACTACGTAAACAGCCTGATGAAAACATCAGACTAGGATTTTTCTCTCTGCAAGGAGTATGGGTTTGCTGCTGGCAGAAAATAGTTACCACCTCTCCCAAAATGATAAGCTCGTCATGTGAACGCTCAGAAATTTTAGCCGGCTTAACAGCAGGTGGATAAAAGAATTTGCTTTTTAAAAAAAAATCTAGCCCCTGATTAATCTGAAAGCACAAGGACAGAGTCCTGCTTCACTGTTAATACAGTACTGAAACTTTGCAACTAAAGTGGTTCAAAAAAGTAAAATAGACAATGTGGCGTTAAGAACTATTCCCCTTTTCACCTGTTATTAAAGGGTAAAGTTGGGAGAAGCATTTAATTACCCTCACCCACTCCCGCTAACATATTTGACCAACAAGTGAACAGGTATTACCGCTCGTTGGGGCACACGGTACAAAAAGAGGTTACCCAGGAACAATTTTATTATCCCGTAAAAAACACATGTCACAAACACAGCAAGAATCCAGCTTGAGTTTCTTCCAAGAACACCCTGATTTGGAGTGCTGGGATTGCTTCAGTAGCACTTGTTCACTTTTCAAGATTTTCTGACATTCACAGCTGAAAAGGCGGCAAATATGTACAAATTGCCTTTGGATATTAATGGTTGAAAGCTAAATCTGTGCTTTATATATCTGACCATACAGGGCAAAGCCAAAGCGATTGACAAATATAATACAGCATTTAGTTTCAATGTACTGTAATCTCCTGCATTTCAAGATGTCAGGACTGTCACAAACTATCCTGCTTGTTATGTCTCTCACTAATGCATTAGCAGATCATTGGATACATCAGTTCATTAAATACTGAATGAGTCTCATTTAATTTTAAACAGTTATTCAATTCAGTTCATTTTCTACATTTTTTGGCTTTAACCACTTTCTACCTGCGTTTCTCTATGAAGAACCACTAGCCGTGTTGCACAATGGGGGAGTCGAACAATGTTAGAGCGTCATTCTGGCATGTCGGTCGCTTTTCCAAAATGCCTTAAGCACATATTACTGCACCAAAAAAACAGGAGGACAGAGATGGCAGGCACTCCTGACACTTATTATGCTATATGTAATTAGCAGACCTTCAGGCCTGCAAGAACTAAGTGGTGTAATCTCCAAATCAGAAAGTTATTGATCCAGCTAGTGGTGTGACTGCTTTGCAACATTAATGAGAACAGGGAGAAGAGTCGATATTAAATTGTGTGCTTTCCATTGTAATGGAAAATACAACCCTTTAAGGAGTTGAGTACAATACTTAGAAAATATTTGCCCCTCTTGTATGGTGTTATATGTTGCACATTTTCAATAACTGCCAAACTTAAAACTACATCCTGTCACATGCTATAATTCTTTTAAATTGAAAATGGGCTGAAGTTATAATGAGGCTATGAAAGAAGATTTTAATTTAAACAAAAGGTAACTGCATAAATTTTCCTTGATGTTTATGGGATGGGTGGGAACAGAGCTTTGCCAGATCCTGTCAATTCTTCCAACATCAGGCCGATTACATATTTCTAGTCACGTGAACACTGCCTCTCATTGGGAGATCACTGTTTTGGGGAGGGGATGGATTATCTGACACTGTTGAACGGAGTTATAGGCATATACAACAGCAATTTGAAGGGGAGAGCATTTTTAGGGCAGAAATTTCTGGACAATCAGGAACAAGGAGCAGTGGGTGAACAGAGAACCATCGTTTACTGATGGCTCTGTACAGGGGCTGCTGGCGGAAGATAGTCTTCTTGGTACCCAAGAGCACCATTCGCATATTTGAGCTGCACAGTGCTTGGGAGGAGCTAGCACTGAATGTCAGTGCGATCTTAACCACCCAAAGGACGTGGCTACCAGTGCGAAAGAAGTTCACGGACCTTACCAGATCAGCTAAGGTATGATTACCCACCATTATCTTACATTAAATGGCTGGGCAAAGTCTGCATGCCACAAAGTACTCGTCACACCATCATACAGCCACTGAATGCTTACCGTGCTGGCCCATTTTGCAGCAGAGTGCAGTTTGCAGTAGCAACTTACGCCTGTAATTCTTCCCACAATCACATCCTTAAAGGGTTTCACAGCAAAAATCCTTCCATCTGAATCTTGCAGCAATATGCATTAGATGTAATCAGACCCATGGTGGGCTGCAGAATGGTCACTTTGGTCTCACCATGTACTTATTGTTATGTATTGTGTGTTCTATTGTGTGTTCTCCTCCCACCTGTGGGGGCGCTGTCACAGGAGATAAATGGTTGGGTGTTCTCTCGGTTAAGTTAAGCTCTCTTTGTTCGGAACTTTCCAGAACTTTCTTTCCTGCCAATAAAGCACTTCATGTTTGAATCTCTGAGTTCTGAGTCCTAAATTGTGTCTAGGTAGAAAGGTACCGACACAACAAGTGGCGATGAGGATCGGATGAATCTGTGTTGTGGGAACTTTCTTGTTTTCGACCACAAAACACTCGGAACAGAGATTGCAGTAGCACATTAACGTTACGGCAGTGAGTAAACAGAAATTTTAATTTGAAACGTGAGATGGCTACTATATTAAGAAACATCGGTGATTTTGATGAAAATGTGGAGCAATGGAGCGCTTATACGGAACGTTTTGACTATTTTGTATTGGCGAATGCGGTGGCAAATGAAAAGGTCGTGCCTACCTTTTTGAGTGTAATCGGACCGAAGACATTCAATTTACTTCGCAGCCTCATGCAGCCAGATAAGCCAGGAACTAAAACATATAAGCAACTAGTGGAAATTCTTGGAGCACATTTTTCACCAAAACCTCTGGTTATTGCTGAGAGATTTAGATTTCACAAACGGAATCAAGAGGAGGGGGAATCAGTGATGATGTTTATTGCTGCTTTAAAAAGGTTATCAGAACACTGCCAGTTCAAGGAGGTGCTGAAGGACACCATTAGAGACAGACTCGTGTGTGGTCTGCAAAATGCAGCCACACAGAAGCGCCTTCTTACTGAGGACAACCTTACTCTTGAAAAGGCCATTGAAGTTAGTGTCTCCATGGAGATGGCGGAAAAGGAGGCTCACCAGTTGAGTTCAACAGGGAGAGTTCACAAGGTGTCGTCTGAGCCTAAAGGTGCGTGGAACGGCACGTTACCGTTGTGGGAAAACGGGCCATCACGCTAATGACTGCTGGTGTACGGAGCTGGAATGCCGAAATTGTGGCAAAAAGGGTCACATTGAACGCACCTGTAGAGGTAAAAAAAAAGAACAGACAGAGCTGGGAAGCATGGAAGCAAAATGTCTGTATTTGAACAAGAGAGAAAAAAGAGTGTTCATTCAGTGCAGTATGATGGAACAAGCAAAACAGAGGGGTGCGGCACCTCTGAGGAGGAAGAGGTGCACATACTGACGGCTGCAGGTGATTCAAATGGCTACTGGGTGTCACCACTGGTGGAGGGACAATCAGTGCGGATGGAGGTGGACACAGGCACGGCTGTGTCCCTTGTTTCAGACACTGTCTACAACAAAATGCTAAAGCATCTTACCCTTCAGCCAACAAACATTGTGCTAAAGACGTATATCGGCGGACCTGTGGCCATGAGAGGCGTCATTGAGGTGACAGTTAAATTGAACGGACAGACTGCAAAACTGCCACTATATGTGGTAAAGGGAAATTACCCATCGCTACTGGGATGTGCGTGGCTAGAGAAAATCACGCTGGACTGGCCTGCAGTCCGCATGATGTCAAAAGGGGAGTCAGGTCTGACTGCAGTGTTAAACAAACATGCAGAACTCTTCAATGGGGAACTTGGGAGCATGAAAAAGATCAGCGTGAGACTGGACATTAAACCTGACAGCAAGCCAAAGTTTCACAAAGCCCGGCCTGTACCCTATGCAATTAGGCCAAAAGTTGAGGCTAACTTGGAGGCCTTAGTCGAGAATGGAGTCCTGGAGCCTGTGAGCGTGAGCAAATGGGCCACACCCATTGTTCCTGTCCTGAAAAAGGATGGATCTGTTCGAATCTGCGGGGATTTTAAAGTGACTATTAACCCGGTGCTGTCTGCGGAACAATACCCTCTTCCCCTCATTGATGATCTTTTTACGGGCCTGGCCGGAGGGCAAAAGTTCAGCAAAATAGACTTATGCCAGGCTTATCTACAAATGCATGTCGATGACAAATCAAAGGAGCTGCTGACAATTGTGACACACAAGGGGCTATACAGATACTGCCGCCTTCCATTTGGAATTACGTCGGCCCCTGCTCTATTCCAAAGGGCAATGGATCAGATTTTGAGTGGACTGCCAGGAGTCCAGTGCTACCTGGACGACATCCTTGTCACTGGGACAAATGAGGAGGATCATCTTCTGAACTTGGATGCGACACTACAAACGAGTTCGTAAAGACAAATGTGAATTCTTTCAGTCTTCAGTTGAGTACCTGGGGCATGTGATTGACGCTACTGGCCTGCATAAGGCGCCGTCAAAGGTCAAGGCGATCGTGGAGGCCCCAGCACCCCAGAATGTGAGCCAGTTACGTTCATTTCTGGTGCTACTTAACTACTATGGGAAGTTTATTCCAGACTTAGCAACATTGCTGAAGCCGTTACATCAGTTGCTATGTCAAGGCAAAACATGGAAATGGACTGAACTGTGCAACGAAGCTTTCGCCCAAGCAAAGAAAGCATTGCTGAAATCGGAGGTCCTGACACACTTCAACCCAAAGCTACCCGTGCAGCTAGCATGTGATGCATCACCATATGGTGTGGGAGCAGTCATATCGCACATCATGCCTTCGGGTGAAGAGAAACCTATCGCCTTCGCATCACGCACCTTGAACAAGGCCGAGAGTAACTATGCGCAAATCGAGCGCGAGGCCCTGGGAATCGTTTTTGGAATTCGAAAATTTCATCAGTACCTGTTTGGGAGAAGGTTCACACTCCTGACGGACCACCGTCCATTGACTTCAATCTTCGGGCCCCACACCGGAATTCCGTCTCTCGCTGCAAGCAGGATGCAAAGGTGGGCTTTACTGTTGTCAGGACACACATACGACATCAAATATCGCAAATCAGACTTGCACGGCAACGCAGACGGTCTCTCGAGGCTACCCTTGCCTGTTACTCCCCCAGAGCCTCGTCAGATAGACATCTTCTACTTTAAACAAGTGGAGGGAGCACCTGTCACTGCAGTTCAGGTGCGAAGGTACACCCGCAACGATCCAGTCCTGTCTGAGGTAATGGACGATGTCATTCGAGGGAGAGCTATAGGAGATTCTCCTAGTTTGAAACCTTACGTTTCAAAAACAAATGAGCTCTCCGTCCAGGCAGGTTGTCTTCTTTGGGGATGCCGTGTCATCATTCCGCCACCTCTGAGGGAACCTATACTGCAACAACTTCATACAGGCCACAGTGCGATGGTGCGGATGAAGGAAATGGCAAGAAGCTACTTCTGGTGGCCAGGTCTCGATGGGAATATTGAGGAGAAAGCCAAAACATGTTCCCCATGTCAAAGGGTCCGGAATGTTCCACAGCTGGCAACCCTACACCCCTGGGATTGGCCTGCAGAAGTGTGGCAGCGAGTACATGTGGACTTCGCCGGTCCTTTCGAAGAGAAGATGTTTATGGTGGTTGTAGACGCTCGTAGCAAGTGGCCGGAGGTCGCTGTGATGAGGTCTACCACGGCAGAGAAAACAATTGAGAAACTTGGTGAGATGTTCAGCAGTTATGGCTCACCAGAACAACTCGTAAGTGACAACGGTCCACAATTTGTATCACAGGAGTTTGCAACCTTCCTGCATGTGAATGGTGTCCAACAGATCAGGTCTGCGCCCTATCATCCCTCTACTAACGGCCAGGCAGAAAGGTTCGTGCAAACTTTGAAGCACGCACTGAAGGCATCGCAAGGTCAGGGCTCAATCCACCAACGTCTGAACAGCTTCCTGTTGTCCTACAGGAACGAGCTGCATGCCACAACCAAAACTTCCCCCGCTTCGCTCATGATGAAGAGGCAGCTGCGGACAAGTTTTGACTTACTCAAACCTCCAAGGGCAGAGCAGGTTGTCCATCGTCAACAACAAGCTCAAGTTGAAAAGAGAGAGAAAAGAGCCAAGGAGAGACGGTTTCATCCAGGAGAGCACGTCCTAGCTCAAAACTACAACACTGGACCGAAATGGGTTCCTGGACGGAGAGCTCATTTGTTTTTGAAACGTAAGGTTTCAAACTAGGAGAATCTCCTATAGCTCTCCCTCGAATGACATCGTCCATTACCTCAGACAGGACTGGATCGTTGCGGGTGTACCTTCGCACCTGAACTGCAGTGACAGGTGCTCCCTCCACTTGTTTAAAGTAGAAGATGTCTATCTGACGAGGCTCTGGGGGAGTAACAGGCAAGGGTAGCCTCGAGAGACCGTCTGCGTTGCCATGCAAGTCTGATTTGCGATATTTGATGTCGTATGTGTGTCCTGACAACAGTAACCCGGCGTACGATTGGTCGAGCTCGAGGTCACTCTGTCGCTAATGAGCGGATAATGAGATGCTAATGGGCGGAATGTTAAGGTTTTTCGGATACCGCGGGAGCGATTTTAGCCCGGCCGAAACGTAAATACGCTTAAAACCGTTTTGGAAAGGTAAGCTTTCTTTCGACGTAACGCACGCGTACGTACGCTCTATAACTTTCGAGCGCATAGCCCGACAGACGCACACGCGATGACAGACAGACAGAAGGATAGACAGACAGACAGAAGGACAGACAGACAGAAGGACAGAAGCATCGCTTTATATATATAGAGACTAGCTGAAGTGCCCAGCGGTGCCGAGGCTTTTTCGAGGGCATGTTGTTGTTGGAAGAGAGAGAGAGAGAGAGCGACTGAGGGGGGGGAGGGAGGGCAGGGGGGGAAGGGAGGGAGGGGGGGAGGGAGGGAGGGGGGGATGGGAAGGGGGGAAGGGAAGGGGGGGGAAGGGAGGGAAGGGGAGGGAGGGGAAGGGGGAGCGGGGGGGCGATGGAGGGGAGGGGGGCGGGGGAGGGGGGAGGGCCCCCCCTGAGGGCTGCGCGCCCCCCCCCGAGGGCTGCGCCCCCCCCGAGGGCTGCGGCCTCCCCCGAAGGTCGCGGCCCCCCCACCCCGAGGGTCGCGCCCCCCCCGAGGGTCACGGCCCCCCCCCCGAGGGTCGCGCCCCCCCCCCCCCCCCGAGGTGAAGACCGCCGATTGCGGCTGTGCGAGACGGCCGGTTGCCAGGGTGATGCTTGGCGCCCCCCCCGAGGGTTGCGGCCCCCCCCCCCCCGAGGGTCGCGCCCCCCCCCCCCCCGCCGAGGGTCGCGCCCCCCCCCCCCCAAGGTGAAGACCGCTGATTGCGGCTGTGCGAGACGGCCGGCGGGGCCGGTTGCCAGGGTAACCGTCGACGCTCAGCAAGCCCCGCCCCCCGGCCGAGCCAGAGAGAGACGCCGCGTCTCAGCTCCTGCTGCGCGCGCACCCTAGCGGCGCTGGGCTGAGGCTCGGCCCTCCAGCCTTCGAGTGGGGCCGGGAGGTGCCTAGCTCGGGTGTGGGTGCGGAGGAGACGCCGAGGCTTCTAGGCCTACCTGGAAAAACGGGGAAAGGTAGGAAAATTAATGAGATTAGATAAGTTAATTACTTTCTAAATCATTTTTTTTTTAAACAATATGTGTTTTAAAAGCAACGTTTTTTTTTAAGACGCAGAAAGCGGGAAAAAGAAAGGAAAAGTTTGGAATCAAGATGGCGGCGACTCACCTCGGTTCAGAACGATAAGGCCCGGCCACACACGCACCGATTGGCCCGGCGGTACACGCCAGCAACCCGGCGTACGATTGGTCGAGCTCGAGGTCACTCTGTCGCTAATGAGCGGATAATGAGATGCTAATGAGTGGAATGTTGAAGGTTTTTGGGATACCGCGGGCGCGATTTTAGCCTGGCCGAAACGTAAATACACTTAAAACCGTCTCGGAAGCGTAAGCTTTCTTTTGAGGTAACGCGCGCGTAGGTACGCCCTGTAACTTTCGAGCGCATAGCCCGACAGACGCACAGGCGATGACAGACAGAATGACTGACAGACAGACAGACAGACAGATGTACCGATTTATTTATATAAATAGATATGCCCCTGTTCACTTTCTACAGTGCCACAGGAAGCAGTACCAGGTCCCAGTGTCTGCCAAGAAGACAGCAGTTCACAGCACCATGCAGCACTCACTCCTGCACCAAGTACCAGCGCAGATGTATTCACTTCGGGTGATTTAGATAAACAGGTATAAATTGCTTTGGGCCCGTTTGCGGACCCAAAATGGATGACACACTAGAAGCGAGAGGCCCCAGGCTCACCCGAAATTGCAGCATTTTAATAATTGTGGCAAGCTGCAGGCTACTGAGAGAGCACTTAGAGGTAATGCAAGATTAATAGTTGGAAGCTATAAACCATGCACTACCATCTGTTTCAAAACAGTTTTCTTGGGATGCTGTCATATAAGATTTTAGAAGATGAAAGAAATGGGATCAATATGATTGTTCGATTAGTACAGTTTAAAAAAAATTCATTCATGGGATGTAGGCGTCGCTGGCAAGGCCAGTATTTATTGCCCAACCCTAATTGCCCTTGAGAAGGTGGTGGTGAGCCGCACTTCCTGAACCGCTGCAGTCCGTGTGGTGAAGGTACTCCCACAGTGCTGTTAGGGCAGGAGTTTCAGGATTTTGACCCAGCGACAATGAAGGAACGGTGATATATTTCCAAGTCAGGATGATGTGCCACTTGGAGGGGAACGTGCAGGTGGTGGTGTTCCCATGCGCCTGTTGCCCTCATCCTTATTTTGTAATTTTTGGAATTGATGGATCATGCCATTTCCAGGATCTGGCCATTTCCAGGATCTGGCCATTTCCACCTGCTTCACTTCTGTCTCCCTTTCTTCTCCTTCAATTCTATCTCACCTTTTTCACTTCTCTGTCCCTCTCTCCTCCACTTTATCTCTCTCTCTCCTTGTTTACTTCACTCCCTCGTTCCACCTCCATTTCCGTTGCTCTATCACTTGACTTCTTTTCACTTTTCTGTTTATGCTCTTCTGTTTTTAACTCTCTCTGCTGCTTCCCCCACCCCCCCATCCCCTGCAACTGAGGGTGGGATGAGGCACCAGTGCTGGGATTCAGGTCAGCAGCAAGAAGTAGCACCAATGGTGGCCACTATGTCCGGGGGTTGGAGGGAAAGGATGCTCGAGACGCTGAGGGGAAATCTGACCGCCTCCTGTTAGCTGGCTTACCGCAGTCTGTCGTGGGTTAAGGGTGCTAGCACACGGAGGTTCAGCAGCCTGCGGGAACCTTTTTAAGAGCTGAGTTGGAATGATCCAAGGTAGGCTGGCTATGCTCCAGCTGGAATGCTTCCTTTCAATGTGGCAAAAAGCCCACAGAGCGAGGTGAGAAGCATGAATGAAAAGTGATCACCTCTGGCAAGACCTGCTGGCAGAAGTAGTCAATCTGGCAGCGGTATATACAACAGACAGAACTCTCAGCTGGCTCAGCTGGGGAGTTATTTTGGAGCAGTTTAAAAAAAAAAATCAGGAATTGCTCCTCAAACTGTTGGAAACGAGGACTGATCACCCTGTTGTAGAGAATTGACAGCTCAATTTTCCTCTGAGCGTGTGGTGGAAGTGCTTCAGGTGCTGGGGCATGAAGGCTGAGGCCTATTCCCAATGAGCTCAGTGTACCCCAGTGCAAGCAGGCAGAAACTAGTGCACTAGGAGACTGTCCCCAGCATCGAAGCTTTGACCACGCTCGATTAGCTCCGATGGACGGGCCACATCGTCCGCACGCCCTATACGAGACTCCCAAAACAAGCGCTCTACTCGGAGCTCCGACACGGCAACAGAGCCCCAAGTGGGCAGAGGAAACGCTTCAAGGACACCCTCAAAGCCTCCCAGGGAATCCCTGGCCGAAGACCGCACAAATTGGAGGAGAAGCATCCGGGAACTGCCGAACACCTCGAGTCTCTCCGCCGGGAGCAAGCGGAAGCCAAGCGCAAACAGCGGAAGGAGCGCACGTCAACCCAAGCACCCCACCCACCTGTCCCTTCAACCACCGTCTGCCCCACCTGTGACAGAGACTGTAGGTCCCGCATTGGACTCATCAGTCACCTGAGAACTCATTTTTAGTGTGGAAGCAAGTAATCCTCGGTTCCGAGGGACTGCCTGAGAAGAAGAAGAGGAGACTGTACACCTACAGTGCACCATGCTCATCAAATTAGGGGTCCTCTGTACAATATGGCTGAAACGCCTGAGCATTCATTAAGCACCATTGTCAATGGTCACTGATGGGGTGGTCCATTAGTTGTCCTTGGTAGCCATCTCCTTGCAATACGGTCAACCTTACAAGGGCACCCACCATTGCCCTGACCTCCAAAAAAAGCCAATTCTTCAATAGAGACTTTGGGTTTCAGCGCATTAGCAAAATGACAGTAATGTACAGGCAGCCCTGCCATTGCTGCTGGTGCTCCACATTCTCCCCGCCACCCAACCCCTGTGTCACTCTCAGCATGTCATGAACTGTGCCAGGTGTGCTACTTAAATATTATTGCGCAAGGCCAGCTCACCTCAGCTCAGGTGCAGCCAGTGCACAAGGTGTTGCCCCGGGGCCCTTTCATTGGCCCCATACCTCTCTACAGCTGGCTTAGACAATACTCAATAGGGCTCCTCGTCTACGCAGCTTTAATCTGTCCTGAGCCCGAGCTAAGCCAAACACTGCTTGAACATTGCATCAATGTGTGGATGATTGTCAAGCACTGATATTGCTGACAGAGATAAGCAGTGCTGAGTTTTTTGAAGATTATCACTGAAGTGCCAATTTTCCAGCCAACTTCAACAATCGGACACTCCAGCATATCTAAACTGGGATTAATGTTTATAATCAAAGAGTTCGCAACCTTAATAGAGGTGGCTGGGCTATATCATAGTCCACCTTCCTTAACAGGGCTATTGACTTGGTTTCAGTACTGAAAGGTGCCCGCCATTTTTCTATGCACTGCCCATGCTATCTAACTGTAGTGGGTCAGTCACAGTTTATCTGTCAGATTGGGATTTAACAATTTTGTCCAGGGCGGTGTTGCCAGCAAAAACAACAGCATTACTTTTGTTGCCATCCACCACATGAGTGTTCTTTTTATTCCTTTATTCTTCACTAGCTGGAGTGCCCGGCGGTGCTGAGGCTTTTTCGAGGGCATGTTGTTGTTGGAAGAGAGAGCGCGACTGGGGGGGGGAAGAGAGAGAGCGACTGGGGGGGGGAAAAGAGAGAGCGACTGGGGGGGGGAAAAGAGAGAGAGCGACTGGGGGGGAAGAAAGAGAGCGACTGGGGGGGAAGAGAGAGAGCGACTGGGGGGGAAGAGAGAGAGCGACTGGGGGGGAAGAGAGAGAGCGACTGGGGGGGGAAGAGAGAGAGCGACTGGGGGGGAAGAGAGAGAGCGACTGGGGGGGAAGAGAGAGAGCGACTGGGGGGGAAGAGAGAGAGCGACTGGGGGGGAAGAGAGAGAGCGACTGGGGGGGAAGAGAGAGAGCGACTGGGGGGGGAAGAGAGAGAGCGACTGGGGGGGAAGAGAGAGAGCGACTTGGGGGGGAAGAGAGAGAGCGACTGGGGGGGGAAGAGAGAGAGCGACTGGGGGGGGAAGAGAGAGAGCGACTGGGGGGGAAGATAGAGAGCGACGGGGGGGGAAGAGAGAGAGCGACTGGGGGGGAAGAGAGAGAGCGACTGGGGGGGAAGAGAGAGAGCGACTGGGGGGGAAGAGAGAGAGCGACTGGGGGGGAAGAGAGAGAGCGACTGGGGGGGAAGAGAGAGAGCGACTGGGGGGAAGAGAGAGAGCGACTGGGGGGGAAGAGAGAGAGCGACTGGGGGGGGGAAGAGAGAGAGCGACTGGGGGGGAAGAGAGAGAGCGACTGGGGGGGAAGAGAGAGAGCGACTGGGGGGGAAGAGAGAGAGCGACTGGGGGGGAAGAGAGGAGAGCGACTGGGGGGGAAGAGAGAGAGCGACTGGGGGGGAAGAGAGAGAGCGACTGGGGGGGGAAGAGAGAGAGCGACTGGGGGGGAAGAGAGAGAGCGACTGGGGGGAAGAGAGAGAGCGACTGGGGGGGAAGAGAGAGAGAGCGACTGGGGGGGAAGAGAGAGAGCGACTGGGGGGGAAGAGAGAGCGCGACTGGGGGGGAAGAGAGAGCGCGACTGGGGGGGAAGAGAGAGCGCGACTGGGGGGGAAGAGAGAGCGCGACTGGGGGGGAAGAGAGAGCGCGACTGGGGGGGAAGAGAGAGCGCGACTGGTGGGGGAAGAGAGAGAGCGACTGGGGGGAAGAGAGAGAGCGACTGGGGGGAAGAGAGAGAGCGACTGGGGGGGAAGAGAGAGAGCGACTGGGGGGGAAGAGAGAGAGCGACTGGGGGGGGAAAGAGAGAGAGCGACTGGGGGGGGGGAAGAGAGAGAGCGACTGGGGGGGGAAGAGAGAGAGCGACTGGGGGGGAAGAGAGCGACTGGGGGGGGGGGAAGAGAGAGAGCGACTGGGGGGGGAAAGAGAGAGAGCGACTGGGGGGAAGAGAGAGAGCGACTGGGGGGGGAAGAGAGAGAGAGAGACAGGGGGAAGAGAGAGAGAGACAGGGGGAAGAGAGAGAGAGACGAGGGGTGAAGGTGGCCCGATGGACCCCTGCGAAGGAAGAAGGTAAGCTCTCCCTCCCTGTCCCACCCCCTCACTCTTTTCCTCCCTCACCCTCTCTCCCTCCCCGTCTCTCCCTGCTTTACTCTCTCTCCCTCTCCCTCTCCCCCCTGTCCTCTCCCTCCCTCCCCCTCTCCTCACCCTCTCCCTCCCTCACCCTCTCTCTCTCCCTCCCCTGTCTCTCCCTGCTTTACTCTCTCTCCCTCCTTGCCCCTCTCCTCTCTCCCTCCCTGCCTCTCCTCACTCTCCCTCCCCCTCTCCCTGTCCTCTCCCTCTCCTCCCTCCCTATTTCTCTGTCTCTCTGACGTCTGTCTGTTGACTGTTCCCCTCTGCTACTCCAGGCCCTGCTGTCCGCCCGCTCTCCGGGGCAAGGTAAGAGCCGGGCTCCGGCCCCACACCCACACCGCCAGGGATCAGCACCCGGGGAACCCGCCCGCCGCCCAACATGAACAACAAACACCCTCCTCACCTGTCACGGAGTTGAAGTCTCCGAAAGCGGCCACGGTGCCCTGGGCCTCTTCCCCCGCGCATTCAGGAGGCGCGGGGAAGAGAGAGAGAGAGACTTGGGGGCGGGGGGGGGGGGGGGGGGAAGAGTGAGATGCCGCTGCGCACCTGCTCCGCGGAGCTCCGTGCCGCCACCGCCGCACCAGCCTTTACTAAGATGGTGGCGGTAGCGACGCTCGGCTGAGGCCCGCCCCTCCAGCCTTCACGAAGATGGCGGTGATCGGGGGCCGCTTGTTGACTGGGGCCGGGAGGTGCCTAGCTCGGGCGTGGGTGCGGATGAGAGGCCCAGGCTTCGAGGCCTACAAAAACGGTGGAAGGTAGGAAAATTATAGAGGTTAGAGAAAAGATGTACAAATTAATTAACTTTTTAAAAAAACAATGTGTGTTTTAAAAGCAACTTTTTTTTTGCTGGAAATGTACATTTGAAAAGAAACACGCAGAAAGCGAGAAAAAGAAATGAACAGTTTGGAATCAAGATGGCGGCCGCTCACCTCGGTTCAGAACAATAAGGCCCGCCCACACATGCACCGATTGGTTGACCGCCATGTCACCGAAGCATAGGATTGGTCAATCGTCCTGTCGCTCGACTCTAGGAGGGCCCGCACGCGCGATGAACCCGCCCCCGCCACGCAGCGATTGGTCGACCGTCGGGTCGCTCGACCGTACGATTGGTCGACCTTAATGTCACTCTGTGCTAATGAGCGGATAATGAGCGGAATTTTGAACGTTTTTTGGATACCGCGGGCGCAATTTTTGTCTCGCCGAAACGTAAATACGCTTATGACCGTTCCGGAATCGTAAGCTTTCTTTTGATGTAACGCACGTGTAGGTACGCTCTATAACTTTAGAGTGTATAGCCAGACAGACACACCGAAAGACAGACACACCGAAAGACAGACAGACAGACAGACCCTTTTATATATATAGATTATTACAAAAACCTTCAAAAATCTATCTCCATCTTCTTACCCCTTATGTCAGTCATGCAATCTGTGAGCTATTTACTTTCACTCTTCCTTCCCTCTTTTGGTTTCTACACTCCACATACCTTCAGTAAAGGGATGTGTGATGCAACCTGCTTGAGGGGCCCAACCAAGCCTGTTCTGTAACAGGCCGCACTGAGCATATGAGAGTAGCTTGCAGTAATTGTCCCTTCATCGCTGTAGGGAAATTCTAGGGCTGTACTCTACACCTCCACACAACGGTACGACAGAGATCAGGAAATTACTGGTGGACAATTGCAGACACAAAGCACATACTACCATCCTCAACTAAGCTGTGGGAATGAGAGTGACTTCGGATATATTTGTTGGAGTTTATTGATGGCTAACCATCAATCATACTATGTACTGTGACTAGTCTGTGATTACTGGACATCATTAAGTAGAATTATTGATATGGTACATTATCAGTTTGGTACAGCTCGCCAGTAGACATTAAAAGCACTGTATTTCATTAAATTGCAAGTGAGAATATTCAAAGTGCATACTGACCTGTCATACACTAAAGCTGATTAATTATGACACTCACATTACCCTCTAATTGAAAGACACAATGTTCCTATTAAAAATTATGCCATTCGAATTTTTTCCCCAATTCCTTCCCTCTTCTCTGTAAGGTACTGACTCTCACAGTTCCACAGGTGCCAGCGGTACTCCAGCAGCTTGTCCAACTGATCATTCCTCATGTGTGAACCCAGGCAGTATCGATCCTAACAGTGCAACTTTAGCACCATGTACTCTCCACCATCCCACAACCCCCCACCACCCCACCAACTCCCCAGCCACCCTGGCTGAAATCAGATAACTTTGCACAATTCTGAGATCAAACCCAAGCTTTCTTGGATAATACAATAGGATATTGCACTCGCATTTATTACATTTATCTGCTGAGCTAGTTCGTCAGTAGATTAATGAATTTTGTGAAAACTGCTTTGTAAACCCAAAGCCAATTTGAACAAATGTGCTTCATTGAGGTGGTTCATCTGTCTAATCTCCTGCTTTTATAGTTCTATATGATGCCTCATGGATTGTGCTTTGGAGCATTATGGCATAAAAGTTATGTTTGGCACTATTCTCACACAAACATTTAACACGCTCATACCAAGTTCCTTTATGCCATTTTAACATCTGTGTTAAGGTTAATGCCCACATTAAAGTAGCGTAGAGGAATTTGATAGGAACTCATTAAATGATTGCACAAGAACAGTGCAGATTGGAATTTCTACCCTTGTGTATGTGGATTGTAATTCCAAAGAAATCATCTTCTGATCTTCTTAACTAATATCAACATCACACTCTACCTAATCTACTTCATGCTGTATTGAGTTTACACATACAGTTTTGCTTATGCTTACTCCAGAGTATTGTTTAGTTCCCATATTACTCCCACATTCTAGCTGTGCATGTAAACAAACTCAGATTTGATTAACCACAAGTCACCAGTCAAAGTTTCTTGAACTTGTATAACACACTCACTGTGTTATTTCCAGAAATTCAACTGTGGACTTTCAGTACATAAGCTATCGGTAGTAACAACTGCAGTCACTAATACTTCACGTCAGATGTCATCGCACATCAACTACAAGGAACTAGCAGGCTGCAACAACCCTTTCTACAGAAGGGAATCAAAATTAATTCAACCACTTCCACAACTTAAATCGGGATATTGTAACATATACATTTATAAGAGACTAGCAGGGGGTGCCCGGCGTTGCCAGGGCAATTTTGGGGCGCGCGGTCTCCCTGCCCTTGTCTGTCCCCCACTCTCTCTCCCTCTTCCCCTCTCACTGTGCTGTCCTCTCCCTCCCTCCCTGCCTAGCGCCTGAGGCCCGGTGCCGTTGTGATAGCGGCCATGTGGGGCCTAGTGCTTGAGGCGCGGCCGGGATGTCGGGCCGAGACGGGCCCGAGTGAGCCCAACTTACCTGCCGCTCCGGCGGGGCGGGAGCGGGATCGGGAGCCGCAATGTGGGGGTTTTCTTTTGCTGCTGCTGTCCCTGTGGGGATGGAAAAAATGGCGGCGAAGTTTAGGGAGACTGGAGGATTAGGACCCGCCCGTGACGCACTGATTGGTCAACCATCAGGTGAGTGAACTGTAGGATTGGTCAAGCAGCACGTCACTCAACGGTAATGAGAGGTAGGATTGGTCAACCGCGAATGAGTGGACTTTTGAAAGTTTTTTGTATACTGTCCAAACAATTTTTGTCTGACGTAAAAGTAAATATGCCTACGAGAGTCCCCTAACGATAAGCTTTCTTTCGATATAACATACATGTAGGTATGCTCTATAACTTTTGATTGTATAGCCGGACAGACAGACAGAGAGACAGACAGAGAGACACATACCGATTTATATATATAGATAGATATATGGAAGTCGTTCAGAGGTGCAAGACTCATTTTGGGTCTCAGATATATGAACTATTGGAGCTTTGTTCCAGTGGTTCATTGTGTCACTTGAATCTTGCAATGAGATTAAGAACATAAGAATTTTTAAGAACAAGAAAAAGGCCATGAGGGTCAAAAGAATAATCCTTTTTGATTGGTCTCAAACTCACTTCCCTACCTTCTCACCATATTCCACAATCCCTTCTCTCTCAATAGACATGCCCAATTACCTCTTGAACACATGTATGTGGTGATCTTCTCTGGTAACGTATTCCAGAAGTCTTTGCATAAAAGGTTCTGCTTGGCTTCCCTTTTAATGCCTAACTTTCTTACTTTTAACTTGTGTGTCCTTGCATCACAGTAAATACTTTTCCTAGATAAACATTCTCAAGCCTCTTCGAAATCTTGAAAACTTCAATTAGGTTACCTCAACGTGTGCTTTTTTCCCCCCACAGATTAAACGCAACTACCTTAATTATTTCTCATAACTGAAATTCCTAAAACCTGAAATCACTTTGGCTGTTCGCCTCTGTGTCCTCAACGACAACGATATCCTTCCTATGGTTAGGTGGACAGAACTACACACAGGGCGCAAAATTGGAACCATTAGTGCTGGCCATTCAGGTCAGTTTTGCAGAAAAATGGCGGCCGCCTTACTTCCGCCCGCTTCCGGTGAGGAACGTGGCAGCCACCATTTTGGGCAGGTCGGCAACGCTGCCGTTGCTTGCGCTCGCCGCTCTTATTTAAAAGATGCGGATCATGGTGTTAATATGCATGCAATGCCTGAATAGACGCACGATCTGTGATTTTCGATGTCGCCACTCTTAACACTGCCCTCTCCAAATCGTGTACAGAATAACGTGCATGCAGCAGTACAACAGAGATGCTGCCAACGCCTCTTATAGGGACATACACAACTTTCAAGCAAGTTTAGATTTTTGCTTTTGGACTTTTGTTTACATTTTATTGGAATAGTGGCTTGGTGCAATACATTTAAAAGTTGTTAAAGTGTGAGGGAGTCCTGCTGGACATTTGGAAGTCTTTGGCTGTTAAAGGAAGGCCTCTGAGAATACCAGTTGCTCACAGTCCTGGGGGCTCTACTTGCAGTCCCTCTTGGGCTACACCATCACATAGAAATGGAGTACAGGCAGCAAAGGGGACAAGCTGCTCACAGAACGAGGAGAAAGCAGAAGAGGAATAAGCAGAAGGAAAGAGACAACCCAGACAGCCCCTTTCCAGCCGTGATGTCCGGGATCGAATCATCTGCCTGCGGTACCAGTGAACACAACCCCAATTCCCAATTCAACATTTGTCCCACACCTTCCCTTCCCTCTGTTACTGCCCATCACAGCATCCTCTTGGCCACAATGCTAAGATAAAAGCCACCACAAAGCAAACTTTCCAATCCAACTTTATCCATATATGCATCAATTAGTTAACTAACCGCCCTTGTGCATTCCCTTAGTGACTGTTTTGCGCGTGGTTTTGCCTGTCCTAGTAATGTTACGCAGCACTACCCCACTGGCTGCAGCATGGCTGGTGGAAGGCTGCCGACTTTCAGTGGGGGAGACTGCAGGTGGCCTTGCAGGACAACCTCGAGGAGCTGGTGGCTGGGAATGTGAAATTTAGTGTGGTGTTTCTTCTTCACTCTCCTCTCCTCTCCCTCTTCTTGGTCAACCATTGGCTGGGCAGGCTGGATTCCTTGGTTGTCTGAAATGAGGAAGGCACAAGGGTAGGGCTGTAGTGAGGGGAGGATGGGAAAGCAAGAGGTGCATGCTTACATCATGCACACCTTGTAAATCAGGAGAGATTGTGGGATGAGGGGGAAGTGGATGCGAGGAGGAGGATAATGTATGAGGATACCGGCATCTTATATTCCTTCAGCCCTGCCCCTGCCAAGAATGGCCAGCACCATCTCCTCCAAGGGGGTGAGGTGAAGCTAGGAATGTGAGGTGTGCCTCGTAATTAGCAGAGGTTGTTGTTGAGTGATTGGGGGGGGGGGGGGGAAGAGGAAAGTGGATTTGTGCATTGAGCAATGTGTGAGGCTAGTGGTGCAGTTGGTAGGAGATGACTTTTGAAGATGCTTGACTATTCGTCTGAGGCCATGAAACTTCATTGGGCACTGGAGTCAGGTCCTGGGAGAAGCAACACTGCTGGCAGTGACTGCTTTGGCGATCTGGTCCCACATGTTTCTTTCTGGAGTGCTTCCTGGCCCCTGTGGGTAGAGGACCTCTCTTCCAGTGTTTACCCCTGTACAAAGTTGGAGTGCTGTGTCCAACTCCCTGGGTGCCCTTTCCCTGGCCTGTTGAGCCATTTGTGCTGAAGCACTTTTAGCATTTTTTATGTGCAGAAAGCAGTTCAGCTTTAAGAGCTGCAGACTGCTTTAAAGAGGAGCAGGCTAGCTTTAAGTAAAGCTAGCCTCGCTCCAGCGATGTGAACTTCGGCCCCCTGCTAAGCACAAGCCTGTCAGCAGTGTGTTCTGCACTAGGCTGTGCATTCCTATCATGTTAATTAGCAGGCAGCACCAAATTGACATGCTGCCCGAGTCTTCTGAATGGGTGCGAGCATATCTCACATCACGGTGCCCAAGCCTGCTTTTTAGCGCTATCGAATTTCACCCCCAACATCTTACACAGCAGGACCTGATAATCACTTCCAGGCATGTACTGCTCTCTCTATAACACACACTGGATATAGAATATCTGTTTTCAACTACAGGCTATTTCACTGTAAAGCTTACATCTTTAATATCTTTCAGTGCATGTAGAGTCCAGTCCTTTCAGATTTCAATTAATCTCACAAGCCCATAAGGGACCAAAAAAGCACCTCAAGAACTAGAGCAGAAAAATGAATTATTTACCAGAATTTCTGTTAAAAGCCTTTTTAACCAGTACTGCCAAGGAGAAAGGAAGTTATTTTTATCAACCAACATGAGGACGGCAACAATGCACTTAGAAAAAGTGGCAGATTATGAAGTGAAAGAAATCCACAGATTCTCGCAGCTTTTAACAAATGACTAAAGGATAACATCAATATATATGAAACAACCAGCTAATCTTATAAATAACAACAGATGGAAGGGAATTAATTTCAGACCAGTAGCCAGGGATTTAGAGGACATCCCTAAACATTACTTCTGGACCAGGATATCTCAAATCTGTCAATTATATTACATTTCAACCAGGCAGTTGCTTCTCACTATCCATTAGACTTGTGCATATGAATGCTCCCTGCTATCAGAGTCTCTGTGGAGTCTCTCCCTAATATCCATAGTCTCTGTGGAGTCTCTCCCCAATATCCAGTCTCTTTGGAGTCTCTCCCCAATATCCATAGTCTCTTTGGAGTCTTTCCCTAATATCCATTGTTTCTTTGGAGTCTCTCCCTAATATCCACGGTCTCTCCCTGCCGTCTGTTGGTCTTTGTTGACTCTCTGCGAGTGGGCCATGATTAAACTCTAGTTGAAATTGGTTAATGTCATAGACATAACCTGTTCAAAACATTTTCTCGTCTCATTGGTGGCAGTGAAGCTGAAGCAGTTCCATGAATTCCATCTTTAAAATTTGTTTAGAAGGCTTCAGGTGAAGTGACACTGCCCAAACTCATTTAATATATGACCCTTACAGGCAGCAGAGATAGGGGCCTTTTATCCCAACAGTCTATACTAGATTCAAAAAACAGGTCTGAGAGATGAAAGGTTGATACTCAGCCTCCTTTAACTGATATTTTCAATGTATGTCTATCTTAAACCACTATTGTGCAAGATTCTGTGCCCATTTTCACTTGAACTATCCAAAATGTATTGGATGGAAAATTGTGTATAGTACCCTGCTGTGCTCCAGTTGTGCAAAGTGCTGCACTAGCAGCATTAATTCATAAAATATACTATGATATTTCTGTTCCCAATAACAGCAAACCTATGGGGAAAATATTCCTCTTGGGAGATATAAGCATTAATGGATGAAAATGAATGTCACCTTGTCTTTAGAATTCTTCCTAACCACCCATATTTAGGACAAACACAAACTGCCTTCACTGTTGTCAGGAATCAGATAAGAACATAGTACTGTCAGGGGCAGCAGCAAGTAAATGTAATTTACTGGCAAGGTTGTCAGAGAGAGTTTGTTTTGGTGTACTCATGAAATATTAAAGAGGATTTTAGCTGTTTAAATAATAAAGGAGAAGGATGAGGGGACATAAAGTTGTAACAAACTCTGCCTGCGGTATTATCTTAGAAAGATGGTTATTAAACATCAATAACAGTTGCTGTCAGCTGTATACAGAAGCCAACCCACATGGGTATTATAGGGTCTCAGTACATTCCCTTGTTCATGGGGACAAAAGCAACAAGAAATGAGAAAAGGCCATTTGGTCTACTTAATCCAAGCCCTCCACAGATAGTAAAACGTGCACCATCATGCACTCTACCCAATATACTGAGGAGTCAAATATCTGTGAAAGCCACATCCTGGCATAAGTTCCAGGAGCCTCCGTCACTGACCCGAGTGGACTTTCCGGGTTGGAGGGCTTCTCCTTTGAACACCAATGACACACGTCCGCACCACTAGGGGAGTATCCGAGGTGTCCAACCCCACCAAAGGAAGCTGCAAACTGTGGTTCTCTGCCCCCCACCACCCCCAAGAAAGAAAAAAGAGGTGTGCTTCCTTGGCTCCCTTAGTAAGGGGACTGAATTGTCTAAAACAATTGGCCTCCTCTTCGGGAGTCCAGGTCTTGACGCCCAGGCGGACTCCACTTGCACCATTCATTCAGTTGGTATGCCTGGCCTCACCCAGTGTACCGTCTGCCAATGATTCATCGACTGCTGAGAGGCACAGGAAGCAGGAACTCCCGGCATTGGAAGTCTTCATCCCTCCTATGCCAATGGCATCATTTGGGGTGGGCGGATTTTCCGCTCCTTACAGAGGCTGTAAGTCACAATCATTGCGCCACACTCTCGTCAGAAAGGCTATGGATTTTCCACCCACCAATATTCTGAGAGGTGAGCAAGCACAGGTAAATCTCCAAGAAGAGAACGCTCTGTGAATTTTCCCCTGCTCCCAAGATAATTGAGTAAAATTCCAGGGTGTTAATCCACTGCCCAACTATACTATTCAAGTCTCTCCAATTCTATTTCACAGATAACACAACTGTGCTTCCACCACCATCAAAACCATTCACTCCCACAGAATATTTGATCATCTGCATCTATCCTGTGGCTGAATAATTATCCAGTTTGCCTTTAAAAAAAAGTTCTCAACACAGCATAATCCGTCTTTGCTTGAAGTCTATTTCACATAGCTCTCCGTGCGATGGATCTTGAAAAGTAGAACAGGCGCTAGCATAAGTCAGTAACAGTTTCACTTGTGCAGTGTGGTGAGTGAAGGCAGGTCTCCTCAGACATGGCCAAGTCAGTAAGTCAGGTTCTGAAAACCTTCTGAGACAATCTGAATGGTTGTCAGATGCATGAGATGCAAGCGCAGCTGCCTTTCTTCCCTGTCTGAACTCTGCTTCCTGCTCCAAATCGATAACAGCCAATGGAAGGCCCAATGGAACTCGGAGTGGTGTGGTTTCAGCTAAGATTTGCAGCTGCTGTCCACAACAGTGCCATGGCTACAGGTTTGCAAAAGGAGTCCTATGTTGCCAAAATTCAAGCAGCCAAAGAAAGTCATGCAAAACCAATAACGCAGAAACAGCAGTACGAAGAGTCGAGCAATGAACCAGATTGCCATCAATCGGTCAGTCCCACATATCTGGATCTAAGTCCTTGAGCAATCTGCACAAAAGCTCAGAAACACCCATTTTAATATGGGCATACAACGCCATAACAGCAAAAAGACTAGAATGCCCGTGGCCACTTCCTCAGCTCATCTGCTGCTTAAACCTTCATCCAAGCCTTTGTTTCCTCGAAACTTGACTATTCCAACACTCAATGCTCATAATGCAGCCTCCGAAAAACTTTAAAGTTTTAATGTCGGGAAATTCGAAGCACAGTGAGAGTGGCACTCAGGCCTACTTGCCTGAATCCATGATGCGCACTCTCAGGAAGCCCACTGTCACGGAATTAGCCCTTCAATCTCTAAGTTTATTGTTGAAGCTATACCAGTAAACCCACCAAAATATTATAAATCTAAACTTACATTCTTTTAAAATTAGGTCTGCAATAACAGTAATTGTGATGATGACGATAACAATGTTGGCAACCATAGTACTGGACCGCTTTCTAAAGTAATATTCCACAACCATAGTACTGGACCGCTTTCTAAAGTAATATTCCACAACCATAGTACTGGACCGCTTTCTAAAGTAATATTCCACAACCATAGTACTGGACCGCTTTCTAAAGTAATATTCCACAACCATAGTACTGGACCGCTTTCTAAAGTAATATTCCACAACCATAGTACTGGACCGCTTTCTAAAGTAATATTCCACAATCGTTTTAGGACTATCATCAAAACTGAAGTACTCCCAAGAACTCTTGCTGGCGTGCAACATTGCCGAGTTCCAGTATGATGCTCATTGGAAGGAGAGGGGAGTGTTAGCGCATTGTTTATTTGCGTCATCTGAGGAAGTGATCGTGCCCACCATATGTGCTTTTCCTTGTTGATTCCACTCCTATTATTGTCATTAAGATAATATAACTGCTGGTGTATCTGTAAAAGGATAAGGAAAAATCAACAAAATAATCTAAGAAGGATAAAGAAATAATGGGCCTTAGGCCTCAACCAAAGCTTACACATAGTGACCAACTCACTCAAACGCAGGTTTTAGTGTAG
This sequence comes from Somniosus microcephalus, assembly GCF_052327205.1. Taxonomy (NCBI): domain Eukaryota; kingdom Metazoa; phylum Chordata; class Chondrichthyes; order Squaliformes; family Somniosidae; genus Somniosus; species Somniosus microcephalus. The sequence goes on from NC_140988.1 coordinate 111,681,975, forward strand.
TTAAAGTTGTTGACTCTCTAAATGTTAGTGATGTAGAAATAAAATGAAGTAATCAGGACAGACACTTTATTTTGGTATCTATAAAATGGCAATACAGGCCTCAAATGACTTGGGTTTCAAGTTTAAAAATAATGGTCATGAAGTGACTGATTACCACTACAAAGACTCCTGTGTGGACAGTTAGAGGAAAAAGTCTTTAACTAGAAAGTGCCATGCACAAAATTACATTCAACCTCAGCAGTTTTCTCACACTATTCTACTCCCTTGGGTTTTAAATAGCTTCAGAGATAAAGGGCAAATGTTGCTGTAGCAGGGCATCTAATGGCATTTGCCATTAGTTAGACTTGCCCTTGCTCGTTTAGGTTTTGAAATTTTTTGCGTGGCAAGTTGCTGAATGTGCGAGCTGATAACGTCGCAGCAAGTGAAACAGGGCATCTGGAACCTACGTAAACAGGGAAAGCAACTGTGCACCTCCTTAACCAATCAGATCGAAGAATTGTGAAATTAACAACGCAAGGACTGGGAAGGAAGTGTAGAGTGGATGAATTCAATGTCAAATCAGGTACAGAAAGAGAGGGAAAGAAAGATTGGATTAAGAGAGAGAGAGAAAAGAGGCAGAAACTAAAAGTTAAAAAATGTTTTTAATTTTAAATTTAACATTTAAAAAATCTCCAACAACAATTAAATCCTGAAGGAATGAAACTCCACACTTGTAATCGTTAATTTTCAGTGCCAGAGGTGTTGTTTGGCAGTAATTAACACTTATCACACCATTGAAAGGGTACGGAGGCTGAAATGGACAGGACTTAACTTCCTGTGGTGAGTTTCATTCACAGCACACAAAAAGTTAGCATGCAGGTACAGCAAGTAATTAGGAAGGCAAATGGAATGTTGGCCCTTATTGCAAGGGGGATGGAGTATAAAAGTAGGGAAGTCTTGCTACAATTGTACTGCGTGCTGGCAAGACCACATCTGGAGTACTGCGTGCAGTTTTGGTCTCCTTATTTAAGGAGGGATATACTTGTATTGGAGGCAGTTCAGAGAAGGTTCACTGGGTTGATTCCTGAGATGAGGGGTTGTCTTATGAAGAAAGGTTGAGCCTATACTCATTGGAGTTTAGAAGAATGAGAGGTGATCTTATTGAAACATATAGGGGGAAAAATTCAGTATCGCCCCGTTTGGGACGCCATTATCGGCCGTGCGCAAAGTTTAGTGCCTGGTGCTAATTATCGCCTCCGACGGCAAACTTGGCTTTTATCGCCCGTGGAGGTGATTGGAGCGCTAAATCAGGCACTTCACACCTGTCTTAAGGCGCAAAGGCCGAGAAGCGAGATGCTACCTCAGCGCGCTGGCGAAGCAAGGAAGGGCAAATCAAAATGAACCTGCAAAGTGCTGCTCAGTACCCAAAACTCCTTCACACAGCGTTGAATCTCTCCAGAAGTCTCTCTCTCTCTCTCTTAGAATGCATGGTGCAAAAATGTCACCAACAAAAAAAAGCAGGAAGCGGTCACCTATAAATAGTGCTCCCCCAGTCCCTCCTGACTGCAAAACGCTCCCCTCAACCTGTCGTTGCTAGCGGCAGGCGGTAAGGCGGGGGCGCCACTCAATATCCGGTCCGGGGTGCTACCAGGGCGTTGCGCACTCGACTGACGTCACGATCTGCCGGCACAGGAGATCGTGGCGGTAGTGTTTAGCACTGCCACAAAATGTCTAGTTAATTTTGCGAGCGGCGCAAACATTGCCGCGCCCGGGCGCTAGTTGCTTTGCGCCCCATTAGCGCCCTCTTAAGGCGCAAACGGGAGGCGCAAACAACTGAATTTTTCCCCCATAAGATTCTGAGGGGGCTTGACAGGTTAGATGCAGGGGGGATGTTTCCCCTCGTGGGGGAATGGGGCATAGTTCCAGAATAAGGGGTCGCCCATTTAAAATGGAGATGAGGAGGCATTTCTTCTCTCAGAGGATCGTGAATCTTTGGAATTTCTACCCCAGAGCGTTGTGGAGGCAGAGTCATTGAATATATTCAAGGTGGAGATAGACAGATATCTGAGCTACAGGGAAGTCAAGAGTTATGGGGAGTGGGTGGGAAAGTGGAGTTGAGGCCAAGATCAGATCAGCCATGATCTTATTGAATGGCAGAGCAGGCTCGAGGGGCCCAATGGCCTACACCTGCTCCTATTTCTTATGTTCTTATCTACTGCGCAGATACAGCAACTTCACATCATTCAATGCATTTCAAAAGTGAGGCAGACAGTGAGATGCCATTTTTGAAGTCAATGGCGAAGCGGGGCAACTCGGACAGCAATTTTTGGATTTTTGAGTTTAACCACGCAACCTGCCCCTTGCCTGAAGTTGTTGTACCATTTGCGCATAAATAACAGTGAGCGCCATTAGCCTCACAGTTACTTCAACGGGAAAATCTAGGCCAATTTGTTTTGGTTCAAATTATGACACTTACATAAGATGAAGCGGAAAATCAACAATATATCCCATCTAGTTTATAATTTTAATTGTACATGAAATATGCATCAGCACATTACCGAGTGTCAAACAACTCTATCTTACTTTTGCCCTTACTGCGAACTGTGCATGTTAAGCATTTATGAGGTGAACAGCACTACATACCAAGTATAGAATCTGCAGGAAAAAGCTGTCACTTTGTTAACAGTATCTTCATGGCATCTTCTTGTGTACAGTACCTGTACCACTAATTTCACATTGACTTACATAGGGTTTAAGTGGAAGGGCAAGAGGCAAGTGAACTGACAGCAGCCGTGGTACGTTCCCACCATAAATTCACCTGTGGTGTCCTCCTGGCATTAAAAGCCCCAGGAACTCTGAGGAGCTACAAACTGGTGGGAGCCATTTCACCGTTGCGCTTGATAGCAGAAAAACATTCCCTATCCCGTTATGGTTCAAAGCAACCAGAATACTAAATTACTGTTTGCACATCAGGATACATTTCACAAATGCTGCCCCGGCGCACAGCCTCACCTGTTGTGAGAGCACATTGTGAAATCATTGATGCACTGTTCTCGAATTTCCAGAGAAACGCTCTAGCCAGCCGGCAGCACGTGTTCATAAAATTAACCAGATAACCTCAGTCACACAATGTAGTGGTAATAAAGGTTCCGACCCCTTAGACACAATCTTATCATTGTGTAAAACACACAATCACATTAAAGCAGGTTTTGTAAAGAAGCTAAAATAACAACAGAAAATGCTGGAAGCACTCAGCAGGCCAGGCAGCATCCGTGGAGAGAGAAACAGAGTTAATGTTTCAGGTCTGGGGCCTTTGTAAAGAAGCTGTCTAGCCTTCAATTACAGTTGTCCTTGCAGCACTTCTGTGTATAAACACAGGAGAAAACAGAGCAAAAGAATCGAGACATTCCAGTTATTTGTGAATGTTCAGGTGAGATTGAAATACATTTCTATTAGTATTACACGTTGGAGAGCAGACTGCCAGATTCTATAATAAATGTCTTGTGTTTCACAAGCTAAGCTAAACTGTGGCAATTTAAACATTTGACCACGCGAGCCCTTCACAACACTCCGCCGACTATACAGACACTAAACATATTTTCCTTTTGCTTGCCCTTTCTATTTTAAATTTATTTTCCAGTCAACTTACTCCTAGGCCTCGTCCAATACTGATCTTTAACCAACTATTTGGGTGGGTGGCTCGAATTGACTCAATTTTCCTAATCTCCTTTGGGAAAGCACTTTATCTCTGCATTCAGTATTATCTCACTCCTTCCAACCACACAGCAGATACTATCTTATCAATCCATGCACAATTTCACGACAAATTCAATTTTCAAGATTAAAATGATCCCTCTACTCATCGCACTTTACAGTGCTTTATTCACACGGCAAACAATAAAATGTTGGGGCTGGGGCTGCGGTTAGTGACTGGGGCTGGGGCTGCAGTTAGTGACTGGGGCTGGGGCTGCGGTTAGTGACTGAGGCTGGGGTTAGTGACTGAGGCTTAGGCAGGAGTTAGTGACTGGGGCGGGGGCTGCGGTTAGTGACTGGGCTGGGGCTGAGGTTAGTGACTGGGGCTGGGGCTGCGGTTAGTGACTGAGGCTGGGGCTGCGGTTAGTGACTGAGGCTGGGGCTGCGGTTAGTGACTGGGGCGGGGGCTGCGGTTAGTGACTGGGGCGGGGGCTGCGGTTAGTGACTGGGGCGGGGGCTGCGGTTAGTGACTGGGGCGGGGGCTGCGGTTAGTGACGGGCTGGGGCAGGAATTAGTGACGGGCTGGGGCAGGAATTAGTGACGGGGCGGGAGCTGCAGTTAGTGACTGGAGCTGAGGCTGCGGTTAGTGACTGGGGCTGGGGTTAGTGACTGGGGCTGGGGCTGAGGTTAGTGACTGGGGTGGGGCTGAGGTAAGTGACTGGGGCTGGGGCAGGAATTAGTGACGGGGCGGGGGCTGCGGTTAGTTACTGGGGCGGGGGCTGCGGTTAGTGACTGGGGCAGGGGCTGCGGTTAGTGACTGGGGCAGGGACTGCGGTTAGTGACTGGGGCAGGGGCTGCGGTTAGTGACTGGGGCAGGGGCTGCGGTTAGTGACTGGGGCGGGGGCTGCGGTTAGTGACTGGGGCTGGGGCTGCGGTTAGTGACTGGGGCTGGGGTTAGTGACTGGGGCTGGGGCTGCGGTTAGTTACTGGGGCTGGGGCTGCGGTTAGTGACTGGGGCTGGGGCTGCGGTTAGTGACTTGGGTGGGGGCTGCGGTTAGTGACTGGGGCTGAGGCTGCGGTTAGTGACTGGGGCGGTGGCTGCGGTTAGTGACTGGGGCGGGGGCTGCGGTTAGTGACTGGGGCGGGGGCTGGGGTTAGTGACTGGGGCTGGGGCTGAGGTTAGTGACTGGGGCTGGGGCAGGAATTAGTGACGGGGCGGGGGCTGCGGTTAGTGACTGTGGCGGGGGCTGCGGTTAGTGACTGGGGCTGGGGCAGCGGTTAGTGACTGGGGCTGGGGCTGAGGTTAGTGATTGGGGCGGGGGCTGCGGTTAGTGACTGGGGCGGGGGCTGCGGTTAGTGACTGGGGCTGGGGCTGAGGTTAGTGACTGGGGCTGGGGCTGAGGTTAGTGACTGGGGCTGGGGCTGAGGTTAGTGACTGGGGCTGGGGCTGAGGTTAGTGACTGGGGCTGGGGTTAGTGACTGGGGCTGGGGTTAGTGACTGGGGCTGAGGTTAGTGACGGGCTGGGGCTGCAGTTAGTGACTGGGGCTGGGGCTGAGGTTAGTGACTGGGGCGGGGGCTGAGGTTAGTGACTGGGGCGGGGGCTGCGGTTAGTGACTGGGGCTGGGGCTGAGGTTAGTGACTGGGGCTGGGGCTGAGGTTAGTGACTGGGGCTGGGGCTGAGGTTAGTGACTGGGGCTGGGGCTGAGGTTAGTGACTGGGGCTGGGGTTAGTGACTGGGGCTGAGGTTAGTGACTGGGGCTGGGGCTGCGGTTAGTGACTGGGGCTGGGGCTGAGGTTAGTGACTGGGGCGGGGGCTGAGGTTAGTGACTGGGGCGGGGGCTGCGGTTAGTGACTGGGGCGGGGGCTGCGGTTAGTGACTGGGGCTGGGGTTAGTGACTGGGGCTGGGGTTAGTGACTGGGGCGGGGGCTGCGGTTAGTGACTGGGGCTGAGGCTGCGGTTAGTTACTGGGGCTGGGGCTGCGGTTAGTGACTGGGGCTGGGGCTGCGGTTAGTGACTGGGGCTGGGGTTAGTGACTGGGGCTGGGGCTGCGGTTAGTTACTGGGGCTGGGGCTGCGGTTAGTGACTGGGGCGGGGGCTGCGGTTAGTGACTTGGGTGGGGGCTGCGGTTAGTGACTGGGGCGGGGGCTGCGGTTAGTGACTGGGGCTGAGGCTGCGGTTAGTGACTGGGGCGGGGGCTGCGGTTAGTGACTGGGGCGGGGGCTGCGGTTAGTGACTGGGGCGGGGGCTGCGGTTAGTGACTGGGGCTGAGGCTGCGGTTAGTGACTGGGGCGGGGGCTGCGGTTAGTGACTGGGGCGGGGGCTGCGGTTAGTGACTGGGGCGGGGGCTGCGGTTAGTGACTGGGGCGGGGGCTGCGGTTAGTGACTGGGGCGGGGGCTGCGGTTAGTGACTGGGGCGGGGGCTGCGGTTAGTGACTGGGGCGGGGGCTGCGGTTAGTGACTGGGGCGGGGGCTGCGGTTAGTGACGGGCTGGGGCAGGAATTAGTGACGGGGCTGGGGCAGGAATTAGTGACGGGGCGGGAGCTGCGGTTAGTGACTGGAGCTGAGGCTGCGGTTAGTGACTGGGGCTGGGGTTAGTGACTGGGGCTGGGGCTGAGGTTAGTGACTGGGGTGGGGCTGAGGTTAGTGACTGGGGCTGGGGCTGAGGTTAGTGACTGGGGCTGGGGCTGAGGTAAGTGACTGCGGCTGGGGCAGGAATTAGTGACGGGGCGGGGGCTGCGGTTAGTTACTGGGGCGGGGGCTGCGGTTAGTGACTGGGGCAGGGGCTGCGGTTAGTGACTGGGGCAGGGGCTGCGGTTAGTGACTGGGGCAGGGGCTGCGGTTAGTGACTGGGGCGGGGGCTGCGGTTAGTGACTGGGGCGGGGGCTGCGGTTAGTGACTGGGGCTGAGGCTGCGGTTAGTTACTGGGGCTGGGGCTGCGGTTAGGGGCTGGGGCTGGGGCTGCGGTTAGTGACTGGGGCTGGGGTTAGTGACTGGGGCTGGGGCTGCGGTTAGTTACTGGGGCTGGGGCTGCGGTTAGTGACTGGGGCTGGGGCTGCGGTTAGTGACTGGGGCTGAGGCTGCGGTTAGTGACTGGGGCGGGGGCTGCGGTTAGTGACTGGGGCGGGGGCTGCGGTTAGTGACTGGGGCTGAGGCTGCGGTTAGTGACTGGGGCGGGGGCTGCGATTAGTGACTGGGGCGGGGGCTGCGGTTAGTGACTGGGGCGGGGGCTGCGGTTAGTGACTGGGGCGGGGGCTGCGGTTAGTGACTGGGGCGGGGGCTGCGGTTAGTGACTGGGGCGGGGGCTGCGGTTAGTGACGGGCTGGGGCAGGAATTAGTGACGGGGCGGGAGCTGCGGTTAGTGACTGGAGCTGAGGCTGCGGTTAGTGACTGGGGCTGAGGTTAGTGACTGGGGCTGGGGCTGAGGTTAGTGACTGGGGCTGGGGCTGAGCTAAGTGACTGGGGCTGGGGCAGGAATTAGTGACGGGGCGGGGGCTGCGGTTAGTTACTGGGGCGGGGGCTGCGGTTAGTGACTGGGGCAGGGGCTGCGGTTAGTGACTGGGGCAGGGGCTGCGGTTAGTGACTGGGGCAGGGGCTGCGGTTAGTGACTGGGGCAGGGGCTGCGGTTAGTGACTGGGGCAGGGGCTGCGGTTAGTGACTGGGGCTGAGGCACCTTGGCAATGCTACAATAGAGAAACGTCACCTTGACTCAATTGATGGCACTCTTGGCACAGAAATGGAAGGTTTTAGGTTCAAGGCCCAGCCCAGGGTTTGGGTACATAATCTAGGCTGACATTACAGTACTAAGAGAAAAAAAACCCAGAAAATGCAGGTCAAGCAGCATCTGTGGAGAAAGGAAAGTTGGGTTAATGTTTCAGGTCGATGACCTTGTGTCAGAACTGCAACTGCAGTATTTTGCTTTCTGTTTTATTACTAAGGGAGTGATGCATTGTCAGATGTGTCGACGAGATGTTAGAACTTTGCAGTGTTCAAAGAGCATGGCGTTCCCACGGTGACATGGGCAACATTCATTACATTACACTCAACTAGCATTAGCAAAACAGACTTCTTGTGAGATCTTGCTGTGTGCAACATGGTGGCCATAGTTGCCAGCATAATAAAAGTGATTGCACTTCAAATTCATGAAATGAAAGTGAAATACTTTGAGGATATTTCTGAGAGATGTGATAAGCTGCTATATAAATGCAAGTTCCTTCTTTACGTTGACATCAAACTAAATTTTGTCCCATTTTCTGCCCGGTAATGGCAGCAAATAATGTTTGTAGTGCACAGCATTAGTGCAATAACAATGGTATCAAGAAGCATCAATAATCGTTTGTTAAAATGACATTTTTGAAACAATATGCATTTATTGATTTTTTTAAACAGTAACTTAAAAATAAATTACAGTAGTATATTACCTGAAGGATACTCGTTATTCTCGGGTTCCCGACCTTAAAACAGCACCCCCTCCCCCACCTCGGAGCTAATACCTAGCCCATGATTTTTTTTTGCTGTTCACAATGGTCCTTTTTAGAAAACCATGCCCTTTGAGGTCTTTTCTTCCTGGCATTCTGATGAAATTCTAGCGTATGGACATGAGAGATATTCAAAACATAATAGGCAGCACAAAATGGCACCAACTAAAACTCTCGACAACCTCAGGACAAAACCGTTGTGTTGGTTTCAGAAATGTAGTACAGACAATCCAAATCATAGCTATCAATGCCAGCAAGTTGAAAAACCGTTGTCAGGTGAAACACTGCTGCCAACTGTAAGAGGGCCATTACTGTAATGTATGTACCTTTAAGGGGGAGAACTACTTTTTACAGCTCATGTATACTGTAGTACCGGCAGTGACCACACCTGTATATAACGTTGAGTAGTAATCTGTACAGTTCAGTTGCAGTTTGAAACAACGTTGAGTAAACACCTGTTGTACCGTTCTCTGCAGTCCTTTTCTTATTATTACACGGACGTAACAGTGGCGACGAGCAAGTTCGAACCTACCTGCAACTCTGCATCACCTCCCAGGGATTCGCTCCTGGAGAACAGTGGAAGAAGGTCGAGTCCAGAAGCACGGGCGTCGACCACGGGCAACCGCCCAGTCATCCAGCGGAGATTTGAGCATCGCAGGGAAGGCTGTCGAGAGCCAGGCTTGGCTTTCCAGTCACGGTGGTCCAGCGAAACGGGCTGGCAACAGGTACTGCGCAGACCCTTCCCGGACAGCGACGGGCTAGAGCCCAACCGAGCGGCACAGAAAAAGGCCGAGCAGCGTCGACGGGGGAGAGAGAGAGGGCAGAGCGCACAGGGTGCAGCCGGTGTTCAGGACCAAGCGGCGTCAATGAGGGAGAGAGGCGAGAGAGAGCAGAGCGCAGCCGGTGGTCAAGGGCCAAGCAGCGTCAACGGGGGAGAGAGGCGCGCAGGAAAACGCGAGGCACTGCCATTGCCACGAGGACCGCAGAGAGCGGCGTTGGCAGCAGCGCATGAAACCCACAGGGCGTTGCCATTTGCCACGAGGACCGCCGAGAGCGGCGTTGGCAGCAGCGCGAGAGACGCCATTTTAAGTCGTAGCGGGGAAGAAAGGAAAGCGCGGGAGACGCATTTTAAGCCAGTCTAACCATACCCAAAAATGCCGAAGAGTGGCAGTATTACAGTGTTCGACAATGAAGTCGAAGATTGGACGTTATATGTCGAACGCATAGAAGTATACTGCAAGGCGAATGAAGTGCCAGATGACAAGAAAGCGCTGGTATTGTTGAATTCAATGAGTGCAAAAACGTATGGCTTACTATGAAACCTAGTAACCCCAGAGAAGCCAGTAGAAAAGGATTTTGAAAACATAGTGTCAATCCTACAGGACCACTTAAACCCCACACTACTGCTGATAGCAGAAAGATTTAAGTTTCACAAAAGGAACCAGCATAAAGATGAAAGTAATGCTGAGTATTTAACGGAACTGCGCAAGCTATCGAAACACTGCCAGTTTGGAACGGGACTAGCAGATACTTTAAGGGACAAGTTTGTGTGTGGGCTTCAAAGTGAAGGAACCCAGAAACGGCTTCGATCAGAAAAGGATCTTACGCTGGACAAGGCTTTCAGCATTGCAGTATCACACGAAGCAGCAGCACGGGGCGCTGCAGAGATAGAAACATAGAAGATAGGAGCAGGAGTAGGCCATTCGGCCCTTCGAGCCTGCTCCGCCATTCAACGAGATCATGGCTGATCATCCAAACCCTAGCACCCGGTCCCTACACCGACAGCCATCCCACCCAAGCCCTATCCCCGTAACCCCACGTATTTAATCCCCCCTAACACTAAGGGCCAATTTTTATCATGGGCAATCAACCTAACCCGCACATCTTTGGACTGTGGGAGGAAACCGGTGCACCCGGAGGAAACCCACGCAAACACGGGGAAAATGTGCAAACTCCACACAGACAGTCACCCGAGGCCAGATTTGAACCCGGGTCCCTGGCGATGTGAGGCAACAGTGCTAACCACTATGCCACCGTGATACAACGGAGACCGCAAGAATATGGCACAAATGAAATGTCATACGGAACAGTGAAGTGCTATTGCTGCGGCAGAACAACACACGACCATAATGATTGCTGGTTCAAGGACAAAGTGTGCAGACAGTGTGGAAAAGTAGGACACATAGCAAGAGTCTGCAGGTCAGGAAAGAAAACCAGCAGCAAGAAATCTCCACAGGAGAAGTACAAGAAGGTACATAAGGTGACGGAGAGTAGTTCAGACGAACAGAAGAGTGATACAGACTCCGGAAGCAAGGAGCTGGGTTGTCTGAAACTACATAATGTGATCAAAACGGAGGATCACCAAACTATCTGGGTCACGCTCAAGATAGCAGGAGTCCAAGTGAAAATGGAATTGGACACAGGATCAGCCCTAACAGTCATAAACCGAAGGGACTACAAGCGGCTATTCTCACATATACCCTTGAGATACAAAGATTGTCTTGAAGACGTACACGGGGCAAAAAGTCTACCCCAAAGGAAAAATAAGGGTGAACGTTATATATAACGGCAAGGAAACACCAAAAATGGACCTATATGTATTGCCAGATGGAGGACCACCATTACTAGGACGTGAATGGATCCGGAAGATACAGCTAGATTGGCATTCCATACAAGCACTGACTGTAGATGCCAAAAAGGATGACGATGTCACACCTGGACGGCTGTCAAAAATGCTAACTGATGCACAAGAAGTGTTCCAGCAGGGACTTGGAACACTAAAAGGCATAACAGCGACGATCAAAATAGAGGAAAATGCAAGCCCAAAGTTTTGTAAGGCCAGACCGGTACCTTATGCGATCCGCCCAGCCGTCGAAGCAGAGCTGGAAGGTTTGGAACGTTCAGGAGTACTGTCCAAAGTGGACTGGAGCGAGTGGGCTACACCCATCGTTCCTGTAATGAAGAGGTCGTTGAGTAATACGCCTGGGGAACCAAAGAAGGTTCGCATCTGTGGGGACTTTAAGGTGACAGTGAACCCAGTCCTTCACACGGTACAATATCCGCTTCCGCGGATTGAAGATATTTTCGCCTCGCTATCTGGAGGGAAATGCTTCACTAAGATTGATCTGGCCCAGGCGTACCTGCAAATGGAGGTAGAAGAAGCCTCGAAACAGTACCTCACGATCAACACTGATAAAGGTCTCTACCAATACAACCGGCTGGTGTTCAGGGTAGCATCAGCTCCGGCTATTTGGCAAAGGGCAATGGATCAAGTCCTGCAAGGGATTCCAGGGACCCAGTGTTATTTGAACGACATCCTGGTCACGGGCGAAAATGACAGTGATCACCTCGCCAACCTGCAGCAGGTGCTCACTAGATTGAAGGAATATGGGCTCCGAGCTAATCGCCCCAAATGCGAGTTTTTCCAGAAGCAGATCTCGTATTGTGGCCACGTTATTGATAAAGAGGGGTTACATAAGTCCCCTGAAAAGATTGAGGCAGCAGTCAAGGCTCCAGCACCGGAAAATGTGTCACAACTGAGGTCGTTCCTCGGGCTGGTGAACTACTACCATAAGTTCTTGCCGAATTTGTCTACCGTACTACACCCACTGAACACCCTACTGCAAACGGGGGTACCATGGAAGTGGAGTGATGAATGTAAACGAGCTTTCCAGAAGAGCAAAGCATTGATCACATCAAAAGAGGTGTTGGCTCATTTCAACCCAGCACTACCAATTCGGTTGGCGTGTGATGAATCACCCTATGGCATTGGAGCGGTGCTGTCGCACAAATTCCCGGGCGGCTCGGAGAGGCCAGTAGCCGTTGCGTCTCGGTCACTAACCTCAGCCGAGCATAACTACGCCCAGATTGACAGGGAGGCCCTCAGCCTAGTGTGGGGAGTGAAAAAGTTCAATCACTATCTGCACGGGCAGAAGTTCACCTTGCTGACTGACCACCAACCACTTGTCTCCATCTTTAATCCAAAGAAGGGCGTTCCGGTGACGACTGTGCAACGGCTACAAAGATGGTCCCTTTTTCTAGGGGCGCACCAATATGAAATTGAGTATAAGGGCACGAAACAGCATGGAAACGCTGATGGGCTATCACGCCTGCCACTGCCTACTGCAGAGGAAGCACCAGCAGTGGATCCTGTCGAAATATTTTATTCGACTATAATTGAATGCTTGCCAGTAACTAACGCTGGTATAGAGAAGGAGACCCGACACTGTCTCGGGTATATGATTTGACGATGAAGGGACGGCCAGCACATGGCAACTCACTGTTGCCAGCATTCTCATCCAGAAGAGAACAGCTGTCAGTATGCCAGGGGACCTTGATGTGTGGATCCCGAGTGGTAATTCCACCCAAGTTAAGGGAGAGAGTGCTCAATGAGCTTCACGAAGGTCATCTGGGAGGGGTGAAAATGAAAAGCCTTGCTCGGGCTTATGTGTGGTGGCCGGGGATCGATCAGCAAATCGAGGACCTGACAAAGAGCTGCTCAGGATGCCAGAAGGTCCAAAATGCACCACCACATGCCCCTCTACACCCATGGGAGTGGCCCTCGTCTCCATGGCAACGGGTGCATATTGATTTTGCTGGTCCATTCATGGACTCAATGTTTTTAATAGCCGTGGATGCGCACTCGAAATGGCCTGAGGTGATCAAAATGTCCTCCACCACCACGGAGAAAACTATTGTAGTCCTACGGACCATTTTTGCCAGGAACGGCTTGCAAGAGCAGATTTGCTCTGATAACGGACCACAGTCTGTGTCCGAAGAGTTTCGAAGATTTATGAAAAGGAATGTGGTAAGGCATTACACATCCGCCCCGTATCATCCAGCCACAAATTGATTGGCTGAGAGGTTCGTACAAACCTTTAAAAAAGCAGTAAAGGCCATGTGCGATGACGACATTCCACTGCAGCATAAGGTGGACAATTTCCTGTTAGCCTACAGAAATGCGACACATGCAGTCACCAACCAGGCCCCGGCCATGATGTTCTTTAACCGAAGGTTGAGATCTCGTCTGGATTTGCTCAGACCAAATGTACGAAGAGATGTTGAGAGTAAGCAATTCCAGCACATCAACGAGAAACCGACAAGGAGCTTCAATGTAGGGCAACCAGTCTTGGCCCGCGACTACCGAACAGAGAAATGGCAACCAGGAACGATATGCACACGGCAGGGGCCACTAATGTACACAGTGGATGTTGGGGAGAGCATCGTGAGATGCCATGCTGACCAGATCCTAGAGTCACAGGAACGAGTCAACCCCATGCCTCGCCCATACGTACCTGGTGATGAACCCGACGTATAGGTAGCATCTGCCCCAGAAACAGTAGCATCAGAAGCTGATGAACCAACCGACGACAGGGGGCCAGAATCGCCTCCGCACCAAGACACTCGGGAAAGGCGCTATCCAGAAAGGATCAGGAAGCCTCCCCAAAGACTGAATTTATAAATAGACTATTTTCAGCTAATGTTGCATGTTAAAAGTGTTAATTGTAATTAGTTTGATATTTAATTGTTAAATGAGTGTTATGGTACTGTTAATCTAAAAGGGAAGGAATTGTAATGTATGTACCTTTAAGGGGGAGAACTACTTTTTACAGCTCCTGTAGTACTGCCAGTGACCACACCTGTATATAACGTTGAGTAGTAATCTGTACAGTTCAGTTGCAGTTTGAACCACGTTGAGTAAACACCTGTTGTACCGTTCTCTGCAGTCCTTTTCTTATTACACAGACGTAACAATTACCTCAACGATATTTTTCACTGAAGTATTCCAATAGTTCCCAGTCATTTCTTCCTTCATACAGCTAAATTTGGTTTCCTGCAGTCCTAGTATAAGACCAGTAAATTACCCATGGATAGCAGCAACTGAAACAGCATCCCAGGCTGTTAGGAGAAGCAAGGGAGGAAATAGCGGAGGCTCCGACCATCATTTTCCAATCCTCTCTGGCTAAAGGCATGGTGCCAGAGGACTGGAGGACTGCTAACATTGTACCATTGTTTAAAAAGGGTGAAAGGGATGGACCAAGTAATTACAGGCCGGTCAACCTAACCTTGGTGGTGGGCAAATTATTGGAAAAAATTCTGAGGGATGGTATTAATCATCATTTAGAAAAGCACAGATTATTCAAGGACAGTCAGCATGAATTTGTTAAGGAAAGGCTGTGTCTGACTAACTTGATTGAATTTTTTGAGGAGATAGCAAGGCGGGTCGATGAGGGTAGTGGATTTGATGTAGTCTACATGGATTTTAGCAAGACCTTTGACAAAGTCCCACAGGGCAGACTGGTCAGAAAAGTAAAAGCCCAGGGGATCCAAGGGAAAGTGGCAAGTTGGATCCAAAATTGGCTCAGTGGTAGGAAACAAAGGTTAATGGTCGATGGGTGTTTTTGTGACTGGAAGGATGTTTCCAGTGAGGTTCCGCAGGACTCAGTATTAGGTCCCTTGCATTTTGTGGTATATAGCTGTAATGTATACAACACTGAAGGGACTACTTTTCTTTGCGGATGTACATCCTTAGTTGCGAGCGTATATAACAGACGCGTATCGATTTGTGTAGTCAGTGCCGAAGTTCCAGTTAACCAGTAAAGATCACTTGAAGTTACTCTCAGTCTCTGCTGCTTTATTATTTTATGTAGTTGTGTATAGCGGTACAAAAACAAATTGGCGACGAGAATTATGAACCTACGTCTTCCTATTCTGGCATCGCATCCAGAGGACACCGAAATTTGGAAGAAAGGAGCGAGAAGGTAGAGAAAACGGAGCACGCTTGCTAAGCTAGGCAGGGGATACGTAAGTCAAGTGAAAAGTGCACAGGACTTGCATGACACTAGCTAACTAGTAAAGAAAGAAAAACGGGTTTGGAAAAAAAAAATGGCGATCAATGTGGTAAACCACTAATCTGCCTGTACAGAACATGTCTGGGCATGCCTCAGCTGGCTCGCCTCTGGCTCCACCCCTAAGCCCAGGTATAAAGGTGATTGACCTCCAGTCCCCCTGGCTTTAAGGATCGGTCTACCAGCAGAGGCATGCTCGTATTCTTTTGTTAATAAAAGCCTACTTGTTATAAGTTTAACTCTTAGTCTTCTGGAGTTATTGATGGCGCATCAATTTTATTAACAAAAGGTTTTGAAATGGAGCAAATCCTGAAACCGGAACGCCTGGAACTGGACCCTCAAACGGCGGATGCATCAAATAACTTCGAGCACTGGCTGAGCTGCTTCGAAGCATTCCTGCAGGCCTCCAGCACTACCATCAGGACCGAAGCCGACAAACTGCTAGTACTGAACTCACGGGTGAGC
This sequence comes from Somniosus microcephalus, assembly GCF_052327205.1. Taxonomy (NCBI): domain Eukaryota; kingdom Metazoa; phylum Chordata; class Chondrichthyes; order Squaliformes; family Somniosidae; genus Somniosus; species Somniosus microcephalus. Next base: position 111,697,437 of record NC_140988.1, read on the forward strand.
CACCAAGTATATTCGATTATCTGAGACGCTGTATCCTACACAGCCGCTATCACGATACTAAAAGAATATACTAAGCCAGTCAACGAGGTCTACGCTAGGCACCTCCTGGCTACCCGCAAACCGCGACCCGGGGAATCGGGTGACGAATACCTACGGGCACTGAGAGTCCTCGGCCGGGACTGCAAGTGCAAATCGGTGACGGCCGCGGAAAATACTGATGACCTAATCAGAGACGCCTACGTCGCCGGCATCAGGTCCAGCTACACTCGACAGAGACTGCTAGAGCAAAGTGGGCTCAACCTGCAGAAGGCTGTGGCCCTTGCTAACTCGCTGGACGTGGCCCTCCGAAACATGGATGCCTACCCCCCCCGACCATACGGCCCTCCCCGCCCCGTGGATGTCGCGGGGGCCGCCATCTTGGGACACGGTAAGGCCACAGGCCTGCACCACGTCACCACCGCCACGGCCCACCTGCAGCCCAACTACAGCTGCGATGTCCAGAGGCTCAAAGTGCTATTTCTGTGGCCAGGCCAAGCACCCCAGACAACACTGCCCGGCGAAGGACGCGATCTGCTCCAAATGCGGAAAGAAGGGGCACTATGCCAAAGTGTGCAGGGCGAAACCGACCAACTCCAGCAGCGCCGCGTGTGAGCCGTGCGGGTCGCCATCTTGGACACCACCAGCCGCGTTTGAGCCGTGCGGGCCGCCATCTTGGACATCACCAGCCGCGTGTGAGCGGTGCGGGCCGCCATCTTGGACGTCACTTTGGGACCAGGCCCCTGACTCCCCCACTGCCTCGCGCGAGTACAACAGCGACCCACCGACCTCAACGATGGCCTCCATCATCCTGGACCAATCCAGGCCTCACCAACTGGCCAGGTCCACGATGGACATCAAGGTAAACGGTCACGCAACAAACTGCCTATTTGACTGCGGGAGCACGGAGAGCTTTATCCACCCCGACACAACTCCCTATCAGTCATGCCCACGCGCCACCGGGTCTCAATGGCCTCCAAGTCCCATACGGCGGACGTCAGCAGCTACTGTGTAGCGACCCTGACTGTAATGGGCACAGAGTACAAAGACTTTAAACTCCTTGTCCTGCCACAGCTCTGCGCTGCTGCGCTACTGGGACTGGATTTCCAGTGCCACCTAGAGAGTGTCACGATGGCGTACGGCGGGCCCCTGCCCCCACTTACAGTCTGCAGCCGGCAAAATTTAAAACAACCGCCGCGCACAATATGCAGCCTATCCACCCTGAAAGTCAGCCCCCCCCCGTTGTTTGCTAATCTCGCCCACGGCTGCAAGCCCATCGCAACAAAAAGCAGGCGGTACAGTGCCGGGGATAGAAGCTTCATTAAAATAGAAGTAGAGAGATTCCTGCGGGAGGGGATTATCGAGGGCAGCACCAGCCCATGGCGAGCCCTAGTGGTGGTCGTGAAGACCGGCGAGAAACAGCGCCTGGTCATTGACTACAGTCAAACAATCAATAGGTACACCCAATTAGACGCATACCCCCTTCCCCGCATATCTGATATGGTCAATCAGATTGCACAGTACCGGGTATTCTCTACCATTGACCTGAAGTCGGCATACCACCAACTCCCTATCAGGCCTGAAGACCGCCAGTATACTGCCTTCGAGGCAAACGGCCGCCTCTACCACTTCCTCAGAGTCCCCTTCGGCGTCACCAACGGGGTCTCAGTCTTCTAAAGGGAGATGGACCGGATGGTTGACCAGAACGCGCTGCAGGCCACTTTTCCCTACCTGGACAATGTCACCATCTGTGGCCATGACCAGCAGGGCCATGACGCCAATCTAGAAAAATTCCTCCGAACAGCCCAGCGCTTAAATTTGACATACAACAAAGAAAAGTGTATGTTTCGCACCACCCGCCTCGCTATCCTTGGCTGTGTAGTGGAAAACGGAGTCATCGGCCCCGACCCCGACCGAATGCGCCCCCTTCTGGAACTACCCCTGCCTCACTGCCTCAAAGCCCTGAAGAGATGTCTGGGGTTTTTCTCTTATTACGCCCAATGGGTGCCCAATTACGCGGACAAAGCCCGGCCCCTTATCAAGTCAACCTCCTTCCCCCTGGCGGCAGAGGCCCGTGCAGCCTTCACCCGCATAAAAGAGGACATTGCAAAGGCTACAATGCACGCCGTGGACGAGTCCATCCCTTTCCAAGTGGAGAGCGATGCGTCTGACTTCGCCCTGGCCGCAACCCTTAACCAGGCGGGGAGACCCGTGGCCTTCTTTTCACGAACTCTCCAGGGCCCCGAAATTAGACACTCCTCAGTCGAAAAGGAGGCCCAGGCTACAGTGGAGGCTGTACAGCATTGGAGGCATTACCTGGCCGGTAGACGCTTCACCCTGCTCACTGACCAACGATCAGTAGCATTTATGTTCAATAACAAGCAGAGGGGCAAAATCAAAAACGGCAAGATATTGCGGTGGAGGATCGAATTATCCACCTACAATTACGACATCTTATACCGGCCCGGGAAACTTAATGAGCCCCTGGACGCCCTATCCCGTGGAACATGTGCCAACGCACAGGTCGATAGGCTACGGGCCCTCCACAACGATCTCTGCCACCCGGGGGTCACCAGGTTTTTCCACTTCATTAAGGCCCGCAACCTGCCTTACTCCATCGAGGAGGTCAGGACCATGACCAGGAACTGCCAAGTCTGTGCCGAATGCAAACCGCACTTTTATAGGCTAGACAGGGCGTACCTGATAAAAGCCACCCGCCCCTTCGAGCGCCTAAGCGTAGATTTTAAAGGGCCCCTCCCCTCCTCTGACCGCAACACGTACTTCCTCAACATCATTGATGAGTACTCCCGTTTCCCGTTTGCTATCCCCTGTCCGGACATGACCAGCGCCACAGTCATCAAATGTCTCAATGACCTCTTCGCCATATTCGGTTTTCCCAGCTACATCCATAGTGACAGGGGCTCGTCGTTCATGAGCGACGAGCTGCGCCAGTACCTGCTCGAAAAAGGGATAGCCACGAGCAGGACCACCAGCTACAACCCCCGGGGTAACGGACAAGTAGAAAGGGAGAACGTGACAGTGTGGAAAACCGCCATGCTAGCCTTAAAGTCCAGAGGCCTCCCAACCTCCCGCTGGCAAGAAGTCCTCCCCGATGTGCTTCACTCCATACGGTCACTACTCTGTACCGCCACGAACGCCACCCCTCACGAGAAAATGTTCGTCTTCCCTAGGAAATCCACCTCGGGGACATCGCTACCGCCATGGCTGACGTCTCCAGGGCCCGTCTTGCTCAGGAAGCACGTGAGGAGCCATAAAACAGCCCCCCTGGTCGAAAGGGTCCACCTCCTCCACGCCAACCCACAATATGCATACGTGGCGTATCCTGACGGGCGGGAGGACACGGTCTCCATACGAGACCTCGCACCCTCAGGTGCCACCGAAAACACCATTACCCACTACCCATTACCATTACCCACTACCATTACCCACGACACACCCCTAGAAGGGAATCCACATCTAACCCAAGTAGACGGCATGCCAGGGCCCTGTGACCCACCCTTATACACCCACCGACCCCGCACCCACGAAGACGACACGCCGGTGCTCCGGCCCACGCGGGAAACGGCCGCGGGAAAAGAACCGCCACAGCCGGCACCACGACGATCACTACGGCAGACAAGACCCCCGGAGAGACTTGCCTATACGAACTTCTGAGACACTTCACCCCGCCGGACTCATTTTAAACAAGGGGTGAATGTGGTAAACCACTAATCTGCCTGTACAGAACATGTCTGGGCATGCCTCAGCTGGCTCGCCTCTGGCTCCACCCCTAAGCCCAGGTATAAAGGTGATTGACCTCCAGTCCCCCTGGCTTTAAGGATCGGTCTACCAGCAGAGGCATGCTCGTATTCTTTTGTTAATAAAAGCCTACTTGTTATAAGTTTAACTCTTAGTCTTCTGGAGTTATTGATGGCGCATCATGTATAGCGGTACAAACACAACAAATTGGCGACGAGAATTATGAACCTACGTCTTCCTATTCTGGCATCGCATCCAGAGGACACCGAAATTTGGAAGAAAGGAGCGAGAAGGTAGAGAAAACGGAGCACGCTTGCTAAGCTAGGCAGGGGATACGTAAGTCAAGTGAAAAGTGCACAGGACTTGCATGACGCTAGCTAACTAGTAAAGAAAGAAAAACGGGTTTGGAAAAAAAAAATGGCGACGATTGGCACGATTGCAGCATTTGATAGCAGCATTGAAGACTGGGCAACTTACATTGAAAGAGTGGAGTTGTACTGTGAGGCTAATGGAGTGGAGGTAGAAAAGAAAGCCACTGTTTTGCTGAGTGTTATGGGCGCAAAGACATATGGGCTGCTACGTAGTTTATTAACCCCTGAAAAGCCAGCAAACAAAACATTCAAACAAATAGTGGACACACTCCAAGACCATTTAAGCCCCAAACCACTGCTCATAGCTGAAAGATTTAAATTCCATAAACGGAACCAGAGCAAAAATAAAAGCATTTCTGAATATTTGGCAAAGTTGCGCAAATTATCAGAACATTGCCAATTTGGAGTGGGCTTATCAGACGCATTGAGGGACAGATTTGTGTGTGGCATGCAAAATGAGAGCACACAAAAGAAGCTCCTGTCTGAAAAAGACCTCACATTGGAGAAGGCTCTGAGTATTGCAATATCAATGGAAGCAGCAGCATGTGGCGCTTTAGAAATTCAACAAAAATCCCTGGAATATTCAACCAATAAAATGTCACTGAAACAAGAAAAGAAGTGCTATCGCTGTGGCAAAATGTCACATGACCACAATGACTGTTGGTTTAAAGACAAAGACTGCAGACAATGTGGCAGATGAGGGCACATTGAAAGAGTCTGCAAAGCAAATAAGAAGCCGAAAACTGATACAATACAGAGTAACAAAAAGGTACATCAAGTGACTGAAAACAAGAAACCTTTCAAAGATAGATACAAGAAGGTACACTACGTGACTGGAGACAGTTCAGATAAAGAAAAAAGTGACACAGACTCAGAGGAAGAGGATCTGGCTTGTCCAAAACTACACAGTGTGAAAGAGACAGGGGATCACAGAATAATATGGGTTACTCCAGAAGTGGCAGGAGTTAGGCTGAAAATGGAATTGGACACAGGCTCAGCTTTAACAGTGATCTCTGTACATGACTACAACCGACTGTTTTCACACATACTGCTAAGGCCAACTAAAGTACTGTTAAAGACATACACAGGACAAAGAGTGTGCCCCAAAGGTAAAATAAAAGTGACAGTGACACACAAAGAAAAAAAAATACCGCAATTGAACCTCTATGTAGTGGAAAATGGAGGACCACCATTGCTGGGATGCGAATGGCTCAGGAAAATACAGTTGGATTGGCACACCATCCAAGCACTGTTTGTGTCAGCAAAGGAGGACAGCAACGCCACTCCTGAGAGACTGTCACAGATACTCTCTGACTCTCAGGAAGTGTTCAAGAAGGGAATAGGAACACTTAAGGGCATGAATGCAAAAATTAAGATTGAGGAGAACGCAAATCCAAAGTTCCACAAGGCCTGACCAGTGCCTTATGCAATTCGCCCTTCAGTAGAAGCAGAGCTGGAGAACTTGGAGCAATGAGGGGTCCTGTCCAAGGTGGATTGGAGTGAATGGGCCACACCAATAGTTCCAGTGATGAAGAAAACCTCCAGCACAAAACCAGGAAAGCCAAGAAAAGTGCGCATCTGTGGAGACTTTAAAGTGACTGTTAACCCAGTCCTCCACACAGTACAGTACCCATTGCCTCGCATTGAGGACATCTTTGCTTCCCTGTCAAGAGGGGAACGCTTCACAAAGATTGACTTGCCCAGGCCTATCTCCAAATGGAAATTGATGATGCATCAAAGAAGTACCTGACAATAAATACGCACAAAGTACAATCGGCTGGTATTCGGAATAGCATCAGCTCCTGCAATCTGGCAAAGGGCAATGGACCAAGTCCTGCAGGGGATCCCAGGTACTCAGTGTTATCTTGATGACATCATCATTACTGGCAAGAATGACACCGACCACTTTTCCAACCTTGAACAGGTGCTCATCAGGTTACGGGAGTATGGGCTCCGAGCGAACCGAGACTAGTGTGAGTTTTTCAAAAAGGAAATCTCATACTGTGGACATGTGATTGACAAGGACGGTTTACACAAGTCTCCTGACAAGATTGAAGCTGTGATTAATGCACCAACACCTGAAAATGTGTCTTAGTTGAGATCATATCTTGGACTGGTGAACTACTATCACAAGTTCTTGCCCAACCTATCCACAGTGATACATCCACTAAATGCACTGCTACAGACAGGGTCACAATGGAAGTGGAGTGACAGCTGTGAACAAGCTTTTCAAGAGAGTAAAAGACTCATTACTTCAGAAGAGGTGCTAGCTCACTTAGACCCATCCTTACCTATTCGACTGGCATGTGATGCTTCACCCCATGGCATTGGTGCCGTGTTGTCACCTAAGTTCCCAGACGGCTCAGAAAGACCAATAGCCTTTGCCTCAAGATCATTGGCTACAGCTGAACGCAATTATGCACAGATTGACCGAGAGGCCCTCAGCCTTGTGTGGGGAGTCAAGAAATTAAACCACTACTTGTATGGTCAACAGTTTACACTGTTATCTGACCACCAGCCTCTCGTTTCAATCTTCAACCCAAGGAAGGGCGTTCCAGTGATGACGGCACAACGGCTACAGCGATGGTCACTCTTCCTAGGGACTCACCTGTATGACATTGAATACAAGGGGACCAAGCAACATGGCAACGCCGATGGTTTGTCACGTTTACCACTGCCGACCTCAGAGAGAACTACAACAGTTGACTCAGCAGAGGTATTTCACACAACAATAGTTGAGCAGCTACCAGTGACAAACTCCCTCATTGAAAGAGAAACACGCAATGACCATACATTGTCAAAAGTTTATGACATCACTGTGAAGGGATGGCCAGCGCATGGTGACTTATTGTTTCCAGCATTCTCAGCTAGGAGGGAGCAGTTATCAGTGTGTCGGGGAACACTGATGTGCGGCTCACGAGTTGTGGTTCCTCCCAAGCTTCGTAACCGAGTGCTAGATGAACTGCATGAAGGCCACTTAGGTACGGTAAAGATGAAAAGCCTTGCCTGTGGTTACGTGTGGTGGCCGGGAATTGACAAACAGATCGAGGACCTGACAAAGAGCTGCTCAGGATGTCAAAAGGTCCAGAACGCACCACCACAAGCCCCTCTCCATCCATGGGAATGGCCCTCATCACCATGGCAACGTGTGCACATCGACTTTGCTGGACCGTTCATGGACTCCATATTCTTGATTGCAGTCGATGCACATTCCAAATGGCCCGAGGTCATTAAAATGAAATTAACCACATCTGAAAAGACCATTTCAGTTCTGAGGACCATGTTCGCTAGAAATGGCCTACCAGAACAAATCTGCACAGACAATGGACGACAATTTGTCTCTGACGAATTCCAAGGTTTCATGAGGAAAAATGGAATCAAGCACTACACATCTGCCCCGTACCATCCAGCTACAAATGGCTTGGCAGAAAGATTCGTACAGACTTTCAAGAAGGCCATCAAAGCAATGTACAGCGAGAGTCTACCACTGCAACACAAGATAGACAATTTCCTCTTTGCTTATCGGCGATGATGTTTCTGAACAGGAACCTGAGATCTCGCATGGACCTTCTTAAACCGAATGTACATCGTGATGTAGAGAACAACCGAATGTATGTCGTGATGTAGAGAACAAACAGTTCAAACATTTGAATGCTAAGCCAACAAGAAGCTTCAGTGTGGGACAGTCAGTTCTTGCTCGTGATTTCCGGACGGAAAAGTGGCAACCAGGGACAATATCCACAAGAGAGGGACCACTGATGTATACAGTGGATGTGGGAGAGAACGTTTTGAGACGTCATGTGGACCAAATTCTGGATGTTCAGGTGGAAAACACCCCTATACCTCGCCCAGACTCACCTGACATGGAAACAGACACTCCTGATTCATCAGCATCAGCACCAGCCTCATCCACAGCTGAGAGCTCTACCTGTGCTGATAGCTCACCTAATGCACCTGTACCTGTACAGTCTCATTCTCCAAAGCAAAAGAGTCTGGAGAGACGTTACCCAGAGAGGCAGAGAAGGCCTCCCCAGAGACTTGACTTGTAAAAGGGCTGTTGACAAAATAAAATGTTATGTTGGAATTTGAATTTTGTTACTTTTAAGAAAACAAAAAGGTTACTGTAAAGACAGGCTCTGTATGTTAATTATAGAAATTTTGCGTTAATATACTATTAAACTAAAGGGGGAGGAGGTGTAATGTATACAACATTGAAGGGACTACTTTGTTTTGCGGATGTACATCCTTAGTTGCGAGCGTATATAACAGATGCGTATCGATTTGTATAGTCAGTGCCGAAGTTCCAGTTAACCAGTAAAGATCACTTGAAGTTACTCTCAGTCTCTGCTGCTTTATTATTTTATGTAGTTGTGTATAGCGGTACAAACACAACAATAGCAATGATTTAGACTTCAATGTAGGCTGCACAATTAAGAAGTTTGCAGATGATACAAAAATTGACCGTGCGGTTAATAGTGAGGAAGAAAGCTGTAGACTGCAGGAAGATATCAATGGACTGGTGAGGTGGGCAGAAAATGGCAACTGGAATTCAATCTGCAGAAGTGTGAGGTAATGCATTTGGGGAGGGCTAACAAGGCAAGGGAATACACAATAAATGGTAGGACACTGAGAAGTGTAGAGGAACAGAGGGATCTTGGAGTCCACAGATCCTTGAAGGAGCAGGACAAGTAGATAAGGTGGTTAAGAAGGCATACGGGACACTTGCCTTTATTAGCTGAGGCATAGAATATAAGAGCAGGGAGGTTATGCTAGAACTATATAAAACACTAGTTAGGCCACAGCTAGAGTACAGTTCTGGTCACCACATTACAAGAAAGATGTGATTGCACTAGAGAGGTTACAGAGGACATTTAAGGGATGATGCCAGGACTGGAGAATTTTAGCTATGAGGAAATATTGGATAGGCTGCGGCCGTTTTCTTAGGAACAGAGGAGGCTGAAGGGAGACTTAATTGAGGTGTATAAAATTATGAGGAGCCTAGATAGAGTGGATAGTAAGCACCTATTTCACTTAGCAGATAGGTCAATAACCAGGGGGCAAAGATTTAAAGTAATTGGTAGAAGGGTTAGAGGGGGAGTTGAGGAGAACTTTTTTGGGGTCTGGAACTCACTGCCTGAAAGGGTGGTAGAGGCAAAAACTGTCATCGCATTTAAAAAGTGCGGTAACCTACAGGGCTATGGACCAAGAGCTGGAAAGTGGGATTAGGCTGGTGTAGTGTATGTAACTGTTCTACCTTTAAGAGAACTATTGTATGTAACCGTCCACCTTTAAGAGAACTATTTTAGGTGTGGCACTACTTTATCTTGGCTGCTGTATACTGTAATACCGACGGTGACCACACCGGTATAAGTGCTGTGTCAGGAGTTATTGGGCAGATTCACCCTGACCTTCGAATAGTAAAGTCCTGTTAAAGTTACTCTTGTAGTCTGTGTATTAATTCGCCATAATACCTACAGACTTTACAGTGGCGACGAGTTCGACCTTACCCTGCGGCAACAATACTTCCGAAGCAGTTAACGAGCGTCGAGAAGAGGCACCCGCCCTCGTCGTTCTGCTGAGAGAAAACTCGAGTCTGCAGAGCAAGGAAGAAAGAAGAATTCAGACACGAAGCCTTCCATCAGCAACAGGCACTGATTGTCCCTTCTGCCACGGTGTTGAGTGAGCCGATCAGCACGAGAAGCAAGTCGGCCACGGTGACTGTGAGTAAAGGGAAAATAAAAAAATAAACGGAGGATAAGGGCGGTGAACTCGACCACGGTCGGGGGGAAAGGAGCCGGACAGAAGTCGGGCCCAGAGGCACTGAGACTGGGGCAGCGTGGAGCACGGAAGCCACGGTACAAGCGGGCTGGGAGACGCAACGGCGTCGTGAGACAGCTAGACCGCGACCGGCGAAAAAGGCCGGGCAGCGACCGAGGCCACGAAGCGCTGCGACCGGGATCGTAAGGCGCGGGAAGATATAAAAATAAATAAATCGCGGAGAACTCAGCCGCAGCCGGGGAGGAAAGCACCGGACTGCGAGAGGGCTGGGAGGCGCGATTGGAAGCCGCTGAGGGAGAGACAGAGCCCGAGCGAGCGGGAGAGACAGAGCCCGAGCGAGGGAGACTGAGCGAGATCCAGCCCAGCGGCTGAAACTGTTCGCCGTCAACGGGTTGTACCCAGCGCCGGTTGCCCTGCCGAGAAAAGGGAACAAGGAACGCACTGAAGCCGATGCGCAGGCTGCGAACCCCGAAAGCCAGCGGTCGTCGCCCGAGGGAAAAGCTTACCCCTCCCGCCAGGGGAAGAAACGCGGGAAGCCGCCAGTAGGCGGGGAAGAAGACAGAAGCGGGAAACCGCCATTTTGAAAGTGGGCGGGGAAAGAAGACAAGCGCGGGAAACCGCCATTTTGGAAAAAAAAAGTTAAAGAAATATTTCGTTGTTGTTTCTCAGGAAGAGTGTGAAGATGCCTAAGCGTAGTAACATCAACGGTTTCGATTCCGATGTGGAAGATTGGGCCACGTATGTAGAACGCATCGAGATATATTGTAAGGTCAATAAGATAGCAAATTATGACAAAGCTCTAACCTTACTAAACTCAATGGGTGCGAAGACATACGGGTTATTGAAGCATCTTCTATCACCAGCTAAACCGGCGGATCAGTCTTTCGCTTATATTGTTGCTGTCCTGAAGGATCATTTGAACCCCGCACCGCTGATGTTAGCGGAACGATCTAAATTTTATGTGAGAACGCAACTAAAAGAGGAAAGCAACGCAGAGTACCTGGTTGAACTGCGTAGACTAGCAAAATACTGCCAGTTTGGGGTAAATCTGTCAGAGGCACTGAGAGACAAGTTCGTGTGCGGAATGTCGAAGGAAGGAATACAAAAACGACTGCTCGAAGAGAACGATCTTACACTTGAGAAGGCTGTCCTTATTGCAGCATCGCACGAAGCCGCAGCGAGAGGCACGGCGGAAATGCAGCGGAAGACAGCGGTACTCAGTATGGATCAAATGACTTCGGGTACAACGAAATGTTATCGTTGTGGGAAGACAACACACGATCAGAACCAATGCTGGTTTAAAAACCAGGAATGTAGGAAATGTGGCAAGCCTGGTCACATAGCTAAAGTATGCTGGTCAGGAAAGAAGACCAGCAATAATAAGTCACCGCAGAAGAAGTACAGAAAGGTACATAAGGTGACTGGGAAGAGTACAGATGAACAGAATTCGGATTCAGACTCCAACAGCAAGGAACTGGGTAGTCTGAGGATTCACAATGTGAGTAAAGAAGCTGACCGACAAACTATCTGGGTCACACTACAGATTGCAAAAGTCCAAGTGAAAATGGAAGTGGACACCGGATCGGCGTTGACGGTCATGAATAAGCAAGATTACAAAAAGTTGTTCAAACATATTCCCCTACGGGATACGGAGATAGTATTGCAGACATACACGGGGCATAAAGTATACCCCATCGGAAAGATAAAAGTCAAGGTGAGACACAAGGGCAAAGATCACCGAGGAATGGACATGTATGTGCTACCCGAGGGAGGTCCACCACTTCTGGGACGGGAGTGGATCAGGAAAATAAAGATAGACTGGCACTCACTAAACACAATGACGGTAGATTCCGGAAAGGAAGAGGTCAAACCTGAACGGTTGTCCAGAATATTGGACGAAGCTAAAGAGGTATTTCAGCAAGGACTGGGAACACTGAGAGGAATTAAGGCAAAAATCAAGATTGCAGAACATGCAAGCCCAAAATTTTTCAAAGCCAGATCGGTACCTTACGCGATACGACCTGCTGTGGAGGCAGAACTGGAAGAGCTTAAACGTTCAGGGGTACTGTCTAAGGTGGACTGGAGTGAGTGGGCCACGCCCATTGTTCCCGTCATGAAGTCTTCATCAAGTAACAAGCCAGGGGGACCGGGAAAGGTCCGCATCTGCGGAGACTTCAAGATCACAGTTAATCCGGTGCTTCACACGGTACAATACCCGCTTCCGCGGATTGAGGATATCTTTGCTTCATTGTCTGGCGGGAAACACTTCACCAAGATAGACCTGGCACAAGCATACTTACAAATGGAAGTCGAGGAAGAGTCGCGCCAGTATCTCACAATCAACACACACAGAGGCTTGTATCGTTATAATAGACTGGTTTTTGGAGTAGCTTCGGCTCCAGCAATTTGGCAGAGGGCCATGGAGCAGGTCTTACATGGGATTCCAAGCACTCAGTGTTACTTGGACGATATCCTGATTACAGGAGAGGACGAGGAGGAACACCTCGCAAATTTGAAACTGGTGCTCACCAGGTTGAAGGAATATGGCCTTCGAGTTAATCGCCAGAAATGTGAGTTCTTCCAGAAACGGATCTCGTAGCTGTCGTGAAGGCCCCCGCTCCGGAAAATGTATCACAGTTGAGATCTTTTCTGGGGTTGATTAATTATTACCACAAGTTTCTGCCAAATCTATCCACGGTGCTGCATCCGCTGAATGCTCTGTTGCGGAAAGAAGTACCATGGAAGTGGAGCAAGGACTATAAGAAGGTCTTTCGCAGAAGCAAGGCGTTGATTACCTCTGAGGAAGTGTTGGCTCATTTCAACCCAACGTTACCTCTTCGTCTAGCTTGTGATGCTTCCCCTTATGGAATTGGAGCAGTACTTTCACACAAGTTACCAAATGGCTCGGAAAGGCCAGTCGCATTTGCGTCCCGATCATTGACCTTCGCTGAGCGAAATTATGCTCAGATAGATAGGGAGGCCCTCAGCCTTGTGTGGGGAGTAAAGAAATTCAATTATTACCTGCAGGGCAAGAAGTTCACATTACTGACAGACCACCAGCCGTTGGTGTCCATATTCAACCCTAACAAGGCCGTTTCCACCAAGACAGCGCAAAGGCTACAGAGGTGGTCCGTGTTACTTGGGGCACACCAATATGACATCGAATACAAAAGGTCCAAACAGCATGGAAATGCTGATGGGTTATCGCGCCTACCGTTGCCAGTAGTAGAAGAGGCGGCTACAGTGGACCCGGTAGAGATGTTCCACTCATCCATAGTGGAATGTCTACCAGTAACAAATTCGATGATCGAAAATGAAACAAGAAATGATCCGACTCTCTCACGAGTCTACGATTTAACGGTGGAGGGATGGCCAGCACATGGCGAACCAACGCTGCCCGCATTTTCGCAAAGAAAAGAACAGCTGTCAGTGTGCCGAGGAACCTTGATGTGTGGATCTAGAGTGGTGATTCCACCCAAACTTCAGCATAAGGTGCTAAAGGAGCTTCACGAGGGGCATCTGGGTGGAGTGAAAATGAAGAACCTAGCAAGAGCATTTGTGTGGTGGCCAGGTATTGATGGAGACATCGAAGAAATAACCAAGAGCTGTCTAGGATGCCAGAAGGTCCAAAACGCGCCACCACAAGCTCCTCTGCATCCATGGGAGTGGCCCTCATCTCCTTGGCAAAGGGTACACGTCGACTTTGCTGGTCCATTTATGGACTCAATGTTTCTAATCGCGGTGGATGCACACTCCAAGTGGCCGGAGGTAATAAAGATGTCCTCCACCACCACGGAAAAAACCATCACAGTATTACGGACCATATTTGCCAGGAATGGGCTGCCGGAACAGATCTGTTCTGATAATGGACCGCAATTTGTGTCCGAAGAATTCAGGAAGTTCTTAAAAAGGAATGGGGTCAAGCACTACACGTCAGCCCCATACCATCCCGCCACCAATGGATTAGCTGAAAGGTTTGTCCAGACCTTCAAGAAGGCCATAAAGACCATGGGTAATGAAGACATCAACCTACAACATAAGGTAGATAACTTCTTGTTGGCGTACAGGAATGCAACACATACGGTCACAAACCAAACTCCCGCCATGATGTTTTTCAATAGAAGACTAAGATGCCGGCTGTATTTGATTAAGCCAAACGTCAGAAGGGACGTAGAGAACCGGCAATTTCAGGGCATGAATGAAAGGCCAACTAGATCCTTTCAGATAGGTCAACAAGTTTTGGCCCGGGACTACCGTACCGAGAAATGGCAGCCTGGAACTATTGGGAAAAGGCTGGGGCCGCTGATGTATACCGTGGACATTGGTGACAGCATCATAAGGTGACATGTTGACCAGATCATAGGGTCATCCACAAGGGACCAACCTACTCCACAACCTTACACGGCTAATGTTGAAGCAGAGATACCCAGAGCACCTACCTCCGATCTGGTAATACTAGAATCAGATGAACCTGACACTGTCCTTCAAGCCGAATCGACCTTGCCAGAAGAACCGACTACCCCGCCGAAAACTACTACACCACCGAGGCGTTATCCGGACAGAGTCAGGAAGCCTCCAGAGAGACTGAATCTGTGAACTGTTTTGCATAAGTTGTATATATGTTATGATGTTATGTTAATGGGGAATAAGTATGTTGTAAGCTAAAAAGGGAGGATTGTAGTGTATGTAACTGTTCTACCTTTAAGAGAACTATTGTATGTAACCGTCCACCTTTAAGAGAACTATTTTAGGTGTGGCACTACTTTATCTTGGCTGCTGTATACTGTAATACCGACGGTGACCACACCGGTATATAAGTGCTGTGTCAGGAGTTATTGGGCAGATTCGCCCTGACCTTCGAATAGTAAAGTCCTGTTAAAGTTACTCTTGTAGTCTGTGTATTAATTCGCCATAATACCTACAGGCTTTACAGCTGGAAAGCTGTTTTTCGGTCAGCTCAGACACAATGGGCCGAATGGCCCCTTTCTGTGTCGTAAATTTCTATGATTCTATGAAATGCACTGACATAATCAAGCTTCATAAGCAGGCTTTCTGCATCTCATTCAATCACTGTACCTGCCCGTTTCCTACATTATAACAGCGACTACACTTCAAAAGTACTTCATTGGCTGTAAAGTGCTTTGAGGCATCCTTAGGTCGTGAAAGGCATTGTATAAATACAAGTGTTTCTTTTCTTACATAAGAAATAGGAGCAGGAATAGGCCACTTGGCCCCTCGAGCCTGCTCCACCATTCAATAAGATCATGGCTGCTCTAGGGCTCAAAGCCATTTCCCAGCCCGCTCCCCATAACCCTTCACTCCCTTATCTTGCAAAAATTTGTCTATCTCCACTTTAAATGTATTTAATGACCCAGCCTCCACAGCTCTCTGGGGCAGAGAATTCCACAGATTTACGACCCTCTGAGAGAAGAAGTTCCTCCTCATCTCAGTTCTAAAAGGGCGACCCTTTATTCTGAGACTGTGCCCCCAAGTTCTAGATTTTCCCATGAGGGGAAACATCCTCTCTGCATCTACCCTGTTGAGCCCCCTCAGTATCTTATATGTTTTGATAAGATCACCTCTCATTCTTCTAAATTCCAATGAGTATAGTCCCAGCCTGCTCAACCTTTCCTCTTAAGTCAAACCCCTCATCTCTGGAATTAACCTAGTGAATCGTTTCCGAACTGCCTCCAATGCAAGTATATCCTTCCTTAAATAAGGAGACGAAAACTGTACGCAGTACTCGAGGTGTGGTCTCACCAATACCCTGTACAGTTGTAGCAGGACTTCCCTGCTTTTATACTCCAACCCCCTTGAAATAAAGGCCAACATTCCATTTGTCTTTTTGATTACTTGCTGTACCCGCATGCTACCTTGTTGTGTTTCATGCACAAGGACCCCCAGGTCCCTCTGAACTGTAACATTTTGTAATCTCTTTCCATTTAAATAATAGTTTGCTTTTTTATTTTTCCTGCCAAAGTGGATAACCTTGCACTTTCCCACATTATACCCCATCTGCCAAATATTTGTCCACTCACCTAGCCTGTCTATATCCCTTTGCAGATTCTTTGAGTCCTCTGCACAACTTGCTTTCCCACCCATCATCCACAAACTTAGCTACATTACATGTGATCCCTTCATCCAAGTCATTAATGTAGATTGTAAATAGTTGGGGCCCCAACACCGACCCTTGTAGCATCCCACTAGTTATCGTTTGCCAACCAGAAAATGACCCATTTATCCCTCTGCTTTCTGTTAGTTAGCCAATTCACTATCCATGCTAATATATTACCCCCAACTCCATGAGCTCTTATCTTATGCAGTAACCTTTTATGTGGCACCTTATCGAATGCCTTCTGGAAATCCAAATACACCACATCCACTGGCTCACCCTTGTCCACCCTGCTTGTTACATCCTCAAAGAACTCCAGCAAATTTGTTAAACATGATTTCCCTTTCCTAATACCATGCTGACACCATTTAACTGCAGTATGTTTTTCTAAATGCGCTGCTACCGCTTCCTTAATGAAGGACTCCAGCATTTTCCCAACAGATGTTAGGCTAACTGGTCTATAGTTTCCTGCTTTCTGTCTCCCTCCTTTCTTAAATAGGGGTGTTGCATTAGCGGTTTTCCAATCTGCTGGGACCTCTCCAGAGTCCAGGGAATTTTGGTATATTGCAACCAATGCATCCACTATCTCTGCAACCACTTCTTTTAAGACCCTGGGATGCAGGCCATCTGGTCCAGGGGACTTCTCTTCTTTTAGTCCCATTATTTTACCGAGTACTATTTCCTTAGTGATAATGATCGTCTTTAGTTCCCCACTACCTGTGGCCCCTTGATTATCCATTATTGGGATGTTGTTAGTGTCTTCTTCAGTGAAGACAGATGCAAATAATTTGTTCAGAGTCTCTGCCATTTCTCCGTTCCCCATTATTAATTCCCCAGTCTCATCCTCTAAGGGACAAACGTTTACTTTAGCTACCCTCTTCCTTTTTATATACCTGTAGAAGCTCTTACTATCTGTTTTAATATTTCTTGCCAGTTTACTCTCATAATTCATCTTCTCTCTATTATTTTTTTCGTCATCCTTTGCTGCTTTTTAAAAATTTCCAAATCCTCTGGTCTCCCACCAATCTTGGCAACATTGTATGCCTTCGTTTTCAATCTGATACCATCCTTTACTTCCTTAGTTAGCCACGGATGGTGCTCCCTTCTCTTAAAATCTTTCTTTCTCACTGGAATATATTTTTGTTGAGAGTTATGAAATATCTCCTTAAATGTCTGCCACTGCATTTCAACTGTCTTACCCTTTAATTTGTTTTTCCAGTCCACTTTAGCCAGTTCTGCCCTCATGCCATTACAATTGCCTTTGTTTAAGATCAGGACACTGGTTTGAGATACAACTTTCTCACCCTCCAACTGAATTTGAAATTCAACCATGCTATGATCACTCTTTCCTAGAGGATCCTTTACTATGAGATAATTTATTAATTCTGTCTCATTACTTAGTACCGGATCCAAGATAGCCTGCTCCCTGATTGGTTCCATTACATACTGTTCTAGGAAAACATCCTGGATGCACTCTATGAACTCCTCCTCCAGGCTACCATGGCCAATTTGATTTGTCCAATCAATATGGAGATTAAAATCACCCATGATTATTACCGTACCTTTTTTTACAGGCCTCCATTATTTGTTGATTTATACTCTGTCCAACAGCATTGCTATTGTTCGGGGGTCTGTAGACTACGCCCACCAGAGACTTTTTCCCCATATTATTTTTTATCTCCACCCAAACTGATTCTACATCTTGATCTTCTGAGCCAATGTCACTTCTCACCACTACACTGATCCCATCCTTTACCGACAAAGCCACCGCACCTCCCTTTCCTTTCTTTCTATCCTTCCGAATGATCTTATACCCTGGAATATTCAGTTCCCAGTCCTGGTCGCCTTGCAACCACATCTCTGTAATTACGATCAGATCATACCCATTTGTATCTATTTGTGCCGTCAACTCATTTATCTTGTTACGAATGCTGCGTGCATTCAGATATAGAGCTTTTAACTTGTCTTTTTACCATTTTTCCTCGTTTTGGCCTTTTTTTCTGTTACACTCTTATTTTTAAACATTCTGTCCCTTCCCGTCATACTCTGGTTATTATTTCCCCCATCTCTAGCCTGCTCTATTGCTTTCTCATTTCTCATTGTCTTTTTATTTTCCCGCTCACCTGGATCCTTCCCCCTCCCCACTATTTAGTTTAAAGCCCTTTCTTTCATACTTCAGGTTGTTTCTTTAAGAATGGCTACCAACAAGAGTCAAAATCAGATTTTACTTGCCTGTCAATAAGGATGCCATTTCATACCCATAATCCTGACTGTCAGCTAATTCCAGCATGAAGGCAGTCCACAGCTAAGAATTAGCAGTAAAGTAAGCTTCAACAATTCAATGCCAGGTGGAAAATCCCTTAGGACAATTGTGTACATTTTAAGTCAATCTAATGATCTATTATGATATCCAGATATCCTCTCAAAATCTTTCATCATTTTGGAAACATCTGTTTGATTCCTCCTCATCTTCCCCAGTGAAAAGAATCCCAACTTTATGAGCCTTTTTTCATAACTATAACCTTCCATTCCTGCTATCAAGCTAGTAAATCTTTGTTGTATCTTTCCATGCCTCCAATATTCTTCCTTATAATGGAATATGCAGAACTGCCTGCAATACTCCAAAGGTACACTAATTAATGTCTTACACGAATTCAGCATCACATCTTTGCTTCTATATTCAATTCCCCAATACAAATCCCAGATTCCCTATACTTTCTTAAGGCATTTTCTTTCTTCACTTCCATTTTAAGGATTTATCTATCTGCACCCCCAGATCTCTCTGATTCCCCTACTGTGTTGAGAATTTTAGGGCCCAAATTTCCACTGTTCCTTTGAGCTCTCGGCTGCCTGCTGCAGGAATATTGGGGGACAGGGTCATTTTAATGATTGGGGTGGGCAGGCCGTGTCTGCAGAGGTATTTACTATACCCACAACAGGCTGTTAGAAGGCATGGCTTACACTGGGCCTAAGGATGGCATACTTCCCAAAATAACCATGTAGTCGTGGAACACCCCATTCACAACCCAAAAGCTGGCTGTGGAAGTTGTGGGAGGGAGTGGGTGGCAGACTCACCTGTGCCTCGATTTGCAAGTTAGGATGGGCGTTACAGGGCAGAAACCATTGATCCTGGTCTGCCCCAAATTCCTGTTTCCCCCAGTGATCCACCAAAACTGTACTCTCCTTTAGGAACCCAGAAATGTTGGCCCCTTGATGTCTAGGACATACTTCCTTTCATTGTTCTTTTCCCACAAGCCACTAATTCACATTTCAATGCAGTCAGTTGCATCTGCCATCTATTTGCCCACTCTACTAGCCCATCTACGACCTCCTGCAATCTCCTCTGTTCTTCCTCACAGTTTTACAGGAAGAATTCAGGAGATTGTAGGGCATAGACATCTGATATAAAATGCTTCATTTATGATCCAAGGGAGCTCATATAATCGTGCATATTCTACTCCGTATAACTTTTTTCAATAGATCCTAAAGACAATGTACATTATAAAGTAATTTTAAAGAATTAGCCTTTATTTTAAAAGGATACATTTTATAGGTGGATTCCAGTTCCTGTTTGGTGCCCAGTCATCATCAGTGAAATAACTGTGATCCTTCTACATTCCAGTCTGACTTGTTTAACTGAGAGGAGCCCAACCCCTCGAGGTCTTGATGCTTTACAGAGTTCTGCTTATAGTAAGCTACCTCCCTCATTGGCGGAGAGAAAGCATCGAATCAGACTCTTATAGCACAGAAGGAGGCTATTCGACCCATTGTGCACGTGCCGTCTCTTTAAAAGAGATATCCAATTAGTTCCACTCTGCTGATTTTTCCCTGCAAATGTTTCCTTTTCAAATATTTATCCAATTCCCTTTTGAAAGTTACTACTGAATCTGCTTCCACCACCCTTTCAGGCAGTGCGTTCCAGATCATAACAAATGATTGGCAGTCTACACCTATATGCCATTGTCTGCATGCCTACTGCTCATGCCAGCAGAAGAAATAGAATTTAGTGATTAATGAAAAGACGGTGGGAAGCACAGGGGGAAATAGAGAAACAAACAAATGATTAAAGCAAAGAGGATTTCAAAGCTACGGCTTCCTTTGAAAACAGCCTGATGAGCGAGCGAGACTGGGAGCAGCATTTAATGATATTTACCACAAGAACTGAGCTGTATTCATGCCGCTCTGACTTCTACCTTCACATATTTTCAACAGAAGACAGAGTGCTACCATCAAACTGGGTCAAGCTGGCCTTAGAAATGTCACTTGGCTCAGAAAACAAGGGAAGTGCTTAATTAGTAATAAGAGCATTGCAACAAAGAGCAAATACAAATATGACAAATTTAGCCAGTCCTGGCCATCAGGTTCACAACAGCTCAGCATTCATTCTCTCCCCTGAGGATTTTTGGTGCTTTTACTCTAACAAGACACCAATTCTCATATAGTTAAAGCACTGAATCAAGTTGACTAAGAGGGTCACAAAAGGGAATTTTTTTTTTGGTCAGGCCAGAAATGCCGCAACCTCGGAAGTCTCTAACCGGGATGTTAACAAAGAAGATGGAGTGTCAGGAAATGAAAATGAGGCAGAAGAAAGCTTCCTTGTCTGAAAATGAACATTGAAAAAAATCTGAACTCCATGCACTCGCCAGCCTTGAGATTGCTAATCTGCTGTTGACACTTTCGAGTGAGAAAAGAAACATTTCAAATCTGTTGAAAAGCATTTCCTGAACAGCACAAACTCATTGCCGTGGGTTAAGGCTGCGCATGCAGCTTCTACTGGTTTCTGCACTCAGAAAAGTAGAATTAACAGCGCTTCAGATCACTGCTGTCCTCCACCATGCGCTCTCCCTCCCACCCCCACCCCCACCCCATCCCTCTCCATCAGCACTTACACTTGGTGCCATCAATAATTACACATCACTGCATGGGTCTGCCACTGGCAGCAGCACAGCAAACACAGCAAAGCTGAAACCAGGGGGTAGAAATGTGTCTTGAGCAGCAGTGCAAAACGGACGCTAATAGCAACATAGGAACAGAAGTAGGACAGGAGTAGGCCATTCAGCCCATCAAGCCTGGTCCGCCAGTCAATGAAATCATGGCTTATCTGTGATTTGGTTCCATATCCCTTGATACCTTTTGGTTAACAAAAATCTATCAATCTCAGATTTAAAATGAACAATTGACCTAGCATCAACTGCTGTTTGCAGCGGAGAATTTCAAACTTGTACCACCCTTTGTGTGTACAAGTGTTTCCTAATTTCATTCCTGAAAGGTCTGGCTCTAACTTTTAGGATAGGTCCCTTAGTCCTAGACTCCTCAACCAGCGGAAATAGTTTCTCTCTATCTACCCTATCAGTTCATCTTAACAGCTTGAAAACGTCGATCAAGTCATCCCTTAAACTTCTAAATTCCACGGAACACAACTCCATTTTGTGTAAACTCGTCTTGTTGCAAAGTTAAAGGGGTAATTGTCCAACTTTGCGCTTTTAGCAGAAGCGTATAGTGGAAATTTGGGCAGTGCTGCACATACTTTTCCTATCTTTTTTTAACTAGTCAGAAAGACAAATGCAGTGCACGCCCATATTTCAGATGTCTATTGTCATTTGGCAAGGCTCCTCACCAGAAACAAGTCAGAAAATGACACCTTAAATGTAGTATCTGGACTCAATGCACTGCTGGCTTATTGAGACAGAACACATGGTTGGAACAGGCTTATCATAACTGGGAAAGGTTTGTGTGCTCTCTGCAGTCGTCTGAACCTGGAAGTTGTGCTGTGATTGTGACACATGATCCAAGGCAGCTGTTATTGTTTATGGTATATTCACAACTTGTTTTAAATGTGAAAATGTAAAAGCATCCTGGTAGCCAAACCCATTGAATATAGCTCCAGCCTCAACTTACTATGAGGACAGAGTTTCCATAGCCTGCACTTTGAATGTAGCTTATATCTAAAATAGTTACTCTTTAATTGCATTTGTTTCAAAATTAGCTTTGAAAAATTAGGCAATCTAGAAACTCCCTAGTCTCTGGAATGGGGCTTGAAACCACAATGTGCTCACTCAGAGGCAAGAGTGCTACCACTGAGCCAAGACTGACACCACGTAAGTTTATCTGTTGTTATTTAACTTGGATAATGAGCATAAGATTAGAACACACATGTACAAAACTCTCAAACTGCAGGCAAGGTTAGTGAATAGAAAAAAAAATATTTTCCCCACAGCATAGTGGGGAATGGAGTTCCTGAGAAGGTAGTTGATTTGAAGTCAATTGACGCCTTTAAAAGGTACCTGAATTACTATGTGTTGAGAAGGGAGATTGACAGTCAGAGATATTAATAGTGCTACTTGATTTTTTCCAAGGTGGTGGAAGATAGAATAGAATAAATATACATGAAATGGGTTTGCAATGCCCTTGAAAGGCCTTTTCTTGCTCCAAACTTTATTATGCTCTTGTATACAGCAGACTGTTATAATAAGGATTTGCTCTTCCACTAATAACATAAGGGCCTAGAAATTCCCTATCGCCGCGCCTGGTGTTTAGCGCCCGAAAGTTTGCGCTGCGCCCGGATTCCCGTAGCGCCCGCCTGAAATTCAGTTGCAGCGCCCCAAGATGGAGGCGGGCGCTATTGCAGGGTTTGGCCGCCTCCGCTTGGGGCGCTGAAAGTCAATTTCAGGCGTCCAGCTGCCGCCGCGCCACCCGATGCGGTGCGGCAGGCTGGGGTACTGCAGGCCTCCTCCTTCTCTTAAGGAGGAGCTGCCTGCAGCCGTGAGATCGCCGCTGGATTCCCCCGGCAAATGAGCCCGGCACCACGGAGAAGTGCCGGGCTCGCGGGGGTCAGAGACCAATGCCGCGGGGGGGGTGGTGTGGGAGTCCGGGGAGGAAGGTGCGGCCAGGCGGCCGCCGGGAAAGCGGCCGGCCGCACCTCCACCTTTACGCCCCGGCCTCTCGGAGCTGCAAGGCCCCGTTTTACAAACGCTCTTTGCGGCCGCTACGGGAGAGGCGGCCGCAACTGAATTTGGGCGTCGGGCCGGCATCGCGTTGGAACCGGGGCGCTGCGCACACCGATGATGTCATCGGTGCCGGCGCAGCGCTACCGGCTAACGCCGAATTTCGCCCAGAACTGAATTTCAGGCGCAACAACACTTCCGGCGCAAAACACCTCCTCAGGCGCTAAGTGGGCGCAAACGCCACTGAATTTCTAGGCCAAGATGTTTTTATTCAAGTTTAGTCCCATAATTATTCTTACTAATTGTAAACCTCTCACTCGGGAATTTGTCAAGCCTCCTTGGACCTCCATCTTGACATTGCAAAAGTGTTAGGTTTTATGCATACAAAGGAGCCATCCAGCACGACTCAATCAGAATGGACCACTCTCAGGAATGTACCGAATAAGAATAGAAGGAAAGTCAAAGATGGAAGAACTTCATTCTGCCCACTGAAGCTCATCCTCTCATACGTTAACATTAACTCTCCCATCATGACTGGTATTGAGTATCTGACAAGGTTTTTGTACAACTTGTGTGCTTCATGCAGTCATTGGAACCTGCAGTCTTATGATACACAACCTAAGGCAGCTGTTACATAGAAACATAAAAGCTAGGAGCAGGAGTAGGCCATTTGGAGCTGTTCATACTGGAAAGGGAAGACTGATTGTGGCAAACCACTGATCTACAGGGAGCGAGGGAGAGGTAGATTTCCAACTTACCGGCTGGATGTAAAATTGGATAGAGGCTGCTCAATTTTAATTTCCATTGAAATCAATGGACGGTTTCTATAACGGGCGGTTGATGCACAGTTTAACGCCCGAGCGGCAAGTTAGAAATTTACCCCTGAGAATCATCACACAGTCATAGAGGATGCTATAATGAGGTCAAGTGTATATTGTAAAACTATTGATAGTGTAAAATCTCACATGGGAGTGAAACCCCCATTAAAAACAATTAGGGTGAAATGTCTCCAACAAAAAAATAAGAGAATGCCTGTTTTTCCAGTGATTAACAAACTACTAACAAAATTGTGGAAACACACACTTTAAAATGTGCTATTTCTGAGAATCTAATGATTGTTCATTTTCAAGAAAAGCAGACATTCTTCCATTGTTGTTTAAAAGAGGAGCCACACCGGTGTTACCCACCTCCAACAGCCAGTTCCCAGTCCTGTTGGTGTGTTAGGAGACACTAAACAAAGACAAAAATTTCTCCACTGAGAGGGAGAGAAACAAGAGCAGCTGAATCCACCTGCCCCACTCTAATGCCTTGTCAACAGAGGCTACACGGCGGCAACATCAGGCTTTCTGTGTACCCTCTCAGTTGAATTCCGCACATGCTGTGGGAAGAGATAGATAACTCAACTCCAGCCCCACAAAAGCACAGAATTCAGCCGGTAGAAGCTGCTAGGTAATGTGTCCTAGCTCAGCTAATTTAGAAGCCTCTTGCATTGCTTTAGTGATGTCCACCCACCAACATCTCTAGCAGGAACACCTGACATAACCTATTAATCTCATTGATTGGACCATTGTCCAACCATTTTGCTGTTATAGAGCTCCTCATTAACAGTCAAATCTGCCAATGTGATCTTTGTGTAAATGGACAACTGTCATGATTTTCACAGCAGTTTCCATATAGAAAAGATTGTTGAGTCACACTGGGAACAAACTAAATGAGGTGACATTGGTCAAATTTTTTTTTTGGTGAGGGTATCAAATTTCACACTTTTCTCCCAGTCCTCCTGGTCCCTGCAGGCCACACCTGCACTAACAAGACAAGCAGTGCATTTGTTCCCAGGCCTCTGTCAATGCCACTCACAAGCTGAGAGCTAGGAGGTATGGGGCAATGACCATGGGATGACTCTCCCTCCAATTTTCTCTCCCCTCTAGGGAACCACTTAACCCCTGCTTGAAGTGACCCTGTAGTATCTTTTTGAAACAAACACATTGGCCTGGATTTTGCGGTCAGCGGCATAGTGATGGCGCCGCTGACCTCAAGGAAAGTTGCCCACAAAGATCTAGCGATCTCTGTGGCATCAATTTCACCTTTTCCCTATGTTAGTTTTATTTTGGCGCCAACTCTAGGGGATCTCTGGTGTCCAGCAACAGTGATGTCATCAAGCAGGCGAAGCAGCCAATCACATTGAAGAATTCTCACAGATTGCAAACCATGAAGTAAAATGCACTGATTATCTTTCCCTTTTTATAAATTTTAAAGAGAGCAAAATAAAGATTGGAACATACACATGGGATTAAGGAAGAAGCTGAAATGTCATAAACAAACTTTTAAAAAAAAATTAAAAATATGGATTTTTTATCATAATGGAAAAATGTGACAGTCCACAAATATAAAATTAGTTTTTCAGGGCCAGAGAGGTTGTTCAGCAGTAGTTATGACTTAGTACGCAGTTTAAAACCCAGTTACACCTCATTCAAAAGGCTTAACTTTTTCAGAGGCTTTTAACAATAATATTACAGCGTAAAAGGGGAAGTTCACGTCAGTTAAAGTGATTTCTAAAGATTGCCATCTGTGGGGACTTCCACAGCGTACTCTGTGGAGGAGCAGGGAATCACTGATAGCATCTTCCGAATTTCCGCGTTTAACTGGACATGTGCGGACGCCAGAAGTTGCTGTCAGCTTCACAGAGTAATGACAGTGAACGCTGACAGTTTCTCCGTCATTACCACTGCAAAATCCAGCCCAATATGGGTAAGAAAAAGGAGGCACAATCCAAGCTGCTGTTGAAGTTAAGAGAATCACAGACAGATTGCAGTTCAGAAGAAGTTCTGAAATCTCCCAGTCCCGCACATGAACAGCTCGCAATCTCAACCTGTTTTGGAGGATCAACAACAACAACTTTTATTTATATAGTGCCTTTAATGTAATAAAACGTCCCAAGGTGCTTCACAGGAATGTTATCAAAACATTTTTTTTGACACCGAGCAATATAAGGAGATGTTAGAGCAGATGACCAGAAGCTTGCTGAAGAGGATCAGGGATAAATGGTGAGTGGAGGAAAGGCACTCCCCACAGGGAAGAAGAGTAAAATTGAAGTTGTCAACTTAGGCCATTCTCACGTATATTCTAATGGATGGTTACAGAACAGGGCTGGGGCTTAGGCCAACTGTTCACCCTCTCCGATAAGGAATGGTGCCTAAGGCAAGGAGACCTAGGCATGAAACTCGTATCTTCACTAATTTTACTGGAAAAAGTCTCTCAGAGTTTAAAATGATCTTCTCCGCTTAACATGCACATAAACCTTTCCACTAAAAGTATTAAAGACAGGAATTTCACCCTCACCCACACCCAAGGGAGAAAAGATCATTACAAGATGAGGAAGGGAGAAACAGAATACACGTGCACACAGTCGTAGTAATAAAACCTTTTTGTGTGAGTGCTTCATGGGATTAGAAAGTCTGTTTTAGCTCATAGCTTCATCTCGGGTCCAGTTACCAGTGAAGTAAAAGCTTTACATCTCCTTCTTCATTCTTGCCCAACATGATATTCATTCGAGTATATATAATTTATATTATTTATAACTTGGCGGATCGATCATTTTTCTACTTTGGTCATGTTGCCTGACAATCCCAGCAAACATAGTGGGGTCAGATCTTTTTAGTTAACTCACAATTAAACATTTGCAAGGACAACCACATGATCAATAATTCAAGACAGGCAGATGTTTTCATATTCCTTATTCTATGAACCATCTGATCAATATCACACAGAATAAAAGTGCCTGGCTTCATCTTGTGTCTAAGACCACTACGACTATGGTGACTATCTGAAATTGATTGATCGACTGATTTAATTTAGAACAGCAAAGTCATTACGCAGTAACAGACATTAGGGCTATGTACGCGTTGCTGTGAAGGAGTTAAACTGTGACTCAATTTACCAGCAGCACACTACAGAGACAAGAAACCCAGGATTGAAAAACAGATTAAGATATCATACACAGAAAATGCTGGAAACACTCAGCAGGTCAGGCAGCTCCGTGGGCAGAACAAATAAGATGCTTCAGGTATGGACCCTTGAGGAAGGACCTTGTTGAAATGTCTTGTCTGTTCTCTCCACAGGTGCTGTCTGACCTGCTGAGTGTTGCCAGCTTTTTCTGTTTTTGTTTCAGATTTCCAGCATCTGCAGTATTTTACTTCTTGTTCGGAAATTAGTCTATTTGTCACTCTTTTAAGTTTAAATTCCTCTGTAAAATGTAAATTCTTACAAATATAACATTTATTCTCATAAAAAAATATTCCATCAATTTCTCCCCCTAAATTATTGTCTCTATTCTCTTTCAGTATGAAAATAGCAATGTCTGGAGTCCATTAAATTGACTTTTTCAGAAATATCAGTTTTTTTCAGCAGAGTTTAGTCAGTTGAGCCAACTGAGCACCTTTACAACAAAATGAAATCAATCTGTGATTGCATTCAGGCTTCAGTACGAAGACAATGATGAACTAAACTGCTCATTTATTAAAATGCAACTTTAGAGGGACTGAAGAGGGACTAGAAATGGCAAGTGCCTACTACCCTTAAGGATTTCTCGACAATTTGCTTTATTGTAAGTAGGAAGGAATTTATGGGGTGTTTTTAATAAATGTTTACGGTGTGATTCCACGATCTCGTGCTCCCAGCGGGGAGCTGCGTTTGCAGTGTGTGCAGCTCGGAGACATGGCTACAACATCCTAGCCCTGATTCTCTGACTTACACTACCTGCGAGCCCGGCTTTCTGCTGGGATACAGGATAATCCTATATTAAACAAAACTCCCTGTACCTTCTACAGTGGCAATTAGAAAAAAATAATTGCGACCATGGAAACTCAAATGATGATAATATCAATACTGCCCTTTTAAATATATGCATCGTACAATGCAATCAAAAGGATTGTTTGTGCAATAACAGAATTGCTTCATTTAACAAAAATGCATAACCTGAAAGAATAATGAGGTGCTATAGCTTGATCTGTAATCGAAAAGGGTTTGTAGGGCTGGAGGAGATTACAGAGATAGGGAGAGGCAAGACCATGAAGATTTTTGATTTGTGATTTGTTCAATAGCTACTAAATTATAAATCTGACATATAATAGTGCATCCAATCACCGCCTGCAATCCTCTCGCAACATCCAGCCCTGACATTTATCTACGCTGCTCGGTTTTTACTGACTAGTGTTCTTTGACTCTGCTGCCATGGAACTTGGGGGATAAATTGTGCAAGTAGCACTACAGACACAGAGCTTCACATACCGGGAGTACACGTCAGGAACATGGGTGTGGAGTTTAGTATACCCGATTTGTGGCCTGTGTAATTATTCATCCATTAAAATTAATGAGTATGAAATTGATGGTGGTCTGCAATTCGGGCACACTGGCCTCCGTGCTCAGATTCCCATCTTGCACTCGTGAAGCTTCCCACTGGCCGTGCTAATTTGTAAAAATTACCCCTTAGTTAGTCTTACAGGTTTCTGAAGACTTATTATTTCCTTCAATTAGTCCGTGTGGACTTTTGTTACTTATTTGTATACATGGCATGGAATATACTACGTAAATTAAATGATTCAGTGATTTAATATAGAAATAGGTAAATCCAGAACATTGCTTCAAATTATACCGTGACAGAAGGAGACTGATGTAAGGCATATTGAGGACTGCTGTCAGGAAGTTCTTCACACAAAAAAAGTAATCAGCATGTAGAATGGACTTCTAAATAGGGTAGTGGCTGCCCTTGTGGACTGATTCCATCTTCATTGTTATCCTGAGAGTGCAATGCTTAAATAAATAGGGTGGGCATGTAACCATATGGGATGTCTACCACATTCTTCCTCATTTGAAAAGGTGGAAAATACCATGCTATCAGATCAATGCACACAGATTAAAACTAATAGACATATTTACAGGTTGAATTAGACAGAGAAGCAGTTGATATCACAATTAGGGAATTCTTGTTAATCCTGGGCATTCTGTCCCATTCACGGCACTCAATCTGCTTATGAAAACTGCCTTTTTGCTGGAAGTGAAAGATGAAAGTATTTGGAGAAAGCCTGAACCATAACGGGGGTGCTAAGTACTTTCTGGATGGATGAGCTGAACAGCCTTCCTTATCCATATCTATCTTGTGATTTTGCATTCTAGTTGTTTCTGCTTCCTTCATATACTGTGCTTTTACAGGAGTGGGCAGCAATAAGCTAACTTAAGAATGCATTAGCGGTTAATAACGTTTCATAGTTGACAAGCCATTTGAGAATGTAATAAACTCAGTTCAACAGTATTCAATGCCTTTGCAAACCATGGTGTGGAGATGCCGGAGTTGGACTGGGGTGGACAAATGTAAGAAGTCACACAACACCAGGTTATAGTCCAACAGCTTTATCATTCACACCTTTGACTGCTGTGATTATCTCTCTGCCGAGGTGTGATAAATGGCAGTTGGAAAGATTACCTGTAAACATCTGACATGATTCTCTGACTATATAAGCTGTGTCTTTATGCATTTCTCCACTTCACCTGAAGAAGGAGCAGCGCTCCGAAAGCTTGTGATTTCAAATAAAGCTGTTGGACTATAACCTGGTGTTGTGAGACTTCTTACATTTGCAAACCAGGGAAGGGTTTACACCAGAAGAACAAATGCTGTTCTGTAATTATTTTACAGGAAGCACCTGAAAAGACTTTTAACTATTTTATTCAGACAGTTAGTGGTAGAAAGCTAGAAAGTAGAAGTAATCTCAGTTGAAGGATAGAAATCTCCTTGTTGTGGTATTCTCTTCAAACCCCAAATGAAGCTACCTAATGTAACTAGTGCAGTTGAATTTAGATAATATGAACAAACTGAAATGCTGCTCTTTTATTGCTCATTGCTGTGTCGCAGCAATTCAGACCCCCACCCTGGATGATAATGAAGTCAGAATTTCAATTTAAGTGCATCAAGAGATGAAGGTTTCAAATATGCATGAAAGCCCTTGAGTAATTAATGAGGTTTATGTACCCCGTCACATAATACCAGCGAGAGTTAGTTTTACAATGAAGTATAGCCAAGTGTCTCTATCTTATCTATAATTTACTATTAGTCGCAACAGACTAATATAGAACTATATTGGTACATTATCTTGTAAATGTCTGTATAGACAGTACAACCAAAATATTTTGGACTGATGCACTTGCACAACAATCCAGCCCTACTTCCAATATGTTCCATCTTCTCTTTCTTATATCAATTGGTGAATAGGTTTTATTAAAAGCACTCATGTTTATGACCTTTTCTCTGTGAATTATGTGAGGGATATTAGTGCCAGGTAATGGAACATTGTCCATTTCAGACATGAAAGGGGTATATTTTACAAATTTGCACTTCTGGCAAGGAGTTCTGCCCACTGGGAGCACATATCAGGAATTCAGGTCCATGCTCCCACTAATTTTCCATCCATATGGATGAAACACCCAAATTGCACGCCATAATATTTTAACTTCTAAATTTAAGATGAATTTGTGCTAATAAATGAAAGAACCCACAAAAGATACTTGTGCATGTATTGGTTTACACAAGTACAAACATACAATCTCTCTTCTTAGGCAGCCCCTCGGAACCGAGGATGACTTGCTTCCACATTAAAAATGAGTTCACAGGTGACTGATGATGTGGGACCTACAGTCTCTGTCACAGGTGGGGCAGATGGTGGTTGAAGGGGCGGGTGGGTGGGGTGCTTGGGTTGACGTGCGCTCCTTGCGCTAGGCTTCTGCTTGCTCCCGGCGAAGAGACTCGCAATACAACGGTTGTCGCTGGGGCAATCTCTACCTTGCACTATTATGGGAGCACCATAACCACAAGAACTGTGGCATTCAAGGAGAAGGCCCACCACCACCTTCTCAGGGCGGCTAAGGATGAGGAAAAAAGGCAGACTTCCTGGCGTCGCCCACATTCCGAGAACAAATCTTACAAAATGACCTGAATCGCATTGACATGCAGCTTTGTATCCCTTGTGCATGATTTTATTGCAAGGAAAAGGTTGCACATCTGTTCTTGCAGCCCCCCCCCCACCCCCCACCCCCCAAAATGTTTTTCTCGAAGACAGTAACTCTTGAAGTGATAGCGGTGAGACTTTTTGCAACTGATATTTTTGCCATTTGGTGAGCATATATATGAAATTTCCACCCCATCTCTTGTGAAAGCAGACATTTTTTTAATATAGTTTAGTGGTATGCTTATCTTTACTAGCACTTTCACTCTGTAGGTATCCCCTGCGCCCTCTGCCCTACATCATGCCCTAGCCAACAGGGTGGGTGACTTGCAGTGCCCAGTCAGTCACAGCAAGGATACAGACAGAGGGACAGCCCTCTCCCTGGTGGGGTACACAAAGTAAATGGTAAAAATATACACAGGCAGCCAGTTAGAGAGCTAGTTTTGGGGAGCAAGCTTGGATTAGTATGGGGAAATTTGCTTATCCTAAATTCAGAGCTGGTCAAGGTTCAGAAAGGCTGACCAGAAAAAGCTTAGCGAGCCTACTAATAGGGACAGTGTGGCACATTTTTTTTAATTTTTTTGTTTTTGAAGTGGGTTCAGTGGCAAGTTTAATCAAGGTGAGATTTGATTACATCTGTTACTCTGCATCTGTCTGTAAAATAAAGCAGCTTAACGATTTGTATATGGCTTCCTTTCAGTAAGTGTTTCTCAGACTGTCTTTGAAACCATCAAACTCACCATGGACTACTCCTCAGAATCAGTCTCATTCCTGGACACACGAATCTCCATCAAAGACGGACACCTCAGCACTTCACTCTACCGCAAGCCCACGGACAACCTCACGATGCTTCACTTCTCCAGCTTCCACCCGAACCACGTTAAAGAAGCCATCCCCTATGGACAAGCCCTGCGAATACACAGGATCTGCTCAGACGAGGAGGAACGCGATGGACACCTACAGACACTGAAAGACGCCCTTGTAAGAACGGGATATGACGCTCGACTCGTCGATCGACAGTTCCGACGGGCCACAGCGAAAAATCGCATAGACCTCCTCAGAAGACAAACACAGGACACAACCAACAGAGTACCCTTCGTCGTCCAGTACTTCCCCGGAGCGGAGAAACTACGCCATGTTCTTCGCAGCCTTCAACATGTCATCGATAACGACGAACACCTCGCTAAGGCCATCCCCACGCCTCCACTACTCGCTTTCAAACAGCCGCCTAACCTCAAACAGACCATCGTTCGCAGCAAATTACCCAGCTTCCAGGAGAACAGCGACCACGACACCACACAACCCTGCCACAGCAACCTCTGCAAGACATGCCAGATCATCAACACAGATACCATCATCACACGTGAGGACACCACCCACCAGGTACATGGTACATACTCATGTGACTCGGCCAACGTTGTCTACCTCATACGTTGCAGGAAAGGATGCCCCGGAGCATGGTACATCGGCGAGACCATGCAGACACTGCGACAACGGATGAACGGACACCGCGCAACAATCACCAGGCAGGAGTGTTCCCTCCCAGTCGGGGAACACTTCAGCAGTCAAGGACATTCAGCCTCCGATCTTCGGGTAAGCATTCTCCAAGGTGGCCTTCGAGACACACGACAACGCAAAATCGTCGAGCAGAAACTGATAGCCAAGTTCCGCACCCATGAGGACGGCCTTAACCGAGATCTTGGGTTCATGTCACGCTACATGTAACCCCACCTGATGCAGGGTCATCCAGACTCGAGTCGACATTGGCTTGTTCTCTCTACACAGATGCGGCCGGACCTGCTGTGATTTCCAGCCAAAAAAAATGTTTTTTGTCTGTTTTTTTGTTTTTCATACAGACCCCAGCATCTGCAATATTTGACCCCTTGTGACCCCACCTCATTGTTCTTTGATGTAATGTTTCCCTGACTGACCTGTTTGGACACCATTCACACCTTTGACTGCTGTGATTATCTCTCTGCCGAGGTGTGACAAATGGCAGTTGGAAAGGTTACCTGTAAACATCTGACATGATTCTCTGACTATATAAGCTGTGTCTTTATGCATTTCTCCACTTCACCTGAAGAAGGAGCAGCGCTCCGAAAGCTTGTGATTTCAAATAAAGCTGTTGGACTATAACCTGGTGTTGTGTGATTTCTTACATTTGAAAAGATTGGAGAAGTACCCAAGGGCACATGAGGAAGACACAATATTCAGTTTGGATCACAAGTGGGCCCTATTGATACAGCCCTGGGTTACGCTATTATATAGTTAGATATTGGGCAGTACAGGCACACTCCTGAACATATGATCCTCCGACCGCTTATGGGAGTGACAAGCACTGCTGTAACCGAGAGAATATCTAATGCACATCATAAACTTGCAATACCATTGACCATTTATGTCTAATTATTCTTATAACTTTTATTCCTGTTTATAACCAGTTCCTTTTGCTAGGAGTCTATTACACATAATCTATTATTCTGTGGGGGAAAAAATTGTATTTCTAGGCTTAGCACTGGTAAGTGAGGAAGGGGGAAGAACATCTCCTCAAAGCCTGCAACTTTGGAAAGAGCTGCTTCAGGAGAAAGTAAACATCTTCTTAAATAAGATACCACGCCACCCCTGTGCTCCATCTATATATATAAATCGGTCGATCTGTCTGTCTGTCTGTCATTCTGTCAGTCATTCTGTCTTGTCATCGCCTGTGCGTCTGTCGGGCTATGCGCTCGAAAGTTACAGGGCGTACCTACGCGCGCGTTACCTCCAAAGAAAGCTTACGCTTCCGAGACGGTTTTAAGCGTATTTACGTTTCGGCCGGGCTAAAATCCCGCCCGCGGTATCCCAAAAACCTTCAACGTTCCGCTCATTAGCATCTCATTATCCGCTCATTAGCGACAGAGTGACCTCGAGCTCGACCAATCGTACGCCGGGTTGCTGGCGCGTGCCGCCGGGCCAATCGGTGCGTGTGTGGCCGGGCCTTATCGTTCTGAACCGAGGTGAGTCGCCGCCATCTTGATTCCAAACGTTTCCTTTCTTTTTCCCGCTTTCTGCGTCTTAAAAAAAAACGTTGCTTTTAAAACACATATTGTTTTTTAAAAAAATGATTTAGAAAGTAATTAATTTATCTAATCTCATTAATTTTCCTACCTTTCCCCGTTTTTCCAGGTAGGCCTAGAAGCCTCGGCGTCTCCTCCGCACCCACGCCCGAGCTAGGCACCTCCCGGCCCCACTCGAAGGCTGGAGGGCCGAGCCTTAGCCCAGCGCCGCTAGGGTGCGCGCACAGCAGGAGCTGAGACGCGCTGTCTCTCTCTGGCTCGGCCGGGGGGGCAGGGCTTGCTGAGCGTCAAGCGTTACCCCGGCCGGCTGTCTCGCACAGCCGCAATCGGCGGTCTTCACCTCGGGCGGGGGGGGGGGGGGGGCGCGACCCTCGGGGGGGGGGGCGGGGGGGGAGGGGAGGGGAGGAGGGGGCGCGACCCTCGGGGGGGGAGGGGAGGGGGGGGCGCGACCCTCGGGGGGGGGTAGGCCGCGCGCGCAGCAGAAGCAGCTGAGACGCGGCGTCTCTCTCTCTCTCTCTCTGGCTCGGCCCGGGGGCAGGGCTTGGTCAGCGTCACGGTTACCCTGGCAACCGGGCCCGCCGGCCGAGCCAGAGAGAGACACCGCGTCTCAGCTCCTGCTGCGCGCGCAATCGGCGGTCTTCACCTCGGGGGGCGGCGCGCGACCCTCCCCCTCCTCCCTTCCCCCCCCTCCCCTCTCCCCCTCCCTCCCCTCTCCCCCTCCCTCTCCCTCTCTCTTCCCCCCTCCCCCCCTCCCCCTCTCTTCCCCCCAGTCGCTCTCTCTCTTCCCCCCAGTCGCTCTCTCTCTTCCCCCCAGTCGCTCTCTCTCTTCCCCCCAGTCGCGCTCTCTCTTCCCCCCAGTCGCTCGCTCTCTTCCCCCCAGTCGCTCTCTCTCTCTCTTCCAACAACAACATGCCCTCGAAAAAGCCTCGGCACCGCCGGGCACTTCAGCTAGTACTAAATAATCGTAATGCTGATTTCCACATACTGAAACTCCACAGTAATTGAGAGGAGGCAGGGAGGAAGGAGACTGCCCCAGCTACAAACCCAATTTAGTCATGTCCATCCTGTACAGATGTGCAGAGATGATGCACTGTGTCACAACATAGCTAGGATGGGAGGGATCTCACTGATAAATACGTGAAATCCTACTGCTGATTCGTCAAGTATTAGAGTCTCTGTTAGGCAAGGGTATTAAGGGTTAGGGAACCAAGGCAGGTAGATGGAGTTAAGATACAGATCAGCCTTGATCTAATTGATTGGCGGAACAGGCTCAATGGGCTGAATGACCAACTCCTGTTCCTATGCTCCAAGCATCAGGCTGAGTCAACCATAACAGTTAATTTGGCATTAAACGAGAAATGTAGTGACTGCTGTATCTGCTATTCAGTGTGATAAAAGGTTAAACTGAACTAATTTTCATCTCAATACGTTTATAAACGTTCCTGTATTAAAAAAAAAATTAGGGACTCACTTCACGCCTCTCGTGATATTTAATGACAGACAATGGATGAGCTGCCATCTATCTTCCGGAAACTTCCATTGCCAACAAGCTGAACCTTCGTCATAAAAACGGAGCCTCCCTACACTGTCAGGCACACGATCAATCCAATATAATTCATCATTTTAAGCAAGGCTGTCAAGTCCCAGACCTAGGCCGGCGGGAGGGGGGCAGGACACAAGATACAGCGTGCGCTGCCAGGCACAGTGTAACTAGCCCATGATGAAAAGGCTTCTGGGAAAATGTATTTAGTCAGGGCAATCAAGCCTGCTCTGGCCAATTAATTATCTCCCCGGCTCAGCCTGTAAGAGTATCAGCCCCAGTGTGGAAAACAATCACTGCTTGTTCCACTGAGAACATTCAAAACAATAGCAGCCTTGCTGGCAGTCAGCAGAGCCCTGTACAAGTAATCCGAGAATTATTACCCCAAGTATCATTTATCTTCAACGTCAGTTTGTCAGCTAATGACAACAGAGAGAACCATCACAGCTTAAATGCTCTTTCACTACTGAAATCGATTGGGCAAATTAAAAATCAACACAATGCCTCCAGATCCTGAACAGTATACACAGTGCTCCTTACAAATATCCATCTTCACACTGCCATCAGCAACCAGCTATTCATTTTTTTTTAAATACAAGATATTTTTGAGAATCCGTTGTGAAAAGATTTTATGAAGGGCATGGTTTGCAGCTAATGATTTAAGAATATCTAGGAATTTATGTATTTAAACAATTCCAGTTATTTATTCTCAGACTGAAAATTTGCAAAAGAAATATTTTGCTCCTAAATGTTTGGTAAATTTAGCTACTGCTAATCCAAGCGTAGCAAAGTGTTGTCCAATACATTAGCCACATGTGGCTAATTGGGAATCCAGATGTAGCTGATTGCATTTCTGATTACTAAATAAAAAATGGGTAATGGGGTAGATTTTGACCTTGTGAAACAGTGTAAAATGAGTGCTAGCGAGTCAGCATCCTGTTTTACATCTCTTTGTGACTTCAATGGAAATAAAAATCGGGAGAGATGTAACACGCGCTGCCAATTCACTATCGCCTGTTTTACGATATCGCACAAGTCAAAATCTACCCCATAGACACCAGTGTTGAGCATGTGATCTCGATATTCATATTCGCACAGCGAATGCACGTGTACATTAACCTTTTTGTGCGTTTGTTGGTAAAATGGTCAGACGAAAAGCAGAGTGTGCGAGTGTTTTTTTGATTGTTGTGAATGCTTTACTTCCATGGTTACTGGATGGTGGTAGATGTTTGTTAAGTAAATATAGACGTCATGTATTGTGTGTAAGGCATTTTCTATTAAAATTAATGCATGTGGCTAAAACAGTATCGTCACAGCCACACCCATGGCTAGTCAAAGATTTCTATTGGACAACCCTGGCGTAGCACACGGTTATTGGGTTTCCAATTCTAGTCCTAACCTGCTATATATCTGAAGGCTGCACCCGCAACCTGCTGATAACTTTTGTATTTTCCCAGAGATGTGTGGACTGTAGCAGTGGCATTATCACAATGATTGCTATCATGCTTCCATATGTTTTTAAATTATTAAACATCATCAAATGTTTTCTTTCATTACTTGTTAAAATGTTACTTCCCCCTACAATTGCTCACTCCCACATGGACATTATTTTCTGGCTGAAACAGTGTGTAGGCAACCCCCTCTCAAGTCTACGCTGCTACATAAGTGATTGCTTAGGAGAAGTGTAAAAGTCATCCGTTGACCTCGTTCTCCTTCCTGCGGAGAGAAGCCTGTCCTGTCTGCTCTGTGCCTCCCATGTCCAAAAACACAGCCGATACTAGGGCATCACTCTGTGAAATGTCACAGGCACATGATTCCATGAGCTCTTTTAACTTAATATAAAACATATAAAACAGGTAAGAATATTGCATAGAAGTTTGGGTAATATCAATTTTATTTGGACACTTGAGGTTGGTCAGAGCTCGCTTGCAGCTTTGAACATTCTTGAGTAATATGGATTGACTCACTCGTGAAAGTAGAAACTATCTTGAATAAACTACCTCACAGTACCCTCTTGTTGCAGTTTTAAATCTCGTCATTAAGCAGGTACACAGAGCGTCGGGGCAGAGCGCTGGAATGCAGGATTGTGTCCAACATTCACCGAGTAACGGATCTCAATCATACCACCATAGGCAGGGGAAGAAAATCTAAGGAAGAGTTCACAGTGGGCTGCTGCCATTCTTCTTCTGGTGACTTATTACAGAGCAGCACTGGCAGAGTACTGTGACAGGTCACCTTCCTGCCCTCTCAGCCAGGGATACGACATCTATTGCATCTTTATAAAGTAGTGGAGCTGTGAGCCTGAGCTAGTCCTGCAGGGATATTAATGTTATCAGTAAAAACATGTAATGTGAATAATATTGATTCACGTAGTTTTGTAAACAGTTTACTAAATGGTCATACCTAGCATATAACCTTTGTCTTAATTTATTACACCTAAAGCAGATTGCAACAATATTTAAAATATAATTGGGACAGGCAGGGCTCAAAGTTCAGTATATTTTAATAGATACAGTATTCCTGACTAGAATGAGAAAGTACCAATTGCTTCAGTGTTTCAGAGCTAGTCAATAAACTTGAGATGGAGGTCACTCATATAGCTTGTGATCTCTGCCACATTTAGAATTTATAGCCAAGTCTATTCAGGGATTTCCAAGCATCCACGCTAAGTGCATACTCGGTAGAAATCGAAGCATAGAGTCAGGTAGCTGAAGGCTCCAATGGATTATGATAGATGGTAGGATCACCCCTGAATGGTGAGCTTCTGATATCAGCCATACTATCATAGGAAGATATTGATGGGACCCAGGCCCTTGCTTAATTGAGTGAGGTGGGGGGGGGGGGGGGGAAATCATAAGGCAAGGCACCCTGTACTGGTCTCCAGTGCCTCTTCTTGGCTGGTTGCAGAGCTTTAGCAGATGTGTGAGAGCAAGAGGAAATGAGAATAGAATAAGGAAATAGTCCCCCATTGGTTCAGTTGGTAAAGCATCTTATAACTGATAATACAGACCAAAGAGTCCCAGGTTCAATTCACAACCTGTGCTGAGTTAGCCGACTACAGCCAGGGAGCCACAGAGGCACTATAAGCTGGGGAGGGGAAAATCAGCCAGGGTTTCTGGTACTGGTACTGACCACAATTCAATAGCACCTCCTGGAGAAAGCTGCACTTGTGGGGACATTAAGTGAGGATAGTTCTGGCTGAAATATGAAGCTCCCACAGTCTGCTGATACTTATTGTCTAGGCTCATGCATGAAACATAGAAAAATAGGAGTAGGAGTAGGCCATTCAAAATGATCATGGCTGGTCCTCTATCTCAATACCATATTCCCGCTCTCTCCCCATACCCCTTGATGCCCCTTGTGTCTAGAAATCTATCTAGAATGGTCACTCAGGTACTGGAGGGTGATCCGCACCCTTT
The DNA here is from genome assembly GCF_052327205.1 of Somniosus microcephalus. NCBI lineage: Eukaryota > Metazoa > Chordata > Chondrichthyes > Squaliformes > Somniosidae > Somniosus > Somniosus microcephalus. The sequence continues at coordinate 111,736,443 of NC_140988.1, forward strand.
GAACTCCTGCAGAACTACAAGCCTTCAAGAGAGGAGAGGAGAAAAAGAGAGAAAAGTGGCAGAAAAAAAACTTGAGGGACAAAAACACAAGGGATATATCGTGTGTTCCTTCATTTCTACTCTCAGTAATGTCACAAACTATTCCCCCTCCCACTGAGAATCTAATGGGGTCAAACAAAAAATATTTAATTTCGATATCAGGAACTGAACTGATAATCTATGTTGATCAGATGGGAATTGTTTCGTCTATAGGAATTATTAAAATCAATTCTATTTATTTTTTACAGCTTTTGGTTTCTTATTGATGAATAACAGGAACACAATGACAATTTATTATTTAAAATAATAATGTATAAGGTCTAAAAAGACACATTCTTTAAATATCTTAATCTGGGATTTAAAAAAATCCTCCTCTCCCTAACAGGTGTAACTTCTTCCTACTGAGTGTAGATCTTCTGTTTGAAAAAGAACTGCTCTCAATTGAGCACAGAGATTGCTGGTGTGATAAATGAAAATGCCACACTGGTGTGATAAACTGCCTCTAAAGTTGGATTAATACAGATTATTGAGAAATTTAAGTGTTATCCTGCATCACATTGTTAAGGGATTGAGAGCAAGTGAGGAATCCATTTTGTATTAAGCGCTAAGGCTAAAAGCCTACAGAACTTTGCTGACAGTGGCAGTCTTCACAAAGGTCATAAACAGCCTGATCGAAGTTAAACAATACATTGATTACATTCAATTCTGAACTTTCTCACAAATTCATGCATGCTTAAAGACAAACTTATCTGTAGTAGTGCCATAATTGGGTACATTCTATACTTTGCTTAAAACTTAAACAACAGCAGCTTTTGTTCGCCTCTGGGACCACGGATGATAGATGAGGAGATACTTCTTGATAAAGACAGGTATGGGCTGGTGCAGAGTGTATAACGGTCATGGAATATATGTGAAGTAATATAGTTAGAAAGAAAAACAAAGGGCGAGAGTGAGAAGATGAAACAGAAGATCTAGAAAGTTGAGCTCAACGACTGTAACAGAGATCTTCAACAATGCAACACTCCTTCAGTCCTGCACTGTGTCAGTCACAGTGCTCAGTTCCTGTTGTGGAGCTTGTAACTCTCAACCTTCTGACTCTTCACGAGGTTCCTAGAAGTAAACTCACTTACACGATGGTCATCAACATACTATCAGTTACCTCAAGAGCTTAAGGTCATCGGTGAAGCAGCCAACATCTGGCACTGTACCTCACTGTATCTCAAGTCCAATGCTGCCAGCCAATCTCCTGGGCGAGCTATCTAAATTCGCTCTGGTAGCATTAACTTTTTGAACTTTTCCTTCAAGGATGGAACTCAGGACACTTCGATGGAGTATACGGTGAAACTTTTCCAAACTTTGAGAAAAGTAACATGTACAAAGTAACAGGAGCAAACACTAAGATTTCTGTGTGCAAGTTAGATAAGATTGACGGAAACCCCAAATAAGCCGCGTAAGTAGGATTTCTACTGATCTTTGCTGAAGTTATGGCGGGTGATCAGGAGAACCCTTAAGGAAATTCTTGGTGATAGTAACTAAAGTAAGTCTTCTTCATATGTTTACAATGTTGGTAACACATACTGACAAGAGGAAATGTTCCATTCAGGTGTCATGTTGTTCCCCAAAGCACTCAGAGGAATATACAAAACTAGAGGTAGCTTATGTAACTAATAATGCATCATCCAACACTGTAAATATAATACATATTTGTAGAAAGGCAATTGGACATCATTCCATCAGTGCTTTGCCCTGAAGTCTTGTTAGTGCTTATTGCAGATTGAGCAAACAGTGAGAGATGAAAGAAGCAAACTCATCCTCATTGTCAGAAGCCAGGTATCAAATTGAACCATAGGTATTGCTGGGCTTTTTTGTTCTACACATCTTCCGGTCCTGAAAGATAATACAAACTGTTTCTCGCTCTGCCATCTTGCATTCCCCCTTGTGTGTCTTTAGTTTTAGATCAGACATGTGGTCAGCATTAACAAATCTCTGCCCAGTCCACTCCCTGTTTTGGGAACTGCCTTTTCCCTTTAAAGCTGTGCTCAGGTTCGAAGCTTAACTCTAATATAAAGCCATGTTCTCAGCCATTGAAATGATCTACACAAATAACTACAGCCATTTCACCTCATAAGCAGTCCATTAACTGTTTTCTTACTTACTGGGAAACTGCAAACACAGCCAGTAAATGTATACAAATGCAATTCTGTGGCTCATGTCTATTAAATCAAAGCCATCAAGAACTTTAAAATCAATCTTTTTTAGTGCAGCCACAGGAGAAAACACATTTAATTTCGTAAAGAAATGTTTGCACAAGTAGGAAGGACTACAACCTCTTTCTCTTTCCAGTGCCTCCCCTTTTATGGTAATGTCGCTCTTCATTGTAAGTCTCACCCAGTTTTACTACTCTCACTCTATTCCCGTTATTTCCCTATATCACTGCTATGTATCTCTCCTTTCCCAATTTTTTCCTCTTTTGCTTCTGTCTCTCAGTTCCTAACATCTCTGTCTTTTACTACAGTCTCCCTATTTTCAATTGGATGGATTTTCTACTTTGTGTGCACCTCTGGTCAGTAGTGGGCCATCTCAGAGCCATAGAGTGATACATCACAGAAAGAGGCCCTTCGGCCCAACGTGTCCATGCTGGTCATTAAGCCCTGTCTATTCTAATCCCATTTTCCAGCACTTGGTCCGTAGCCTTGTATGCTATGGCATTTAAAGTGCTCATCTAAATGTTTCTTGAATGTTGTGCGGGTTCCTGCCTCTACCACCCTTTCAGGCAGTGAGTTCCAGATTCCAACCACCCTCTGGGTGAAAGTTTTTCCTCAAATCCCCTCTAAACCTCCTGCCCCTTACCTTGAAACTATGCCCCCTGGTTATTGATCCCTCTGCTAAGGGGAAAAGTTCCTTTCTATCTACCCTATCTATGCCACTCATAATTTTGTACACCTCAATCAGGTCCCTCCTCAGCCTTCTCTGCTCGAAGGAAAACAACCCCAGCCTGTCCAGTCTCTCTTCATAGCTGAAGCGCTCCAGCCCAGGTAACATCCTGGTGAATCTCCTCTGCATCCTCTCCAATGCAATCACATCCTTCCTATAGTGTGGCGACCAGAACTGCACACAGTATTCCAGCTGTGGCCTAACTAGTGTTTTGTACAGCTCCATCATAACCTCCCTGCTCTTATATTCTATGCCTCGGCTAATGAAGGCAAGTATCCCATATGCCTTTTTAACCACCTTATCTACCTGTCCTGCTGCCTTCAGGGATCTGTGGATATGTACTCCAAGGTCCCTCTGATCCTCTGTCCTTCCTAGGGTCCTACCATTCATTGTGTATGCCCATGCCTTGTTAGTCCTCCCAAAATGCATCACCTCACACTTTTCAGGGTTAAATTCCATTTGCCACTGTTCTGCCCATCTAACCATCCTGTCTATATCGTCCTGTAGCCTGAGGCTTCCCTCCTCGCTATTTCCCACTCCACCAATTTTTGTGTCATAAGAACATAAGTAGGAGCAGGAGTAGGCCATACGGCCCCTCGGGCCTGCTCCGCCATTCAATAGGATCATGGCTGATCCGAACCTAGACTCACGTCCACTTCCCTGCCCGCTCCCCGTAACCCCTAATTCCCTTATCAGCTAGGAAAATGTCTATCTCTGTTTTAAATCTATTTAATGTCGCAGCTTCCACAGCTCTCTAAGGTAGCAAATTCCATAGATTTACTACCCTCTGAGTGAAGAAGTTTCTCCTCATCTCAGTTTTGAAACGGCAACCCCTTATTCTAAGATTATGCCCCCTAGTTCTAGTCTCACCCATCAGTGGAAGCATCCTCACCGCATCCACCCGATCAAGCCCCCTCACAATCTTATATGTTTCGATAAGATCGCCTCTCATTCTTCTGAATTCCAATGAGTAGAGGCCCAACCTACTCAACCTTTCCTCATAAGTCAACCCCCTCATCTCCGGAATCAACCGAGTGAACCTTCTCTGAACTGCCTTGAGAGCAAGTATATCTTTTCTTAAATATGGAAACCAAAACTGTATGCAATATTCCAGGTGTGGCCTCACCAGTACCCTGTATAACTGAAGCAAGACTTCCCTGCTTTTATACTCCATCCCCCTTGCAATAAAAGCCAAGATTCCATTGGCCTTCCTGATCACCTGCTGTACCTGCATATGAACTTACTGCTCATACCTCCTACATTCATATCTAAATCATTAATGTACACTACAAACAGCAAAGGACCCAGCACCGATCCCTGCGGTACACCACTTGACACAGGCTTCCAGTCACAAAAACAACCTTCGACCATCACCCTCTGCCTCCTGCCACGAAGCCAATTTTGGATCCAATGTGCCAAGTTGCCCTGGATCCCATGGGCTCTTAACTTCTTAACCAGTCTCCCATGGGGGACTTTGTCAAAAGCCTCACAGAAGTCCATGTAGACCACATCAACTGCACTACCCTCATCCACACACCTAGTCACCCCCTCGAAAAATTCAATCAATCTCTCTGCCTGCAATTTACACGGTTGTTTCTGTTGAATCTTACGGGATCAGTGTTAATTATATATCCACTGTGAGCTCTACTCCGCACATTGAGCAACCACAGGGAGATCACAATGTGGGAAATAGGACTTCTTGTACTGCTTAAAGGGCTGCAGCAACCCTTTATGGGGAAGTGACATTTAAAGGTAAGTGGCCATTGGCAGACAAAAATAAAAATTGAGAATATAAAGTTGTGGAGGTCAACAAAATTTGGGGTTACCAAACAGAGTCTATGGACTAGCAACGGAGTGGTGCAAGTGCTGTAGCCCCCCCGCACCCTCCTCAATTGATGGATAGCAGAGTGGAGGTGCTGCTGCGTGAGATGCATACAAAGGGGATTGCTCCATTTGGCACTCTTGGTCACCCTCCTTAGAGGGCAGCAGTGCCGCACCTGGCAGGAGGTGGTGGACAGGCGCAACACCAATGGGTCCAAAAATCTACAGCTCTTCTAGCACAATCCTGCTGTAACTCTGATGGGAGTGCACCAGAAGGGCTGAAAATTAGCCTGACACCAGGATACACTTGGTCCCAGCATTATATCGGGCCACGAAAGGGGCTTCATTTCAGCCCGCCCCCTTACAAGTGGCATAAGAGTAATGGGGTCAGGGCCAGGGATGCCCAATGCTGGGAGTTCCTATGTCCTTAGCTCTCAGTGGGACCTGGCATCATCAGCAGCATTACCAGACCACCGAACAGCGGAAATGGGCCCACCTGGAAGTCCCGGGTGAGATTGTGGTCTGGACCCTCAAAGAAGAATTGAGATTTAAAAATAAAAATATTTTAAAGCAGCTCCCTTACAAAAGCTGCTGCTGGGGGCACATTTAAATTATTTCCCAGGCGAGGGGAACCTGGTACTCTCTCCGGAACTAGCATGTTGGGGCTGGCGGGCATCTTAGATGCTCTAGTGGCACGGGCACCAGTCATTGGCATGGTAAAGGGGGAGCGTTCCCTCTGACCCATGAGCTTTGGCAGAGTCAGTGGCGGAGGTCCCAGGCAGGTGTACTGGAGCATGTTCCCCATGGATTTTCAGCCCCAATGTTTCCCTGTGATAGCATCATGCCTTTTGTCATTCCCAATGTCTCGGCTCTTTTACCAGTTTTTACCTGTGTTCACACTGTCGCTCTTTTATTTCCATATGTCTCTCTATTCCAAAATCTGTCTCTTTCACTGTAAAGTCACTCTCCATTCATATTGTCTCATTCCATTTCCAGTGACTTTCTCCATTCCCAGTGTCTCCCTCTTCAAATGTGTGACAAGATAGTTGCACAGAAAACACACAGCAAACGTTTGCACTGCCCCACACAGTGTATCCAGAGCAACACGAACTTCCCCAGTGGCTAATATGACAGCTTCGGAATTCCATGAACTGAGCCTGCCCAGAAACGTGCACGAATGAAGACCAACTGGCAAACTGACATGGAAACTCTCTTCTGACCAGGAATGCTCAACTTCACAAAACTAATCATATTTGAAGCACAAAGATGTCCTAAAGACTTGCATATTCACAGGAATCCAAAACTGGCACAAACCAGAAAAAATAACAGAATGTATTTTTCTAGTTTAAAGAAAATGTAATAAACCACATTTGTGACAAAAAATACTTGCATTATGTGGAGGAATGACCTTAATCGTCAATTAATAATCTCTTGTTACAGCTACAGAAGAAGAGAGGATGTATGTCACTACAGACAATGTCCATCAAACAGGCAGATATTATTGGGTAAAGCAAATGCAATGTGTCAGAACTGGCCACCAGTTAGATTAATCTCATCCAATTGATCTCTGGAGTGGTTTTTTTTTGTTATAATACTTTGTGTATGGTTTCTGCATTTTATGTCTGACAAAAAAAAACAATAAATCTGAAAATAGACTTATTGCTGAAGCTGGTGGTATTATCACATCATAGAAAACACGATGTCACCTCAAAGTATACATAGAGGAAACTGAGTTTGAGAACATGACTAAGAAATCTGGACAATGGGGATTTAGGTCTCGAATGTCATCCGATTTTGAAAGCTCCCAAAAGAAATAATGCAGATACTGTATTTATTTTTGCCTATAAATAAGCAAGAGAGGTAATACTTCAGAAGATTTCAGATCTCCGTCTTTAGTGTATTCAATACAGGCAGAAAGGTTGCTGGGGGAACATTTGTTTCTTAGTATATGATAGGGAAATGACTACTTTCAGAAAACATTTAACACATTCTGTGATACCCACATCAGCAACTAAAGTAACACAGTGAAAAACCAATTGTGACCTCACCCTCTGGGCAATGCCACAAGGAGGAATCACTTAATTAATGTATAATGAAGTGTTTGCTCCCAGTGCTACTTGCAGAAGGAATGTCATTTGCAGATAAGTCCTATCTCCAGAAGCTCCCTCGACACTTAACAATATTTAATTTTCTCATTTGACATGACTAGATGTTGTGAGCTTTCTACCGATTTAAAATACTGCCCAAAGCTATACAGATAAGAATAATAGCATTTTACAAAAACGCAGAATTTAGGGGATTTTCTTGTCCTGTTTGTGAGAGAAGACAGCACATACATAAAAGCCAGTTATGAAAATGTTGTATATGCATCGTGTGCCCCGAGGGGCAACTTATGAGCTTTGGTTACCAATTCCACAGAAGCTGACATAGAGCAACGACAGGAAATACAGTACAACTAATTATTTTGCACCAATCTGCCAGATCGATGTAGCCATGTCGGTAAGATGCCCTTCCACTGCCACATCCCTTCAGAGAAACAGAGCTACAATTTGTACTCTTCACCTTGTCAACAAGATGTCTTTCTTTTGAATGAATGAATAAGCTCTGAAATGGCGCTGTGCTGATTCACAAATGCAATTTAGCAATATTCAAAATGCAGATATTCTTGGTTTTCAGACTGAAAACTCAATGCTGGGTCAAGTTGTCTTAAAGAACAAAAAAAACGTGGGGTTTAGAAGTAAAGAACTCAGTTGTTATAGAGCTGGTATTTGATTTGCTCTTCAAATTTCTCACTGAATTTTAACCCTTCCATATAGGAATTGGAGTATCAATTCTTTCAATACAGTCGCACATAGCATCTCATTACCAGTTTTCTACTAATTGCACAAGCTGGAACATGCCATGGGAACCTGTGCAGGGTTGTCAAAGTTTCTGGATTAGTAATGGTTTTAATGTTACCCTGACAGTGGATCTCATTATAAGCCTGATTTTGTGAATTTTAAAATAGATGCGTTGATAAGTTTCTTATTATAGCTGATTTTCTGCGTTAGACAGTTATAAAACGAAAGAAAAACATTCTGACAAGGTACAAAATTTGAACTGGGTTTTGTCATGTCGACCTATGGGCAAATAAAAAGCTGAAGAATAGTTACTGACATGCCTCTTGCAACATCACCAGCTTTCTGGTGATAAGATTTCCATGTTGCACTGTGCCGAGTGCGTGCAAAGCATAGCAGTGACATCTAACAGCTACAAAACAAGCCTCTTCCTCTGGATATCTGAAAAGCTGCATTGAATCACAGAATGATCATAGAATGGTTACAGCACAGAAGGAGGCCATTCATCCCATCGAGCCCATGCTGGCTCCCTGCAAGAGCACTTCAGCTAGTCCCACTCCCTTGCCCTTTCCCTGTAGCCCTGCAAATTTTTTTCCTTCAAGTACTTATTCAATTCCCTTTTGAAAGCCACAATTGAATCTGCCTCCACCGCCCTCTCAGGCAGTGCATTCCAGAACCTAACCACTTGCTGCGTTAGAAAGTTTTTCCTCATGTTGCCCTTGGTTCTTCTGCCAATCACCTTAAATCTGTGTCCTCTGTTATTCGACCCTTCCGCCAATGGGAACACTTTCTCTCTATCTACTCTGTCTAGACCCATCATGATTCTGAACACCTCTATCAAATCTCTCAATCTTCTCTGCTCTAAGGAGAATAGCCCCAGCTTCTCCAGTCTATCCACGTAACTGAAGTCCTTCATCCTTGGAACCATTCTTGTAAATCTTTTCTGCACCCTCCCTAAGGCCGTCACATCCTTCCTAAAGTGCGGTGTCCAGAATTGGGCACAATACTCCAGTTGAGGACAGAGTGGTGTTTTATAAAGGTTCATCATAACTTCCTTGCTTTTGTATTCTATGCCTCTATTTATGAAGCCCAGGATTCCATATGCTTTTTTAACCACTTTCTCAACTTGCCCTGCCACCTTCAACGATTTGTGTACATATACCCCCAGGTCTCTCTGTTCATGTACCCCCTTTAGAATTGTACCCTTTAGTTTATATTGCCTCTCCTCATTCTTCCTACCAAAATGTATTACTTCACGCTTTTCTGCATTAAATTTCATCTGCCACGTGTCCACCAGCCTGCCTATGTCCTCTTGAAGTCTATCATTATCCTCCTCACTGTTCATTATACTTCCAAGTTTGATGTCATCTGCAAATTTTGAAATTGTGCCCTGTACACCCAAGTCTGTGTCATTAATATACATCAAGAAACGCAGTGGTCCTAGTATCGACCCCTGGGGAACATCACTGTGTACTTTCCTCCAGTCCGAAAAACAACCGTTCACCACTACTCTCTGTTTCCTGTCACTTAGCCAATTTCGTATCCATGCTGCCACTTTCCCTTTTATTCCATGGGCTTCAACTTTGCTGGCAAGCCTATTATGTGGCACTTTATCAAATGCCTTTTAGAAGTCCATGTACACCACATCAACCACATTACCCTCATCAACCCTCTCTGTTACCTCATCAAAAAACTCAATCAAGTTAGTTAAACATGATTCGCCGTTAACAAATCCGTGCTGGCTTTCCTTAATTGTCCAAGTGACTGTTAATTTTGTCCTGGATTATTGTTTCTAAAAGCTTTCCCACTATCTAGCTTAAGCTGACTGGCCTGTAGTTGTTGGATTTATCCTTACACCCTTTTTTGAACAAGGATTTAACAATTCTCCAGTCCTCTGGCACCACCCCTGTATCCAAGGAGGATTGGAAGATTATGGTCAGTACCTCTGTAATTTCCACCTTTACTTCCCTCAGCATCCTAGGATGCATCCCATCCGGTCCTGATGAGTTATCTACTTTAAGTATAGCCAGCCTTTCTAGAAAGGGTTACAGCATTGGGGAAAAATAGAGGAACAAAAAGGTCTTCAAAATGGCCAGCACCCACACCCCCCACCACTGCACCCCCCCCCCGCCCTCCATTTTCTCACTTTAGTTTACTCGTACCTTTTTCTTGTTCGCAGGGCAAATGTAGAAATTGGTGATTATGTTGTTGGTGCCAGACTGCAGGTTCAGTTTTACATAGGTGGTTCCATAATCCGATGACCTGCCAACAAAACATAGGAAGCAATGGGTGATTAACGGTGATATTATTGAATGTCGGCTTGTAAAATTTCTGCTACTGCAAATAAAGACATTACCTGGAATGGGAATTTTACACACAGTGAATGACCCGACTTCACCACAGTTCAGCCAAGAACTAATGAATTATAGTATCCACCAAGGCAAGGGAGATGGACCTGATTTCCTACCAGCGTGCTTCAGGGCCATTTCTTACATATACTACTTACAAAATCAGCAATAACAACTTGCACCTCTAATATAAAAAAATGTTCCAAGGCGCTACACAGAGGTGTGAGGGAAACAGAGACTGAGCCAAGGAAGGTGATATTAGAAGGGGTGACCAAAAGCTTGGTCAAAGGGGTGGGGTTTAAGGAGGGTCTTAAAGGAGGTGAGGGAGCTGGAGAGGCGGGGGATTTAGGGAGGCAATGCCAAAGCATGACGCCAAGACAGCTGAAAACATGGCCACTAATAGGAGAGACGGTGCACAGGAGGTCAGAGTCAGTGGAATGGAGAGTTCGGAGGGGGAGGGGGATGTAGGACTGGAAGATGTTACAGAGATAGGGAGGGACAAGGCCATTGAGGGAATTAAACACAAGGATGAGTATATTAAATTTGAATTGTTGAGGTATCAATTTAATTAAGTGAAAACAGAGGGATATATGTGACTTGATGTGGGACAGCATACGGGCAACAGAAGTTTAGATAAGCTGAAGTTGACAGGGTAGAGGATAGGAGGCCAGCCAGAAGAGCTTTGGAGTCATTGATTCTGGAGGTGACAAAGGCACAAATGAGTGGTAGATGGGCCGAGGTACCAGCAGAGGCAGGCAATGTTACAGAGGTGGAGGTTGGCAGTCCTTTTGATGGAGAGGTTAAAGGGTCGAAAACTCAGCTCCGAGTCAACAAGACGGAGAGGGTGCGAAGAGTTTGGTTCTGAGACAAAGGCTAGGGAGTGGAATGGAGCTGGTAGTGAGGGTACAGAGTTTGTGGCAGGGGCTGAAGGCAATGGCTTATGGTCTTCCCAATGTTTAGCTGGAGGAAATTACCCGTCATCCAAGAATGGATAAGTGACAGCACATAGGTCAAGGGGTCAAGAGTTTTGTCCTTTTAATGTAATAGTTTTGGGAATTCCTGACAACAGAGTACTATTACACATCAGTATTTCCTCTATCCAAGCACTTATTGAAATGCTAGCAAATGAAATTGAAAAAGCATCACTGAAATGAAAGAATGAACTTTCTTTTATATAGTGTCTTTCACATCTTCAGGAAGTCCCAAAGCAATTCACCGCCACTGGGAATAATTATAATGAACAAGGTAGATCATTTGCAAAAACGTCCACACTCTACATTAATATTTCAATATATACTTCGACAGAAATGTCAGTTAGAACTCATGAAAGGAACAGCCTTAATTTGCTGTGTGCATGCTCTATTGTAACCGCAACTTTCTGGCACTGTACAGGTACAAGGAAGGTTACAGGCTGTTATATTCTGGGCCACAATAAATTCAACTCACAAATACTTGGCTGCTGAACAAAAAGAAGCATTTTGTGTGAAAAGTAAACTGTACAATGACCCAGGATTTTGTTGGAGTGGGGCATCTTGCAGCATGCCCCGTTAGTTACACTTTTTCCCCTCACCCTTCAGCTCGAAAAACGTTTACCCTGCAAATTACTGGAAGTGGGAGTGGATAACGGGCCATCTGTGACATGGTGAACAATGGGACCAACAGTCTATCTTCAATGAGATTTAAGGATTGAGAAAGGAACAGAGGAACAACTGAGAAGGAAATAGGGTGAATTAGAGTCAAATCAGATACAGAAAGGAAAATAAAGACAGAGAGCAAGAAAGATTGGATTGAGAGAAACAAGAAACAGAAAGAAAAAAATAATTTTAAGTTAAAAAATCTCTAATAACAATTTACTATCTGTCGGATTGAGCCTGCACAGTTTAAATTATTCCCTTTCTGGGCCAGAGAAGTTGATGGTCATTGCACGAACATAACTCTCCTAATTAAAAAATACTTAAACTGTTCAATAGCAGCCCTAACTTTCTACTGTAGGAATCAACGGATTCCTATCTAAATCACTGAGGTCGAGGCAGTTCAGTAAATTAACCGAATTTAATTAAACTGGTGAACAAAACAAAAACATGCAGGAGCAACAGCAAACAGGTCGATACAGTAGCTTGTTCCACGAGGTCTGAACTCGGAACCTCCCACCTCTGACGTCATCACGTTTCCCGCCACTCGGGGCACCACGTGACCAACGTGATGACGTCATCGCGTTGTTTCAGGGTTTTTACAGAAAGCTTGTCTACACTCAGCAAACGGACATAGGTGCTGTAACATTGCTTTAAAGACAGTTATTCATTTGTGCAGGAGTTCATTGGTGGTTTTACCACACTACAGTGAATTTAATTGGCAATTAATGTGCAAATACAGCAACTTCATGAAACTCACAGGGAGGTTGAGTGTGAGCTCCCGTTTTCATAAGACTAACGGTGGAGCAGTGCAAATCGCCCAGCAACTTGTGGCAATTCACAATTCATGGGGCATCTCTGTTGCTGAACGATTTACATGTTAATAATGGCACGCGCCAGTAAACTCGCCATTATTTTGGCAGCAAAATCTGGTCCATTATATTACAGAACATACCAAGACGCTCACTCCTACTGTGTAGTCTCCTGAAAAACAGGGACAAAGTGAAACTAAACACTGTCGTCAACAGCACCAGACAATCTGACTCCAACCAATCACTCAGGGTTCCCAGGCAAAACTTAAGCCACTTTTCTAGTGGTGGTGTTTTAGTTTGGTTCCAACAGCAATGTCCATAAGCTGGCTCCTGGTATTCAAGCTACTTATTATATCTGGCTCAGTTATTCTGGCAGCAGACTGATAAACTGTTTCTCATGGGTATGCAAGTCTGATGTTGGGAAAAGGGAGCCGAATTTAACATTGTAAATGCTGGTTGCTGTTCTTCCAGAATCTGAATTTAAAATCATGCCAGTTTAGAAACCATTTTAAACAGCTTAAGAAGTGTTGCAGTGTTGCACTGTTCTGTGTTACCTTATAGCACAGGTCAAGATTGCAACTGATGCCTACTGATTGTGCACAAATATCCCACAGGTCCTTGTGCTTTCCAGATTCATAGGGGGGAATTTTAACTTAAAAAAAGGGTTGGTTGGTGTAATGTCCGAGTATAAATAATAGATTGCAGGAGAACAATAAAACAGGTATTTACTTGAACAGAGGGTAACTTAAGACTGAAATACAGAAGCCTGCTATGGCTTTATATACAGGGGTGGTCACTGCCGGTACTGCAGTATAGAATCAGTTCTTCTCTTAAAAGGCACATACACAACAGTTGGGGTCGTGTGGGAAGTTAAAGTGTCAAATATCTGAATCCCGACCTCAATCCACCTCCAACCCGCCCTCCTGCATCCAGGGTCCCTACCTAAGCCACCCCCCGTGATTGTAGAACCCCCCCACGAGGCCTCCAACCCCCCCCCACGCCACCCACCCCGCCGTGCTGGTCCCGGCCTCCAATCCTTCTCAGGCCCCCCCTCCTCCCCACCGCGCTGGTCCCAGCCCACAATCTTCAGCAACCGCCCCGACCCCCCACCCCCTCCCCACACCGTGTTCCTCCAGCCGCTCCCTGATCCTCTTGCGACCCACCCCCTCACCCCACTCCACCAGCTACTCCCCAGCCCCCAATCCTCTTGCAAACCCGCCAGCCCACCCCACCCCATGCCACTCCGGCTGCTCCCCAGCCCCCGGCCCTCTTGTGAACCCCTGCCCCTCCTCCCTCCTCCCCACGTGATCCCTCCCTCCCTCCTCTCTGCGCCGAGTGCTGCGGGCCTACCCACCCGGAGCCAGCCAGCCTCTCAATCTGGCTGGCTGTGGGTGGGAAACAAGAGGGTTCCCATGCAAATCAGGGCCTGCCGTTAAATACTTCAGGGCCTGTGGGATACCTGTTCTCCCGGGTTTCCTGGCCACTTCGAAGTCTCCCCGCTCCCAACCTGCCTTCCCCATTAAATTTCAGCTAATAGTTACAAATAATAATTAGCAATGAAAACAACCTGCGCATGATATTTTTCACATCTTCAATGAAGCAGTGACATACACATTCTGCAATTTATTTATTTCTACAAAGTACAACACGCTTTGAATTATCTGACCTTGAATTAAGTAAAAATACTGCATAAAACAATTTTACATCTCAATTTGTGACTTAAGATCAGCTAGAATCTCTATTACCCAAATTAATGGTTTGTTTCCCAAGCAAATTATATAGCTGAGAATGCATCTTACAGATGTCAAAGTTCATCAATCAAAATTGACTGCAAAGTATTTGAGCTATTGAGATTATTTCAGAGAATGGAACCTTTCCCCCGCCTCCATAGGGACACAGGAATGTACAGGACTGGTAAACAAACAGTCCATCTGATTTAGTCTTTCACCTTCCTTTTCATTCTTGAGACCATGCTCAACAGTTTCTCAGGTTCAACTCGTTGATACTGTGGTATTCAAGATTCTTAAGAGTGAGATCCCTGTTCAGTCTGCTCTTCTCTAGTGTAAACAAACTCAGTCTCTCCTTGTAGCTTAAATGCCCAATGCCAGTGATCAGAAGGGCAGCCTTTCCTTGCACCTTTTGTAGTGCCATGATGTCCTCCCAATAACATGGTGACCAGAACGTCACACAGTACTTCAGATGGAGATAACCAATGGCCTTATTCCAGTGGCAGGCTTGCTGAAACACTGAGTCCACGACTCTGCCACCAGAATATGAAGCTAATAGTATAAATGGTTGTCTTTTGGACATCTATCTCCTGAGTTAGTCAGAGACAGCAGCATGATTGTGCTAAAGGCAAGTCATGTTTGACAAAGTTAATAGGCCCTGAATTTCCTCTGGGTTTCTCCCAATCTCCTGCCATAACTTCAGCTGGAACAACTGTGTAAACAGCCTTTTTCACCCAGTCACGCCATTTCTTTAGGGGTTCTATGCTCTCCTGCTAAAGTGACATCAGGAAAAGCCCTGCAGATATTGAGGTGTTTGATCTTAGGGGTCAGTGCAGAGTCCACTTTATTTTTTAGTATATCTTCAGCAAATTCTTAAAATTTGCTGACAGCACCAAAGTAGGGGGCTTGTTAAACAGTGAGGGAGATGTACAGTTCAGTGGAATGGGCAGTTAGGTGGCAGATGCAATTTAATGTCGATAAGTGTGGGATAATGCATTTGGGAGGAAAAACAAAGAATGGAAGTTGATATGAATTCGGGACTGTTGTAGATTCCTCCCCAGGCTCAGTGGCATCAGTCACTTCTAGAAGCAGTCTAAGCATCTTGGATTTTTTTTGGAGTTTGCCCTTTATTTACTTGTATGACAGGACCCAGGGGATGTAACATAAGAAATAGGAGCAGGAATAGGCCACTTGGCCCCTCGAGCCTGCTCTGCCATTCAATAAGATAATGGCCGATCTTGGGCTCAAAGCCACTTCCCCGCCCCTCCCCATAACCCTTCACTCCCTTTTCTTGCAAAAATGTGTCCATCTCCACCTTGAATGTATTTAATGACCCAGCCTCCACAGCTCTCTGGGGCAGAGAATTCCACACATTTACAACTCTCGAGTGAAGAAATTCCTCCTCATCTCAGTTCTAAAAGGGTGACCCTTTATTCTAAAACTGTGCCCCCGCGTTCTAGATTTCCCCACGAGGGGAAACAGCCTCTCTGCATCTACCTTGTCGAGCCCCCTCAGTATCTTATATGTTTCAGTAAGATCAGAATAAGATAACAATAGAACCCTCTTGTGATGAGGTTAAAGGGATTTCTACCTCAGTGGATGACAGATGTTAACCAGCCTTTACCTGGGTGGCCTTTTAAAAAAAAAACTTAGAAGATAATGCATAGCGGGAGATTTTGAGGCTTCCCGTCTGTTGGAAACGGGGGGCTGGCATCCAGGCAATGATGGGGAATGAGTTACCACCCTGTTCCTGCTGACACTGTGCTCTATGTGATCTTCCTCAGGGACTGTCGATGGGCAGCTGGAGTCAGCCGGAAGCACCTTTAATATGCAAATTGAGGTCCTATGACAACCCTGATTGACATTATAGGGCTTAAAGGATCAAGGTGTATGCCGTGCACTCTCCACACAGTTTAAGCTGGCGGTACAGCTGATGATGAGTCCAGATAGTAAGTTTTTATTTATTTTTGTGGGGCTGGGAGGAGCAGGAATGTGCCACAAAAATAATCAGGGCCACTGCTGCACCAGGTTCCCCATTCAGACCTACCTTTTTCCGACACTGTGGTAGTCTGGATCTAGCAGACTGAGCCGGGGCGCTCGTTTTCCACCCTCAGCCTGATGGCTGTATGTTAATGAGGCTCGACCCTGAAAATGGACCAGATCTCCTGCCGAAACTATTCAGCACACTCTGCCAGCTGGCCGCCCGAACACCTACCTCATGCTGTTTTTTAAAATCCACATTTTTCCCCAAATTGTTTCTGTTGAAAAATGGTCAAAATTTCCTGAACGGTATCCACTCAATGGAAAAAAAGTTGAAGGTGTGCCGAACAGCAAGATCTAGGAGTTCAAATACATAACTCCCTGAAAATGTGCATGCTGGTAGATGAAGCCATAACAAAGACCACCTGATTTGGGGTTTTATAAATAGGGTACAGCGTCCAAGAGTAATTCCTCACACCGCAAGTGCTCAGTCCTGCCAGAGGGGAAGATGCAAAATGGAGGCCCAGGTGAGTTGCCAGGGCCATTCACTGCCAGTAGCTTAGGGCAGGCTGTTTGCTTGCTTTCTTAATGTGGGTGGAGGAGCTGGGGGGGGGGGGGGGTGGTGGCGGGAAGGGTTGTGCAAAGTGGGGGGGGGGGGGGGGGGGGGGCTGATACTCAAAATGGAATTTAAAAATGTTTAATTCCTAGCAAGAAAGATATATCGACTTTGCTTTTTATTGCTTTCAATGTAATTCTACTTCTTACACTAGTCATAAACCCTGGAGCGCTCAAAACAATAAACAATAAAGTCATCACCAAATAAAAACCAGAATTTGTTTGGAACAAAAATCCCAGTCGAGCATACTTTTATGTGCCACATCGTGTGTTTACTTGGATGTACTGGTGTTCTGTGTAACAGAGGTGATGAAGGAAGCTCTGAACTGGTGTGCTTGGCAAGAAATCATGTAACAGCTGTCAGGCTGTGATAAAAAATTTGTTGCCAAGCCATTAATTAAAGTCTTCATTTAAATTTGAGGTGCCAATTTGCCTTTGGTTTGCAAATATCCAGTTGAATCTCAGAATGTGGTCAAGCCGAAGCAGTAGCGTCCATCGGGGTGCGGTGAACAGCTGATGCCAGTCTCTGAAATTTGCAGCAGAAATGAAAATCTCAATGCCTGGTAACTAAATTCAATGGGGGGGGGGGGGGCGTTTTAACTTTGTGCGACAGTATAAAACGGGCGATAGTGAATCGGAAGCCTGTTTTACATCTCTCCCGATTTTCATTTCCATGGAAATCAATGGATGTATAACAGGCGGCTGATCCGATATCGCCCATATGCAAAATGACCTCCATTGTGTGACTATACAGCTGGTTACTTTTCAATTCACACAACCCTTGGCTATATTTTTAAATGTAATGCATTCTAGTTTTTTTTGTTTGCTGTTTTGTTTTTGTTTTGTTTCTTCTAATCTGTGTTTCATTCCCACCCTGAATTCTGTTCCCTCGCTCATCTGCTTCACTTGATGGGAGATGGGGGTGGGGAGGAGATTTGACCTGCCAGTGGGTTTCCAGTACTGTTGGTTTCCATTAGATTCCCACAGGAGGTACAATGAGGCCATGCTGATTTTGACCACCATGCTGCCGGCCAACTTCCTGTTTGAAACCGCCTACTTCCACCTCCATAACATCGCCCGTCTCCACCCTGGCCTCAGCCCATCTGCTGCTAAAACCCTCATCCATGCTTTTACCACATTCAGAATTAACTATTCCAACGCACTCCTGGCCGGCCTCCGATCTTCCACCCTCCATAAATTTGAACTCATCCAAAACTCTTCTGCCCGTATCCTAACTCGCGCCAAGTCCCGTTCAACCATCATCCTGGTGCTCGCTGGCCTACATTGGCTCCCAGTCCAGCAACACCTCGATTTTAAAATTCTCATCATTATTTTCAAATTCCTCCATGGCCTCGCCCCTCCCTATCTCTGTAACCTCCTTCAGCCCCACAACCCTCCAAGATCTCTGCACTCCTCCAATTCTGGCTTCTTGTGCATCCCCAATTTTAATCGCCACACCACTGGCAGTAGTGCCTTCAGCTGTCTAGGCCCTACGCTCTGGAATTCCCTCCTCAAACCTCTTTGCATCCCACCTCTCTCTCCTCCTTTAAAATGCATCTCTTTGAACAAGCGTTTGGTCACCTGTCCTAATGTCTCCTTCTTTGGCTCAAAGTCAGTTTCTGTCTGATTACAATCCTGTGAAGCACTTTGGGACATTTTACTATGTTAAAGGCACTGCATAAATGCAAGTTGTTGTTGTTGGATTGGCTTATAGTCAGCACAAGTATGGCTGTTGAGACCAGGCATACCAACTGACCAGGTGATATCGGTCTCACCTGGCAGGTCGCATCGTGGCCTGGACCTCCAAAGACTCGCCCAGTCTATTTCTTAAAAAAATGGTTTCAAAGCATTCTCCTTAGTATGTGGGCACACCTGCATTTCTTCCAGGCAAGCCTCATCATCCAACATAGGCAGAATTGGCTTCAAGTTCCAGGTGAGTTCTCCCAGTCTCCTGCCGTAACTTTGGTGGATACCCCCAGAGAGACAGTGTAAATGACCTTTTTCAGACGTTTATCCAAGAGTTCTGCTGGTCTCCCACCAAAGTTACAGCAGGAGGCCAGGGAAACTCCTGCAGCGTTTCAGGGCCAATTATTCTAGGTGTCAATGAGTACCAGCATGCAAGTTTCCATCCATGATGCTCCACTTTTCAGTCTTCGCCAGGTTGAGAAAATAAAATCGTAAGTCACCTTGAATTCCTCTCAGGCAAGTCCTAGCTGTCAGTTAATTTGGGAGAAGGTCACCTCCTGCCCTCTCAACTAGGAAGTTGCATGGCTCCAAGGAGGGGGAGAGCAAGCATAAGCGAGAATTACATATCATTTTCCCTATAAACCTTCGAGATCTCTGCGCTCCTCTAATTCTGACCTCTTGCGCATCCCTGATTTTAATGGCTCCTCCATTGGTGGTCGTACCTTCAGCTGCCTAGGCCTTAAGCTCTGGAATTCCCTCCCTAAACCTCTCCACTTCTCCTCCTTTAAGATGCTCTTTAAAACATACCTCTTTTATCAAGCTTTTGGTCATTTGTCCTAATAGCTCCTTATATGGCTCGAGATAGTGCTCCTCTGAAGCGCCTGGAGATGTTTTACTAAGTTAAAGGCACTATATAAATACAAGTTGTTGTTGCTGTAGTTGCAAAACACGAGAAGCTTTTATTTTTCAAACACATGTTCTATCAATGAATCCCACAGTTACGCCCAGAGTTTAACCCAGCCTACTCAGTGCCAAGAGAAAACGTGGGTAGTGAAAATGGCGATCGGGGGCGGTTTGCGCCATGTTCCCACGCGCCATCCCACGTTACTTGCCAAAAAGCAGAAACTGGAGGTCCACCCGCCCCAGGCAGGTAGGGGCCTACTTTACATGCAAAAGTCGTAGCCCAACGATGTCATTGGTGCTGCAACGCAATCTTTTTTTGCTTCAAATCGCGGGAAGATTGCACATCAGCAAACCCACCAGAGAAACCTGGAGGGAGTATCATGTCTTGCTTATGGATTACGAGCATTAGTGGCGTGAAGCATTACTGTGTTAATGTATTGAGCAATGATCGAGAAAAATTAATGTTGCCATAACAGAGCTATATGTATAATGAAGAAATTTTCCAGTTTAGTTGAAATCAGATTTGTTACGTCCGTGTATAATAAGACACAGACTGCGGAAAACGGTACAACAGGTGTTTACTCAACGTGGCTCAAACTGCAACTGAATTGTACAGATTACTACTCAGTGTTATATACAGGTGTGGTCACTGCCAGTACTGCAGTATACATGAGCTGTAAAAAAGTTCCCCCCTTAAAGGTATATACATTACAATTCCTCCCCTTTTAGATTAACAGTACCATAACACTCATTTAACAATTAAATATCAAACTAATTACAATTAACATTTTTAACATGCAACATTAGCTGAAAATAGTCTATTTATATATTCAGTCTTTGGGGAGGTTTCCTGATCCTTTCTGGATAGCGCCTTTCCCGAGTGTCTTGCTCTTGGTGCGGAGGCGATTCTGGCCTCCTGTCGTCGGCTGGTTCATCAGCTTCCGATGCTACCGTTTCTGGGGTAGATGCGACCTGTACGTCGGGTTCATCACCAGGTACGTATGGGCGAGGCATGGGGTTGACTTGTTCCTGTGACTCTAGGATCTGGTCAGCATGGCGTCTCACGATGCTCTCCCCAATGTCCACTGTGTACATTAGTGGGCCCTGCCGTGTGCATATCGTTCCTGGCTGCCATTTTTCTGTTCGGTAGTCGTGGGCTAAGACTGGTTGCCCTACATTGAAGCTCCTTGTTGGCTTCTCATGGATGTGCTGGAATTGCTTACTCTCAACATCTCTTCGTACGTTTGGTCTGAGCAAATCCAGGCGAGATCTTAACCTTCGGTTAAAGAACATCATGGCCGGGGCCTGGTTGGTGACTGCATGTGTCGCATTCCGGTAGGCGAACAGGAAATTGTCCACCTTGTGCTGCAGCGGAATGTGGTCATTGTACATAGCCTTTATTGCCTTCTTAAAGGTTTGTACGAACCTCTCAGCCAATCCATTTGTGGCTGGATGATACGGGGCGGATGTGTAATGCCTTACCCCATTCTTTTTCAAGAACCTCCGGGACTCTTCGGACACAAACTGTGGTCCGTTGTCAGAGCAAATCTGTTTTGGCAAGCCATTCCTGGCAAAAATGGTCTGTAGGACTGCAATAGTTTTCTCCGTGGTGGTGGAGGACATTTTGATGACCTCAGGCCATTTCGAGTGCGCATCCACGGCTATTAAAAACATTGAGTCCATGAATGGACCAGCAAAATCAATATGCACCCGTTGCCATGGAGATGAGGGCCACTCCCATGGGTGTAGAGGGGTCTGTGGTGGTGCATTTTGGACTTTCTGGCATCCTGAGCAGCTCTTGGTCAGGTCCTCGATTTGTTTATCGATTCCCGGCCACCACACATAAGCCCTGGCTAGGCTTTTCATTTTTACCCCTCCCGGATGACCCTCATGAAGCTCATTGAGCACTCTCTCCCTTAACTTGGGTAGAATTACCACTCGGGATCCACACATCGAAGGTCCCCCGGCACACTGACAGCTGTTCTCTCCTTGTCGAGAATGCTGGCAACAGTGAGTCGCCATGTGCTGGCCATCCCTTCGCCGTCAAATCATATACCCGAGACAGTGTCGGGTCATTTTGGGTTTCCTTTTCGATACAAGCGTTAGTTACCGGTAGGTATTCAACTATAGTCGAATGGAATATTTCGACAGGATCCACTGCTGGTGTTTCCTCCGCAGTAGGCAGTGGCAGGCGTGATAGCCCATCAGCATTTCCATGCTGTTTCGTGCCCTTATATTCAATCTCATAGTGGTGCGCCCCTAGAAAAAAAGTGACCATCTTTGTAGTCATTGTGCAGTCATCACCGGAACGCCCTTCTTCGGATTAAAAATGGAGACAAGAGGCTGGTGATCAGTCAGCAAGGTGAATTTCTGCCCGTGCAGATAGTGATTGAACTTTTTCACTCCCCACACTAGGCTGAGGGCCTCCCTGTCAATCTGGGCGTAGTTACGCTCGGCTGAGGTTAGTGATCGTGACGCAAAGGCTATTGGCCTCTCTGAGCCGTCCGAGAATTTGTGCGACAGCACCGCTCCAATGCCGTAGGGTGACGCATCACATGCCAACCGAATTGGTAATGCCGGGTTGTAATGGGGCAATACTTCTTTCGATGTGATTAGTGTTTTGCTCTTCTGGAAAGCTCATCTACATTCGTCATTCCACTTCCATGGCACCCCAGTTTGCAGTAGGGTGTTCAGTGGGTGTAGTATTGTAGATAAATTTGGCAAGAACTTATGGTAGTAGTTTACCAGCCCGAGGAACGACCTCAGTTGTGACACATTTTCCGGTGCTGGAGCCTTGACTACTGCCTCAATCTTCTCTGGGGACTTATGTAACCCCTCTTTATCGATAACGTGGCCACAATACGAGATCTGTTTTCTAAAAAACTCGCATTTGGGGCGGTTAGCTCGGAGCCCATATTCCTGCAATCTAGTGTGCACCTGCTCCAGGTTGGCAAGGTGATCACTGTCATTTTCGCCCGTGACCAGGATGTCGTCCAAATAACACTGGGTCCCTGGGATCCCTTGCAGGACTTGTTCCATTGCCCTCTGCCAAATAGCCGGAGCTGATGCTACCCCGAATACCAGCCGGTTGTATTGGTAGAGACCTTTATGGGTGTTGATTGTGAGGTATTTTTTTGATGCTTCTTCTACCTCCATTTGCAGATACGCCTGGGCCAGATCAATCTTAGTGAAGCGTTTCCCTCCAGATAGCGAGGCGAAAATATCTTCAATCCGCGGAAGTGGATATTGTACGGTGTGAAGGACCGGGTTCACTGTTACCTTAAAGTCCCCACAGATGCGAACCTTCCTTGGTTCCCCAGGCGTGCTGCTCAACGACTTTTTCATCACAGGGACGATGGGTGTAGCCCACTCGCTCCAGTCTACCTTGGACAGTACACCTGAACGTTCCAGACTCTCCAGCTCTGCTTTGACGGCTGGGCGGATCGCATAAGGTACTGGTCTGGCCTTAAAAAATTTTGGGCTTGCGTTTTCTTCTATTTTAATCGTCTCTGTCATGCCTTTTAGTGTTCCGAGTCCTTGCTGGAACACTTCATTCGCGTCAGTTAGGATCTTTGACAGTCGCCCAGGTGTGACGTCGTCATCCTTTTTGTCAGCCACAGTCAGTGCCTGTATGGAATGCCAATCCAGTTGTATTTTCCGGATCCATTCACGTCCCAGTAATGGTGGTCCTCCATCTTGCAATACATACAGGTCTAGTTTTGGTGTTTCCTTACCGTTATATATAACGGTCACCCTTATTTTTCCTTTGGGGTAGACTTTTTGCCCCGTGTACGTCTTCAAAATAATCTTTGTGTCTCTCAAGGGTATGTGCGAGAATAGCCGCTCGTAGTCCCGTCGGTTTATGACTGTTAGGGCTGATCCTGTGTCCAATTCCATCTTTACCTGGACTCCTGCTAACTTGACAGTGACCCAAATGGTTCGGTGATCCTCCGTTGTGATCACATTATGTAGTTTCAGACAACTCAGTTCCCTGCTTTCAGAGTCGTTATCACTCTTTTGTTCGTCTGAACTATTCTCCGTCATCTTATGTACCTTCTTGTACTTTCCTTTGGTAGGTTTCTTATTGCTGGTTTTCTTTCCCGACCTGCAGACTCGTGCTATGTGTCCTACTTTTCCACACTGTCTGCACACTTTGTCTTTGAACCAGCAATCATTCTGGTCGTGTATTGTTCTGCCGCAGCGATAGCACTTCTCTGTTCCATATGACATTTCGTTTGTGCCATATTCTTGTGGTCTCTGTTGTATCTCTGCAGCGCCCCGTGCTGCTGCTTCATATGATACCGCAATGCTGAAAGCCTTTTCCAGTGTAAGGTCCTTTTCAGATAAAAGCCGTTTCTGGGTTCCTTCACTTTGAAGCCCACACACAAACTTGTCCCTTAAGGTATCTGCCAGTCCCGCTCCAAACTGGCAGTGTTTCGATAGTTTGCGCAGTTCTGTTAAATAATCAGCATTGCTTTCATCCTTATGCTGGTTCCGTTTGTGAAACTTGAATCTTTCTGCTATCAGCAGCGGTGTGGGGTTTAAATGTTCCTTTAGTATCGTTACTATGTCTTCAAAACTCTTTTCCATTGGCTTCGTTGGGGTTACTCGATTTCGTAATAAACCTTACGTCTTTGCACCCATTAAATTTAACAATACCGACGCTTTCTTGTCATCTGACACCTCATTTGCCTTGCAGTACACCTCTATTCGTTCGACATATGTAGTCCAATCTTCGACTTCATTGTCAAATGCAGTGATACTGCCACTCTGGCATTTTGGGTGTGGTTTAAAATGGCGTCTCCCAATGGCTTAAAATGGCGTCTCCTGCGCTTTCCTTCCTACCCCGCTGCTGCCAACGCCGCTCCCGGCGGTTCTCGTGGCAATGGCGGCGCCCTGTAGGTTTCGCGCGCTTCTCCTGCGCTGCTGCCAACGCCGCTCTCGGCGGTCCTCGTGGCAATGGCGGCGCCTCGCGGGTTTCTGCGCGTCTCTCTCCCTCTCCTCGACACTGCTCGGCCCCTGAACACCGACTGCGCCCTGTGCGCTCTGCCCTCTCTCTCTCTCTCTCTCTCCCCCGTCGACGCTGCTCGGCCCTTTGCTGTGCCGCTCGGTCGGGCTCTAGCCCGCCGCTGTCCGGGAAGGGTCTGCGCACTACCTGTTGCCAGCCCGTTTCGCTGGACCACCTCGACTGGAAAGCCAAGCCTGGCTCTCGACAGTCTCCCCCGCAATTCTCGAGTCTCTGCTGGATGACTGGGCGGTTGCCCGTGGTCGACGCCCGAGTCTCTGGCCTTGACCTCCAATCCACTGATCTCCAGGAACGAATCCCCGGGAGGTGATGCAGAGTTGCAGGTAGGTTCGAACATGCCTCGTCGCCAATGTTGTGTCTGTGTATAATAAGACACAGACTGCAGGAGAAACGGTACAACAGGTGTTTACTCAACGTGGCTCACAGTGGAACTGACTGTACAGATTAATACTCAGTGCTATATACAGGTGTGGTCACTGCCGGTACTACAGTATACATGAGCTGTAAAAAGTAGTTCCCCCCCTTAAAGGTATATACATTACAAAACTGTTGACAAGTTTAGATAGAAATGAACTGCAACAACAACAAAGACCAGTTCAACATTCATGTGCTGGCTATTGAAATGAGCTGACTAATAAAATATATTTAATTATAATTAATTAATGTTGCAATGTTCAAGCCATATAGGCTGGGGAAATGCAAGTTTAAGGACTACATTGTGAAATGGGAGTTAAGGATATGTTTCCAGTGAGGCAGTTCCAGTAAATGATTTCCTTGATCTGCATTGACAGGAGTGAGTGGGTGATTGAGCAGAAAGTGATCAGTAAAGAAAGCAACATTGAAAAGGACAAAGAGCAAAAGAGAGACATTGAAAGAGAGATGTGAAAATAGAGAGAAGAGTGAGAGGTAGATAACGAGATAAAGAGAGAGAAAAAGATAAAAAGCACACACACACACACACACACACACACACAAAGGAAACCTTGCAAATTCAAGCACATTATAAAATTGAATGCACTTTAAGTGAACCATTAATTGTAGAAAGACAGAAATAAAACCCCTATTAGATCAGATTAGTTTCAGTTTTCAACCAAGGAGTAATATAAATTGGACAAGTCACTGCTAATATAAAATGGACATTTAAACTATTTGCACAGGATGTCTTATTACTTGTAACATTTAAAGAGGTGACCGTCAGTCTTCACTGATATTATGAACTGGTTTAGTCTTCATTATATAAAAGGTTTTGAGGCTGTAGCGATCAACTACAGCCATCTCTCCTTTCTTTTCCCATCTCCAGTCTCATGTTGAGGTTCCTAATTCATTGTGGTCATACACTTGCGATCTGTTCCACATAAATCCTCGGGAAACTCCTTGCCACTATCGAATTCCATGTCATTGTTACGGAGGCTGCTGGTAGTTTCGATGACAGGGTGGTCTGCATTATACTGGGGACCATTCCCTTGGGTCCCCGGCGCGTCCGGCTCTCGTGCAAACTCCTGCTCCTGCCTGCCGGCCATGACATCACTCCCAATGATTTCGGGCGGCAGGCAGACCTGAACTATTTAAAATGAGGCCCCAGAGTTAAAATGAGGCCAGATGTCACGCCGAGGAGTCCGTGTGAGGGACTCCCGCCCATCCTGCCTGCCCCAAACATGCCACAGTTTAAAACTGGAGCTTTCATTAGGAAGAGATGCTGAAAGTATTCTCATCACTCGCTCCTTCTTGTTCACAGAATGCTGGGTTATCCCACTGCTCCCTGATCAATAATGTATCTGTGTTTTGCAGGTAGCACAACACATACACTGGAGGCTGCTGACAATATTATTTTGGTGCAGAGCAAGAGCATCACAATTCAGAGCACAGATGGATCAGTGGATATGCTCAGCCATTTTCTTCTCAACGGTTATTGATAATCTGACGAAGAAGAGTTATTTGTCTATTATATCCCTCTACAGAATGAAAATGAACTACAAATTGTGTCAGAGTACAGAAAAACAACCAATGGAAACAGAACTGGGTGGTCTCAAGAGAGTTTTGTTTTCTTCCTGCCTATCTGACTGACACAAGTTCAATGTTATTCAGGTTCAATGCAATTCAGAAATAAACAGCAAAGATTTTCACTTGTATCACGCAGGATATCCTATAAACCCAAAGTAATTGGCCACGTTAAACTACACTTATTAAAACGTACCAGTGTTAGAGCCTAAAGTTACAGCCTTGACAATTTCCACCAAATTCCACTCCAGCCTCTCTCCATTTAATTGTGTGTGTGCTATTTTGAACCACCCATTCACACGTCTGCCTAAGTTCTTGTCTGCACTATTTTAACATAGATGTTAATCCAAAGGTGAAAGTGAACTTACAGGTGTCCCCTCTTAAAAGCTCATTCTGTTGGCAATTTAAATCCAGAATTCTTTACATAATTTTCATACTTTGTGGGGAGTCATCACAGCTGGACTTTGCTCCGTGATCTCAGTGGAAATGGCAGGAAAATGGGGCAGCAAAGCCGATCGTCATCTCACCACCCAAAACTTGACTTCCCCCCGTCACCATCGAGAACCCCCTTGTCCGCCTCATCTTTGCCTGCTGCATATATATGCTGGTGCAGAGGGGTTGGGGCCAAGACCATTTCCCTCACATCTGCCCCAGTTACGGCTGTACCCCGCGGCTACATGGTAGAAGGTGGCGGTAGACCTCGGTTAGAGGTGAGAAGGCCCCAAGATTATTTAAAGAGAGGAATAAGGCTGAGTAGAGTCCTCCTTTCCCTTCATTTCTGCCCAAAACCTCACCTACTTGGGCCTCGGTCATGGTCTAGATTTAAAAGAGAAATATGCCATTTTGTCTTCAGGGTGCTTCTTTCCCTTTATGGTCTCCCACCGCCACTTGTGGTCGACCCTGCTGCAGCATTGACCTCAGTGGAGAAAAGAACATTGGGCGGGGTGTAAAAGGGGCTGCGATACACCATCACCCATTTTGCGTTACCACCGTTGACCAATTTCACTCCCCACCCCAGATTCAAACCTTGGCCTGTCTAGAGTTAGCTGATCACAGCAGTGATGATGATGGCAGTGCTGCAATCGAAGATACTTTGCAGTATCTTCTGACATTGTCCGGTCATGACCCTGGGGTAGGGAAGAGAAAAATCAGCCCGGTTTCTTGCTCGTGATGGCTGTGCAGTGATTCCCCCACAGTTAAATAGTTGCTGTCAAGTCTCACAGATGAAGAATGCCCACTTTTGCAAGGTATCGGAGGGCTGCCAGTACCAAACATGAATCATCACCACCAGAAGAGACAACTGGAGAGGGAGCAAAAGACGAAAACAAATTGTTCACATAAACAACACATTTAATCTGAGCAGTCAGTGTATAGACATATAAAATTGACCAATTAGCTGTTAGTTGTGTGGATATATTTACCTAAAAGAATCATTATTGCCGATCTAACAGATGCAGTTCCCGATTTACCTGAACAGCTCTGTTGACATGAGGCGGCAGCAGCAATTCTATGAAAACACTTATTTGATCAAGTAAGGAATTATGTTCAGTTGTCACAGTACTGTTTTTTTCTTCCATAAATCAGTGATCAGGTTAGAAAAAGTCTAGAGAGCATTTGATGGAATAAAAAGAATGTTTCTGTTGGGGGTGAGGGGGTGAATCTTATCAATGAAAATTGCAATCGGGTCCCGATGACGTCACTGGGTCACATTAAGGGTCCCGCCGTCTTTGGGCAGCTGTCCTTGCCGCCTGCTCAGGAGAGCAGGTGAAAATCGTAGCAGCCCGTCTCCCAGTGGCCACAGGGCAGGTGAGTGACCTGGGCAATTTTAACTGCCCAACTGGTTAAAACTGCCCCCTGCATTTCTTATTTTTTTCCCTGATCAAATTGATCTTCCTGAACAAATACAGAAGATGGAAACTGAAAATAAGTCTGTGAGACCACCCTGGCTTAAAATAAAATAAATAAATAAATGACTGGGCTGCAGGTATCAACTTATTAAATACATGGCTCGCTGTGGAACTTTTAAATCTGGAAATAAACAATTAATTGAGTCCACCGCATGACCCATAGGTTGAAAATGAAATAAATGAATGATCATTCTGTGGGTGGCAGCTGGTTAATTAGTTCTTAGAATCATAGAATGATACAGCACTTCGTGCCTGTGCTGGCTCTTTGAAAGACCTCTCCAATTAGTCCCACTACCCTGCTCGCTCCCCATAGCCCTGCAAATTTATTATTGAATCTGCTTCCACCACCGTTTCAGGCAGTGCATTCCAGATCATAACAACTCGCTGTGTGAGCTGGCTTTATATTATGTGCTGGCTACATGGTTCCTTCACATTGCGGGATGGATTTTGACTTTTTGTCAACCAACTAGCATAGCGCGCCGACCGGTCAGCGTGGCAAAGAGGTGGCCGTGATTTTGAGGCACCAGCCTCATTTGCACCGGGCCGATGAGCTGCAGAGCACCAAACGGGTGGCAGCAGTCCAGATATTTTTGTGGGGCCCGGGGAAGTACGCCCGCTGTATCACCCATGGAAATGGTTGGAGTGTGCACGTTATAAGCACCAACCATTTCCAACCTAAAATAGCAATCAGGATCCTAGGAAGCATACTTCGACAGCATCTGACAGCTCCACAATCTCTACCACCAAGAAAGACAAGAACGGTAAGATCATGGGAGCATCATCATCATCTCCGCGTTCCCTTCGGGTCACACACCCCACTGTTCTTTCAGTGTCACTGGATCAAAATCCTGGAATTCCATATCTAAAACCATTATGGGAGCACCATCAAGGACTACAGTGGTTTAAGAAGGTGGTCCACTTCCACTGTCTCAGGGCAAATGGGCATGGAGAGTATATGCAGAATCGCCAGCATCACCCATATCCCAAGAACACAGACCACTTCCACCTCACCCCTCCACCACTGCAAATCCATACTTTTGTCGCCTCTAGCCTTGACTAATCCAATGCCCTTTTTTCTGGCGTCCCATCCTAACATGTCCAAAACACAGCCACCCCTAACCTATCCCACACTAAGTTCCACTCAATTATCACCTCGTCCACACTGGCTCCTTGTTTCCACAACATATTTAATTTAAACTCCTTTAGCCTTTTATGCATCTCCCTCTCTTTTCGCAGAGCCTTCAGCAGCCTCAGCCCCTTTCTCTGGAACTCCCTCCTTAAACCACTCCTCTCCCCACTCTGTCTTCCTTTAAAAACATTCTCAAAACCTATATTTTCAACCAAGCTATCAAACGCCCCTACTAATCCTTGCGCCCCCCCCCGCCCCTCAGCAATAGTTTCCCTATCTATTTCCATTGATGAAGCAGCTTAGATTAAAGCTGCTATATAAATACAAGCTTATTTGTGGTTACATAATGCTCCAATCCTCCACACAAGTGGCACTGCAGTATTAAAGGAAGACACTAGTAGTGTTACAGACAACAGCCACATATAGAAACATAGATGTCTGAAGCAATTGTTTTAAGTGGCTTGGCCAGTGTGCCATGGAAAAGATCACCCCACCCCATAGAGAAAAAAACAAGTTGGTTCAAAATCAGATAGGCTTCCTGTTCTTGGATCCAAAGACTCGTGGTGTAAATTGCACGTATGTGGATGTCAGGTGAGAACAGAGTGATCAACCCTCTCGTGGTGGAACAGCTTGCTAACGCTCACCATCTAGATTAATGGCCAACTTGGACAATATCCAGGAGAACGGTCAGTGCCCATACATTTGTACCCAGCACTAATCAGCACCTTGAGGAGAGGTGGGGAGGAAAGAGGACAAACTGGAAAACAATAATACACCAGCTCCTTGTCTGAATTGGGCAAAAAGACACAGAGGGAGAAACTTAGAAATTTAAAATAAAATGGAATGAGAGGTGAAACATACTGGGACAAACACAAATATATCATTATCAGGCTCTGAGATAAGTACATCAGATGCACAGAACTCCGTTATAAGCCAATCTACTAAGACCGTAATGGGGAACAAAACAGCATCATCAGGCGCCACTGTGACATCTGAAGGCAACGACTCATTTAGGTTACATCTAGGACAAGCTGAATTTAACCTGGATAGTAATTGCTTGCTACCATAGTGCTTGCCCTGGAGATACAATGCTCTAGTTCAGCTTCTCAAATTAGTTCTAGCTTGATCTTATTTTACAAAATACTTTACATGGCTCAAATTTCAGGACCCACTTCCTCACTTACTTTGATGGGGATCGTTTTCATAAGTCCCCAGCAATGGCCTGACCACCCCGCGACTTTCCACTCCCGCCCGCCGCCATTGACATTACTCCTGCTGGGTTCAGGCAGAATGGGACATGGAGCTCTGGGGTGCTGCTGTGAGATTGGGCGTCGATGAGGGGTCGGGCGAGAAAGAGGCTGGAAAATGCAGGTGAAGGAGAAGAGGAGGCTGCGAGAGAGGGAGACTGGGGAATGGGGTTTGGGACGATTGGCACTGGAGCAGTGGGGGAAAGAGAGAGGCAGACTGGGGAATGGGGGTCGGGGATGGCGAGAGAGGAATGGGATGAGTGTTGGGACCAGCATTGTCTGCAGAGCCGAGAGCAGCAGCATAGTGAGTGGGAGCGGTGTCGAGACAGGAACAGCCAGTAAAGGGGCGAGGGAAATCTGGGGACTTTACTGTGGGTAATTAGTGAAAGATTGCTTCCACTGGTGGGTGAATGGGGAACAAGGGGACAGAGATGGAGGATTCGCACTGGAAGAATCAAGGGGGAAAGGGAGAAGAAAGGATTTTACACTGCGAGCTATTAGACCATGGGATGATTCACCACAAGTGGCTATTTGAGGCAGAAACTAGAACATTATTTAAAAGGGAATGGGATAAGAATTTGAAAAGGAGAAATATAAATGATCTCTGGGTGGGAATGGTGCTACAGACGAGAGTAGCAGCACCAGCAGAGGCACTGGGGGCTAGATGGCCCCCTCCTGTGCTGCACTGGAGAAAGTGCAAAAAAGATTTACAAGGATGATACCAGAACGGAAAGTATAACTGAAACAGGCTGGGGCTCTTTTCTCTAGAAAAGAGAAGACTGAGAGGTGACCTGACAGAGGTCTTTAAAATTACGCAGGTAGACGTAGAGACGGTGGGCTCGATTTTACCACTGGGGGCGGGCTGGGAGCGTATCAGGATCCCGACTCCAATGTGAGGCAAGACAAAAGTGCAACTCTGCCCTAATTGGCACTTGATTTTCCAGCGTGTGGAAACCCCTGGCCCAAATGAGCCTTTTCATACAGAAAGTCGCCTCAGATGACATCATCAATGCTGCTGGATTTAAGGCCCGCAAGCAGCCTTGCTTCTTTTTCAGCCTTTAAACTTTATGCCCATTGTTCTGAGTGCTTCCTTCACCAATTATGTCCACCAGTAGACCAAAGTGTGCTCCAAGGTTTGATGAGGCCTCCCTCCAAGCTCTGGTGGAGAGCGCAAGAGCAAATAAGGAGGTGCTCTTCCCTTCCTCAGGGAGGAAAAAGCCTCCCCAGCAGACTAAAGCTGTGTGGATGCAAATGGCCCAAGAGGTGAATGCAATTTCTATGTGCAGCAGAACCTGGCTGCACTGCAGGAAGAGGTTTCATGACCTTTTCTGCACAGGAAAAGTGAGTATGACATTCCCATCAGCCTCAATCTGATCCCCATCGCCTCTCCTCACCAGCACTCTGCTTTGCCAACCTCTTCTTCCACATCCCACTTGACCCTTACATCACTGCACCCTTACCCATTCCCTCTCTCTCCATGGTCACATTCACTTAACTATTTGACCATGCAGCCCTCACACTCCCTATCACTGTGATGCAATGACAACAACTTAAAACACACGGGGGGGGGGGGGCCTTTATCTCCTTCTAAGCATCTATGCTATGGATTCTCTACACTTACTCCTTCATTCTCACTCAAACTCCACTTGTGTCCCTCATTGCAGGAAAAGAGAGTTCCACGATAAGAGGGAAAGAGCGAGGACAGGAGGAGGGCCACCCTCAGTAGCCCAGCTCACCACCTCGGAGGCGGCGGCCCTGGAAATCGCCGGTGTCGAGGAAGATTCGCAAGTGGGGGACAGACAGACATCTGCATCACAGCAAGCTGGTGACAGAATAGTTTGGCATCTCTCTCATTGACATTGCATGAGTGACTGATAATGAATCTGATGCTCTAACAGATTGACTTATGATCATCTGCACAATTCAATGTGCATGCAACCTTTACCTCACATCTCTAACTCTTTCCTTTACTCCCCCACAGGTCCATCAACAGCCCCCATCCCCACTGTCCAGGCGGAACAGCCTGAGCCTCAAGACTCCTCAGAGGAAGCTGCAACCTCTGAGGGCGCAGCGTCAGCAGAATTCAGCGCACCCAGCACCAGCGCAGACACTCACACCTCGGTGGGACCTTGGCGAGATAGGGTAGTGTTGTCACCTGGTGTATCACAGCTCACAAGTGAGCATCAGCACATGGTGGAGACAGGGACAGCAGTGGAGAGTCCTCGTCAGAGGGCACAGGACTCTGCCAGCTCGGCTTAACTGCATGTTGACCCTGTGCCTCCGGGTCCATCCAGAAGGAGAGCAGTGCTGGAACTCCAGGAACAGGTGCAGGAGTCTCTGGCAGGTTTTGTCTCCAGCAGGTTTTGTCTCCAGGGTCGCTGCGAGTGTGGAGCGAATGGAGGAGTCCAGCGCGAACATGAACAGAGCCTTTGTGGAGGCATTGCGCATGAACGCATCACCACGGAAAGGATGGCAACCTCCGTGGAAAGGATGGCAACCTCCGTAGAAAGGCTGGCTTCCGTAGAGGAGAGGATGGCAACGGTAGAGGAGAGGATGGCTACAGCCATGGAGGAGCTTAGTCACCAGGGTATTAAAAACATGGTCATTGTTCAGAATAGACTGACATCTCTTGAGGAGCGATGGTCAGCTATAGAGCATAGAAACCAGACCTTCATGGAAGTCCTCTGTGGTAGGACTTCCAGTGCAGAAACAGGTCCTCATGGCCCCCCTGAAGTGCAGCAAGGTGCTGTCAAGCCACTTGCTAGCTCTGAAGTGGGGCTAACCCATGAGAGGGATGTTGGTGGCAGACAACAAGGAAGTGGGGGCTCCTCTCCAAGCGCCCACACGACCATGCCACTGCAAAGCCCTCAGTCAGGGCCCCACCAGAGTCCTCACCCAAATGAGATGGGCGTCTCAGCCCCTGCAGAGCCGCAGGAGCAGCAGACTGTTGGCGAGCCCCTCACAGGTTTGCAACCCCAGAGGGCGGCCGCCAAAGTTGTCGAGACAGGAGCAGCAAGAAAGTGAGCAAGGGGCCTCCACATCTGCTGAAGCCACAGGGGAAGCACCACATAGGAGCACGCGTAAGAGGAAGATAAAGCACAAGTCGTCACAAGGGTAGTCACTTGGGTGTTCTGTTGTATTGATTTTTGACAAGCCAGCCTTGAATTGTTATGATAAACAGATTTGATAGCAAACTGTTGAAGTTGTGGCCTGTGTCATTTCGCAAATGGGACTTCCACATTGAGGGCTTAGGACGACTTGCAATTGTCAGTATGGTGGTCAGAGTGATAGTAATCCACAGGTCTTGTCCATTGTCGATGCTCTGGTAAGAAGGCGTGAGGCAAAAGTGTTTGATTGTGCAGGCTAAGCAAATCTGGCCAACATGAGTGTGTCCCTTGCATCCTGGGCAGCAATGTGGTCACGCACTGGCGCCTTCAGGCCTGTGCAGCTTCAGGTGGGTGAGCAGCAGTTTGGTTCTCCTGTTGTTGCTCCTGCAGTTGATGGTGCTGTTATTCAGGGTTCTGCTGCTGCCGCGGCTGGTCTTCGTCCGAATCTGATGTCCAGGAGGAAAGGAAATAAATGGCTCCCATGCTTCTGGTACATATCTCAGTTGAGGAAGCGCTCAGTCAAGGTGGGGAGAGGGGTTTCCCAGGAGGTCACACTGGAGATGGGTGTCAGGCTCCAAACTTCCACAACAATGAATATGCCTGCTAAAAGTTCCCCTAGACCTGAGACAACAAAGTTCTGCCACCTGCAAATGATCATTGGTGAAAATTCCTTTTCAATGGTGGAGCTGCAGCTGTTAGTAAGCAATCCACTTGTGAGGCCGCCAGGATTAACTGGCGTGTTCCAGAGGAGACGTACAGGATGGAGGAAATGTGTTAAAATCAGAAAGGCCTCTCAAAATGGGATTATAGAGGCACTTAACTGGCTGTTAAGGGCCTTAAGGGCCTATCCCACCTCTTGGAGGCGGGATGGAAATGGGGTCTGAAACCACGAATGTGGGAAAATTGCTCAGAGGCGGTATAAAGGCAGGATCGGAGCCACCCGCCAATTTTTGCAATTTTGACAACTCACACGCCTCCAAACCCGCCTCCTCGGGCCTGGCAAAATCCAGCCCGATGTTTCCACTTGTGGGGGTGTCCAAAACTAGAGGCCATAAATATTAGACAGTCACCAATAAATCCAATAAGGAATTCAAGAGAAACTTCTTTACTCAGAGTGGCGAGAATGTGGAATTAGCATTTAAGGGGAAGCTAGATAAGCACGAGGGATAAAGAAATAGGAGGATACATTGATAAGGCGAGATGAAGTAGGGTGGGAGAAGGCTCGTGTGGAGCATAAACACCGGCATAGACCTGTTGGACCGAAGGGCCTGTTTCTGTGCTATGAAATTCTATGTAATTTCTATTGTAGTGTATGTACCTTTAAGTGGAGAACTACTTTTTACACCTCCTGTATACTGTAGTGCCGGCAGTGACCACACCTGTATATAAACCCCGAGTAGGGATCTGTACAGTTAGTTTTAGAGTAACCCTCATCCAGTAAACACCGGTTGATTATTCCCTGCAGTCTCTTGACTCATTATTGAAGGAAACACAGCATCAAGATACACGGATCTAACATTGGCGACGAGAAGATTCAAACCTACCTGCAACTCTGCATCACCTCCCAGGGATTCGCTCCTGGAGAACAGTGAAAGAAGAAGGCCGAGTCCAGAAGCACGGGCGTCGACCATCCAGCGGAGATTTGAGCATCGCAGGGGAGGCTGTTGAGAGCTGGGCTTGGTTCTCAGTCACGGAGGTCCAGCGAAACGGGTTGGCAACAGGTACGGCGCAGACCCTCCCCGGACAGCGGCGGCTAGAGCCGACCGACGGCACAGAAAAGGCCGAGCAGCGTCGACGGGAGAAGAGAGAGGGTAGAGCGCACAGGGCGCAGCCGGTGTTCAGGACCGAGCGGCGTCGACGGGAGAAGAGAGAGGGTAGAGCGCACAGAGTGCAGCCGGTGTTCAAGGGCCGAGCAACGGCAACGAGAGAGAGAGGCGCACAGGAAAACACGCAGAGGGTGTTCAACGGCCGAGCCGCAGCGGAGAAGAAGGGAGAGCGCGGGAGACGCCATTTTGAGCCACGGCGGAGAAGAAGGGAGAGCACAGGAGACGCCATTTTGAGCCGCAGCAGAGAAGGGAGAGCGCGGGAGACGCCATTTTGAGCCGCAGCGGAGAAGAAGGGAGAGCGCGGGTGACGCCATTTTGAGCCAGTCTAACCACACCCAAAAATGCCGAAGAGTGGCATTCGACAATGAAGTCGAAGATTGGACGACATATGTCGAACGCATTGAAGTATACTGCAAGGCGAATGAAGTGCCAGATGACAAGAAAGCGCTGGTATTGTTGAATTCAATGGGTGCAAAAACATATGGCTTACTGCGAAACCTAGTAACCCCAGAGAAACCAGTGGAAAAGAATTTTGAAAACATAGTGTCAATCCTACAGGACCACTTAAACCCCACACCGCTGCTGATAGCAGAAAGATTTAAGTTTCACAAAAGGAACCAGCATAAAGATGAAAGTAATGCCGAGTATTTAACGGAACTGCGCAAGCTATCGAAACACTGCCAGTTTGGAACGGGACTAGCAGATACTTTAAGGGACAAGTTTGTGTGTGGGCTTCAAAGTGAAGGAACCCAGAAACGGCTTCGATCAGAAAAGGATCTTACGCTAGACAAGGCTTTCAGCATGGCATTATCACACGAAGCAGCAGCACGGGGCGTGGCAGAGATAACACGGAGACCGCAAGAATATGGCACAAATGAAATGTCATACGGAACAGTGAAGTGCTATCGCTGCAGCAGAACAACACATGACCATAAGGATTGCTGGTTCAAGGACCAAGTGTGCAGACAGTGTGGAAAAGTAGGACATATAGCAAGAGTCTGCAGGTCAGGAAAGGAAACCAGCAGCAAGAAATCTCCACAGGAGAAGTACAAGAAGGTACATAAGGTGACGGAGAGTAGTTCAGACGAACAGAAAAGTGATACAGACTCCGGAAGCAAGGAGCTGGGTTGTCTGGAACTACATAATGTGCTCAAAACGGAGGATCACCAAACTATCTGGGTCACGCTCAAGATAGCCGGAGTCCAAGTGAAAATGGAATTGGACACAGGATCAGCCCTAACAGTCATAAACCGAAGGAACTACAAGCGGCTATTCTCACATATACCCTTGAGAGATACAGAGATCGTCTTGAAGATGTACACGGGGCAAAAAGTCTACCCCAAAGGAAAAATAAGGGTGAACGTTATATATAACGGCAAGGAAACACCAAAAATGGACCTATATGTATTGCCAGATGGAGGACCACCACTACTAGGATGTGAATGGATCCGGAAGATAGAGCTAGATTGGCATTCCATACAAGCACTGACTGTAGATGCCAAAAAGGATGACGACGTCACACCTGGACGACTGTCAAAAATGCTAACTGATGCACAAGAAGTGTTCCAGGCGGAACTCGGAACACTAAAAGGCATAACAGCGACAATCAAAATAGAGGAAAATGCAAGCCCAAAGTTTTTTTTTTAAGGCCAGACCGGTGCCTTATGTGATCCACCCAGCCGTCGAAGCAGAGCTGGAAGGTTTGGAACGTTCAGGAGTACTGTCCAAAGTGGACTGGAGCGACTGGGCTACACCCATCGTTCCTGTAATGAAGAGGTCGTTGAGTAATACGCCTGGGGAACCAAAGAAGGTTCGCATCTGTGGGGAGTTTAAGGTGACAGTGAACCCAGTCCTTCACACGGTACAATATCCGCTTCCGCGGATTGAAGATATTTTCGCCTCGCTATCTGGAGGGAAACGCTTCACTAAGATTGATCTGGCCCAGGCGTACCTGCAAATGGAGGTAGAAGAAGCCTCGAAACAGTACCTCACGATCAACACTGATAAAGGTCTCTACCAATACAACCGGCTGGTGTTCAGGGTAGCATCAGCTCCGGCTATTTGGCAAAGGGCAATGGATCAAATCCTGCAAGGGATTCCAGGGACCCAGTGTTATTTGGATGACATCCTGGTCATGGGCGAAAATGACAGTGATCACCTCGCCAACCTGGAGCAGGTGCTCACTAGATTGAAGGAATATGGGCTCCGAGCTAATCGCCCCAAATGCGAGTTTTTCCAGAAGCAGATCTCGTATTGTGGCCACGTTATTGATGAAGAGGGGTTACATAAGTCCCCTGAAAAGATTGAGGCAGTAGTCAAGGCTCCAGCACCGGAAAATGTGTCACAACTGAGGTCGTTCCTCGGGCTGGTGAGCTACTACCATAAGTTCTTGCCAAATTTGTCTACCGTACTACACCCACTGAACACCCTACTGCAAACGGGGGTACCATGGAAGTGGAATGACGAATGTAAACGAGCTTTCCAGAAGAGCAAAGAATTGATCACGTCAAAAGAGGTGTTGGCTCATTTCAACCCAGCACTACCAAATCGGTTGGCGTGTGATGCATCACCCTATGGCATTGGAGCGGTGCTGTCGCACAAATTCTCGGACGGCTCAGAGAGGCCAATAGCCTTTGCGTCACGATCACTAACCTCAGCCGAGCGTAACTACGCCCAGATTGACAGGGAGGCCCTCAGCCTAGTGTGGGGAGTGAAAAAGTTCAACCACTATCTGCACGGGCAGAAGTTCACCTTGCTGACTGACCACCAACCACTTGTCTCCATCTTTAATCCAAAGAAGGGCGTTCCGGTGATGACTGCGCAACAGCTACAAAGATGGTCCCTTTTTCTAGGGGCGAACCAATATGAAATCGAGTATAAGGGCACGAAACAGCATGGAAACGCTGATGGGCTATCACGCCTGCCACTGCCTACTGCGGAGGAAGCACCAGCAGTGGACCCTGTCGAAATATTTCATTCGACTATAATTGAACGCTTGCCTGTAACTAACGCTGATATAGAGAAGGAGACCCGAAACTGTCTCGGGTATATGACTTGCCGGTGAAGGGATGGCCAACACATGGCGACTCACTGTTGCCAGCATTTTCATCCAGAAGAGAAGAGCTGTCAGTATGCCAGGGGACCTTGATGTGTGGATCCCGAGTGGTAATTCCACCCAAGTTAAGGGAGAGAGTGCTCAATGAGCTTCATGAAGGCCATCTGGGAGGGGTGAAAATGAAAAGCCTTGCTAGGGCTTATGTGTGGTGGCCGGGGATCGATCAGGAAATCGAGGACCTGACAAAGAGCTGCTCAGGATGCCAGAAGGTCCAAAATGCACCACCACATGCCCCTCTACACCCATGGGAGTGGCCCTCATCTCCATGGCAACGGGTGCAT
This sequence comes from Somniosus microcephalus, assembly GCF_052327205.1. NCBI lineage: Eukaryota > Metazoa > Chordata > Chondrichthyes > Squaliformes > Somniosidae > Somniosus > Somniosus microcephalus. The sequence goes on from NC_140988.1 coordinate 111,775,412, forward strand.
ATTGATTTTGCTGGTCCATTCATGGACTCAATGTTTTTAATAGCCGTGGATGCGCACTCGAAATGGCCTGAGGTGATCAAAATGTCCTCCACCACCACGGAGAAAACTATTGCAGTCCTACGGACCATATTTGCCAGGAACGGCTTGCCAGAGCAGATTTGCTCTGATAACGGACCACAGTTTGTGTCCGAGGAGTTTCAAAGATTTATGAAAAGGAACGGGGTAAAGCATTACACATCCGCCCCGTGTCATCCAGCAACAAACGGATTGGCTGAGAGGTTCGTACAAACCTTTAAGAAAGCAGTAAGGGCCATGTGCGATGACGACATTCCGCTGCAGCATAAGGTGGACAATTTCCTGTTAGCCTACAGAAATGCGACACATGCAGTCACCAACCAGACCCTGGCCATGATGTTCTTTAACCGAAGGTTGAGATCTCGGATGGATTTGCTCAGACCAAATGTACGAAGAGATGTTGAGAATAAGCAATTCCAGCACATCAATGAGAAGCCGACAAGAAGCTTCAATGTAGGGCAACCAGTCTTGGCCCGCGATTACCGAACAGAGAAATGGCAACCAGGAACGATATGCACACGGCAGGAGCCACTAATGTACACAGTGGATGTTGGGGATAACATTGTGAGACGCCACGTTGACCAGATCCTAGAGTCACAGGAACGAGTCAACCCCATGTCTCGCCCATACGTACCTGGTGATGAACCCGACATACCGGTAGCATCTACCCCAGAAACAGTAGCATCGGAAGCTGATGAACCAACGGACGACAGGGGCCCAGAATCGCCTCCGCACCAAGAGCAAGACACTCAGGAAAGGCGCTATCCAGAAAGGATCAGGAAGCCTCCCCAAAGACTGAATTTATAAATAGACTATTTTCAGTTAATGTTGCATGTTAAAAGTGTTAATTGTAATTAATTGTTAAATGAATGTTATGGTACTGTTAATCTAAAAGGGGAGGAATTGTAGTGTATGTACCTTTAAGGGGAGCACTACTTTTTACAGCTCCTGTATACTGTAGTACCGGCAGTGACCACACCTGTATATAAACCCTGAGTAGGGATCTGTAGAGTTAGTTTTAGAGTAACCCTCATCCAGTAAACACCTGTTGATTGTTCCCTGCAGTCTCTTGTCTCATTATTGAAGGAAACACAACATCAAGATACACGGATCTAACATCTATCATTCTATGAAAACTCTCCTTTATTGAGACCAAGCCCAAGGAGTGGTTTATAAATGTTGCCGCTGAGCTGAGTTTCGTACGCCGTGCCCGGTTTGGTTTGCTTCAGGTCAGACTGTGCCGGCTGGTTTTGATGAGTGAAGCCCAAGTACAGATTGGCTCGAATGAGGTTCCTATTTCAGAGTCGTCACCTTCACACACAGCCTGAGTCTAAAGAGTTGGGGAAGGCGATCAAGCCTATTAAAAGTGATATTAACTAGGGAGCCCGACTGTACCTTGTGCAGTGCAGGGGTATTCTGGCTGTAGTTACAGGGTAAATATCAGCGGTTATAAGAATACAGGTAGACTACCCTTTATCCGAACTTCCGAAAACCGAAACCCTCTAAAAACCGAAGGTTTTTTCGGTCAGCCTAAGTCGTGCGCACGACATGACCAGAGTGGCGCATGGCTTACAGGCCTAGCCAGATAAGGGATAGTGTAGCATTTTTCCGCACTTCTGAAAACCGAAATCGCTCAGCGTAAGTGTACCATTCTTTATCCGCACATCCGAAACCAGAAAACCTCTGAAAGCCGAAAGTGGCGCAAAGCATGACTTCTGAAAACCGAAATCGGTCAGCGTAAGTCGTGCGCACGACCCCGACCCCCGCCGAACCCCATCCCCGCCGACCCCCACCCCTGACCACGACCCCCCGCCGACCCCCACCCCCGAGCCCCCCGCCGACCCCGACCCCCACCCTTTCAGATAAGGGATAGTGTATCCTTTATCCGCACTCCCGCAAACCGAATTACTCTGAAAACCGAAGTGTTTTCGCTCACCTTCCGAAAACCGAAACACGGCTGGTCCCGAGGTTTTCGGATAAAGGATAGTCTACCTGTACTACCAGGTACTGTACATGTAGGATATCGTGTTGTTACACCCATTACTACCAGTTACATATAGACTATCAGTGAGTTATTGTATTACTATTAGCTATCGGTGCACTTTCAGCGAGTTACTAATAGTTATTGGTGAAATCAAAGTTCCTCCCACCTCTACGAATCACTCCCCCAACCTTTGGTTTCTCCACTTCCCCGTTCTCGGTTTCCCTTCTGCGCCTACTCACAGGTGGCCTCCTGAATTTCACACACAAGTGAGACCATAAGTAAAGATACTCAACTTCAGGGGACCCAAGGTAAATGCAATAACATTTGCAGATATCATGTGATCAGAACGTCATGTGACCAGAACTTCACATGATCGGAATGTTGCATGATCAGAACATCGCATAATCAAACCTCCAGGAGTTGGCAATGAGAAAATCCAGCGTAACATTATTGTTTCCAATTGAAACTTCAGCTGATTATGCTTCTAAACAACCCCAAATGTCAGCCAAGCATAAATATAATCAGGTGCTTAAACCTGCAAAATCTGTAGCGTCGCAGATCTTTGGCCTTCTGCATCCAGTGCTTGTCGGTCTCTCACTGGACAAGGAGTCAGATAGAAGCAGATCCATGTTTTGTGGAGGCAGCATTTAAAACAAGGGGCATGTGAAACAGCAGGAAGTCCTGCCAAAGGTCCAGGGCAGTAACAGTGGGAAGCAAGCTGAAGAGGAGAAATGTGATGCAAGAGGCACAACCCACAAAGAAGCAGGGAAAACACAGGAGCTGGTGGGAGTTTTTTTTTTTTTAAATGGCAGCGCCCAACTCCGACCAGCCCTTGTCCAGCCGCGCTCGTGCTCAGAGAGAAGTGGGGCCAGCATGTCGCATTAGCAGTGCTTTTTGCAGCAGGGCCTGTAACAATGGAAAGGCCTGAAGAGCAGTACATATATTAATTTTTTGAAGTTTCATGACAAAGTTCTGCTGATCTGTCTCCCTTTAGGACAGTGTTTGGCCTGCAGTTCTCACCTCCTTTCCCAGAACAGCAGCAACTGGAGAATCAGTGGGACATTGTAAAAACCTTTCTCCCACCCGAGAGAGACAGCACATAGGTACTTCAACTTACTGCTCACCATTTTACACGAGTTTCAATATTTAGCTGACACTGCAGCAAACTGTTTTCTAGCTATTTAAACAGTGGTGGTTCACAGATTAAATCAGAAGCCGTGCAGTACGTGGCAATCCATCAGAGCCGCACTTGGCAATGATGATGAATAAGGTCTTAGATGGTACCATGTCAGTGCCTCACAGTGCAAACACATTCCTACAGTAAACAAGGGTACCCTGCTCCTTCACCATGTGCATTTGCAGATGCACTTGATGTTTGTGATGCATTACTAAGCATAGCTGTATTTTCTTTTATTCGTTCATGGGATTTGGGCATCGCTGGCAAGACCAACATTTATTGTCCATCCCTAATTACCGTTGAAAAGGTGATGGTGAGCCACCTTCTTGAACCACTGCAGTCTGTGTGGTGAAGGTATTCCCACAGTGCTGTTAGGAAGGGAGCTCCAGGATTTTGGCCCAGCGACGATGAAGGATCGGAGATATACTTCTAAGTCAGGATGGTCTGTGACTTGGAGGGGAACTTGGAGGTGGTGGTGTTCCCATGTGCCTGCTGCCCTTGTCCTTCTAGGTGATAGAGGTCACGTGTTTGGAAAGTTTTGTCGAAAAAGCCTAGGCGAGTTGCTGCAGTGCATCTTGTAGATGGTACACACTGCAGCCACGGTACGCCGGTGATGGGGGGAGTGAATGTTTAAGGTGGTGGATGAGGTGCCAATCAAGCGGGCTGCTTTGTCCCGGATGGTGTCGAGCTTCTTGAGTGTTGTTGGAGCTGCACTCATCCAGGCAAGTGGAGAGTGTAGTAATCTGGGATGTAATGTTTAAGTTATCCACCAGAGGGAGCCAAATATTAAGGATTCACATTCACCAGTATTTAAGGTAATGGGTCATGTATTCAATGTCCTGATACACCACTTTATACGGTAATGTGGCATTGCATTATGGGTATGAATCAGAGGTTGATCCTCCATCTTGGCTTGTGCAGTAAGAATAATGTGCCTGGCCTCCAGCTTGTAAGAGCTATGTCTCTCTGCTACACCGTGTAAATAAACAGTTGGATTTTGTTCCTAATATCTCGCTTCTCTCAGTATCTGACCTTACCACTCGGATATCACATATTGGCGACGAGGATAAACAGATCACATCTTGACGAAGAAAAAAAAAGGAACACTGAATAATGTTAAAAACAGCTACGGTAGGAAAGATCTCTGCTTTTGATGTTCAGACACAGACCTGGGATGAATACTGCGAGGTGTTGCTGCATTTCTTTGAAGCAAATGATATAAATGTCGGAAAAAGGAGAGCTATTTTGCTCACCTTCTGTGGGGAGTCAGACGTATAGTTTAATGAGAAACTTATGCAGTCCTGAAAAGCCTGGAGACAGATCATTTGCTAACTTAGTGGCCTTGCTGAAGGACCATTTCAATCCCAGACTGAGTGAGATTGTACAGTGTTTCAAATTTAATTCACAGAACAGAAAACCGGGAGAGACTGTATTGGTTTATGTAGCAGTGTTGCGAAAATTGGCACACGATTGCAATTACGGCAACAACCTGAAAGACATGCTGAGAAATAGGCTAGTTTGCGGGATAATGGATGCTCGAATGCAGCGGAGATTATTGTCCGAGACTGGGCTTACGTATGAAAAAGCGTTGGAACTTGCTCAAGCCATAGAGACAGCGAACCGAGATGTAAAAGAAATACAAGGTTCAGACTGGGCTACTACAAAGCAAGTTGGAGGTCAGGTTATGGTTAAACATGCGTCAGAAACCACAACGTGAGCATGTAAAGGCATGTTAGAGATGCAATGGTGATCACCTGGCGAGGGAATGCAGGTTTCTGGAGGAAAAGTGCCATAAGTGTGGGAAAAAAGGGCACATAAAATGTGCATGCAGGGCAAAAGCAATCGTGGGGGAATACAAACCAAAAGGGGGAGGAAAGCAAAACCTAGGAAGAGAAGTGAAAAAACAGGGAGCACATCACATCAGCGGAGAAGCTGAGAAAGAAGACGACATGTTCATAATGCATAGTATGGTGGAGAACATTCCAAAAGTGGATCCTATCACTTTGCAACTGACAGTAAATGACTCTAAGGTCAACTTTGAAGTGGATACAGGATGCGGGGTGACCATAATGAACAGGGAGGAGTACTCAAAATTGTGGAACCGTGCAAAAGTTCCAGAGTTAAAGTCTATGCAGCTTAAAACATATACCGGTGAACGAGTGGCGACATTGGGTACAGCTACTGTAACTGTGCAACACAGGGACACCATGGAACAGCTACCTGTAGTTGTAGTATCGGGTTCCAGACCAAACCTGTTAGGTCGGGGCTGGATACAAGAACTTAAATTAGATTGGGGAGCAATAAATCAAATAGAGGGAGGCAAACAGTTGTCTTTGCAAGAAGTGTTGATGGAACATGAGAACGTGTTCAAGGAAGAACTTGGCACATTTAATGGCCCCCCAGCTAAGATTTATGTAGACAAGGAGGCACTGCCAAGGTTTTTTAAACAACGACCTGTGCCGTATGCCATGAAACCGAAGGTAGAGGCTGAGCTTGACCGTCTTTTGAGAGAGAACATTCTGGAACCCGTGAAATGTTCAGAATGGGCAGCTCCCATTGTACCTGTTTTAAAACCAGACAATTCGGTAAGACTCTGTGGAGATTATAAATTGACAGTAAATAGGGTGTCTAAACTAGAACAGTATCCTATTCCCAAAACAGAAGATCTCTTTGCGAACCTGGCTGGAGGGAAGAAATTCACGAAGCTGGTTATGAGTCATGCATACTTGCAGATTACACTAGATGAGGAATCCAAGAAGTATGTAACCATAATTACACACAAGGGTTTGTTTACCTATAACCGCTTACCATTCGGTGTCTCATCTAGTCCAGCTATTTTCCAGAGGACTATCGAGGGTGTACTGCAAGGGATCCCACATGTTTCAATCTATCTGGGTGACATTCTGGTGATGGAAAGAACCGACCAGGAGCATCTGAGCACTCAGAGGTACAGGTAGACTACCCTTTATCCGAACTTCCGAAAACCGAAACCCTCTAAAAACCGAAGGTTTTTTCGTTCAGCGTAAGTCGTGCGCACGACTTACGCTGAACGAAAAAACCTTCGGTTTTTAGAGGGTTCCGGTTTCGGAAGTTCGGATAAAGGGTAAGTCGTGCGCACGACCCCCCGCGGACCCCCGCCGACCCCGACCCCCACCGACTTACGCTGAGCGTCAGCGTAAGTCGTGCGCACGACCCCCCGCTGACCCCCCCGCTGGCCCCGACCTCCACCGACTTACGCTGAGCGTCAGCGTAAGTCGTGAGCACAACCCCCCGCCGACCCCCCCGTGGACCCCGACCCCCCCGCGGACCCCCGCCGGACCTGACCCCCGCCGGCCCCGACCCCCGCCGACCCCCCCGCGGACCCCCGCCGACCCACCTTCCGAAATCCGAAATTCTCCGAAAACCGAAACACAGCTGGTCCCGAGGTTTTCGGATAAAGGATAGTCTACCTGTACTACAAAGATTGGATAAGGTGCGGTTACGGCTCAAGAGGAGTAAGTGCACTTTCCTGGGGAATGAGGCCGTGTTCCTGGGACAGAGTGGACACCACCGGGCTCCATCCAATCAAGGAGAAGGTACAAGCACTGCAGGAGGCCCCAGCTCCTACCAATGTGACTGAGTTAAAAGCTTACCTGGGACTGCTAAACTATAACAGATTTTTACCAAACTTGGCAAAAGTGTTAGCACCTCTTCACAAACTTCTGCGCAAGGAGACACAGTGGCAGTGGGAAGAGGAACAGAGGGTTTCATTTGAACAGTCCAAGAAACTGATGCTGTCCTCGGATGTGCTGGTTCACTACAATGCAGAGAAAGACATCATTCTCTCTTGTGATGCTTCACCTTACGGGGTGGGGGCGGTTCTTTCACACAGCTTGGAAGATGGAACAGAAAGACCAATAGGGTTTATGTCTCAAACTCTGACACCGGCAGAAAAAAACTATTCCCAGTTAGATCAAGAGGGGTTAGCAGTAATGTTTGGGTTACAGAGGTTTCACAAGTACATATATGGCCGGAAATTCGCCATATGCACCGATCATAAACCTCTTCTATCTCTTTTTAATGAAATGAAAGCAGTACCACAGATGGTGTCACCCCAGATCCAGAGGTGGGCAGTGACGTTGAGGGCGTATGAGTATGTCATTGTTTACAAGGCGGGCAAGTACCATGGGAACGCAGATGCCTTGAGCCGTCTTCCACTGCCAGGTACACCTATCCGTGCAGCTCCAGAGGACAGAGTTTTGATGTTGGAGGACACGGACACGGCAATTGTGACCGCTGAACAAGTAAGGACATGGACCGGTAAAGATCCAGTACTGTCTAGAGTCCGACAATATGTGATGAGGGGTTGGCCACAGCATCCGGAAGGGACTGATTTCATACCTTACAGTGTCAGGAAGACAGAGCTGGGTGTGCAGGATGGTTGCGTGTTGTGGGGAGCACGAGTGATTATTCCACAGCCAGCACGACAGTCTATCCTAGGGCAACTACATCAGTGTCATCCTGGAGTTTCGCGTATGAAAGCCTTGGCAAGGAGTTACTTGTGGTGGCCAAAGCTAGATGAGGAGATAGAAAATCTAGTCAAGACATGCAGCGCTTGTCAAGTACACAGGAAGGCACCAGCAGCGCCTCCTCTCCACCCCTGGGAGTGGCCGGATAAACCATGGAGAAGATTACATGTAGATTATGCGGGTCCATTCATGGGAAAGATGTTCCTCATAATCATTGATGCCCATTCCAAATGGATGGATGTTTATCCTGTAAATTCTGCTTCATCTACTGTTACTATAGACTGCCTGCGTAGGAGTTTTAGTAATCAAGGGCTACCGGAGATCGTAGTAAGTGACAATGCCACGTGTTTTGTGAGTACAGAAACAAAAGAGTTCATGAGAAACAATGGCATAGTACACGTGACCTCAGCTCCATATCATCCGTCTTCAAATGGACTTGCGGAGAGAGCCGTACAAACATTTAAGGAGATGATGAAAAAAAGTGCGGAAGGGAGTTTGGCAGCCAAGGTGTCACGAGTTCTGTTCAGCTACAGAATAACACCTCAATCTACCACAGGGCTCTCTCCTGCTGAGCTGTTGTTAGGACGTCGACTACGCTCCACTCTTGACCTGCTTCACCCAGATCTAAAAAGGAAGGTGGAAAACCGACAAATCAAACAAAAGCAGAACCATGACAGAAGGACAAAGAGCCGCAGTTTTGGAGAAGGAGATGCGGTCCTTACCAGGAATTTCAGTTATGGTCCAAAATGGATTCCTGGTGTCATAGACTCAATGACCGGTCCAGTATCATATACGGTCATGGTGGGAACTGGTCAGGTAGTACGCAGACATGTAGATCAGATACTGACCAGACAAGGGGAAATCGAAATGGAGGTTCCAGAGGAGATGTCGGAGGACAAGTTGGCCCCCAGTTATCCAAATGCATCGGTGGTACCACCACCACGAACAGAACCAGTTCCACCTGGACCCCTTCGTCAAGAGGAAACCATCGTAGCAGAGTCAGATACTCTGAGTACTGCTCAGGAGCAGCAGGTGGCTCTACCACAACCAAGCAGGGACTTGACTGTAAGACGTTCACCAAGGTCTCACAAGCCGCCAGAGAGATTGATAACGACCTGCTAGATTCATTCAGTATGGACTATCGTTAAAGGAGTTTCCTTATGGGACTTTTTAAGAATGTTAAGAAATTAATGTTCAACTTAAGAGGGGAGGGATATAGTAATCTGGGATGTAATGTTTAAGTTATCCACCAGAGGGAGCCAAATATTAAGGGTTCACATTCACCAGTATTTAAGGTAATGGGTCACGTATTCAATGTCCTGGTACACCAGTTTATATGGTAATGTGGCATTGCATTATGGGTATGACTCAGAGGTTGATCCTCCATCTTGGCTCGTGCAGTAAGAATAATGTGCCTGCCCTCCAGCTTGTAAGAGCTATGCCTCTCTGCTACACCGTGTAAATAAACAGTTGGGTTTTGTTCCTAATATCTCGCTTCTCTCAGTATCTGACCTTACCACTCGGATATCACAGAGAGTATTCCCTCACACTCCTTACTTGTGCCTTGTAGATGGTGGAAAGACATTGAGGAGTCAGGAAATGAGTCACTCACTGCAGAATACCCAACCTCTGACACGCTCTTGTAGCCACAGTATTTATGTGGCTGGTCCAGTTAAGTACTTTTATCCTATTAATGTAGCACCTGAGGTGCTATTATCAGCTTACTGTTTTAATTGCACAGCACACCTGCCATGGCCAACAAGACATGTAATAAATCAACTCTAGAGTATATGTGGCAGTGCCACGGGTAGCACTCGGAATGTCATATGAGTAGAGCTACATGATGTTACGATAGGGAGAGTTCCGCACAAAGGTGTAGAAATTGGTATGCGTTGCTCCTGTTTTTCGAGTGTAAAATGGAAGCAATGTATACCAATTTACCAGTGGAATGGCCTGTGTCCAATCTGCGCAGGCATTGGTCCCACTGCTAAATTCATGAGGCTCATTTTTTAGGCATCTCAGGCGAATGCCTAAAACAGGCGTTAGGCCCCTTAAATATGTTAATAAGGGGCCTATCACCTGTTGAGGACCTCTTAGAGTAATTAGTACCCGATGAGCGGGGCAGAGGTCGTGCCAGCCTCGCTCCGCATTCTTCAATGGTCCCCGTGGCTGCCAACTAAAACCCTTCCTGTGGAGCCAGGAGGAGCAGGAGTGCTCCCCTGACCACACAAGTGTTGCAATTACCCTACCTCCCCACCCTTCCTGTAAGCTCACACTAAGCAATCCCCCCCGCCCATTACAAATTAGACTCTCCCAGCGGACCAGCGCTGGCAGCGTGTTCCGAGTATGCAGATGAGGCCCGAGGATCAATCCTTATTGCTCCTCAGACCTCTTTCTTCGACATGTGCTAATCATGCAGCTCAGAGTCTGGGTCCCAAAACAGGCCGAGATGAATTTTTACCCCAAAATGGTTGCTCCCAGATCTATCTCAAATGAGTAAAAGAATGATAAACAGGGATGACTGAAACTGATGCCTCTCTTTAACACTTAGAATGTGACAATTCAGAAAACTGCAATCCCCCTTTGTCATTTTATATTCATCTCTTTCAATATTTGTTTTCCCCTTCATAAATTAATCCAGTATCTGTGCTGCCTGAATGCATGCCAGGTCATCGTATGTTTTTGAGGCGATCTGTCTCTGTGACAGAGCAATAGCTGCAGCAAACACTTCACTGGTTTTCAGGGTCTTAACTGTAAATCAGTCTAGTAAATGAAGACATTTCTCAAGCTAGATATGATGCTTAAAAATGTAAGATAGGTCCCTACAAACATATAGCTAATCTAGAGGCTGATAAGAAGTAGTCACTCAGAGAATGTTTAAGACATTCCCACAATGGCTTAGTGGGTAAATGCACCACCCAAAGTTTGTTCTGCAGTCTGTGCTGAGTTAGTTGATTTCAGCTAGAGCTTTATAGGCATTAAAATTAGACAAAATGCCCATGGGTTCTGATAAGAGTTAGCCAGCCAGGGTTGCCACCCTTGATTGCTGTCCAATGACTCCTGCTGGAAATGAGGAGGTGATCAGATTGACATAAAAGACTCTATTGGAAGAAAAGCAGGGGTTTTCTCCACAGTGTCCTGGCCAATATTTATCCCTCAACCAACATCGCTAAAACAGATTATCTGGTCATTATCGCATTGCTGTTTGTAGGACCTTGCTGATTGCAAATTAACTGCTGCATTTCCTACATTCCAACAGTGACTACACTTCAAAAGTACTTCATTGGTTGTAACATGCTTTGAGACATCCTGAGGTCATGAAAGGTGCTATATAAATCTGTAAACTCATTCATTATACTTGGCTATGATGCCCTATATGGTGAAATATTTGGCCAACACTCACTGTCTAGAGTTGTACACGAAGAAGGCATGAGGTACCAAAAGTGCTGTATGGAAGGAAGAAAATTGGAGGAGCTGGACATTTAAGGCAGCGTGATGATCTGGTAAAGTATAGTTCCCACCATGTACATTTTTTCCCTCTATTAACGAAGCCTGTGTATAGTGAAAATTAAGGGTTATTGCAGTTGCACATTGGTACTCACAGAAGGACAAGCAGCAAAATAGTATAAATCATTGTATCTTTTCCCTATCTCCTCTACTTTGCCTCTGGTACTTTGGGGGAAGGTGGAAGAGTCTAAAAATAGCAAGTGAACTCACATGTAAAACCTGTGAAAAGGATCTAACAGAAAGGTTAAGAGGTGATGATTCTAATTACATGTAAAATGAACTTGGATTTTACAAATTTGTTAACGGCTTAGGGATACAATAAAACTCTTGGGTGAGAAGTCAAAGATCCACAACAAACATAGGACGATAGCAAAATACTGCAGATGCTGGAAATCCGAAATAACAACAGAAAATGCTGGAAAAACTCAGCAGGCCAGGCAACATCCGTGGAGAGAAATTACAGTCGACGTTTCGGGTCTAACCCTTTTTCAAAACTGGAAAGGAAATGAAATAGATCGAAAGGCAGGGGTGAGAGAGAACAAAAGAAGTGAAGAGACATTAAGAGATATTTAAAATGAGACGAGATGGCGATAGGACTAGTGGAGACAAAAGACGGCTCAGATTAGGTGTGAAATGTTCTGGCAGAATGAGAGGCAGCTGCCATGTGGGAGAGAGATGTAAATGTGGGAGAGGGATAAGTAAAAATGTAATAGGGGCCGAGGTTATGATCTGAAATTGTTGAACTCGATATCGAGTCCGGAAGGCTGTAAAGTGCCTAATCAGAAGATGAGGTGCTGTTCCTCGAGTTTACGTTGGGCTTCCGTGGAACAATGCAAGAGACCAAGGACGGTGAGGTCCGAGTGGGAATGGAGCGGTGAATTAAAATGACAGGCGACTGGAAGCTCGGGGTCACCCTTACGGACTGAATGGAGGTGTTCCGCAAAGCGGTCACCCAATCTGCGTTTGATCTCCCCAATGTAGAGGAGACCGCATCGTGAGCAGTGAATACAGTATACTAGATTGCAAGAAGTACAAGTAAATCGCCGTTTCACCTGGAAGGGGTGTTTGGGGCCCTGGACAGTGGGAAGGGGGGAGGTATAGGAGCAGGTGTTACATATCCTGCGTTTGCACGGGAAGGTGCCAGGTAAAGGGGAAGGGGTGCTGGGGGTGATAGAGGAGTGGACTAGGGTGCCTCGGAGGGAGCGGTCCTTACGGAATGCTGAAAGGGATGGGGAGGGGAAGATGCGTTTCGTGGTGGGATCACTTTGGAGGTAGCGGAAATGGCGGAGGATGATCCGTTGAATGTGGAGGCTGGTGGGGTGAAAGGTGAGGACAAGGGGAACCCTATCGTGGTTCCGGGAGGGAGGGGCAGGGGTGAGGGCAGAAGTGCGGGAGATAGAACGGACACGGTCGAGGGCCATGTCAACCACGGTAGAGGGGAATTCTCGGTTGAGGAAAAGGGAAGACATGTCGGAAGCACTGGTGTGGAAGGTGGCATCGTCAGAGCAGATGCGGCGGAGACGGAGAAACTGGGAGAATGGAATAGAGTCCTTACAGGAGGCGGGGTGGGAGGAAGTGTAGTCCAGGTAGCTGTGGGAGTCAGTGGGCTTGTAGTGAATATTGGTCAATAACCTATCCCCAGAGATGGAGACGGAGAAGTCGAGGAAGGGAAGGGAAGAGTCAGAGATGGACCATGTGAAGGGAAGGGTGGAAATTGAAGGCAAAGTGAATGAAATTGTCTAGTTCAGGGCGAGAGCAGGAAACGGCACCGATACAGTCATCAATGTATCGGAAAAAGAGGTGAGGGAGGGGACCCGAGTAGGACTGGAACAAAGAGTGTTCCACATATCCCACGAAAAGGCAGGCATAGCTAGTACCCATGCAGGTACCCATAGCAACACCTTTGATTTGGAGGAAATGAGTGGAGTTAAAGGAGAAGTTGTTCAATGTGAGAACAAGTTCAACCAGGCAGAGGAGGGTAGTGGTGGATGGGGACTGGTCGGGCCTCTATTCAAGGAAGAAGCGGAGCGCCCTCAGGCCATCCTGGTGGGGGATGGAGGTGTAGAGGGATTGTACGTCCATGGTGAAAAGGAAGCGGTTGGGGCCAGGAAACTGGAAACTGTTAGAGTAGCGGAGGGCGTCCGAAGAGTCGCGGATGTAGGTGGGAAGAGACTGGACAAGGGGAGAAAAGATAGAGTCGAGATAAGTTCCGTGGGGCAAGAACAGGCTGAAATGATGGGTCTACCAGGGCAGTCCTGTTTGTGGATCTTGGGAAGGAGGTAGAAGCGGGCTGTGCAGGGTTGGGGAACTATGAGGTTGGTGGTCGTGGGGGGGGGGGGAAGATCTCCAGAGGAGATGAGGACAGTGACAGTCTTGGAAACGGTGGTTTGATGTTCGGTAGTGGGGTCATGGTCCAGGTGGAGGTAGGAGGAGGTCTCGGAGAGTTGGCGTTCAGCTTCCGCTAGGTAGAAGTCAGTTCGCCAAACAACAACAGCACCACCCTTGTCAGCAGGTTTAATGACAATGTCAGGGTTGGATCTAAGAGAATGGAGTGCTGCAAGTTCAGAGGGAGGTAGGTTGGAGTGAATGAGGGGAGCAGAGAAATGGAGACGGCCGATGTCACGGCGGCAGTTAGCGATGAAATGATCTAGAGAGGGTAAGAGGCCAGGGGGAGGGGTCCAGGTAGAACGGGAATTCTGAAAGCGGGAGAAAGGGTCAGTCGTGCGGGGGGAAGACTCCTGGCCAGAGAAGTGGGCATGGAGACGAAGGCGGCGGAAAAAGAGCTCAACATCGTGCCGAGCTTGAAATTCATTGAGGTGGGGGCGTAAGGGGATGTAGCTCAGGCCTTTGCTGAGGACTGATTGTTCGGGGTCAGAGAGGGGAAGGTCAGAGGGGATAGTGAAAACGCGGCAGGGGGTGAGATTGGGAGAAGGGGGGTCAGAGGAAAGTGAAGGGGAAGAAGGTTCCGGAGGGGCGTTGGTGTCCAAGAGTTGATGAAGCTTGCGATCCTTGACATTCTTGCGATCCACAACAAACATAGCTCCGTGTAGCCCTAGGCTGACATGTAAAACCCTGTAACGCCAGCTCATGAACCTCATTTGACCTTTGCAACGTCAAATGACTCTTCAGATGCAGATTGTGGCCAGTTCTTCCTGTTCCTTTCCACACCACAGGATATGTTGTACAAGCCATCATCCCATCATATTCCTGGTCTAATCATAGAATTTCTTGTCCAATAGGTTATGCATTAAATAGGATTTGCCTGCATGTGACCTTGGCTGTGCACCAGCACCCTTCTCTATGATGTGATATTTATTAAACCTTGTATAGGTCAATAATCCATTTTATGCTTGAAAAGATATCTTGAGGCAGAAGCCTGACAGTTGCACTTACGCACTTGTATCTGAAAGCCACATTTTTATGACAAGGAGTTCAGAGCTTTTTCTGCAAAGAAAATAATTTTCTTTTTTTAAAAGCTGCTCCGGGGGTCATGCAGGAACTGTTAAAAAAGAATGTACACTTTAAATTGCTCTCTTGTATGTACTCTATCTTTTCCCGACCATGTTAAGAGGCAGAAGCAGTTTGCACATGTGAAAAGCCAATTTTCCGTGTGTGTGATGCTGGGGTTACCAACTCTGCTTGGACCTATTCCAGGAGGATTCACCCCATGACCTCCCGCCTCCAACCGCCCCGCCAGTAAAACAGCCTTTCCCCCGAGCTCCGATAATTATAACTAATAAATAAAAGCGTTCAAAGAAAAGCCTAATAATTTTTGTAATGCCCCTGTGATTTTTCTCCCAGGTTGCTCGCAGCAGTGTCCTGGAGATTAATCTTCACTTCCTGGAGACTCCCGGGCAATCCTGGAGGGTGGGTGACACTCTGCAATGCTGATACTGTTTCACTTGCACGACGGGGTAATGGAGCCCACAGTGCTCGAGACAGCCACGTGTCAGGCACCAAGATGGTATTAAAGCTCTGGTGATTCTCATCAGTTTGGCCAAATCGTCCAAAAAACAGAAACCTAACTATAAAGCAAACAGTATCATTCCTGCCACACAGGCTATCAATACACCTCTAAGTTTTCCCAGTTAGAATGTTGAAGTATCCAGCCATTTTAATTTTACCAGTATCACAAGTTAATTTTGCGACAGGCCACACCAGTGCCACTTCTGGTCGATTCTGCTGAGCCGTGCATGACTCCCTGCCTGAGAGGTTCAGTGGGCCACCTGCTACCAAGTAGGGTTGTCAACCCTAGTTGGAAATGTCCCTGGAGGTTTCACCACATGCCCTCCTGCCTCCTACCGCCCCGCCATTGGTCGCCCGACATGTCCATCCTCACGGTGCACCACCTTCCGCCAATCGGAAAGTGAATAGACTCTCCATTACCTGATTGGATGATTCTTCACTCTCAGTCAACAGCCTTTTTCCCCGTGTCTAATATTTTTATAACTAATAAACAAAATAGTTCATTGAAAAAAAAATTTAAGCACAGTTTTTTTAATGCGCCTATCATTGTTCTCCTGGGTTGCTTGCAGCAGTGTCCTGGAGGTTGGGCTTTAATTCCTGGAGACTCCAAGGCAATCCTGGAGGGTAGGCAACCCTACTACCAAGCCTCTTCTAATGCCGCTCTGTAACAATCACCGAGTATGGGAGAGCAGCCTGGCTCCACCCAGCCCTCCACTTCACTTCCGTGCCCATCTTTCCCGTAATTCCATGTTTGAATCCCTCCAATCAGGTTTCTGCCCTTGCCACAGTACTGAAACGGCTCTCATCAAAGTCACAAATGACATCCTTTGTGACTGTGACAAAGGTAAACTATCCCTCCTCGTCCTTTTTGACTTGCTTGCAGCCTTTGACATGGTTGACCACTCCATCCATCCTTCAACACCTCTCCACCGTCGTCCAGCTGGGTGGGACTGCACTCGCCTGGTTCCATTCGTATCTATCTAATCAGAGCCAGAGAATCACCTGCAACGGCTTCTCTTCCCGCTCCCACACCGTTATCTCTGGGGTCCCACAAGGATCTATTCTTGGTCCCCTCCTATTTCTCATCTACATGTTGCCCCTTGGCGACATCATCTGAAAACACGTCAGTTTCCACATGTACGCTGACGACACCCAGCTCTACCTCACCACCACTTCTCTCAACCCCTCCACGGTCTCTAAATTGTCAGACTGCTTGTCCGACATACAGTTCTGGATGAGCAAAAATGTTCTCCAACTAAATATTGGGAAAACCGAAGCTATTGTTTTCGGTCCCCGCCACAAACTCCATTCCTTAGCCACTGATTCCATCCCTCTCCCTAACATCTGTCTGAGGCTGAACCACACTGTTCACAACCTTGGTGTCATATTTGACCCTGAAATGAGCTTCTGACCACATATCCGCAGCATAACATCACCCACCTCCATAACATCACCCATCTCCACCCTTGCTGTTCAGAAGTGGACAGCGATAATTGTAGAGTACAAAACTTCTGGCAACTACATTTTGGATAAATTCGAAGCTGTTCCCGGTCTGAAAATGTAGTACAAATAAATAGAATTAAATAAAATATCCGAGGGGTTGAAGTTATTGCAGTTATGTAATTGAAGAGGATAGGGAGAGACTAACAATGATGTCAAAATCTTGAACGCATCAGCTGCTTGTTCTCCCCGGAGAAGGTTTTAATTCATAGGATGGTTATAGAGTAATACAGCCCACTCGGTTTAACATCTCCTCCAAAGCATGGCACCTCTGACAATGCAGCACTCCATCACTATTACCCTGTAGTGTCAATTCAGAAACAGAATGGGGGTAAATGTCTCTTTTAACAAGAAACATCTGTTCTTTCCCTGA
The DNA here is from genome assembly GCF_052327205.1 of Somniosus microcephalus. Taxonomy (NCBI): domain Eukaryota; kingdom Metazoa; phylum Chordata; class Chondrichthyes; order Squaliformes; family Somniosidae; genus Somniosus; species Somniosus microcephalus. The sequence goes on from NC_140988.1 coordinate 111,792,502, forward strand.
CAAATTAACAACTTAACAAAGTTACATTCTCCAATATCACACATTCCAAAATTACATGCTCCTGTGATTTTAGTGGGTTAGTAATATAAAGGGCCTGAATTTCTGTGGGTGCTGTCCCCATCTTCTGCCTTAACTTTGGCAGGAGATTGGTGGAACCCCCCAAAGGAACAACATTAAAGTCCAATTTCCCACAAAAGTTACTGCAGGAGATCAGGACAAGCTCATGGAAATTCATGGCCAAAGTTAATCAATCTACTGCAGATTAGTTACTACTTTATATACTGTACCAGAATTAAATGTGTGTGCTGCGTTACATTTTAACTACCTATATGTACTGCAGCACAGTTCAACTGCAATACTGTTTATAAATTAACGAAACTGAAGTACAGAATATAAAACACAGTAGATCATAGAAAGTATATTATATTTTAGTGCAGTGCAAAATTAATTAAACTGTGGCACGATGTGGGATACAGAAAGTATATTAAAAATAGAAAACAGAGATATAACTGAAGTAAGCCATTACTTTTCAAATTAATTCCCTCTTAACTAATTTTCTGCATCTACCGTAACTTGCCCCCTATTCCCAGAAGGAATACATCTAACTTAAACACTGAAGGGATGAAAGTAGATATTGAACCGTGATTTATGTTTTTGCAAGTATGAATTCTGTTGGTCTAAATCTACTGAGCTGCTTCATCTCAAAATCAGGCTTTAATTTTAGACTCTTTCCAATCTTCCTTATCTGGTTTACAACAAGGAAATGTCTGTCCTAATCTTTGCCATGCCCGTATAAATTGAATTCCCTCGGTGTCCTTTCACATGCACACTTTGGCTGGTGCTCCAAACCCAAGCCCATTATTTCTATAGCCCTTTTTTTTTTCCTTGGCCCTCCGAGCTTTTCTCTCCTACTTTCCCCACCTCCTGTCACTCAGTCATGTCATTTTTCCCCTCTCGGGCACTTTATGCTCCCCGATCGCTAACCCAACCTATTATTACTGCTCTGCCTTGCTATTCTCTGCTGCCGTCCCAGACTTGAAACCCCCTTGGATAAGCCTAAAGCTACCTTCTGTGCCTCTCTTGGCATCCTCCGAAGGGCCCATCAAGGCATTTGTCACTGCCTCCTTCCGAGCAGCAAGTTCCCCATCCTCTCTCTTTGACCTTCCCACCCAGTGCTCCTGCTTGGGACTAATCTCGCCAACCTCCTTCCCATCCTGCTCACTTCCCCCAACATTGCCTCCTTCGAAGGGAAATTAGGGATAGCATAAGATCCAAGGAGAGGACATATAAATTGGCCAGAAAAAGCAATAATCCTGAGGATTGGGAGCAATTTAGGATTCAACAAAGGAGGACAAAGGGGTTAATTAAGAAGGGGAAAATAAAATGAGAGTAAGCTTGCAGGGAACATAAAACTGACTGTAAAAGCTTTTATAGATATGTGAAGAGAAAAAGACTGGTGAAGTCAAGCGTAGGTCCCTTGCAGTCAGAATCAGGGGAATTTATAATGGGGAACAAAGAAATGGCAGACCAACTAAATACATATTTTGGTTCTGTCTTCACAAAGGAGGACACAAATAACCTCCCAGAGATGCCGGGGAACATAGGCCTAGAAATACAGTAGGCTTTGCGCCCAGTTACCGCCCAAAGAGGGCTTCTGCGCCACTTGAGGAGTTTGCGCTGATATTCAGCGCTGCGGTAATGGCGGCGGTAGCCGGTAGCGCTGCGCTGACACCGATGACATCATCGGTGTGCGCAGTGCCCTGGTTCCGCCTCGCTACCGGCCCGACCCCCATATTTAGTAGCGGCCGCCTCTTCCGCAGCGGCCGCAAACAACGATGTGAAGACGGGGCCGTCCTGCAGCCTTAGTGGGGCGAGTTAAGGCGGAGGTGCGGCCGGCCGCTTTTTCGGCGGCCGCCTGCCCGCACCTCCTTCCCCGGCCTCCTCCACCCCACCCCCCCCGGCATTGCCGGCTGTTTTCCGGGAGCCCGGCACTTCTCCGTGGTGCCGGGCTCATTTGCCGGCACTATCAAGCGGCGATCTCCCCGTTGCAGGCACCTCCCCCTTAAGAGAAGGAGGAAGGCCTGCAGTACCGCAGCCTGCCGCTCCGCAGCGGGTGGCGCTGCGGCACCTAGCGCGCCGAAATTCAGTTTCAGCGCCCCAAGCGGGGGCGGGCACACCCTGGAATAGCGGCCGGTTTCGACTTGGGGCGCAGAAACTGAATTTCCGACGGGCGCAACTGGCTCCGCGCGCAGCGCTAACTTCTGGGCGCTAGCCAGCTGGCGGGCCCAAAGTGAATTTCTAGCCCATAGGGTCTGATGAAAGGGAGGAACTGAAAGAAATCAGTAGTTGTAGGGAAATGGTGTTGGGGAAATTGATGGGATTGAAGGCTGATAAATTCCCAGGGCCTGATAATCTACATCCTAGGGTACTTAAGGAAGTGGCCCTAGAAATAGTAGATGCATTGCTGATCATCTTCCAATATTCGATGGAATCTGGAACAGTACCCATGGATTGGAGGGCAGCTAATGTTACGCCACTATTCAAAAAAGGTGGTAGAGAGAAAACGGGGAATTACAAACTGGTAAGCCTGACATCGGTAGTAGGGAAAATGCTAGAGTCCATTATAAAAGATGTAATGGCACAGCACTTGGAAAACAGTGACAGGATCGGACAAAGTCAACATGGATTCACAAAAGGTAAATCATGCTTGACTAATCTACTGGAATTTTTTGAGGATGTAACTGGTAAAATAGATCAGGGAGAACCAGTGGATGTGGTATATCTGGACTTTCAGAAGGCCTTCGATAAGGTCCCGCATAAGAGATTAGCGTGTAAAGTTAAGGTACATGGGATTGGGGGCAAGGTATTGACTTGGGTAGAGAACTGGTTGGCAGACAGAAAGCAAAGAGTTGGAATAAACGGGTCTTTTTCCGAGTGGCAGGCAGTGACTAGTGGGGTACTGCAGGGATCGGACCTTGGACCCCAGCTATTCACAATATATATTAATGATCTAGACAAGGGAACTAGATGTAATATCTCCAAATTTGCAGACGACACAAAGCTGGGTGGGCGTGTGTGCTGTGAGGAGGATGTCAAGAAACTCCAGGATGATTTGGACATGTTGGGTGATTGAGCAGAAACATGGCAGATGCAATATAACGTGGATAAATGTGAGGTTGTCCACTTTGGTGGCAAAAACAGGAAGGCAAATTATCTAAATGACAATAGATTGGGAGAAGGGGAAGTGCACAGAGACCTGGGTGTCCTTGTGCACCAGTCGCTGAAGGTAAGCATGCAGGTGCAGCAGGTGGTTAAGAAGGCAAATGGTATGTTGGCCTTCGTAGCGAGGGGGTTTGAGTACAGGAACAAGGATGTCTTGCTGCAGTTGTACAGGGCCTTGGTGAGACCACATCTTGAGTATTGTGTGCAGTTTTGGTCGCCTTATCTGAGGAAGGATGTTCTTGCCATGGAAGGAGTTCAGCGAAGATTCACCAGGCTGATACCTGGGATGGCAGGAATGACGTACGAGGAGAGATTGGGTCGATTGGGCTTATACTCGCTGGAGTTTAGAAGAATGAGAGGTGATCGCATTGAAACTTATAACATTCTGACAGGACTGGACAGACTAGATGCAGGAAGGATGTTCCCGATGGTCGGGGAGTCCAGAACCAGGGGACACAGTCTAAGGATAAAGGGTAGGCCATTTAGGACAGAAATGAGGAGGAATTTCTTCACCCAGAGAGTGGCGAACCTGTGGAACTCTCTACCACAGAAGGCAGTGGGGGCCAGTTCATTACTGTAAATATATTCAAGAAGGAGTTGGATATATTTCTTAAGGCTAAAGGGATCAAGGGGTATGGGGAGAAAGCAGGGACCGGGTACTGAATTTGGATGATCAGCCATGATCGCATTGAATGGCGGAGCAGGCGTGAGGGGCCGAATGGCCTACTCCTGCTCCTATCTTCTATGTTTCTATTCTGTCAGTGGATCAACATCATTGCCTCCTCTGCATTTCTCTCCAGAATGTCCGTTCACTCACAAACAAGGTCTTTGCCTTATTGTGGACAATTGCATTGGCAGCATGACTTTAATGGAAATTTGCCTAACAGGTGGCAACACATTGCCCCTAACTGAAGACTCCCCGCCTGGCTATACCTTCCACCACCTTCCCCACCCAAACGACCGCAGTAGCGGTGTTGCTCATCACCAACTCATACCTTGGGCTCTTCTCCTACTCCTCTGGCAGTTTCTCCTCATTCACGCACCTCACCTTGTTCCATCTCACCCACACAAGCTCCATTCTGAGTTCCACCCAGAGATATTCTCCCTCCTTTCATCCCTCAGCCTCTTCACTCAGCAACTTCTCATCCTCAGTGATTTCAATCTTCATCTCAACTCACCTTGCCCTTTCTGCTCAGATTTTGCTGCCCTCTTCCAAACCCCAAATCTCTCCATATTAAGTCTCCTACCTATATTCAAGGCCACTTCCTGGAGTTTGCCATCTCAAGTGTCAGCTGTCGCTCAGAGGCGAGCTGCGGCTGAGTCAGAAGGTTGTGGGTACAAGTCCCACTCCAAAGACTTGAGTACAGAAATCTAGGCTGACACACCAGTGCAGTATTGAGGGAGTGCTGCACTGTCGGAGGTGCCGTCTTTCGGATGAGACATTAAACCAAGGCCCCAGATGCCCTCTCAAGTGGATGTAAAAGATCCCATGGCATTATTTCAAAAAAGATCAGGTGAGTTATCCCCAGTGCCTTGGCCAATATTTATCCCTCAATCAACATCACTAAAACACAGATTAACTGGTCAGTCACTTTGCTGTTTGTGGGAGCTTGCTGTGCGCAAATTGGCTGCTGCATTTCCTACATTACAACATTGACTACACTTCAAAAGTACTTCAGTGGCTGTAAAGCGCTTTGGGACATCCTGAGGTTGTGAAAGGCACTATATAAATGCAAGTCTTTCATTCTTTCTCTGTACTCATATGGCCTTGATCACAAAGGAAAACTTGCATTTATATAATGCCTAGCAAGCCACTCTGTTGTAACAAACCGCTACGAGAAACAATAAGAAGAATAAAACTGGATGGAACGCTCGGCACCAGCTTAAGAACATGACAAAGGCACAACCAGCCCAGTCGACACTGCAAAGTCCTCCTCACTAAGTTGTGGCAAAATTGGGAGAGCTGTCCCACAGACTAGTCAAGCAACAGCCCGACATAGTCATACTCACAGAATCACACCTTTCAGCCAATGTCCCAGACTCTTCCATCACCATCCCTGTCCCACCGGCAGGACAGACCGGCCAGAGGTGGCGGCACAGTGGTATACAACAACAACAATAACAACGTGTAGTTATATAGCGCCTTTAACATAGTAAAACGTCCCAAGGTGCTTCACAGGCGTATTACAAGACAAAAATTTGACACTGAGTCACATAAGGAGAAATTAGGGCAGGTGACCAAAAACTTGGTCAAAGAGGTAGGTTTTAAGGAGCATCTTAAAGGAGGAATGAAAGGTAGTGAGGCGGAGAAGTTTAGACAGGGAATTCCAGAGCTTAGGGCCTAGGCAACAGAAGGCACGGCCACCAATGGATGAGCGATTATAATCAGGGATGCTCAAGAGGCCAGAATTGGAGGAGCGCAGATATCTCGGAAGGTTGTGAGGCTGAAGGAGATTACAGAGATAGGAAGGGACGAGGCCATGGAAGAATTTGAAAACAAGGATGAGAATTTTGAAATCAAGGCGTTGCTTAACTGGGAACCAATGTAAGTCAGCAAGCACAGGGGTGATGGGAGAACGGGACTTAGTGCGAGTTAGATCACCTCAAGTTTACGTAGGGTAGAATGTGGGAGGCCAGCCAGGATTGCGTGGAATAGTCAAGTCTAGAGGTAACAAAGGCATGGATGAAGGTTTCAGCAGCGGATGAGCTGAGGAGGTAAGGGCAGAGACGGGCGATGTTATGGCGGTGGAAATAGGCGGTCTTAGTTATGCTGCGGATATGTGGTCGGAAGCTCATTTCAGGGTAAAATATTACACCAAGGTTGCAAACAGTGTGGTTCAGCCTCCAACAGATGTTAGGGAGAGGGATGGAGTCAGTGGCTAAGGAACGGAGTTTGTGGCAGGGACCGAAAACAATGGCTTCGATTTTCCCAATATTTAACTGGAGAAAATTTCTGCTCATCCAGAACTGGATGTCGGACAAGCAGTCTGACAATTTAGAGACCGTGGCGGGGTCGTGGGAAGTGGTAATGAGGTAGAGCTGGGTGTCGTCAGCGTAAATGTGGAAACTGACGTGTTTTTGGATGATCTCGTCGAGGGGCAACATGTAGATGAGAAATAGGAGAGGGTCAAGGATAGATTCTTGCGGGACACGAGAGGTAACGATGCAGGAACAGGAAGAGAAGCGATTGCAGGTCATTCTCTGGCTACGATTAGACAGATAAGAATGGAACCAGGCGAGTACAGTCCCACCCAGCTGGACGACAGTGGAGAGGCGTTGGAGAAGGATGGAGTGGTCTACTGCGTCAAAGGCTGTAGACAAGTCAAGAAGGACGAGGAGGGATAGTTTACCTTTTTCACAGTCACAAAGGATGTCATTTGTGATTTTGATGAGAGCCGTTTCAGTACTGTGGCAGAGGCAGAAACCTGATTGGAGGGATTTAAACATGGAATTGCAGGAAAGATGGGCACAGATTTGGGAGGCAACAACGCATTCAAGGACTTGAGAGGAAAGGGAGGTTGGAGATGCGGCTGTAGTTTGCAAGGAGGGAGGGGTCAAAGGTTGGTTTTCTGAGGAGATGGGTGAGGACGGCAGATTTGAGGGAAGACAGTACCTGAGGAGAGAGAACCGTTAACAATGTCAGCTAACACGGAAGCCAGAAAAGGAAGTTGGGTGATCAGCAGTTTGGTGGGAATCGGGTTGAGGGAGCAGGAAGTGGGTCTTCTCATGGACAAGATGAGCATGGCGGGGTCATGAGGGGAGATCGGAGAGAAACTGGAGAAAGATGCGAGTTCAGGGCTAGGGCAGGGGGGGAACCTTAATGGAAGTTTGGCCCAGTGGGCTAGAGGAAGGAAGGGAAGTGGCAGAGGCAGCTGAACGGATGGTCTCAATCTTAGAGACAAACAACTCCATGAGCTCCACACACTTGTTGTCGGAGGTGAAGTTGGAGGAGACGGAGGGGGTGGGCGGAAGGGGGACGTGGAGAGGGAGTGGCCCTGGGAGTCCTCAACATTGACTCTGGACCCCATGAAGTCTCATGGCATCAGGCCAAACATGGGCAAGGAAACCTCCTGCTAATTACGACCTACTGCCCTCCCTCAACTGATGAATCAGTACTCCTCCATGTTGAACACCACTTGGAAGAAGCGCTGAGGGTAGCAAGGGCACAGAATATACTCTGGGTGGGGGACTTCAATGTCCATCACCAAGAGTGATTCAGTAGCACCACGACTGACCGAGCTGGCGGAGTCCTGAAGGACATAGCTGCCAGACTGGGCCTGCAGCAGATAGAGTGAGAGCCAACATGAGGGAAAAACCTACTTGACCTCGTCCTCACCTGTCACAGATGCATCTGTCCATGACAGTATTGGTAGGAGTGATCCACGCACAGTCCTTGTCTTCACACTGAGGACACCCTCCATTGTGTTGTGTGGCACTATCACCATGCTAAAAGGGATAGATTCAGAACAGATCTAGCTGCTCAAAACTGGGCATCCATGAGGCGCTGTGGGACATCAGCAGCAATAGAATTGTATTCCACCATAATCTGTAACCTCATGGCCCGGCATATCCCTCACTCTACCTTTACCATCAGGCGAGGTGACCAACCCTGGTTCAATGAGGAGTGTAGAAGAGCATGCCAGGAGCAGCACCAGGTGTACCTAAAAATGAGATGCCAACCTGGGGAAGCTGCAACGCAGGACATAGAAACATAGAAGATAGGAGCAGGAGTAGGCCATTCGGCCCCTTGAGCCTGCACCGCCATTCAATGCGATCATGGCTGATCATCCAAATTCAGTACCCAGTCCCTGTTTTCTCCCCATATCCCTTGATCCCTTTAGCCTTGAGAAATATATCCAACTCCTTCTTGAATATATTTAATGAATTGGCCTCTACTGCCTTCTGTGGTAGAGAATTCCACAGGTTCACCACTCTCTGGGTGAAGAAATTCCTCCTCATTTCTGTCCTAAATGGCCTACCCCTTATCCTTAGAGTGTGACCCCTGGTTCTGGACTCCCCGACCATCGGGAACATCCTTCCAGCATCTAGTCCTGTTAGAATTTTAAGTTTCGATGAGATCCCCTCTCATTCTTCTAAACTCCAGCGAGTACAAGCCCAATCGATCCAATCTCTCCTCAGACGTCATTCCTGCTATCCCAGGTATCAGCCTGGTGAATCTTCGCTGAACTCCTTCCATGGCAAGAACATCCTTCCTCAGATAAGGCGACCAAAACTGCACACAATACTCAAGATGTGGTCTCACCAAGGCCCTGTACAACTGCAGCAAGACATCCTTGTTCCTGTACTCAAACCCTCTCGCTATGAAGGCCAACATACCATTTGCCTTCTTAACCGCCTGCTGCACCTGCATGCTTACCTTCAGCGACTGGTGCACAAAGACACCCAGGTCTTATTGCACTTCCCCTTCTCCCAATCTATTGCCGTTCAGATAATAAACTGCCTTCCTGTTTTTGCCACCAAAGTGGATAACCTCACATTTATCCACGTTATATTGCATCTGCCATGCTTCTGCCCAATCACCCAACCTGTCCAAATCATCCTGGAGTTTCTTGGCATCCTCCTCACAGCACACACGCCCACCCAGCTTTGTGTCATCTGCAAATCTGGAGATATTACATCTAGTTCCCTTGTCTAGGTCATTAATATATATTGTGAATAGCTGGGGTCCAAGGACCAATCCCTGCGGTACCCCACTAGTCACTGCCTGCCACTCGGAAAAAGACCCGTTTATTCCAACTCTTTGCTTTCTGTCTGCCAACCAGTTTTCTATCCAAGTCAGTACCTTGCCCCCAATCCCATGTGCCTTAACATTACACGCTAATCTCTTATGCGGGACCTTATCGAAAGCCTTCTGAAAGTCCAAATACACCACATCCACTGGTTCTCCCATATCTATTTTACCAGTTACATCCTCAAAAAATTCCAGTAGTCAAGCACGATTTACTCTTTGTAAATCCATTTTGACTTTGTCCGATCCTGTCACTGTTTTCCAAGTGCTCTGCTATTACATCTTTTATAATGGACTCTAGCATTTTCCCCACTACCGATGTCAGGCTTACCGGTCTGTAATTCCCCGTTTTCTCTCTACCACCTTTTTTGAATAGTGGGGTAACATTAGCTACCCTCCAATCCATGGGTACTGTTCCAGATTCCATCGAATGTTGGAAGATGATCAGCAATGCATCTACTATTTCTAGGGCCACTTCCTTAAGTACCCTAGGATGTAGATTATCAGGCCCTGGGGATTTATCGGCCTTCAATCCCATCAATTTCCTTAACACCATTTCCCTACAAATACTGATTTCTTTCAGTTCCTCCCTTTCATCAGACTACATGCATGCTAAACAATGGAAGCAGCATGCTATAGACAGAGCTAAGTGATCCCACAACCAACGGATCAGATCAAAGCTCTGCAGTCCTGCCACATCCAGGCATGAATGGTGGTGGATCATTAAACAACTAACGGGAGGAGGAGGCTCCATGACTATCCCCATCCTCAATGATGGCGGAGCCCAGCATGCGAGTGCAAAAGACAAGGCTGAAACGTTTGCACCCACCTTCAGCCAGAAGTGCCGAGTGGATGATCCATCTCGGCCTCCTCATGAGGTCCCCACCATCACAGAAGCCAGTCTTCAGCTAGTTCGATTCACTCCTCGAGATATCAAGAATCAGCTGAGCGCACTGAATACAGCAAAGGCTACGGGCCCCGACAATATCCCTGCTGTCTTGCTGAAGACTTGTGCTCCAGAACTAGCCACGCCTCTAGCCAAGCTGTTCTAATAGAGCTACAACACTGGCATCTACCCAACAATGTGGAAAACTGTCCTGTCCACAAAAAGCAGGACAAATCCAATCTGGCCAATTACTGCCCCATCAGTCTACTCCCAATCGTCAGCCAAGTGATGGAAGGTGTCATCGACAATGCTATCAAGCGGCACTTACTCACCAATAACCTGCTCACTGATGCTCAGTTTGGGATCCGCTAGGTTCACTCGGCTCCAGACCTCATTACAGCCTTGGTCCAAACATGGACAAAAGAGCTGAATTCCAGAGGTGAGGTGAGAGCGACGGCCCTTGAAATCAAGGCAGCAGTTGACCGAGTGTGGCATCGAGGAGCCCTAGTAAAACTGAAGTCAATGGGAATCAGGGGGAAAACTGTCCACTGGCTGGACTCATAACTCGGAAGATGGTTGTGGTTGTTGGAGGCCAATCATCTCAACCCCAGGACATTGCTGCAGGAGTTCCTCGGGGCAGTGTCCTAGGCCCAACCATCTTCAGCTACTTCATCAATGACCTTCCCTCCATCATAAGGCCAGAAGTGGGGAAGTTCGCTGATGATTGCACAGTGTTCAGTTCCATTCGCAACTCCTCAGATAATGAAGCAGCCTATGCTCGCATACAGCAAGACCTGGACGGCATTCAGGTTTAGGCTTATAAGTTGCAAGTAACATTCACGCCACACAAGTGCCAGGCAATGACTATCTCCAACAAGCGAGAGTCTAACCACCGCCCCTTGACATTCAATGGCGTTACCATCGCTGAATTCCCCACCATCAACATCCTGGGAGAGCCACCATTGACCAGAAACTTAACTGGACCAGCCACATAAAGACTGTGGCTACAAGAGCAGGTCAGAGGCTGGGTATTCTGCGACAAGAGTCTCACCTCCGGACTCCCCAATGTCTTTCCACCATCTACAAGACACAAGTCGGGAGTGTAATGGAATACTCTCCTCTTGCCTGGATGATTGCAACTCCAATAACACTCAAGAAGCTCAACACCATCCAGGACAAAGCAGCCCACTTAAAACATTCACTCCCTCCACCACCAGCGTACCATAGCTGCAGTGTGTACCATCTACAAGATGCACTGCAGCAACTCGCCAAGGCTTCTTCGACAAAACTTTCCAAGCCCGTGGCCTCTATCACCTAGAAGGACAAGGGCAGCAGGCAGTTGGGAACACCACCACCTGCAAGTTACACACCATCCTGACTTGGAAATATATCGTCATTCATTCGTAGTCACCGAGTCAAAGTCCCGGCACTCCTTTCCTAACAACACTATGGGAGTACCTTCACCACGCGGACAGCAGCGGTTCAAGGCGGCGGCTCACCACCAGCTTCTCAAGGGCTATTAGGGGTGGGCAATAAATGCTGGCCTTGCCAGCAACGCCCACATCCCAGGAACGAATATAAAAATAATGCGAGGCATTGCAAGCGTCCAGCAGCACTTCCTGCACACTTAAAAAAAACTTTTAACGTGTATTGCAGCAAGCCACTACGTCAATAAAATCAAAAAAATCCAGTCCAAAAGCTTAAATGCAAACATACCTGAAAGATGTGTGTGTCCCTTTAAGAGGTGCTTGTCAGTCTGCTGCACGCTGGGTTTTTATGGCGAGCTTAGGACCCAGCGTTGAACTCAGCACAAAGATCCAAGTTTGTCGAAGTGACGTTAAGTCAGCGTTGCACGCCGACTGATGTCATCTCTCCCTAATTTAAATTTCCAGGGCCATCGCTCTTACCGGTAGTGCTGTCGGACCTCGGAAAATGGTGGACGCCATGGGACCCGCCACCAGCTGGCGAAAGAGTGGCCGGCTGCCGGCTTTTCGCTAAATTTTGACAGTAACAGGTGGCGTAAAACACACGAATATTTAGCCTCATGTCTTTGACCAAGTTTTTGGCCTACCCTCCTAATAGCTCCTTCTTTGGCTCAGCATTTTTTTTGTCTGATTACGCCCCTGTAGAGATGTTTTTCTATGTTAAAGGCATTATGTAAATGCAAGCTCTTGTTGCTGCTGCCAGAATTCAGCTAACACATTTCTAATAGCAACTGTCAATTCAATCACAACTGCAAAATTGTCACTATTATGTTTCAAAAAGCTGAACAACAACGAGCCCACAGCAAGGCCTGATTCTCTCTGTCTTACTGCTTCTCTGTCTCGGTCTTTTTTCTTTCTCTGGCAGTAACTTTTCTGTTCCAGAGAGTACGGCCAAGGTGCCTGAAGGTTCTGCCATCACTGGTGAAGTGATGAAAGAGGCAAAACTATTCAAAGGGAGTAGACAGGAGTAGTCATGCCAATTTTCTTTCAATGTAACATGATTCAGGAATGGAGCCCACGTACCCATTTCTAGCCAGGACACTGAATTAGTGAGGGTATTAGACTGTGGCTGTGGTAGGTCTGGGCCAATTTGCAGTTTGGAAGTTAAGTATTGCAAGCAGACCGCAGATCTCGCTGAATTATCAATCAAATCTAACATCCACTTTGAATGATGAACTAAATACAGGTTGTGACACCTGAGCTTTTCAGTCCTTACCACCCTCCATGAAAGAAAATAAACATCTTTGGTGGTCATTTTTTGTTGTACATGACAGCTCGAGTTAACCGATCACTGTAAATGGTGGAGATTGTGTATGAGTGTATGGTCCACTAACCCAGTCAGACAAATTCAGACTGGTTCTTGACAAACTTCTAGTTCTTGAATGTCACAAATTCACTAAGTCTCATTCTACAGTGAGGTATATTGATTGTGATTTCACATCATTGTGTTATTGGTACTTAGAAAAGGTCAGTAGCCTCTGGGGACACAATGTCCTGTGCCACTCAGAGGCCACAAACTTGTTTCTTCCCCAAATCTCAGACTAAAATCTCCAGTGTGTGCAATTGATTTGGCCAATCTCAGTTAAGCCTTTGATGGATAGGAACTACAGCTTATAACTGAAAGAAAAAAAAGACAGAACTTCAGAGATAAAGGTGGTGTTCAACCAGAAATTTTTAAATGGTCAGTATAATCCTTCCTGTCGACATTCCAAAACTGTACTTAATTTATTTTGTGTACAACAGGTGCAGCCTTCAATTCTGCTCGTAAAGTGTATTATTGAAATTACCAGTGATCCTTCTGTGGCATTAGTCACAGTGACTTGGAGGCTGCATGTCTTGTATGAAAAGGGACATAATGCCATGTAATGAACAATATATTTCTATAAATACTAGCTGGAGAGCCCGGCGTTGCCAGGGCTGTTTTGGGGCAGGCGGTTTAAATCGAGTGCCAGGCTTTGGGGCCCTGTCTGTGTCCCTTTGTGAATCTGGTGCTGGGCAACATTTTAAATCAAGTGGCAGGCTTTAGGGCCCTGTCTGTGTCCCTGTCTGTCTACCATTTAAAAGCTTGAAAAATGAAAGTGAAAGTACTTATAAAACGTTTTTGGTAAATCTTATGTTATTTTTAAAAGAGATACTAACTTTCAAAGTAGTTTTAGCTGGAAGCTGAAGTCAGAGCTGGTAGTGAAACAATGGCTGGCACATCCGAGATGAAAACGAATAGTCCCGCCCACACACACACCGATTGGCCAACCATCAGGGGACCGTACTGTAGGATTGGTCAATCGTGACGGAACAGGATTGGTGGAACCTTGACGTCAGTCAATCAATGCTAGCAGATAATGAGTTTAATTTTGAAGGTTTTTTGCATAAGGCGCGAACAATTTTCGTCCGACCGAAAAGTAAATACGCTTAAAACCGTCTCGGAAGCGTAAGCTTTCTTTGGAGTTAACGCGCGCGTAGGTACGCCCTGTAACTTTCGAGCGCATAGCCCGACAGACGCACAGGCGATGACAGACAGAATGACAGACAGAATGACAGACAGAATGACAGACCGACCGATTTATATATATAGATAGATATTATATACCTGATAACACACACAAGAAGATTTATTCTTGTCAGCTCGGTATAGGAAAATCATAAACCCATTTATAAAGAGCACATTTCCCATTTTGCTACATCTAGCTCACAAAGAAATCTTCCATCACGGGTTATATAAATTAATCTTTCACTGCATGGCCCACGGCCAAAAAAAGTCTCTCGGAGAGAGAGCGAGCGAGCGAGCACTCCCAATACTGAGTCAGAAGACTGACGTTCAAACCTCATGAGGACTTCAGCAAACAATCAAGGTTGACATTTCAGTGCAGTACAGAGGGTGTCCTGTCCTTTGGAGATGTTAAACCGATGCCCTGTTTGTCACTTCTGGTGGTTCAGGTGAATGTTTAAGTCCTATTGCACTATTCAGAGAAGAGCAGGGATTCCAAACAGTGCCCTCAACTAACACCAATGAAAACAGATTAACTGGTCATTCATCTCATTATTGTGATCTTGTTGTATAAAAAATGGCTGGCATATAGCCAATGTAACAACAGTCACCAAACTTCAAAATAGTTTATTGTAGGTGAAATTCTTTGAGATGTTTGTGAAAAATGTTTCTCACACTTTACTCACTTTGGTGTCTGTATCTCTCTGTTGGTGTTGAGGGAGAGGGAGAGAGGGGGAGAGAGAGATGGCTAGTGGTTGCTCCATCTAAAAACAAACAACGTATTCCACTTGTGCCACAATGGAAGACTCAAAAAGATAGTTTGGGAACATCTATTAATTATGGCTGGCCTCAGTCTCCTAGCTAAGTAGAAACCTTGAAATAACATGGTTTTTAGGAGCTGGTGACCACTTGGCAACGTAGTGGAGGACTAGAAGTGACAGTGGAACTGCATCCTGTCAATTCTCAATGGGGCTGATTTTAATCTTGTTATTGCTTCGTTTACACCTAAAAACTGGGTGGAAGTGGAATCAAACTCACACAACAAACTGAACGGCTGACACTGCTAGAAGTCCACCCGTTCCGATTTTCAGATGGACTTCAATTTAGGTGACCTGAGTTCCTGCCAGAAACAGGCAGGAGCCTCATTAGTAAATACAACTCAGAGTCAAATGACATTGTCAGGATCACAATGTAATTTTCATCTCTATCCGTGTTGCTACCAGCAGTTCCTCAACCTGCCCACAACCTATGAGAAGTGCAAGTTGGGCGGTGGCCATTTCCAGTGGTAATTAAAGGGATCCTTAGCCACAGTCAGGGAAAGCTGGAAGCAGATCTGGCACTGATCCTTATTGCAGTTGTTTATATGGTCTGAGCCTTAAATGCTTCCAATATTTCATCTCCATGCTGCTGTAGGTACTGCAAACGTGTCCTTACTTCTCCAATTCACTCCTGGAGCTTTTGTCTCTCCACTTTATGGTGTTGCTGCAGGCGTATCAACATCGGCTGTCCCACTAGACTTCTCACCCTCCCAATTGGTGAGCTGCCTATAAGAAGCGTGATTAGTGCTGGTAGTTTTCTAAGCAGTGTAAATGAGGCCCAACCATGAAAATTGAGCGGGTGGGTGAAGCGGATGCCCCACTCATGAGTCACGACCCACCCGATATACCATCCACACAAAAACTGACCAGGGTGTCTTTAGGAGGGGGGAGGAGAACAAGAGGGAAAAAAAGACGTGAGTTTTGACCATTTTTTGACTAAACTAAACTCAGCACAGATTAGCAACTGAAGGTTTCTTGTCCAAAGGGGTCACTGCTTCAACGGGAAACAAAAAAAATGTTTAAAAAAGAATTAAATAAACAGCACTTCAGATGAGATTAAATGTTTTAGAACCTCCTTCTTTCATATGATAGTAGCAAAGCAAATCAAATGTCAATATCTAAGTCAGATATCCAGACCAAAGCTTCTGGTGTAACAGCGTGGATATCTTGTAGACAGCCTGCGAATTTCCTCTGAGGGCAGTGCTCAATGATGTGCTTCAGGGTCTGATTAGGAGCTCCACAGTCGCATGATGAGGATGCTTTAATCTTCCATCTATGTAGAAGGTGGCAGCATCTACCATGACTGGTTCTAAGGCGGTTGATAATTGTCCACTGTTTGCAAGGAAGGTTTAATCCTTCAGGTTGTACTGTGGGGACCTCTAAGGAATCCATTCCATACGTCGGTCATCAAGGCTGAGGGGAGATTGCTGAAGGGCTTCGGCGGTGGTTCAAAATGGCCTTCTAGATTTGAGACGGGTTGGTGGTAGGTTGTTCAAGTCGGCCTGGATCAGCATGTCTTTGCTCGTGTAGCGGTTGTATTCTCTGGAGACTACATATTCGCAACGTAGGTATGGTGGGGGTGATGTTTGCAAGCACAGACAGCGTTAATGTTGATAAAAGCATACTGGTGATAATTCTCATTGTAGAATTCGGCAGGACATCAATGGATTTGACATGCGGACTTGATAGCCATGCCGGAGAGCAGTACTCCGCTGTAAAGTACACCAGGGCGAGTGCTGCCGTATGGAGGGTTTGAGTGTCTGCTCCCCATGTAGATCCGGCGAGTTTCTGGATCAAGTTGACCCTGCTCTTTAGTTTCCTCCCAAGGTTCTGGAGATGCTGACTAAATGATTAGGAGTCGCACTTGATTGCACCCTAATAGGAGGGTTTTTTGGCATGGTTAACCTCTGCGCCACAAAAGGAGATTTTCAAAGCTTGGTTTGCTTGATGGGTGTTGAGGTGGAATGTAGAGGTGAAGGTCTTTTGCGGGTTTGGCTGAAGTCACCATCGGCGGAAGTAGGCCTCCATCCTCTGTAAATCACTGGTCAGGGTCTCCTCGGTGATGGACAGATTCATGTTTTGCGTGGCCAAGGCAATGTCATCAGTGTATTCGAACTTGCGGGACTCTGTTTCGGGCAGGTCACTGGCGTAAACGTTGAATTTTATGGGTGCCAGGACAGAACCCTGTGGGAGTCTGCTGTTCAGTGTCCTATATCTGCTCTTCTGGGTGCCAGTGTACACACGGAAGTGGCGGTTGCTAAGCATGGAGTTGAGAAGATGGACCATTGTTCTGCAGGGTAAAATGGTGGAGAGTTTGAAAAGCAGTCCATGCTTCCATACACCACTGAAAGGCCCACGAGTGCTACGGCGGTCTCGAGCTGGCACTGGAAGCCTGCTTCGATGTGCCTTGTTAAAGCTACCACTTGGTCGCAGCAGTTACGGCCGCTCCGGAAGTCTGCTTGCTCCTTAGGAATGGTTGGCTCGATGATGGGGGCTAGTCTGTGGAGTAGTAGCCTCTCCAGCACTTTATAACAAGTGCAAAGTAAGGAGATCAGGTGGGCTGGAGGCTTCACATGCATTCTTCCCCTGCTTCAGGAGGGCAATTATTTTAGTCTCCCTCCAAATAGGTGGGATTTTACCAGTTGTCAGTACCTCAGAGAAGGGGGTCAACCATCTCTTCACTTTGGGTCCCAGTGCTTTTAAGAATTCTGAGCAAACACCATCTGGGCCAGCAGCTTTTCCAGATTTGGTTGTCGACGGAGCTGTGTTTAGTTCATCCAAGGTGAATGGATCAGACATAGTTGGTGATCCTGGTGCTGCCATCAAGTTTGTCGAAAACTGCCGCTTCACCTGGCATCGAAATTCTTTGTCCATCAGAGCCGTTGATGTTTGTATCAAGTGGGATGCAATGGTGTCCGCTCTGATGGTTGTCTTGTGTTTATAGGCAGGGTTTGCCCCGCCAAGTTGACGGAGCAGGGCCCACGCTTTCCTGCTGGAGTGAGTGAAGCTTGGTGAAAGAGGTAGGTTTTAAGGAGCGTCTTCAAGGAAGTGAGAGAGGTGGAGAGGTTTAGGGAGGGAATTCCAGAGCTTAGGGCCGAGGCAGCTGAAGGTATGGGTGTTAATGGTGGAGCAATGAAAATTGATAATGCGCAAGAGACCAAAATGGGAGGAGTGCAGAGATCTAAGGGCTGTCGGGCTGGAGGAGGCTACAGAGATAGGGAGGGGCGAGGCCATGGAGAGATTTGAAAATGAGGATGAGAATTTTAAAAGAGAGTTCATGCCGGACCGGGAGCAAATGTAGGTCTGCAAGCACAGGGAGGATGGGTGAACAGGATTGGTGCGAGTTAGGATACGGGCAACAGAGTTTTGGATGAGCTCAAGTCTGCAGAGGGTGAGGCCGGCCAGGAGAGCATTGGAATAGTCAACTCTCAAGGTAACAAAGGCATGGATGAGGCTTTCAGCAGCAGATGAGCTGAGGCAGGGCGGAGATGGGCGATGTTATGGAGGTGAAAGTAGGTGATCTTAGTGATGGAGAGGATATGGTGTTGGAAGCTTAGCTCAGGGTCAAACAGAATACGAAGTTTATGAAGTCATGTTCAGCCTCAGACAGCGGCCAGGGTGAGGAATAGAGTCGATGACTGGGAACAGAGTTTGTAGCAGGGACCAAAGACAATGTCTTCAGTCTTCCCAGTATTTAATTGGAGGGAATTTCTGCTCATCTAATACTGGATAGCATCATGGAATCGTACAGCATAGAAGGGGGCCAGTCGGCCCGTCACACCTGTGCTGGCACTTTGAATGAGCTGTCCAATTTAGTCCCAAACCTCAGCTTTTTCTCCATAACCCTGCAAATTAGTTCTGTTCAAATACATGTCCAATTGCCTTTTGAAAGTTCCTACGGAATCTGATTCCGCCACCCTCTCAGGTCGTGCGCTCCAGATCATAACAACCCACTGTGGAAAAAATGTCATGCCTACTTTTGCCAATTATTTTAAATCTATGACCCACATACCAGAGGAAACAGTTTCTCCCCACTTGCTCTATCAAAACCCCTCATAATTTTGAATACCTCTATTAGGTCTCCCCTTAACCTTCTCGACTCTAAGGAGAACAGTCCCAGCTTCTCCAATCTCTCCAGATAACTGAAGTTCCTCATGCTTGGTATCATCCTGGTAAACCTCCTCTGTACCCTCTCCAAGGACTTGACATCCTTCCTAATGTGTGGTGCTCAGAATTGTCCACAATACTCAAGCTGAGGCCTAACCAGTGATTTGTAAAGGTTTAGCATGACTTCCTTGTTTTTGTATTCAATGCCCCTATTTATAAAGCCATGTATCCCATACACTTTCTGAACTGCCTTATCAACTTGCCCTGCCACCTTCAAAGATTTGTGAATATGCACCCCCAGGTCCCTCTGCTCTTGCACCCCCTCAAAATACTACCATCATTTAAAATATACTGCCTCTCCATTGTGTTTCTCCCAAAGTGCATCACTTCACACTTAGCCGCATTAAATTGCATCTGCCTTGTGTCTGCCCATTTCACCAGTCTGTCTATGTCCTCCTGAAGTCTGCTACTATCGTGTCAATATTTACTACGTTGCCAAATTTTGTATCATCTTCAAACTTCAAAACTATACTCCCTATACCCAAGTCCAGGTCATTTATATATAAGAAAAGCAGTGGTCATAATACCGACACCTCTGGGACCCGACTGCATACTTTTCTCCAATCGGAAGAACATCCATTAACCACTGAAAATGCTGGAAACACTCAGCAGGTCAGGCAGCATCGTGGGGAGAGAAACAGAGTTAACGTTTCAGGTTGATGACCCCCTCATCAGAACGAGAAAAAGTTGGAGAAGTAACAGATTTTTAAGCAAGAAAAATCTGTTAATCTTGCTTAAAAATCTGTTACATCTCCAACTTTTTCCAGTTCTGATGAAGGGTCATCGACTTGAAACCTTAACTCTGTTTCTCTGTCTACGATGCTGCCTGACCTGCTGGGTGTTTCCAGCATTTTCTGTTGTTGTTTCAGATTTCCAGCATCCGCAGTATTTTGCTATTAGATCCATTAACCACTAAGGCCTCCTAAACCTTAGCCAATTATGTACGCAAGTTACCATCGTCCCTTTAATACCATGTACTTCTACTTTCCAATTATGTCAAATATGTGGTACTTTATCAAATGCTTTTTTTAAAAGTTACTATATATAACATCTACTCCACTACCTTCATCAACCCTCTCTGTTACTTGATCAAAGAACTCAATCAGGTCAGTTAAACACTATTTTGTGGCGGAGCCACCAAGGGTCTCAGAACAATTAGTAATAATCCCTTTAACTACAGTGTAGTGCAGCCGCGGACTGCACCTTTAAACTGCCTGTTAACTGTACTGTATTGTGTTTTCCTGCACTCCACGTGATGACGTCATGACGCCGATCACGTGACCGCCAGTGGCGCGAAGAACGCGATGATGTCAGCTTCCAGAATCTTCCAGTAGTCGTCGAGTGCCCAGCAAGCTGATTAGACCTGTGTACCGTTTCTCCTGTAGTTTCCGTTAACTTCGTTGTTCATTAAAACCTGTTGATTTGATTCATCGAGTCGAATACCTTATTCAGATAGGAACCTCCGTTCCTACAATTTGTCTTTAACAAATCCATGCTGCCTGTCCCTTATTAACCCATGCTTCTACACGTGAGAATTAATTTTGTCTTTGACTGTGGTCTCCAGCAGTTTTCCCATTACTGACGTGAGACTGATCTATTTTTATCCTATCCAATAGCTCGACTCCCTCCTCCTCTACTGTGACGTTAATTTTATCTTCTTCTTTTGTGAAGACAGATTCAAAGTACTCATTCAGTAACTCAATCATGGCCTCACCTCCACAAGATTTCCTTTTTTGTCCCAAATCAGCCCCACCATCCCTTTAACTACCCTTTTACTTTTTATATGTTTATAAAAGATTTATGGGCTCCCTTTTCTGTTACCCACTAGTCTTTTCTCATACTCTCTCTTTGCCCTTCTTGTATCCTTTTTCAATTTCCCCCTGTACTCTCTGTATTCTGCCTGGTTTGAGACGGTATCCTGCATTTGACATTTGTCATACAAGCACATGACAAATCAGAGAGAGTGGAGGAGTCAAGAGACATGGTGGGGAGGTAGAGCTGGGTGTCGTCAGTGTACGTGTGAAACCTGATGTGTTTTTGGATGATTTCACTGAGGGGCAGCATGTGAATGAGAAATAGGAGAGGGCCAAGGATAGATCCTTGGAGGATTCCAGAGGTAATGATGCAGGAGCAGAAAAAGAAGCCATTGCAGGAGATTCTCTGGCTATGACTGGATAGATAGGAATGGAACCAGGTGAGTGCAGTCCCACCCGGCTGGACAACGGAGGAGAGGTGTTGGAGGAGGATGATGTGCTCAAAGGCTGCAGCTAGGTCGAGAAGGATGAGGAGGGATAGTTTGAATCTTGCCCAGACTGGTGTCAATAGGGCACACTTACATCAGACAGTATATACTCTGGGCACTAATGCTCACTCATGTATTCTCTTAGAACTATAGCAGTGACTGAATGTCAGTAAAAACTGTCTCAAGTTAAAGGTAATAGTTTGGTGTCTAAGTTATTTAATTCGACTCGGATAGCAAAGACTATATTAACTACAAACAGGCCCCTGTCACCTGCTCGAATCATAGTGCAAAATCATTCAATATTAAAGACTCGAGATACATTGCTCGGACTTGATGTTTTTGACTGACTTTGGAAATCAGTCTGGAGGAAAGATGAATCATGGGATATAAAGAGCGTGTATAAGGTTAGTGATGATTTGACACCACTGTGTGATGCTGACAGCTGCACTCGAACAGGCACAAAGCAGAGGCTGGATGCTCTTGGAGCATGCTGCGTTATCAGCCGTCGGGACAAAGTGACCAGCACTTCAGTAATGAGAAGGAGTGGCCGGAATACAATAACAGAGCATGCTCTGGTAAGAAGACTGTGATGGGCAGGGGATGTGTGCCTACGGCTGAAGACCAGTCCCCTTGGAAGGGAATGGGTCCTAACTCAGAAAAGACCACGTGAAAAACAACAGTTGAGATGACAGGACTGGGTATGGGAGAGTGCGAAGGTCAGGCAGCTGTGAGAGCTGACAAAGGGGACGATAAGATAGCAATGTCTCGTGGCAGCTATGATCAGGTTAAGATGGCTGACTAACCGCCTCGCCTTTAAAATAATCAATAAATGTAAAATGCAAGTATACAATATATGAATTTAGTAAGACTTAAACAGCGTGCTGTATTAACAATTTGGTTGTATGCGTTTTCTTATTAAAGATATTCTCAGCACATTTTTCTTTGATAAAATCGAACGCGCTTGTAATATAGGCATCAATGCTTCCGTACCCAAGGGCTGAAGAGGGTTTGATCGTAAGCCAGGTCTAATGATGTCATTGCGCCAACCCTGCAAGAGCTGTCTGTCCACGGTTCGAATTTCTCAGAACACAAGGTCTGATTTCCATTGTGACTGATGTGCCTGGTCTTTGAAGTTTTTCAGCTCCACTGAATAAGTGTTTGAATTCCTTCCTCAGAGCCATTGTTTACAACACCAGGGTTCCAGTTTCATTCAGGGCTCACGGACTTGTGGAAGGATCAATAAGACCAATATTTTTGGCAGTAATGACTATCACATGTGTTTGGCAAAGTGATTAAACACTTGTAGGATTGCTAAAAAGAGTGCTTATTTGCTAATTGCAACATTTAAAACAAGCAATAAAAAGCAAATGTACATATGCTTATGAACAGACAGGAATGTCTCCAAGAGAAAACATTCCAAAAAAGAGCCTTTTCAGATGCAAAGGATAGGTAAGTTTATTTAATAGATGGATACAAGAAAGATTTTTAATCTACACAGCATTTATTACTTCCCAGAAACCAGTAATGGGTCAAAGGACAGTGTTCTATTCCCCACTTTGCAGGATAAATGGCATGTTTTATTTTGAACATATTTCTTCAACCAAAAGCAGCTGACTAATATAGAATTGTTGTTATTTCTGGCAGAATTATGAAGCTGTATTATTTGTTGCTTTGAAACAATGGCATTTGGGGGAACTGGGCAGGTTAATGGGTTGGAAAATTTATGAAAGTCTCCCGTCACCAACAGCCACCGAAATGCCCTCCACCACCAGCGCACCGTGGCTGCAGTGTGTACCATCTACAAGATGCACTGCAGCAACTCGCCAAGGCTTCAACAGCACCTCCCAAACCCGCGACCTCTACCACCTAGAAGGACAAGGGCAGCAGGTGCATGGGAACACCACCACCTGCAAGTTCCGCTCCAAGCTACACACCATCCTGACTTGAAAATATATCGTCGATCCTTCATCGTCGCTGGGTCAAAATCCTGGAACTCGCTACCTAACAGCACTGAAAAAGTACCTTCACCACACAGACTGCAGTGGTTCGAGGCGGCGGCTCACCACCACCTTCTCAAGGGCAATAAATGCTGGCCTTGCCAGTGACGCCCACATCCCATGAATTAATTTAAAAAATGTAACTGAAATTAGTTTTAACTCAATTCAGTCCAGTTCCCCATGGACACAAGACCTCAGCACACAACTGCTCAAGATTTCTGCATGACGTGCACTCTTCTGCATTCTCATTCTGCCATACCACATTACAACAGGGAGTAGAGTTTACAAATTAGCGCTCATGGTATAGAGCTTTGCTTGATGGGACTGTGAAGCTCAGCACTGGGAGTATTCAGAAAATCTATCCCCAGATCAAATCAGGCTCGACAACACACCAGTCCAATACTTCGCACAATAAAAACCATATCAGACCAAATAGTACGTTATTTTTACCTGTTGGGAGAGGGATGGGGAGTCTCTATATTATCTACCCATCGATTGTTTGCTCTCATTTACCTACATCTGCCAGAGAGCAAACACCAATGTCCCACCTGCTCTCGATGCTGTTTGATGGCGGACAGATTTCTGCTTTGATTTCAAGCAGGGCAAACTAGATTAAAATCAGTGTCACAATACCTACTCTCAAATCAACGCCCAACTATGTTGTGCTCCACCTAGCAGTACAGCTGAGAATTACAGCTCTGCCACTGCACTTCAGCAACCACTCCCAAACACAGGGGGGATTTTCAACCCTCAAAAATGGGTGGTTTGGGGTCGGGTGGGAGATTAAAGAGTTAGAAATCTGAATCCCAGCCCCAACCCGCCTTCAACCCACCCACTTCTGGTTTTAACGGAGATGGGAAAGGAGGCAGGCGGCCAACCAGCTCCCAGGAGACAGGTTGGTCATTTAAATATTATAATGAGGCTCTGTGCCACATGGTGATACACCATTTTAAATTTAACTGTAGGCGGCTGGGTTTCCCTCGGGGAACCCGCTGGCTAAAGGGAGGCGAGGACTGCTGGATCCAGGAGATAAGTGCCTTTCCACTCACCTGCTGGATCCAGCACCCCTGCCTCACCACCCCCCCATGATTGGACACAACCCCCACCCTTCTGATCTCCCCCCCACCCCCCCTCCGACCTCCCCCTCTGGCCCCCAATCACACACCGGCCTTCTGACCTCCACCTCTGGCCCCCAATGACACGCCGGCCTTCTGACCTCCGGCCCCCAATCACCCTCTGACCTGCCCCACTCCAGCCCCCGATCACACTCCGGCCTTCCAACCTCCCTCTCCGGCCCCCGATCACCCTCTGACCTGCCCCACTCCAACCCCCGATCACACTCCGGCCTTCCGACCTCCCCCTCCGGCTCCCAATCACACTCCGGCCTCCCCCCCCCACCCCGATCCCTTCCACCTCTCCATGGCCTGGTGCCACAGGCCTACCCGCCTGACAGTCAGCCAGCCTCTGTGGGAAACCTGTTCTCCTGGGTTTCCCAGCCGCTTTCCTGCCGCCCCTCTCCCTACCCGCCTCCAAATTAAATTTTCAGCCACAGTGTCCAGAGTGGTCCCCAGTTAACTTGCTCAATAGATTTCTTCTCCCTTGCTATCACAAAGTGCGTCAGTCTTTGTTGAATTCTGAAACGCTTCACATAATCAAATACTTGCATTCATACAGTGCCATATCACATGGAAATGTCTCAAAGTGCTACACACAATGCATTACATGGGAAATCATGGGGCCTATTTACTGGACCATTACCAACAGAAACATGTCACTACAAAGAAGCATTTGATAGAATGGAACTTTCCTACCTCTAAAATCACAACCAATTTTTAGGCAGGCTGCTGTTGTTTACAGGGATCTGCTGGGAACATAAAGCTGAAATGATGTTTCCCAGTCTCAATCACAAATATCCCACCAAACTATGTGGCCAGGTGATAATCATTAGCGAGACTGACAGCATCCTTCAAAGAGGTCTAGACTTATTAAGTGGATGGGTTCAGGAAAGGCAAATTAATTTTAATGGCGATATAAATTTAAGGCTATGAAAAGTGGAAGATAACATGAAACATGCATACAAAGAGATATCTATTAGCAAAGGTGGAAAAGCAAAATGAGTTCGGTATGATTAGTAATCATTCACTGAAAATGTAGTCAATGTGATGACTAATCTTGTATCTAAACATGTATCTGAAATGATTTTGACTATGAGTCAAAGCAATGTATTCTAACCTTGCACAAAGTATTGGTGCAACCACATGTGGAATTTTTGGGCGCCTCCACAGAGCAGTCACTGTATATTAAGGCTTTTTTTCATGGTCCCATATAACTTTGAATTGAAGTGAATGGCAAATTGCTTTTGTAAAACTTTCACCTTGTGTACTGTGTATTGTAGCCACTAAATTCCGCCTGCACTATATCCCACCTATACATTATGATCAAGGTCTAGACAGCAGAGTGGAGTTGGAGCCTGAGTGCTGGAACCAACTCAGGAACTAAGCATGACTTTGTTCAATATACAGACATTGACAAAACATTTTGTTTAGATTTTCCATTATATGCTACCTAAAATTTGAATGGCAATCTAGAGACCAAAGATGTAACAAAATGCAGAATGCATTTAGTGTGGGAAATGCAAACTTTCGTATCAGGATTCTGCAGAGCAACCAGTCTCATGGTTGATGTGAGACCTGCCCTGTATTGTGGATTGTGTGCAACCTACTTTCAAAAGGACATGGAGACAACTGACGGGGAATTTCCTTGGAGCTGCTTCCACTCCACCACTGTAACTTCTTCACTGCAATCCCAAGAGAATTCCGGGTCATAAAAAAGGGTTCCAGGAAGAGAAACAAGAAATCCACAGAACTAAACTTTTGTTTTCATTAGGAAAAGATTGAAAAGACATGATCCAGCTTTATGAAATGCCAACAAGAACAGATAGTACACAGATCCAAACAGGTAGCTTAATTTCGAATGTAAGCACGGAACTAGAGTATAAAATGAACAAGCCTCCAGGAAGACATGAGATTCGAAAAAATAGTAGGTCAGATGTGGAATAGTCTCCCAGCTAAGATGGTTAATGCCAGGCTGATTAACCCCTTAAAAAAAGAGCTGGATTTGGGGAGCCATTGATATAAGGATAAGAACTGATGAAGATAATCAAATGCTGTGTGGAATATGGTGGTTTTTGAATTGTAAACACCATTGAAATTTCATGCCACGTCAAGCAATTATTCAAGGAAGATTCATTTAGAATATTGGATAGATATTCCCAAGTGTTTCTTGATTTACCTTTGTTGGGAGAGTGAGGGCAGGGACTGGGAGAAACACTGCAGACCATTTCCTCAAGAGATTAAACAGATTCGAGTGGAGTTGGTGCCAGGGTAAATTGTACAGCTTCAGCAAAAGGACTGGACTTGATCAACCAAACAGCCTTTTCTGATCATATGCTTTCTTGTGTTTAATTTTTGGCCTCCTTTTATATTGGTGCATTTCGCCTATGCTCTGAGTGATATAATTTCATATTAAACCAGAAACTCAAGGAATGTCTCTTTTAACCAAAAACAGGAAAATGCCCACTTTCCTGTATAATGAACAGCCTGCTAACAACATTTTTGAGAATAAGGCTTAGTTATCGGGTTGTTAATAACAGAGAAAAAGAAAGACATTTTCCTGTTTTTGGTTGACATAGATTTGCACTCCAAAAAGTTCATTGGGAGAAGTGCATAATTCATGATTTGAAATTATACATGTAGAATTAGACAGAAAATATAGTTAACTGAAGTGGCAAATTACCAACTGACTTTCTATCGATTGAAGTAATGGTCAATGAGATCATGAATCTGCATTGCTAATGCAGGGGCAAAGCTCCCCGGATTACTGGAGTTCATCTACAACCAGAACACAGATCCATTGTACTTCTCCTAAATAGCAAGGTTATGCAAGTGTCTAGCATACTGAAAATAACTTGCTAAACTTGGGCGACTCACTAGAATGCACTTAAATTACTGTTTTAGCAAAGTGCATTTGTATACCTGATTGTACTTAAGTAAGATTGACATAAGAGTCTGACAAATGGGTTGTGAGCCAAATTTTCAAACAAAGCCCATGGATCTCCAGAAGACAGACCTCAGTCAGTCATCTTATAAAAGGTGCATGAAGGATGAATGAAGCATAAGTTGATTCTGGTTATTTCACCATAACAATGAAAATCATTTTCTGGACATCACACACTCCCCCTTTGTTAAAGAAATCAGCCCTTCTAGTTAATTCATCAGATTGACTGACAGTGCCAGTATGCGTAAAAGAACTTGCATTTATATACTGTAGTGCCTTTCACAACCTCAGGACGTCCCAACGCCCTTTACAGCCAATGAAGTACTTTTGAATGGTAGTCACGATTGTAGCGTTAACTGTGGCTCAGTGGGTAGCACGTTTGCCCGAGTCAGAAGGTTGTGGGTTCAAGTCCCACTCCAGGGTGATTTGATAGAGGTGTACAAGCTTATGATGGGTTTGGATAGGCTAGATGGGGTAAGGCTGTTCCCACTAGTTGATGGGACAAGGACTAGGGGACACAGATTTAAGGTTTTGGGCAAGTGATACAGGGGGGTTGTGAGGAAAAACTTTTTTACGCAGCGAGTGGTGAGGACCTGGAACGCGCTGCCGACAGAAGTGGTGGAAGTGGACACACTCAATGTTTTCAAGGGGAGCCTGTATAGACACTTGAGGAAAATAAACTTGCAGGGCTACGGGGATAGAGCGGGGGAATGGTACTAACTGGATTGCTCTAGAGAGCCGGCACGGACTCGGTGGGCCAAATGGCCTTCTTCTGTGCCATTATGACGCTATGACTCCAGAGACTTGAGCACAAAAATCTAGGCTGATGCTCCAGTGCAGTGCTGAGGGAATGCTGCACTGTTGGAGGTGCCGTCTTTCAGATAAGACATTAAACCGAGGCCCCGTCTGCTCTCTCAGGTGGATGTAAAAGATCCGGTGGCTCTATTTCGAAGAAGAGCAGGCAAGTTATCCCCGACCTCCTGGCCAATATTTATCCCTCAATCAACATAACAAAAACAGATTATCAACACAGATTATGTGCTCAAGTATCTGGAGTGTGGTTTGAACCCACAACCTTCTGACTCAGAGACGAGGATGCTGCCAACTGAGTCAAGGATGACACCTCCATTACAGTCGATTACAGCTGCCAGTCTTTAAAAGCGTACGTCATAACATTGTTTATCATGTGACAAACTGTTTCTCCACACTTTAAAAAAATAATGTACCAACCAGTACAATTCCCCCACCTTTAACACAGATAGACATGTTGTCTTTATTATTGTTGTAACATTTTCTGGCACCTGGAAAGACCCTGTAGCAAACATCATAATAATTGTTGTGTCTAAGCTACTGTCAGACATCCGGAGCCGCAGAACCACCTGCCAACACTTGTCAATAACTCTGATTAACCTCAAATATCTTATAAACTGCTCCTCAGATAATGCTAAATAATTTATCCTAAGCCTTCTTCTCAACACCCACCCTCTTCTGTACTTGTATCTGCCTGCTCAGAGAAAACAATGGAGGAAAAATTTGGTCACAGCCTCTTTGGGGCGCTACCTTCACCAGGGCACTACTTTTAGCGCCTTGAAAAAGTTAGCACCCCTGCGCCATAAATTGAGTGGTGGCGCCCCAAGCAGGAGGTGGGGCACTACCGGAAGCGCTCCCCCTCCTTCCTGGGACGCGACCATTCAATATCGCGGCGCTACGTGCAGCAGCGCCGTGCGCATCAGCACATAGCGCCGTGGTATTACAGGCCTCCCTCCTCTAATTAAAGGGGAGGGGCCTAGCGCAGCATGCACCAGGGCCCTGCTGGACCACCAGGGAGTGGGGTGGCGGGAAAAGAGGAGTGCCGGGCTGACCAATTTTGGCCGGCACCCCGCATGAGGAAGCACAAGGGGGCAGGTGCTGGCAGGCGGCCCAAAAAAAAAACGGTCGTCCAGCACCTGCCCTTTAATTTGCGCCGCCACGGCCACAAAAACGCCACCCTGACCCTGTCGGACATATCGTCCGGCGGTAGGTCAGGGGGCGCAACTGAAGTTTGCGGCCAGGGGCACAAGCGGGGCGCTGCGCACGGTGATGATGTCATCGCCGGAGGTGCAGCGCCGCGGGGAGCTACCGGCTACCACCACCGCTAACTGAATTTCGCAGAAGGCACAAAGCAACCCAATTTTTCCCCCAATGGCTTCTGCTGGAAGTCATTTTGCAAATGATTAGGGACAGTGTATGGGTTCTAATGGCGGTCATTAATGCTGGTTTGCTTTGAACTTGTGTTGCCACAGCTATAATGGGTTTAAAACATAAAAGAATGGCAGACCCATTAAAAGTTAATGCAGGGTGTTTCTTAATAACAGGCTAAGTTACAGGTTTTAGTTCATTTTTCAATGGGTTAAACCCACATTGGAAAATATGTTGTGGCAGTAATATAACTTACCCTCACAACTTTATGTTCAGTGCTATTTTCTAATTGGCAATAGCTGGGTGCTAAAAAATACTGACAGCACAACATTTATGCCTTGCATTGTAAGGGAGTAAAAACAATGTATTGGAAAATACTTCAACAAGAATTGTAGGATGTTAAAATTGTTAAGAGGAGGCTATAGTGGCAGAGGACTAAGGTAGACATTACAGCTCTTAGGATGTTTTACAAGCTGTAAAAAATCTTCTTAAAAAGCTACAAAACTCTTCAACTCATTGTAAGAAATTGTAAAATGACCACGGTCTTAAGAGACAAAATGTTACCTGGCTTTAACCATAATTGTTTCTGCATTCCTGAGGTTTTTTGGTAATGTACGAGTCATAATTCTAGTATTTCACAAATATAAAGAAGTTAATAAAGAAAGCAAACGTTTCTGAATTCACTGAAGTCCTCCTAGATCACGTTGAGGTTCCTCCAGTATAAGAAAGAACTTTTGTTTATCTAGCACCTTTCATAACCTCAGGATGTCCCAAAGCTCTTTACAGCCAATGAAGTACTTCAGAAGTGTAGTCACTGTTGTAATGTAGCAAACGCGGCAGCCAATTTGTGCACAGCGAAGTTCCACAAACCAGCAATGAAATAAATCACCGGACAATGTATTTTTAGTGATGTTGGTTGAGGGATAAAAACTGCCCAGGACACCGGGAGAACTCCCCACTCTTCTTTGAATACTGCCATGGGATCTTTTACATCCATGTGAGAGGACAGACAGGATCTGTTTAACTTCTCATCTGAAAGACGGCATCTCCAACAGTGCAGCACTCCCTCAGTACTGCACTGGAGTGCCAGCCTAGATTATGTGCTAAAATCTCTGGATTGAGGCTGAGACCCATGACGTTCTGACTCAGAGGCGAGAGAGCTACCACTGGGCCAAGGCTAACTCCTTGTACAATTCCATTGTACTGTATTTTTCCGAAGACTATCAAGTCAAATAAATGAAAATTATGGAAACAAAAAAAAAATGATAACGATATTTAGCTAAATAGTTTTAAAAAAGTGTTACGTTTGTCCTAAAAGCACAATCAACTCCAGAAATGAACTTGCAATATTTTAGAAAAGAAGTGTTTTCACCATGCTTTAACAGTCTCCAAAAGACACTACTGAGAAACTCACACAAGGAGATTCAATTTTCCTAAGATTGAGTGGACACTCTCTCCCTGAAGGCAAACACCCAACTTTCCTAAATTCTGAAAACCTAAGCACAGATCACCAAGAGCCTAAAACACAGGAATCCCACATGTGTGTAGAACTGGTGCTGAAATTTAACTGTTAAAACTACACAACTTACCAGCACAAATCGATGGTAAGCTTCCTGCTGTTTGTCCAGTTAGGAACACCCTAACCATTACGATATTGGAGTGAAGGATTATCTGGAGCAGAGTGGGAACAATGGCGATGGTCACACACAAGCTAGACATTGCAGAGAAGAACCCCTTCCTATTCATCCAACTGGCACTCCTCTGCGGAGGAGCACAAATGTCCACAAGCCTGCCATCGATCACTCCCCTGGGAAACCCAGCCATGTAGAAAAGTCTAGTGCCTGTGTAGGCTGATCTCTGGGTTCCATACAGGAAGTGATGGGTTCACCAGCTATGTCAAGCAATGTATTTGTCACTTGTTAAACATACTGATTCACTGCAAACTGGCTAATGTTGACTATGTCTCCCATGGCCCCCGGAACTGTCCTAGGCCGCATGCGGGTTAGTGTCAGACACTTGAGGTACAGGCACACTTGCACTTTCTCCCTCTGCAGAAATTCATCTTCCGCTTGGAGGGTGGCTAATGTGACCCCACTATTTAAAAAAGGTGGTAGAGAGAAAACAGGGAATTATAGACCAGTAAGCCTGACATCGGTAGTGGGGAAAATGCTAGAGTCCATTATAAAAGATGTAATAGCAGAGCACTTGGAAAACAGTGACAGGATCGGACAAAGTCAACATGGATTTACAAAAGCTAAGTCATGCTTGACTAATCTACTGGAATTTTTTGAGGATGTAACTGGTAGAATAGATAAGGGAGAACCAGTGGATGTGGTGTATTTGGACTTTCAGAAGGCTTTCGATAAGGTCCCGCATAAGAGATTAGCGTGCAAAGTTAAAGCACATGGGATTGGGGGTAAGGTACTAACTTGGATGGAGAACTGGTTGGCAGACAGGAAGCAAAGAGTTGGAATAAACGGGTCTTTTTCCGAGTGGCAGGCAGTGACTAGTGGGGTACCGCAGAGATCGGACCTTGGACCCCAGCTATTCACAATATATATTAATGATCTAGACGAGGGAACTAGATGTAATATCTCCAAGTTTGCAGACGACACAAAGCTGGGTGGCCGTGTGTGCTGTGAGGAGGATGCCGAGAAACTCCAGCATGATTTGGACAGGTTGGGTGATTGGGCAGATGCATGGCAGATGCAGTATAATGTGGATAAATGCGAGGTTATCCACTTTGGTGGCAAAAACAGGAAGACAGATTATTATCTGAACGGCAATAGATTGGGAAAAGGGGAAGTGCAACGAGACATGGGTGTCCTTGTGCACCAGTCGCTGAAGGTAAGCATGCAGGTGCAGCAGGCGATTAAGAAGGCAAATGGTATGTTGGCCTTCATAGCGAGAGGATTCGAGTACAGGAGCAAGGATGTCTTGCTGCAGTTGTACAGGGCCTTGGTGAGACCACACCTTGAGTATTGTGTGCAGTTTTCAGTTTTGGTCACCTTATCTGAGGAAGGATGTTCTTGCCATGGAGAGAGTGCAGCGAAGATTCACCAGACCGATACCTGGGATGGCAGGAATGACGTATGCGGAGAGATTGGGTCAATTAGGCTTGTATTCGCTGGAGTTTAGAAGAATGCGAAGGGATCTCATTGAAACTTATAAAATTCTAACAGGACTAGACAGACTAGATGCAGGAAGGATGTTCCCGATGGCGGGGGAGTCCAGGACCAGGGGTCACAGTCTAAGGATAAGGGGTAAGCCATTTAGGACTGAGATGAGGAATTTCTTCACCCAGAGAGTGGTGAACCTGTGGAATTCCCTA
The DNA here is from genome assembly GCF_052327205.1 of Somniosus microcephalus. Lineage (NCBI taxonomy): Eukaryota > Metazoa > Chordata > Chondrichthyes > Squaliformes > Somniosidae > Somniosus > Somniosus microcephalus. The sequence continues at coordinate 111,825,117 of NC_140988.1, forward strand.
CCACAGAAGGCAGTTGAGGCCAACTTATTAAATATATTCAAGAAGGCGTTAGATACATTTCTTAAGGCTAAAGGGATCAAGGGACATGGGGAGAAAGCAGGGACAGGGTACTGAATTTGGATGATCAGCCATGATCTCATTAAATGGCGGAACAGGCTTGAGGGGCCAAATGGCCTACTCCTGCTCCTATCTTCTATGTTTCTATGCTTCCAAATCCAGTACAGCCATTGGCTAGCCTAACTAAACTCCCCTGCTGTGCACTGTGCTTAAAGCTGCACTGAGGGAGGGGGAGGAATTGGTAGCAGCAAGAATGCTTCTGTTTGAGATGTACACCAAAGAAGTACTTCAATGGTGGAAAGCCAGCAGCAGGCAACAGAAGAAAAATAGATGCAGAGAGTTCTGGTTGCTCAGTCAAAATCTGCAATCAAAATGCGACCTGACTTTTAGTGGAGCTCTGGAACAAACAGCTTGCAGGCATCCCAATGCTCATTTTATACAATTGCTTAACAAATCTGGAGTTTTGCTAGAGAATGGCATAGAGATTTTGTTCTGGGACCAATTAAATATATTAGCATATTTTTGTAGGCACTAATGAGGCCAGCACATCCTGGACATAATGGGGCTTCACATGCTGCTGGTAAGGAGCCACTCCTAAGGGAATTGGCTGGCTTTTTATCTCCTCCTACTGTCTAGGCTCATCTTTGTATATTTCTCATTTTTCTTTTACTTTCCTCTGCTACACCCTATTCTGAGGTTGAGGGCGCGACCTTCTGTAGGCCTCTGCCAATGCTAGCCACAATAATAATAAGACAAATGACAGCAGACCTGAATGGCCCGCCCAACAATTATCTTTTTTTTCCCTGAGTAGGTGCTACCAATGATGGCGCAGTTCAAATCGGGACCCGGTAATGTAGGGGTTCGGGGATAATAAGTAAAAACCTGCATTGTACCAGCCTGTACCAGCAAATGCATTGCACCACCACACACCAATGTTTGTTGTTTTAATTGTTGTTAATAAAGTCACAAGAGGCAATTTTAACCCTGGCTGAATAGCAGGAGGGTGGGCAGTAGAATTGCCCAGGTTTACGCTCTCAAGCCACCTGAATACCGCAGGCCACAATTTTTATGCAGGTTCTGGACGGATGACTAAGCCACCCACCCAAAGCCAGCGAGGTCTTTCTTTAAATGTGTGGGTCACAGTCTAGGGTTTCCAACATTCCCAGATTGTCCAGAAGTCTCCCAGAATGGAGGATGGATGTCCTGGACACTGCAGCTAGCAGCTCGGGAGAACAGTTCTTAGCATTTGCGGTTCGCGCCTGCGTGCTTATGTACTTTTCACTCCGCCGTTCTGCTCTGGTGATTTGTGAAGAGGCAACATTTTTTACAGAAAAGTTTGTAAAACTTGAAGGTTTTCACTAGTTGAGAAAGTGTTAAAATTTGAATGCCTGTAGGCTAAAAATTTGACCTAAAAGACAACACTGCCATCCTTGCATCAGCAACTCCACAGTGGTGTGGAGCATTGAAGTGCATCTACTGCAATGATCTGCTACAAAGCTGGTAACTTTAATCACTATTCTTCTATTAGCACAGTCATTTTAACAATCCAAGGCGGGAGAAAACAAAACAATTAAAGTTTAGATTAGTGAAAAAGTCTTTTCACACTTAAAATTAAATCCTTAATCTAGCAGTGACTACACTTCAAAAAAAGTACTTCATTGGCTGTAAAGTGCTTTGAGACGTCTGATGGTCGTGAAAGGCGCTATATAAATGCAAGTCTTTCTTTTTTTTTCTTTTTAGGATCCATACATAAGCTTTTGAATATGAAAATGAGAAAACCAAAAATGGACAAGCAGAATTCCAGCAAGTGTTAGGTCAAAAAGAACAGCAGAGAGCCTGCAAAAATTGAAACCCAAAACGTGTCAAATGAAAGAGGAAATGTAGAAGAGTTGGTCTAGAAGAGTTGAAGTAAAGGATTGTAAAGAAGAGCTATGGAGATTTTTTTTTAATGGTAGTAGAAAATAGTGAGGTGTGTGTGTGTCAGGTATATGATTTTGAAAAGACCAAATAGCAGGGTAAGAGGAAATGGCTAAAATAGACTGATTGGGGAATTATTTATTAACACCTCAGTGTAGGACAAATGGTTACCTTCAAAGACAAAGACATACAGAAGAACACACAGGTCGAATACTTCATTAAATTAGCACGGATAGAGTCAGAAATATGGCCCTAAATAAATCAACGAGACAACTGATCGGAAGATAAGAAAGAAAACGGAGCTTTGAAAAGGTTGATTGGGAAGAATACAGGAAACTTCAGAAGCGTGTCAAAAGGTGATCAGATGAGTGAAGGGGTAAATGGAAATGAGTATAGTTGCACACAAGAGCAAAGATTTCTTCCAGTACCATTAATCAAGAGGACAGTCAGGGAAGAAATGAGAATCTAAAAGAGGATGCCAAAGAGGAAATATTTCACATGTACGCAATGAATATTTTCTTGAAATATTTACAATGTCACTTCATCACATGTCATGTGATCAAACTTCCAGGAATACCAGAGTTGGCAACCTTATCGGAGTTCGATGCCGTCATCGCACCCCAACTTCAATTTGAACTCCGGGCTGAGTTGGAAACAGTTGCGACTTTCCCGCCAGGCTGAAGCAGGTCAGAAGAGGAGTGGGACATGAAGAGGCCCTGAAAGGTAAGTTTTCACTGTTCTTTCTGTGGCCAGGAAAAGCAGGAGTGCTCCTCCGGGTCCCACAAGGAAAGTTTAGGCCTTGCCTGCCCTGAACCCCCCATGCCTTCCTTCCCACAAGACCCTGCCAGAACCCCCTTCCCCGCACCTACCTGCATGCCGGCGGGGTGCCATGGGCTGCCCGATTGTTTGCTAGATGTCAGCCGCTTCCCACAGAGCCACTGATCGAGAACGGCTGACCTTTGTGCCAGGCTAAGTTGCACAGATGTAACGAGTTTCAAAAAATTCCTGCATTTCACCACTTGCAAAACTCTGTTACACGTGCATGTCTTTTACCAGAGCAAAAGTTTAATAACAAGTTTGAAGATAATGCTTGCAGAAATACACATGCAGCTTTTCACTGCTTGATTATTTCACCGTACAATCAGCAAACAGCTCACAGCTGGACAGAAACCTATGAATCATAGCATGAATACTTGAGCTCCCAAGTGTCCAAAAACAACCAACTTGTTAAATCCTAGACAGACTAAAACAGCAGAATTCTCATTCTAGTATACTCTTGTGGGAACTTCTCTTAAAATGGAAGGAATTTCTAAAAAATGTTTCTAATTCCTTCAAATAAAACTGAGAAGTTACAAAAACCGCATCACGCCATGAAATGTTCCTCTTTCAAAAGGTTCAAGGATATTTAGGAAGAAAAAAAGCTGGATTTTGTTTTCTCAGTACCAACACAAAACCATCATTTACTCTAATTTATGGCTTGATCAGCATTTTATATTGTTGTAATATTCTGGAAACAAACAAAACCCAACATTACAAACACTGCAGTTCATGTTTATTGAGAAACCTTGCTGAAGGGACAAGTGCTGGGCATCACTGAGGCTGGAAAGAGTAAAAGACAAAATATATCACAAAATACCGGTGATTCGACAATAAGCTTGGATTTTAAAAGCCTGAAGATTGCAGGAAGAAGGAGCAACTTAAGGAGGCAAGGAGCTCCACAGTTTTGAGACAGGGAAAGAATGAGTCAGAATACAATAACGTGCAATAAATCTTGATTTCAACATAGTGCGAAGTCGGTAGAAGGTAGACATGTAGAATGGTGTGTTTGCAGCTTAGAAAGAACAAGAGAAGAAAGTTGAGAGGTGCACTGGTTATAGTGGATTTGATAAAAGAGGGAAAGACAAGAAAGGTTACGATGGAGAAAGATGTTGCAGGCTACTGCTGAGAGAGAGAGAGTGTAATCCACACCAGAAGCTTTTTCTTGCATTGTGTCCAGTAGTGCAAGAGACATATTAGAAGAGCTTCCACAAATACGACAACTGAATTCGTGGAAAAATTTGGGCTTTACATGGAGTTACAGGCTGGTAAGGGGCAAAGAAGTGTTTGTCACACTAGCTTCTTAGAAACCGCTTCAACAATAGAGTCCAATTTGAGGTCAGAGGAGACAGTGAGGCCAAGAATGTCAATGCATGAAGGACTAACCATAAAAGGTTAGAAGCAGCTGCTGCTACGAGAGACATGAAGGAACTGTGGGGCAGAAATTCCTCAGGGCAGCAGAGGATGCATCTTGGATGGATTGCCCTCAAGGAAGCTGGGAATTTGGATCCACCGGGTTTCCACCCTATTTCCGCTCCCTTAATTTTCAATAGGTCGAGGCGATTGTTCCACCTGCTTCCTTACTTCCAGCAGAGACTTTGTGGGCATTCCCGGGCTACCCCAGAAATTTCACCCAATAAGCCACCTGTCCAGCAGGATCCATGCAACGCAAGAGCTGCCGTAGGTCTCGCACTGGGCAAGAAAGGTGGTTGATCCCAGCGGGAAGGTTGGAGCCTCACACCCATCTCCAGTGTGACCTCCTGGTCCTTTGCTCCCTTAGGATTATGTGCCCTTTTTACTTTGGTCCTTCCCTTCGTTGACCTTGGTAGTTACACTGGGGTGGGTGGTTCCGTTATGCCACTACAGACCCAGGTTGCTGGACCCAACTATGGGAATGACCCACGTCCACAATATGAACGAGGTCAGCAACCTCTAGGGTCAGCAGTCAGAGGTCCAGATCTGTAGTACTTCTGATGGCAGCAGCCCGTGTCTGAAGAATTGACAGAAACAAGATTTACACTGTCCAAATGATGGGCGTGGAGGATGCCTAACCAAGGTCTTACACAATGACAATATAGTGCTTTTAGTTTGAAATGTGATCATCCTAACAATACATCCGAATACGCTATTTGCTTTTGCTATAGCCTCACAGCACTAGTCATGAACCTTTAGAGATTCATGTCTATAACACCTAGGTCTTCGCCAAGTTGACGGCCTTTACTCCAGAACCGTACATGATATGAGACTCCAGGACAATCCTGGAGGGTTGGCAACCCTGAAAGGAGGTGGGAGCCAAGTGAAATCTGGCAGGGGTAGCCCTCCTGCCGGCTCCGGCTCCACCTCCTTGTAACTCCTGGTTGATTGACTTCTGGGCAGAGACCTAGGGCAGGATTTTCATTGAGCCGTGGAGGCGGGCTTGGAGGCGTGGGGGGTTAAAATCGCAAAAACTGGCGGGCGGGCAGGACCCCCGCGCCCCCCCGCCTGGTTCCCGACTCCGAGCAATTTTAACTCCGGCGTGTCTGATGGTCCTGACTCCGTCCCACATCCAACAGGTGGGACTGGTCTTTAAGGCCCTTAATAACCACTAAATGGCCTCTATAATCCTATTTTAAAAGGCCCTTGCAAATGTAACCCTTTTCCCACGTGAAACACGCCTGGTGGGAAACACGAATGTGAAACCTGGCGGGAGCACTATTGGATTGCTGACTATCAACTGCAGGTCAAACATTACAGAGGAGATTTGATCAGCCACCATTTGCAGGTGGCAGGACTTGGTGGTCTCAGGTCTGGGGCAACTTTTAGAAGGCTTAACCACACCTGTGGAAGGTCGGAAACCCCTCTTGCCACCTTCACTCAGTGCTTCCTCAACGGAGGCATATACCAGAAGCATGGGAGCCATTTATTTCCTTCCCATCTGGGCATTAGAGGAGCTCGAGCACCAGCCGCAGCACCAGCAGAACCAGGAACAACAGCAGCAGCAGCAGGAGCGCCAGGCTGCTGCTCACCCACCTGAGGCTGCACAGGCCAGAAGGGGCCAGCGCCTGGAAGCCCGTCGGCACAGGAGATACCCCCCAAACAGGGTCGACAGACGCAGGGTCAGCTATCTCAACATGTCTGAGCAGCAATGTCAAAGGCGGCTCTGACTTTCGCGAGAGGTAGTGACTGACATCTGCGCAATGCTACAGCAAGACCTGCTGCCCAGAGGACCAGGTGGACAAGCATTACCAGTGGCCGTCAAAGTCACCACCGCACTCAACTTTTTTGCCTCAGGCTCATTCCAGGGATCAGCAGCAGTCATCAGCGGCATCTCCCAGGCGGCCGCACACACTTGCATCACGCATGTAACCGATGCCCTCTTTGCCCTCGCACACAATCACATCCATTTCACCAAGGATCGAGCAAGAGTCACGGCGCGAGCAGTTGGATTAGCTCACCTGGCAGGCTTTCCAAGGGTGCAGGGTGTCGTTGACTGCACACATGTGGCCCTTAAGGCACCCCGTCGCAATCCAGGTATTTTTGTCAACCGCAAGGGCTTTCACTCCCTTAACGTTCAGCTGGTGTGTGACCACAAGAAGGAAATTTTGCATGTTTGTGCCATGTACCCTGGCAGTTGCCATCACTCCTTCATACTGCGCCAGTCTAGTGTGCCTCCGCTATTCAGTCCGCCAGACCAACTTAACGGATGGCTACTTGGAGACAAGGGCTATCCCCTGAGGACATGGCTAATGACGCCGTTGAGGATACCATCCAACGAAGCTGAGGAGAGCTACAACTCCAGCCACATGTCCACCAGAGCCATAATCGAGCAAACCATCGGTTTCCTGAAGGTGCGCTTCAGATGCCTGGATAGATCAGATGGAGCCCTGCAGTACTCAGCAACCAGGGTCTTCAGAATCGTCATGGTTTGCTGTGCACTTCACAACATGGCACAGCGTCGTGGCTTGCAGATTCCTGAGGACCAAGTGGCTCCTCACATATCCTCCTCAGATGAGGGGGAGGAGGACAAAAACGAACATCCTGCAGAGGCCCATCAACCAGCGGCAGCATTACACGAGAACATTGCTGCCCGGGATGCAAGGAACGCACTCATCCTGGCCAGATTTGCTTAGCCTAGTCAATCAAACACTTTTGCCTCGCAGCTTCTCACCAGAGCTTTGACAATGGCCAAGAACCAGAGGATTCCTAGCACTCTGACCACCATACTGACAGTTGCAAGTATTCCTAAGGCCTCAATGTGGAAGTCCCAATAGCGAAATGACAGACGCCACAACTGCAACATTTGCCATCAGAATTTTTATGTACAATTACGACGTGATGGCATTTTTACACTAAACACAAAATTCCACCCAAGTGACTACTTGTGTTTTATTTTCCTCTTATGTGTGCTCCTACGTAGTGCTTCCCCTGTGGCTTCAGCAGATGTAGATGCCCCTTGCTCACTTTCCTGCTGCTCCTGTCTCGACACCTTTGGCGGGCGTCCTCTGGGGTTGTGCAGGGGTTGAGACGTCTATCTCACTTGGGTGTGGACTCCGGTGGGGCTCTGACCGAGGGCTCTGCAGTGGCATGGAAGTGTGAGCGCTTGGAGAGGAGCCCCCACTTCCTTGAGGTCTGCCACCAACCTCCATCTCATGGGTCAGGTCCCCCTCAGCGCCTGCAAGTGGCTGGAGAGCACCTTGCTGCACATCAGGGGGGCCATGGGGACCCGTATCAGCAATGGCAGTCCTACTCAGAAGGACTTCCATGAAGGTCTGGTTTCTCTGTTCAATAGATGCCCATCGCTCCTCAAGAGATGTCATTCTATTCTGAACAATGACCATGTTTTCCATACTCTGGCGACTAAGTTCCTCCATGGCCGTAGCCCTCCTCTCTACCGTAGCCACCCTATCCTCTACGGTAGCCAGCCTTACCACAGAGGTAGCAATCCTTTCCACGGAGGTAGCAATCCTTTCCGTGGTGATACGTTCATGCGCCAATGACTTCACAAAGGCTCTGCTCATGTTCGCTATGGACTCCTCCATTTGCTCCACACTGGCAGCGACCCTAGAGACAAAACCTGCCAGAGGCTCCTGCATCTGTGCCTGGAGTTCCATCTCCTCTGATCTTATGGATGGACCCAGAGGCAGAGGGTCGACATGCTGCTGAGCCGAGCTGGCAGAGTCCTGCACCCTCCGACTAGGACTCTCCACTGCTGTCCCTGTCCCCACAATCTGCTGATGCTCACTTGTGAGCTGTGATACACCAGGTGACAACACTACTCTATGTCCAGAAAGTCCCACCGAGGTGTGTGTCTGTCTGCGCTGGTGCTGGGTGCGCTGAATTCTGCTGACGCTGCGCCCTCAGAGGTTGCAGCTTCCTCTGAGGAGTCTGGCTGCTCAGCCTCTTCTTCCTGGCTAGGGGGGTCGGATGCTTGTGATGGTCCTGTGGGGAAGTAAAGGAAAGAGTCAGAGATGTGGTGCAAAAGCTACATGCACATAGCTTTTTGCAGATGCTCATAAGTGCATCTGTTACAGCTTCACAATCATTATCAGCAACTCATGCAATGTCAAAGAGAGATGGGAAACTTTTCTGTCACCAGCTTGCTGTGTTGCACCCGTCTGTCCGTCCCCCACGCGCGAATCATCCTCAATGACCATAATTTCCAGGACGGCCTCCTCCCAGGGGGTCAGGTGGGCTATTGAGGCTGTCCCTCCTCCTGTCTTGGCTCGCTCTCTTTTGTTGCGAGCTCTCTTTTCCTGCAATGAGGGAGACAAGTGGAGGTTGAGTGAGAATGAAGGAGTGAGTGTAGAGATTGCATAGCATAGATACTTAGAAGGAGACAAAGATGGAGTGAGGTTGCAAGACCAAAGACCCTCCCTGTGTGTTGTCAGTTGTGTTCAAAGCATCAGAGTGATAGGGAGTGTGAGGGTTGCATGGTGGAATAGTTCTGTGAATGTGAGCATAGAGAGGGAATGGGTAAGGGTGCATGGATGTCAGTGTCAAGTGGGATGTGGAGGAAGAGATTGCTAAAGCTGAGTGCTGGTGAGGAAAGGCAATGGGGATCAGATTGAGGGTGATGGGAAATTCATACTCACTTTTCCAGTGCGCTGAAGGTCATGAAATCTTTTCCTGCACTGTATCCAGGTTCTGCGGGTGACTCCCAAGGAGATGACCTCCTCAGCCACCTGCATCCACATTGCCTTGGTCTGAGTGGGAGGCCTCTTCCTCCCTGATGAAGGGAAGAGCACCTCCCTGTTGGCCCTAGCTCCATCCACTAATGCCTGCAGTGACACCTCGTCAAAGCGAGGAGCTGATCTTGCCCTCCCGCTTGTCATATTTGCTGCAGCTCCCTCACACTGCACAGTCAAGAAGCTTGGCAGTCTGCAGAAGAAGCAAGGCTTGCTGTGGACCTTAAATGCAGCAGCAATGATGACGTCATCGGAGGGGACTTTCAGTCATGAAAAACCCATTTGCAAAGGCTTCCCACACGTTGAAAATCAATTGGCCAATTAAGTTAAAATTGCATCAATCTCCCACATCCATTTAGATTCGTGTGGGAAACACGAAATTCGGGTAACATGACACCAGCCCGCACCCGAGTTAAAATCCAGCCTCTGGTATCTCCAGGTCCTGCCTGATTTTCCTCCTCTTCTGGCCCTCTTGCACTCATTTCACCCCCTTCTCCCTGGCATTGCACCCAGGCCCCGAGGAAATCCAGGGACATGGCAGCTTTAGCGCTCCTGACACAGAATCGCTCAGGTAGAGCGCAATATTTCCTTTTTTTTTTTTGGAGGGCCGCACGGCCCCTTTAACGAGCTGCGCGGTCCATTCAAAATACCGTGCATGCCCGGTTTTTCTATTTAAAAGCCAGTGAGTTGGCTGCGCGGGAGCTCCAGAGTGCTGCGCGGGAGCTCCAGAGTGCTGCGCAGCTTAAAGGAAACACTGGCAGAGAGCACGGACTGGGAATTCTGGTATTCACCCTCATGATTTTCCATCCTGTTGGAGTATTGAATGCAGTTCTGTAGGAATGCTTGTCTATGGAAAGGATAGATCAGAACTTCAGTAGACACTACAAGAAATGAGAGTTTATAGTTATGAAGAAAAGCTTGATTTAAAAAAAACTGGAACAGAGAATGTTATGGGAGAATCTAAGTAAGGGTAAATAGTAAAAAATTGTTTGCACTGGTTGGCGAATCTGTAACAAGTGGATAAACTCGGGGAAAGTTATACATTTTTCCCCAAACGGAATGATTATTATAACGTGGAATTCTTTAACACAGTGAATATTGAGACAGAGATTACAACATCATTCAAAAGAGAGAAAGAAAGACTTGCATTTATATAGCGACTTTCACGACCACCGGACGTCTCAAAGCGCTTTACAGACAATGAAGTACTTTTGGAGTGTAGTCACTGTTGTAATGTGGGAAACGCGGCAGCCAATTTGCGCACAGCAAGCTCCCACAAACAGCAATGTGATAATGACTAGATAATCTGTTTTTTGTTGTGTTGATTGAGGGATAAATATTGGCCAGGACACTGGGGATAACTCCCCTGCTCTTCTTCGAAATAGTGCCGTGGGATCTTTTACGTCCACCTGAGAGAGCAGACGGGGCCTCGGTTTAATGTCTCATCTGAAAGACAGCACCTCAGATGGTGCAGCACAGAAAAAAGGGTGCTGGATAAGCATTGGAAAAGGAAGATTATAGAAGGGAAAGGGCAGAAAAATGAGATTGGAGTTGAAAGCTCCAGTTTAAAAGCTGGAACAGGCATTATGCAATGGGTCAAATGGCCTCCTTTTGTGTTGTAATTTCTGTGATTTTATGACTTCAGTGAATATAATCACCCTGAACTTCCTCGGACTTTCTGCTCCTGTGCCTCAAAACGGGGTTCCCACTGCATCTCCGACAAGGTTACAGTGCCAGAAAGTCTGAGGAAATTCAGGGTGAATATTTTAATTTCCTTTAGTAACACACTGCTTCTTTAAATTCCTTATGTATACTATTTTAAAGCAGTCATTAACCTGTTTTTTAAAAAAGGGGTTAAATTGCACACAAAGGAATTTTATATGAACAACCAGTAAATTAAATTCAATTCCAACAGGTCAATGAAGGGAAAATGCAAGTTAATATTATGATGGGGAAACCCTTTCTCCCAATCGTATGTACAAGCTTTCCAATAATTTTGAAAAAAAAATACTTGGACAAAATGTTCCTATATTTAAGAAAAAGAATAGGGTACTGCACACTGTGTAAACCAATACACCGCTCAAAGTGCACCTGCCTTTGTGAAAAATAAACCCACAATCAACAGCACTTATATGTAAGATGCCTTCTATAATTCACTTTTACAGTCCAATATATTTCCCTATGTTACAACAGTGCCTACACTTCAAAAGTACTTCATTGCCTGTAAAGCACTATGGAACATTCCGAGTCCAGAAAAGGGGCTATATAAATGCAAGTTCTTCCGTTCTAAATACGGTCTCCTTGGATATATGCCAGCTGAGACAGACTTCCTTTTGAGACACAATTCTAATTTATTGGTCTTAACTATAATACACATACATGTGCACATTTTACTGTAAGCCAAACATAATCATGCTGAAATCACAAGGGGGTCAAAGGCGTGCTAGACTATAAAGTCAACGATAATGTTGTACTTTGGTCTTTTAACTATTAACTTTTCTATTTTCAGGTATGAGGGAACTGTTTCATAAGAAACTTTTATTTGAATGCATATTTTCCACAATAAGCTAGAGTGCTACCATGTAAACAGGATTCAAGATTCTTTATTTGCCATATGTAACTAGTACAATGGAATGCTTACTCCCCAATCACTCCCACAATAAAGCTGTGGGAGCTCAGAGACACGTCAGCTATTTTTACAGCGCCGTGTTAAACAGGGATTTAATTTAATTTAATAAAATAAGGTTAATGCTTATTACAGTATATTTTTGCCATGTTACTTTAAAGTAAGCTACCAGAGTATTGTATACTCCTATTAATTCAAAGATGTTTTTTGCTCAAAGAAAATTCAAATTCTCCAGTAGCACAAGTTAAGCAATTTTAATATAACACCATAGGAGTTTTTTTTTTTTTTAATTGTTAGAGCATTTGAATTAAGCAATTGCAAGTTGAGAGTAGATTGTAGGACCAGAGGGCACAAACTTAAAACTGATTTGAGGAAGAATTTCTTTACTCAAAGGGTGATAAATGCTTGGAATGATCTGTCAAGTGGGATAGCGGAGGCTATAAACTTTAAGGATGTTCAAAATACAGCTGAATGTTACATTCGGAGAGTCGGAGCACCAGAGGGATCAGCTTTGATGAGACAACTGACCTTTTCTCATTCTTGTCTTTTCTTACATCTTCTGTAAAATGAAACAAATGGTGGTCTTCCTACATACAGGTAGACTATCCTTTATCCGAAAACCTCGGGACCAGCCGAGTTTCGAATAAAGAAGAATTTCGGATTTCGGAAGGTGGGTCGGCGGGGGGTCGTGCGCACGACTTACGCTGACGCTCAGCGTAAGTCAGTCGGGGTCCGCGGGGGGGTCGGCGGTTGTCGGGGCCGGCGGGGGGGTCGGCGGTTGTCGGGGCCGGCGGTTGTCGGGGCCGGCGGGGTCCGCGGGGGGGGTCGGCGGTTGTCGGGGCTGGCGGTTGTCGGGGCCGGCGGGGGGGTCGGCGGTTGTCGGGGCTGGCGGGGCCGGCGGGGTCCGCGGGGGGGTCGGCGGTTGTCGGGGCCGGCGGTGGGTCGTGCGCACGACTTACCCTTTATCCGAACTTCCAAAACTGGAACCCTCTAAAAACCGAAGGTTTTTTCGTTCGTACGCACGACTTACGCTGAACGAAAAAACCTTCGGTTTTTAGAGGGTTTCGGTTTTCGGAAGTCCGGATAAAGGGTAGTCTACCTGTACAGGGGTAGTTTTTCAAATTGCTGTCCAAGTGCAAAAGTGAAATTAATAGCAATGAAAATTGGACATTTTCTATATTGGGCAGCCAATCCACAACACTTGTTTAGCGTCAGGGCAGCAAGTTGTAAATTTATCCCACAGCCTCCCTAGTGTCCTGTTTTCAGCTTTTGGAGCAGTGTCTCCTTTTTTTTTATTTGTTCCTGGGATGTGGGCGTTGCTGGCAATGCCAGCATTTATTGCCCATCTCTAGTTGCCCTTGAGAAGGTGGTGGTGAGCCACCTTCTTAAACCGCTGCAGTCCGTGTGCTGAAGGTACTCCCACAGCTGTTAGAGAGGGTGTTCCAGGATTTTGACCCAGCGACGATGAAGGATCGGCGATATACTTCTAAGTCAGGATGGTGTGTGACTTGGAGGGGAACTTGTAGATGGTGTTGTTCCCATGCGCCTGCCGCCCTTGTCATTCTAGGTGGAAGAGGTCGCAGGTTTGGGAGGTGCTGCCGAAGAAGCCTTGGCAAGTTGCTGCAGTGCATCTTGTAGATGGTACACACTGCAGCCATGGTACGCCGGTGGTGAATGGGGTGCTGTGCTGATCAAACGGGCTGCTTTGTCCTGGATGGTGTCGAGCTTCTTGAGTGTTGTTGGAGTTGCACTCATCCAGGCAAGTGGAGAGTATGCCATCACACTCCTTACTTGTACCTTGTAGATGATGGAAAGGCTTTGGGGAGTTAGAAGGTGAGACATTCGCCACAGAATACCCGGCCTCTGACCTTGTCCGATCCTGTCACTGTTTTCCAAGTGCTCTGCTATTACATCTTTTATAATGGACTCGAGCATTTTCCCCACTACCGATGTCAGGCTTACCGGTCTGTAATTCCCCGTTTTCTCTCTACCACCTTTTTTGAATCGTGGGGTAATATTAGCTACCCTCCAATCCATGGATACTGTTCCAGATTCCATCGAATGTTGGAAGATGATCAGCAATGCATCTACTATTTCTAGGGCCACTTCCTTAAGTGCCCTAGGATGTAGATTATCCGGCCCTGGGGATTTATCCTAAGGTAAGTCATCACCCTCAGGAGAGGAGAGGCGAGGTAAGGGGAGGAAATTGGAAAAAGGAGAAGGAATATACTGCCCTCCTAGATGGCAGCCCAGTTACAGTTTTCATGCAACATAAATGTTTATTTACATATATACAGTCTGTGATGGATAACTGGTGCAATCGATTGTGGAAGTGTGACACTGCTGGCGTTACCTTTCAATCTGTAACTAGAAGATGAAAAGTTACAGCTGTACTTTCAAACATACCATGGAAATTTTATTCTGGAAAAAAAAGGAAACATCTATTTTCTTTATGAGATAAAAGTCTCTGGAAATGTTTACTTCACAGCTATAGAGCACATGCTGGTTACAATGATGTAATTCCTTCCAGCGTTCACTGCATTAAGGAAGTGTAATGTTGTCCCCTTGGTGGTGGAAAATTTACAGTGTCACAACTACATTTTTCACTAACATCGAAGCCAGTCCTTCAAGCGCACATCACAGGAAATCGTGCTTGGAAATAAACTACTGCAACAATAATAGCTAATGCAGTGTGGCTCCATTTTTTAAAAAAAAATAAGAAAGAGATGATTGATAAGCATCTTTTCAAAAAAGAAAGACCTGTCCAATGTCAGAACATGAGCTCCAGACAAAGGAAATCATTGCCAAACCTTTGGTTACTTTTTGAAAACTTTCACAATCATAAATTCACAAAATTAAAAGAACTGACCAATAATTTGTATTTCGTATATAAGAACATAAGGAATAGGAGCCGGAGTAGGCCATATGGCCCATCGAGCCTGCTCCGCCATTCAATCAGATCATGGCTGAACTTCTACCTCACCTCCACTTTTCCACCTGATCCTTATGTCCCTCGATTCCCTAAGTGCCCAAAAATCTATCGACCTCTGTCTTGAATATACTCATCGCCTGAGCATCCACAGCACTCTGGGGTAGAGAATTCCAAAGATTCACAACACTCTGAGTGAAGAAATTTCATCTCATCTCAGTTCTAAATGTCCGACCCCTTATCCTGAGACTGTGACCACTAGTTTTTTTTAATTCATTCATGGGATGTGGGCGTCACTGGCAAGACCAGCATTTATTGCCCATCCCTAATTGTCCTTGAGAAGGTGGTGGTGAGCCGCCCTCTTGAACCGCTGCAGTCCTTGTGAAGGTACTCCCACAGTGCTGTTAGGGAGGGAGATCCAGGATTTTTGACCCAGCGACAATGAAGGAATGGCATTATATTTCCAAGTCAGGATGGTGTGTGACTTGGAGGGGAACTTTGAGGTGGTGGTGTTCCCATGTACCTGCTGCCCTCGTCTTTCTAGGTGGTAGAGAATATTGAGCCACAATATTTATGTAGCTGGTCCAGTTAAGTTTCTGATCAATGGTTCCAGACTCTCCAGGCAGGGAAAACAGCCTCTCAGCATCTACCCTGTCAAGCCATGAGATTACCTTTCATTCTTCTAAATTCCAGAGCATATAGGCCCATTCTACTCAATCTCTCCTCATAGGACAACCCTCTCATCCCAGGAATCAACCTAGTGCACCTTTGTTGCACCCCCTCTAAGGCAAATATACCCTTCCTTAGGAAAGGAGACCAAATCTGTACACAGTATTCCAGGTGTGGTCACACCAAAGCCCTATATAATTGCAGCGAGACTTCCTTACTCTTATACTCCAACCCCCTTGCAATAAAGGCCAACATACCATTTACCTTCCTAATTGCTTGCTGTACCTGCATGTTAACTTTCTGGGATTCGTGTTAAAGGACCCCCAAATCCCACTGAATACCAAATTTACTTGTCTCTCACCTTTTAAAAATATTCTGCTTTTCCATTCTTCCTAACAAAGTGGATAATTTCACTCTTCCCCACATTATATTCCATCTGCCACCTTATTGCCCAATCACTTAACCAGTCTATATCCCATTGCAGCCTCTTTGCATCCTCCTCACAGCTTACTTTCCCACCTAGTTTTGTATCATAGCAAACTTGGATATTACACTCCATCCCTTCATCTAACTCATTAACATAGATTATAAATAGCTGAGGCACAAGCACTGATCCTTGCGACACTCCACTAGTTGCACTCTGCCATCCCAAAAATGACCCGTTTATTCCTACTCTCTGTTTTTTGGCCATTAACCAATCCTCAATCCATGCTAATATATTACCCCCAATCCCATGAGCCCTAATCTTGTGTAACAACTTCTTTTGTGGCACCTTATCGAATGCCTTCTGAAAATCCAAATACACTACATCTACTGGTTCCCCCTCATCTACCTTGCTAGTTACACTATCAAAACACTCCAATAGATTTGTCAAACATAATTTCCTTTCATAAAACTGTGTTGAATCTGCCTGATCATATTGTGATTTTCAAGTGTTTTTATATCTGTTTTTATATTTCTTGCTAGTTTACTCACTTATTCTATTTTCTCCCTCTTTGTCAATTTATTGGTCATCCTTTGCTGAATTTGTAAAACCCTCCCAGTCCTCAGGCTTACTACACTTTTTGGCAACATTGTAAGCTTCTTCTTTTAATCTAATGCTATCCTTAACTTCTCTAGTTAGCCATGGTTGTACTACTTTTCTAGTGGAGATTTTATTCCTCAAGGGATGTATATTCATTAAGAATTATTTCTTTAAATGTTTGCCATTGCTTATCCAGTGTCATATCTTTTAATCTAATTTTCCAATCTACCTCAGCCAACTCGCCCCTCATACCTCTGTAATTGGCTTTGTTTAAATTTAGACCCTAGTTTTGGACTTAACCACATCACTCTCAAACTTAATATGAAATTCTATCATATTATGATCTATCTTCCTCAGAGGATCCTTTACTAGAAGATTACTAATTAACCTTGTCTTATTGCACAATACTAGATCTAAAATAGCCTGTTCCCTCTTTGGTCCATGAACTTGTCCCTCCAAACTATTACCAATGTGGTTTGCCCAGTCTATATGAAGATTAAAGTCCCCCAGGATTATTGCCTTACCCTTGTTACATGTCCCTCTAAATTCCTGATTTATACACTGTCCAATACTATGATTACTGTTAGGGGGCCTATAAACTAGTCCCACCAGTGTTTTCGGCCCTTTTTTATTAATTATACATCCTGATTTTCTGGGCTAAGATCCTTTCTCACTACTGCCTTTAGCTTATCTTTTATTATCAGGGCTACTCCACCTCCTTTTCCATTTTGCCTATCTTTTCTAAAAGTCAAATACCCTGGAGTATTTACTTTCCAACCTTGATCACCCTGCAAACATGTCTTAGTAATGGCTATTAGATCAAACCCATTTATCTCTATTTGTGCCATTAATTCATCTATCTTGTTACGAATGCTTCGTACATTCAGAAATAGCACTTTTAATTTTAACTTTTTACTATTTTTCCCTGATGTGGCCTTTAGTCGCTAATGCCCTATTACTGTTGTTAAACTCTCTGTCCCTTCTTGACACAATCTGCTTGATCTTACCCAAATCTCTACTCGGCTCCACAGCCTTGACTTTTCTCTTCAGACTTATAAATTTACCCTTAGCTGAACACCCCCTCCCCGTTATTAGCTTAAAGCCCTATCTACTGCCCTAGTACAGCCTATTCTTCCACTCAGAACTGAAATGGTGGCTATTTTCCTGATAATTAGATCCAATGTGCAGAGACTGCACCAGATGGGAAAATCCCATTAACCGTTAGTATTCCGTATACATCAAAAGATGCATGGTGATCATCGCATTTTTAAAGTTGAGGTGGAAATTGCATACGTGGATGTGTGAGAGAGACTGTGTGTGAGTGAATATGAGAGGTTGAATGTGAAAACTAGTCATATAATAACCACAGAGCTCTAGTGCAATGTAGTACTATATCATATGTCTATGCTGAGTTAGCTGATCTGTCGCGATAGCAGTTGTGGCACTACATTCGGCCTCAGTGTCAGCTTGTCTCAGTGATAGCACTCTTCTCTCTCGGGATCAAGCCCACCTCAGAACCTGAGCACACAATATCTAGGCTGACATTTCAGCGCAGGACTGAGGGTGCGCTGCATTGTTGGACGTGCCGTCTTTCGGATGAGACGTTACACTGGAACAGGTAGACAGATAGGCCTCAGTTTATGTAAAAGACACTTTTTCAAAGAAGAGCATGGAGTTCTCCCGATGCCCGGGCCAACATTCATCCCTTAACCAACACATCAAAGCACATTAACTAGTAATTCAACTCATTCCTGTTTGTAAGACCTTGCTGTGCACGTTAAAAGTAATTCATTGGCTATAAAGTACTTTGGGACATCCTGAGCACATGAAAGGCACATAATTTGAGTCTATTGTGTGTGTTTAATTTATTAATGGGATATGGGTGATGCTGGCAATGCAGCATTTATTGTCCATCCCTGGGGGTATTAAGAGTAAACCACATGGTGTGGGCCTACTGTCACATGTAAGCCAGACCAGGTATGGGTAGCAGGCTCCCTTTCCCAAAGGACAACAATTTATGGTCATTTTCTGCTGCTAGCCCACAAATTACCACAATGATTGAATTAAATTTTACAGCTTGCAAGGGTGGAATTATGAGCTGATGATCCCTAGGCTTCTACTTCAGTTCCATAACCACTAGGCTACCATACAACGGTTTTGGGTGACTGAACCTGAGCTCAACTACAGGTCATTTGACTGCTCTGTGACCAGGGTAGCAAGGGTTGGAGAAAACACTGTAAATAACATGTTCAAAGTTCAGGAAATAGGCAGTGACGGACAGCAAGATTAGAAGTACCTCCTTATTCCCCTCCTTTCCAATCAATCTCCTGAACTAACAAGAAGCTTTTAAAATAACTGTTCAACACCATTGACTTGGTGTGATTTTTTTATTTTTAAGTACATGCACGAGAGTTCCTACAATTGTAAAATGTGTGACCTTTCCAGCCTAATGCATCAGACTAGAGAGCTCTCCATTGCTGATACAGCAATCCATTGCTTGATTTATTTTGTTGGACAGTGGTTGTGTTTGAAGTCTTAAAGAAGAAAGAACGAACTTGCATTTATATAGCAGCTTTCACGACCTCGGGGCAGCTCAAAGCACTTTACAGCCAATACGTTTCAAAATGTAGTCCATATTGTAATGTAGGAAACGCGGCAGCCAATTTGCGCACAGCAAGATCCCACAAACAGCAACGTGATAATGAGCAGATAATCTGTTTGTGATGTTTGTTGAGGGATAAATATTGGCCAAGACACTGGGGAGATCTCCGCTACTCTTCTTTGAAATAGTGCCATGGGATCTTTTACGCCCACTGGGCCGACACTTAAATGGTTACATCCAGCAAATTGTGCCCGCAAGTACTGAGTTTCCATTAAAGAGTGTGCAGTGGTCTGTACGTTTCAGAATTTAGTTCACAGCCAGAACTGTGGCTTACCTGTACGCTGAACATTTCTAGTGAGTTCTAAAGTAGATAAGAAAATAGTTTTGTTAAGAGGTTTTTGTTTATTTCAGTTGCCTAAAGGAATGTTGCCCTGGACGATTGCTCAGAGCATTAGCCTGAATGGCCACAGCCTAGTTAATGTTCAGTTGGGATGAGGCATCCGAAGATTTCTGGATTCAGATTTGACTTTGGCCACTCCACTCGAATTTCCTGCGCATTGAACAACAGCTCTTTAAATAGGAATTGTGGCCCACCTACTCCAATTAGTGGAATTAATGTTTCCTAAATTAGATGCAAATGCACAAGAGGGGGTGGCACCCTGAGATAATTAGTAACTCAAATTACAATAATAAAAAACTTCAGACATCAATTATCTCAACCTACAGAACATCACATTTAATGCAGCTGTATGCTTTAAAAAATATATAATGTCAATTGAAATGTAGCCTTCATTCCCCATGAGGGTATTTAAAAAAAAATCAGGGACTGTTCATTCAATCGGGCCAGTTTCACAGCCCTGCACCATGTCCCTGTGTCAGCTGCAGTGACAGATGAGAGAGGCCCCCCACCACTGTAGTTGCTAGCACACTCTGCAGGAGCACGGAGGCATGAATATGCAGCTGGAGTTTTCTCCGCACTACGCCTCCACCATCCGACCCAGGTCCATCACAGAAGATGCTAGTTTTGATTTGGTATTCAGCACTCCACTAGAACTGATTAGTAACCTGGGAGCTGGCAAACACTTGGACACCGAATTCCCACTGGACTGGCATCATACCTCTGGCAGGAGCCTTGGAAATCAAAAATCCAAAGGTATGCCAGGGCTATTCTGGTTCTAATAAATACTAGTTAACCTTGTAAGGGGCTGAACCGCCACCCACTCCTTATGAGGCCAGTAACACTAAGTGGGCAAAGCCAAGGGCAGGGACTCCCTAAGCCAGGAGTTCTCTCTTCCATGGCTCGGAAAGGACCCGCTGTAACACTTGAAGCTGGTTTGCCCAGAAGGGTGCAGGTGGTCCTCACCAGGATTGGGTCCAGGCCAGGAAGCAGCCTGGACTCCGAAGACAGGAAAGTTATTGAGGGTGAAATTCGTCTTGGATGGTAGCACAAAATGGGCGCTATCGAATCGGCAGCCTGTTTTACACAGCCAATCCTCTTTTCCATTGGCTCAAATCAGAAATAAAATCGGACGAGTGTAAAACGGGCTGTCGATTCGCTATCGCTCATTGTGTGCTACTGTCCAAGACGAATTTCTCCCCATTTTAAAAAATAATTCTGTCAACCGCCTTAAATGGGGAGTTGATGGGGATGTGCATGGGGTCTCGGGGAGAAGCTGGGGGCTGAGCACTCCCTGATGGTGGGCAGGCACTGGGTTTTCCAGCTGCATGGAGCAGGCAGGCACAGGAGCTGCACCTGTAGCGGCGTAGGCACCTACCGGCTGGAGCCATACAGTGAGGGGCCTTCCATTGACTCCACAAACTCCAGCAGGATCAACAGTGGAGGGCAACAACAGGCCTAATCCCAGATGTAATCTAGAACCCCAGAAGACTTAAGCTGTAAGAGTTAACGAGAGATGAGGATGTTAAACTGTATTTATTTGGTACCTGTGTCATTCATGTATTTAAGAGGTAATTTTACAAATTTGTGCTCCCAGTGCAAAGTTTTGCCTACTTGAAGCAGATACTGAGAATTTGGGTGCACCCCTATCCCTTTTTACAAGTGGTCTGATAGCCCCAACCGAAAAGCTTATTGGTTCCGGGCAAGCAGATCACTGGGACCTCTCCCAGGACCAAAGGCCTGCAGATGTTCGGGCTCTGGAACTATACCGAGGACCAGAAGATATACAAGCCTAGAAATTAGATCGCACCCAGATTGGTGAACAATAGGAGAATATCACATGGTAATTCATAAAAATGATTTGGAGCTTGCTAATTTAAACCAGTTCTGCTTTCCAATCTGGATGGCTGTATAGTTCTTACAGAGAGAACAAACCAATAACAGCTAGTGCTGAAAATAGGCACACTGGCTGCTCTCCAAGGCTTTGCGGAAATGCTCTTTGCATTTATAGTGAACAACATGTGTTAAGAAATCTGGTGAAGAATTTAATTATAATTTTGCTGATTAAATAAACATGATACAACATCACATGAGATCAATAAGTAAACAAGAGCATTTGAATAATAAGCAATTAGATCAAAAACAACAATATTTACACTGCCAATCATGCTGATATTAATGGTTGCATAAGGATGTCTTTTTAAAGACAAGAGGCCTGAAAATCCTCACGCCTCCTCTGCAAACAACATCCAATCCTGACCCTGCCAGGGATGGGTGAGGTCATCTTAACCTAAATATTTTTGGCAGGCAACCATATTGGGCCATCTTGTGCACCCACTACAGGAGAGGAAGGACAGAAATTAAACACCAGCTGGCACCCCCGCCCACTCCATCCCCTTCCTGAACATTTCCTCAGACTGACTGTTTGTAAGAGGGCCGATGGTAAAAAAATTGTTATGCTCAATTCCATGGTCTTCCAGGCCATGACTCCAGCCTGGAGAACTTGGTTGGCTCTACTTCCACCTCAACAGTGACCTGGACACCAAGTTCTTTCTAAGATTCGGATCGCTGAGGAGAAAAGAGCTGGGACTACAGTGATTCCAGCAGGGGTAACCATCCAGCCAGCACTGCCTCCTTGTGATGTCAGGGGCCATGTTTGAGGCGGATGGATGATCCACCCAATCCAGGCCCTAATGTAAGATTTTGCTGTCAGACTGCCTGCTTAGTATCAAGTCTTGAATGAGTCAAATCTTCCTTCAGGTGCACATTGGGAAGACGGAAGCCCTTGTTTTCCACACCCACCATAATCTGTACTCCCTTGTCACTCATGTCATCCCCGCACCCACCAAGCTAAACAAAACCTTGCACAGCATAACTTTGCCGTCCTGTTCGACCCTTAGCGGAGCTTCTTATCCCATATCTTCTGCACCACCAACTTAGCTTACTTCCACAACACTTTTCCTACCTCAGCTTCCCCCTCCCCCACCATTGAAACAGTTAACCGTGCCTCTCACATCCAGAATCAATTACTTCAACACTCCTCTTGCTGGCTTCAACAAACTCCAACTTATCCAAAACACAGCCGGTCTGTGGCTGTCCCAAACTAAGTCCCACTCACCCATCACCCCACCCACACTGATCTACATTGCCTCCCCATCGCCCAACACATTAAATTTAAAATCCTAGCCCTATTCTTAAAATCTCTCCACAGCCTTGCATCTCCTTACCTCTGCAATCTCCTCCAGCCGCATGTCCCCTCCCACAACCTTTAGTCCTCTGCCTCGAGCCCACTGTGCATCACCCCCACTGCCCCCCGCACCCAACCTTTTCCCATCAGTGGCGGAACTTGCAGTTGCAGTAGCCCTACTCTCTGGAGTTCGCTCCCTAAATCACTCCACCTCTCTATTTCTCTGTCCTCCTTTAAAAACCTTTTTCAAAATGAACCTTTGTGAATTGCGACCCACCCTTCAGTTCCCGCCCCCGAACCTCTTTCCCATGGCTTGTCATCATTTCTTCTTTCCTTTCTTTGTAAAGCACCATGGGAAATCTTGCATGTTAAAGCTGCTATATAAATGCAAGTTTGCATTTGCAAGATTGTCTTCGTGTGAGAGATGGCAAAGTACCAATTTGCCTTTCATTCTCTCTTACAGCAACTCAACCTGATTAAACATTTTTTTAATTGGCTTTTGGGATGTGGGTGATGCAGACAAAGCCGCATTCATTGCCAATCCCTACTTGGTGGTGGGCCTTGTTTGAACCGCTGCAGTCCTTGTGGTGATGGTGCTCCGACCATGGTGTTCGGTGAGAATTCCAGGATTCTGACCCAGCGATGATGAACGAAAGGGGATATGTCCAAGTCAGGATGGTGTGTGACTTGGGGGTGGGGCTTGGAGGGGATGGTGTTCCCACAATGTTGCTGCTCTTCTTCGTCTTGATGGGAGAGGTTACAGGGGAGGGAGGTGCTATCAAAGTAAGCTTGGACAGTTGCTGCAGTGCAGGGGTGATAGATAGATGGATATTACGTATAGTGGCAAGGGCACTAATCAAACAATTCGCTCTATCCTGGCTGGTGCTGAGATTTATGAGGGCTGTTGCAGCTGCACCCATGCAGATGAGTGAGGAGTATTTCATCACACTCCTGCCTTGAGCCTTGTAGACAGGAGAGGGAGTTTGAGGAGTGAGGAGGTGAGCCACTCATCACATAGTGCCCAGCTCTGTTTTGCTCATGTAGCCAGTGTTGATATGGCTGGTGTAGTTCAGTGTCTGGTCAATAATGACCCCCAGGATGTTTATGTTGGGGGAACATATGGGCTTTCTTTTGTTTGAGATGGTCATGATCTGGGACTTTGAGGTGCAAATGTTACCTGCCATTTGTCAACCTAAATCCAGCTACTTGCATGAAAGTTTGCCCTAAAGATCAATTCTTACACATCTTGATGTGTCACCATTTTAATATTTTTTCAAACCTGCCAATCAAACTATTTGCTGTCATAGACACTGTACCATACCTTACACAAGATCAACAAAGTTCAGTGAACCTTCCAGAAACACAGTGACAAATTTCAATGTAAAAATAAATACATCTGTGATTGTATTATCTCTTAGACGGTGAATTTCCTCTGGGCTTCTTTAGCTTTGTTGCCATAATGGAACAGAGGAGGCTGAAGGGAGACCTTATTGAGGTGTATAAAATTATGAGGGGCCCAGATAGAGTGGATAGGAAGGACCGATTTCCCTTAGCAGAAGGGTCAATAGCCAGGGGGCACAGATTTAAAGTAATTGGTCGGAGGTTTAGAGGGGATTTGAGGAGAACTTTTTTCACCCAGAGGGTGGTGGGGGTCTAGAACCATTGCCTGAAAGGGTGGTAGAGGCAGAAACCCTCCTCACATATAAAAAGTACTTGGATATGCATTTGAAGTGCCGTAACCTGCAAGGCTACAGACCAAGTGCTGGAAAGTGGGATTAGGGTGGATAGCTCTTTGTCGGCCAGCATGATGGGCCGAATGGCCTCCTTCTGTGCTGTAAATTTCTATGATTCTATAATAATGTCACTGGAAATACCTGTTTACTTGTGTAAACGGGGTTCCCACTGTAATTACACTGGCGGAGCGGGAGAAGCCTGTGGAAATTCTCCCCCTTGGTGTTGGCATTGCTCTCATCTGATAACATAGCCCAAGAATACAAACTGGAATGATTCGAGGACGAAATAGCACATCTGAGAAAGGGACATCCAATTATGTCAACGGAAATCTCTTACTTGCATAGCTCAAATCAGCTATTTAAAATTCTGAAATAAAAACAGAAAATGCTGGCAATACTTAGCAGGTCAGGCAGCATCTGTGGAGAGAGAAACAGAGTTTATGTTTCAGGTCGCAGACCTTTCATCAGAAATGGAAAAAGTTAGAGATGTAATAGGTTTTAAGCAAGTGCAGGGGCAGAGAAAGTGGGAAGGGGAGGAAAGAATAAAAGGGAAGGTCTGTGATAGGGCAGAAGACAGGAGTGATTAAATGACAAAAGGTATGATTGTACAAAACAAAAGGAGATGGTAATGGGACCAATAAAGAAACAAAACATGGGTCTAGAAGAGGTGTAAATGAGAATGGCAGAATCATCAACAGTTGCCATCTGAAAAAATGGGGGCAGAGCTTATGATCAGAAGTTGTTGAACTCGATGGTGTCCAGAAGGTTGTAAAGTGCCTAATCGAAAGATGAGGTGCTGTTCCTCGAGCTTACATTGAGCTTCATTGGAAATGTGTAAGAGGCCAAGGACAGAGAGATCAGAGTGTGAGTGGAGCAGAGAATTAAAGTGACAGGCGATTGGAAGCTCAGGGTCACGCTTGCGGACTGAATGGAGGTGTTTTGCAAAGCAGTCACTCAATCTCCATTTGGTCTTCCCAATGTAGAGGAGACCGCATCGTGAGCAGCAAATACAGTATACTAAATTGCAAGACATACAAGTAAATCGCTGATTCACCTGAAAGGAGTGTTTGGGACCCTGGACGGTGGGAAGGGAAGAGGTAAAAGGGCAGGTGTTGCATCTTCTGCACTTGCACGGGGAGGGGGTGTTGGGGGTGATTGAGGAGTGGACCAGGGTGTCGCAGAGGGAACAGCCCCTTCAGAATGCTGAAAGGGGAGGGGAAGGAAAGATGTGTTTGGTGGTGGGATTACACTGGAGGTGGCAGAAATGGCAGAGGATGATCCATTGAATGTGGAGGCTGGTGGGGTGAAAGGTGAGGACAAAGGGAACCCTATCGTGGTTCTTGGAGGGAGGGAAAGGGGTGAGAGCAGAAGTGCGGGAAATGGAATGGACGCGGTCAAGTGCCATGTCAACCACGGTAGAGGGGAATCCTTGGTTGAGGAAAAAGGAAGGCACATCGGAAGCACTTAGTATGGAAGGTGGCATCGTCAGAACAGATACAGCGGAGACGGAGAAACTGGGAGAATGGAATAGAGTCCTTACAGGAAGTGGGGTGGGAGGAAGTGCAATCAAGGTAGCTGTGGGAGTTAGTGGGCTTATAGTGGAAGCATGGCAGATGCAATATAACGTGGATAAATGCGAGGTTATCCACTTTGGTAGCAAAAACAGGAAGGCAGATTATTATCTGAATGGCAATAGATTGGGAGAAGGGGAAGTGCACCGAGACCTGGGTGTCCTTGTGCGCCAGTCGCTGAAGGTAAGCATGCAGATGCAGCAGGCGGTTAAGAAGGCAAATGGTATGTTGGCCTTCGTAGCGAGAGGGTTTCAGTACAGGAACAAGGATGTCTTGCTGCAGTTGTACAGGGCCTTGGTGAGACCACATCTTGAGTATTGTGTGCAGTTTTGGTTGCCTTATCTGAGGAAGGATATTCTTGCCATGGAAGGAGTTCAGCGAAATTCACCAGGCTGATACCTGGGATACGAGGAGAGATTGGATCGATTGGGCTGTACTCGCTGGAGTTTAGAAGAATGAGAGGGGATCTCATTGAAACTTATAAAATTCTAATAGGACTAGACAGACTAGATGCTGGAAGGATGTTCCCGATGGTCGGGGAGTCCAGAACCAGGGGTCACAGTCTAAGGATAAGGGGTAGGCCATTTAGGACAGAAATGAGGAGGAATTTCTTCACCCAGAAAGTGGTGAACCTGTGGAATTCTCTACCACAGAAGGCAGTAGAGGCCAATTAATTAAATATATTCAAGAAGGAGTTGGATATATTTCTCAAGGCTAAAGGGATCAAGGGGTATGGGGAGAAAGCAGGGACCGGGTACTGAATTTGGATGATCAGCCATGATCGCATTGAATGGTGGTGCAGGCTCGAGGGGCCGAATGGCCTACTCCTGCTCCTATCTTCTATGTTTTCTATGTTGGTTGATAGCGTATCCCCAGAAATGGAGACCGAGAAGTCAAGGAAGTGAAGGGAAGAGTCGGAAATGGACCATGTGAAGGTGAGGGAAGGGTGGAAATTGAAAGCAAAGTGAATGAAATTTTCCAGTTCAGGGCAAGAGCAGGAAATGGCACAATATCATCAATGTACCGGAAAAAGAGGTGAGGGAGGGGACCTGACTAGGATTGGAACAAAGAATGTTCCACATATCCCATGAAGAGGCAGGCATAGCTCGGACCCATGTGGGTTCCCATAGCACCACCTTTTATTTGGCGGAAATGAGTGGAGTCAAAGAAGTTGTTCAATGTGAGAACAAGTTCAGCCAGGCAGGGACTGGTTGGGCCTCTGTTCAAGGAAGAAGCGGAGCGCCCTCAGGCCGTCTTGGTGGGGGTGGAGGTGTAGAGGGACTGGATGTCCATGGTGAAAAGGAGATGGTTAGGACCAGGAAACTGGAAAGCGTTAAAGTAGCAGAAGGCGTCGGAAGAGTCGTGGATGTAGGTGGGAAAAGACTGGACAAGGGGAGAAAAGAATAGAGTCGAGATTGGAAGAAATCAATTCCGTGGGGCAAGAACAGGCTGAAACGATGGATCTACCAGGGCAGTCCTGTTTGTGGATCTTGGGAAGGAGGTAGAAGCGAGCTGCGTGAGGTTGGGGGACTATGAAGTTGGAGGCAAGATTTCCAGAGGAGATGAGGCCAGTATAAAATTCTGGCCTGATAATACTCCCTCTTTTATTCTGGTTAATGTTCTCCCCTTTCCTCAGTGTCTCTATTCCATACGCCGTCTACAGTGGACAAGGCAACTGGACAACATTCTCTTAGGCTCCACATTTGCCATTCTGACATGAGGGAGGTTTGCAAAACTAGCTCAGGGTGACTCTTCCCCTGATTCATCCCTTGGGAACCCTCCTGGCCTCCTCCACAGTTCATCCCTCCACATCACCGTGGCTGAGATCACTGTCCCATCACAGCGCACTCCGATTGTAGATACTTGCAGACTCAACAGAGCCGGGACCAATATTCTCGCAGGGAGGTTTGTTAGTGCTGTTGGGGAGGGTTTAAATTAGCTTGGCAGGGGGATGGGCACCAGCATATAGGAGTAGAAAAGAGGAATAAGGTGCATAAAAGAGTGATTATGTTGGATAGTACGAGAGAAGATAGTACTATAGGTTGTAGTAGTACCATATTAGTCTTTCTTAGTCTGCTCCAATCTATGA
The DNA here is from genome assembly GCF_052327205.1 of Somniosus microcephalus. Taxonomy (NCBI): domain Eukaryota; kingdom Metazoa; phylum Chordata; class Chondrichthyes; order Squaliformes; family Somniosidae; genus Somniosus; species Somniosus microcephalus. Next base: position 111,852,898 of record NC_140988.1, read on the forward strand.
AAAATTCAAAAATGGGTTTAGAATGCATGTACGCAAACGCACAAAGTGTGGTGAATAAGATTGGTGAGCTACAAGCACAATTAGCAGTGTGGCAATATGATGTGGCAATAACGGAAACGTGGCTTAAAAATGGTGAGAACTGGGCACTTAATATTCAAGGGTACAAGGTGTTCAGCAAAGATAGGGAAGGGAAAAAAGGTAGGTGGGGTGGCAGTGCTGATTAAGGAAGACATTGTAATGTTGGAAAGGGAGGATGTTCTTGAGGGGACAAGAACAGAATGCATTTGGTTAGAGTTGAGGAGCAAAAAGGGTATGATCACACTATTGGGGGTATTCTACAGGCCTCCACATAATGAGAAGGAGGTAGAGAAACAAAACTGCAGGTAAATTGCAGAGGTATGCAAGAGCTATAGAGTGGTGATATTGGGGGACTTTAATTATCCAAATATTGATTGGGATAATGCTAAGGTAAAGGGATAGGAGGGGAAAGAAAATTCTGAAATATGTTCAGGAGAATTTCCCTGACCAATATGTTCTTGGCCCAACTACGAAGGAGGCATTGCTGGATCTGGTGCTGGGGAATGAGGTGGGCCAGGTCGACCAAGTGTCTGTGGGAGAACACTTGGGTACGAGTGATCATCGTATCATAAGATTTAGATTAGCAATGGAAAGGAGCAAGGAACAATCTAGAGTGGAACTTCTAAACGAATAGGGCTAACTTCAATGGGATGCGAAAGATCTAGCCAGGGTAAAACGGAACCAAAGACTGACAGAAATAACTGTAACGGAACAATGGTGATCTTTGAGGAGATGTTCCAAATACAGGGTTGGTACATTCAAACAAGAGGGAAGAGTAAGGGAACCAAAGCAAGTGCTCCTTCGATGATGAGGGAGATAGCAAAGATGATGAAACAAAAAAAGGTGTATGTTGCATGTCAGGTGAATTCTTCAAGGGAAAACCACACCAAATACAATAATGTGAAAGGTGATGTGAAGATGAAAATAAGATTGGCAAAGAGAGAATATGAAAGTAGAATGGCGGTTAACATAAAAGGGAACCCAAAAATCTTCTACCGGCATGTAAACAGTAAGCGGGTAGTAAGAGGCGGGGTGGGGCCTATTAGAGACAAAGATGGTGATATATGCTTAGAGGCGCAGGGCAAGACTAGAATATTTAATGAGTACTTTGTATTGGTGTTTAGTAAGGAGGTGGATGCTGACAAAATATCGGTAGAAGTGGAAAAAGTAGAAGCAATGGAAGGGGTGAAAATTGATAGACAGGATATACTAGAAAGGCTGGGTATGCTTAGAGTGGATAAGTCGCTTGGTCCAGATGGCTTGCATCCCAGGTTGCTAAGGGAACTGGGGTAGGAGATAGCGGAAGGGCTTTCCATAATTTTCCAATCTTCCCTAGATGCGGGTGAGGTGCCTGAGGATTGGAAAGTGGCAAATGTGACAACATTGTCGAAAGGGTGTAAGGACAATCCAAGTAACTACAGGCTGGTCAGTTAGAAACATAGAAGATAGGAGCAGGAGTAGGCCATTCGGCCCCTCGAGCCTGTTCTGCCATTTAATGCGATCATGGCTGATCATCCAAATTCAGTACCCTGTCCCTGCCTTCTCCCCATATCCCTTGATCCCTTTAGCCTTAAGAAATATATCCAACTCCTTCTTGAATATATTTAATGAATTGGCCTCTACGGTAGAGAATTTCACAGGTTCACCACTCTCTGGGTGAAGAAATTCCTCCTCATTTCTGTCCTAAGTGGCTTACCCCTTATCCTTAGACTGTGATCCCTGTTTCTGGACTCCCCGACCATCGGGAACATCCTTCCTGCATCTAGTCTGTCCAGTCCTGCCAGAATTTTGTAAGTTTCAATGAGATCCCCTCTCATTCTTATAAACTCCAGTGAGTATAAGCCCAATCGACCCAATCTCTCCTCATACGTCATTCCTGCCATCCCAGGTATCAGCCTGGTGAATCTTCGCTGAACTCCTTCCATGGCAAGAACATCCTTCCTCAGATCAGGCGACCAAAACTGCACACAATACTCAAGGTGCAGTCTCACCAAGGCCCTGTACAACTGCAGCAAGACATCCTTGTTTCTGTACTCGAACCCTCTCGCTACGAAGGCCAACATACCATTTGCCTTCTTAACCGCCTGCTGCACCTGCATGCTTACCTTCAGCGACTGGTGCACAAGGACACCCAAGTCTCGTTGCACTTCACCTTCACCCAATCTATTGCCATTCAGATAATAATCTGCCTTCCTGTTTTTGCCACCAAAGTGGATAACCTCACATTTATCCACGTTATATTGCATCTGCCATGCTTCTGCCCAATCACCCCTGTCCAAATCATCCCAGAGTTTCTCGGCATCCTCCTCACAGCACACACGCCCACCCAGCTTTGTGTCATCTGCAAATTTGGAGATATTACATGTAGTTCCCTTGTCTAGATCATTAATATATTGTGAATAGCTGGGGTCCTAGGACCGATCCCTGCGGTACCCCACTAGTCACTGCCTGCCACTCGGAAAAAGACCCGTTTATTCCAACTCTTTGCTTTCTGTTTCCCAACCAGTTCTCTATCCAAGTCAGTACCTTGCCCCCAATCCCATGTGCCTGAACTTTACACGCTAATCTCTTATGCGGGACCTTATCGAAAGTCCAAATACACCACATCCACTGGTTCTCCCTTATCTATTTTACCAGTTACATCCTCAAAAAATTCCAGTAGATTAGTCAAGCACGATTTACCTTTTGTAAATCCATGTTGACTTTGTCTGATCCTGTCACTGTTTTCCATGTGCTCTGCTATTACATCCTTTATAATGGACTCTAGCATTTTCCCCACTACCGATGTCAGGCTTACCGGTCTGTAATTCCCCGTTTTCTCTCTACCACCTTTTTTGAATAGTGGGGTAACATTAGCTACCCTCCAATCCATGGGTACTGTTCCAGATTCCATCGAATGTTGGAAGACGATCAGCAATGCATCTACTATTTCTAGGGCCACTTCCTTAAGTACCCTAGGATGTAGATTATCATGCCCTGGGGATTTATCGGCCTTCAATCCCATCAATTTCCCTAACACCATTTCCCTACAAAAACTGATTTCTTTCAGTTCCTCCCTTTCATCAGACCCTATGGTCCCCGACATCTCTGGGAGGTTATTTGTGTCCTCCTTTGTGAAGACAGAACCAAAATATGTATTTAATTGGTCTGCCATTTCTTTGTTCCCCATTATAAATTCCCCTGATTCTGACTGCAAGGGACCTACGATTGACTTCACCAATCTTTTTCTCTTCACAAATCTATAAAAGCTTTTACAGTCAGTTTTTATGTTCCCTGAAAGCTTACTCTCATATTCTATTTTCCCCTTCTTAATTAATCCCTTTGTCCTCCTTTGTTGAATCCTAAACTGCTCCCAATCCTCAGGTTTACTGCTTTTTCTGGCCAATTTAGATGTCCTCTCCTTGGATCTTATGCTATCCCTAATTTCCCTTGTTAGCCACGGTTGAGTCACCTTCTTTGTTTTATTTTTATGCCAAACTGGGATGAACAAATTCTGTAGTTCATCCATGCGGTCTTTGAATGTTTGCCATTGCCTATCCACCGTCAACCCTTTGAGTGACATTCCCCAATCAATCCTACCCAACTCGCGCCTCAGACCATCGTAGTTTCCTTTATTTAAATTCAGGACCCTAGTCTCTGAGTCAACTACTTCATTCTCCGTCTTAATGAAGAATTCGATCGTATTATGATCGCTCCAACCCAAGGGGCCTCGTACAACAAGATTGCTAATTAATCCTTTCTCGTTACATAATACCCAGTCTAAGATGGCCTGATCTCTGGTTGGTTCCTTGACATATTGGTCCAGGAAACCATCCCGTAAACACTCCAGGAATTCCTCCTTCACAGTATTGTTACTAATTTGGTTAGCCCAATCTATATGTAGATTAAAGTCACCCATGATGACTGCTGTTCCCTTATTGCACGCTTCTCTAATTTCCCTTTTAATGCCATCCCCAACCTCCGCATTACTGTTTGGAGGTCTATATACCACTCCCACTAACGTTTTCTGCCTCTTGGTATTTCTCAGTTCTACCCATACAGATTCCACATCATCAGTGCTAATATCCTTCCTTACAATTGTGTTAATCCCTTCTTTAACCAGCAATGCTACCCCACCTCCCTTTCCTTTTTGCCTATCTTTCCTGAATATTGAATACCCCTGGATGTTGAGTTCCCAGCCTTGGCCACCCTGGAGCCATGTTTCCGTAATCCCAATCAAATCATATTCATTTACCTCTATTTGCGCAACTAATTCATCCATCTTATTACGAATGCTCCTCGCATTAAGACACAAAGGCCTAGAAATTCAGTATCGCCACGTTTGGGGCGCTGCAGCCGGGCGGTCGCTAAATTTAGCGCCCAGGGGAACTTAGCGCCACCTTCGCCGAAATTGAGTTGCATTGCCCCAAGAGGCAGCTGCTGCGCTAAAGCAGGCGATGCACGACTATCATAAGGCGCTAAGCCGGCGAGCCGAGGCGCTACCACCGAGGGCGGGCGCAGCGCAGGTGCGGCGAGTTATCGACTGCAGGCAGACACGCTGGCGCCGGACAGCTGTTAAAGGGGGAGGGTCGATTTGGTTTGCTGCCACGCCCTGCACACTGCAGCCCTGAATCTAGGCCTGGACAGACCTGCTTCAGCAATGCAACGTCCAGGACCATGGAGAAGGCCAGGGAGCAAGCGCAGCGCTTCAGTGAGGGTGCCCTGAAGGTTCTGGTTGGCGCAGTGGAGCGCAGGCGACCTGTCCTCTTCCCTGACAGTGGCAGGAGGCCACTGCCCAGCGAATACAGGAAAGCTTGGAGGGAGGTGGCAAACAGAGTGACCTCCAGCAGCATGGTCCCCAGGACACCCACGCAATGCAGAAAGAAGTTCAATGACCTCACTCGGGTTGTCAGGGTGAGTACCCTTTCCAGTTTCCTCTTCATCCCTGCATGTGCACTTCACTTTCTGGCCAAAGGGTCCTGAAAGCCCCAATGCCCAGCCCTCATCCAACACCTATGGGACTCTCATGAAAATCACATGCACATTCACCACTTTACACACTGTCAGGGCTATTCAACCATGGGAGGCAGTGCAGGCAAGATCAGGGTTCGACACTGTCAGGGCTATTCGACCATGGGAGGCAGTGCAGGCAAGATCAGGGCTTGACACTGTCAGGGCTATTCCACCATGGGAGGCAGTGCAGGCAAGATCAGGGCTTCACACTGTACTCGGAGCCCGTCCTTTCTCTTGCAGGGCAAGCTGGCCCACAATAGGAGGCAGCAGCAACGGACTGGGGAGGTCGTCCTGAACTTAAAGACCTCACCGACCTGGAGCAGCGAGTGGAGCGGATTATGGCAGGCCCGCTGATTGGCCCCGTCGCCACTGGAGATGCCGACCCCATTGTGGACAGCAATGGTAACGTCATGACCTTTTTGACCTCGCTCTTTCCACTTGTGCCTCACACCAGCATCCTTTGCCACTCTCGAACCAATGCAGTGCATTGCAGCACTCATGGCTCCCTCGCTGCCGCCCTGTCCTCACTCTAAAGCAACTCTTGTGCCTCCCTGCTTTCAGATGCTGATTCGCCAGTTGAGGAGGCGGGCCCTCAAGCTGGCACTGTGAGTGATTCGGAAGACGAGGAGGAGGAAGCCGGACCATCAGTGCCACCCTCAGCCGAGGCAGCCCATGGCCATGATGGGGACACGTCTTCCCTGGAGGGGAGCAGGGGGGAAGGGTCTGATGACGGTGAGGCTCCGGGGCCCAGAGGGCTACAGCAACGCGGGAGGGGTAGGGAAGCTCGGCGGCCTTCTCCCCGGAGGGTGAGTGCGGCCTCCAGTCCTGCTACAGTGAGCGCAAAGGAGGTGCGGCTTCTTGGTGAAATGGGCGCCCAGGCTGAGCGCAGGCACATTGAGCTCATGGCTGCAGTGGCAAGGATGCCTGACTCCATAGAGTCACTGGCAAGGAGTGTGCAGGAATTCAGGGCAGCACAGGCCAGGAGTCTGCAGGACTTCGGGGCAGCACAGGCCAGGAGCCAGCAGGAACTCGGGGCAGCACAGGCTAGGAGTCAGCAGGACGTCACTGCATCACATGCGGCTTCCAGCCAAGTGCTTAGTCGTGCCATGCTGGCTGGTCTGATGCAGACACCGATCAGGGCCACACGGGCACTAACTGCTGCCACCCTCGCTGGTTCGGCCAGGAATCGCCAGGGCCCTCGCCGCGCCGCAGCAGGCCAGCAGTCTGTGCTTCAGCAGATTGCTGCGCATGCTTCAGTGCTGCCCCGTGCGAGTGCCAGTGTCTCGGCCGACCAGGGAGTGCCTGTGCTCTGTCAGGTTGGCAGCCTGCTGCCAACACTGTCACTCCTCCACTGCAGCTGCCACCACCCATAGGACAGACTGCTGCCGCCCAAGCAGAGTTGGAGCAGTCAGCAGCCAGGCCCTCCAGGCCGTCCCCCAAGGGCACCTGCCGACTCACTATCTGACCCTCAGCAGCCTTCCCCCAGCCTTACTGCAGCCACTGGGGTCCCATTGAGGAGTTGCTGCAGGGCGGGAAGGGGCCATTCGCGCAAGCGAGGCGGATCACCCTCGCAGGCCAAAAAGTAGGAGTTGTGGCAAAATGTTGAGTTTTTTATGAAGGCCGAGGATCATGGTTATTTTTGTTCAACTGTTTTGTTGATTTTCACCAGGTTGAGAGAGCCAGTTATGTGTCTGACTGTTTTTTGGGGGGTTTCTCTGTTTTGGTTTGTCATGCAGGAAGGGCACAGAGTTTGTAAAATAAAACATTTTCTTTATTCAGATTGTCCATGTTTGCACTTTGAACTATTTGTTGCCTTGACCGCCTCAGGGTTTGCGGAGCGGCTCCATTCATGTTCTTTCAATGGCACAAGCCATTCCCTGAGAGGGGGCCTAGAACCGACTTGTAATAAGCCGCCAACGGACGGCCCTTGCACTTTGTGCCTCCCTCCCGTCTGGGTGCTCCTCCTCCTCCTCCTCTGGTGGTCCTCCAATGTCTGCTGGCAGTGGCTGAGTCCTGAGGATAGCCAGGTTGTGCAGCATGCAGCACACTACAACGAAATGGGAGACTCGCTCAGGCGAGTACTGTAGGACTCCCCCGGAATGGTCCAGAGAGCAGAACCATTGCTTCAGCACGCCGATTGTGTGCTCAATGTTGTTCCTGGTCGCTTGATGGCTGTCATTGTATCGTTCTTCAGCAGGGGTGCTGGGCGCATGGAGCGGGATCATCAGCCAGGTGCACAAAGGATAGCCCTTGTCCCCGAGAAGCCAGCCTCCTGGGTGAGCCAGGGCTTCGAAAATGTCTGCCACAGAAGTCTGGCGCAGGATGAAGGCATCGTGGCTGCTGCCTGGAAAGCGGGCATTGACAGCTAGTATCAGCTGCCTGTGGTCACACAGCAACTGGACGTTGAGCGAATGGTAGCCCTTCTGGTTGCGGTAATCCTCGGCATTCCGTAGAGGCGCCCGCAAAGCCACATGCGTGCAGTCAATGGCGCCCTGGACCATGGGGAAGCCCTCTATTCTCGCAAATCTTGCTGCTTGTCCAGGGTCATGGGGAAGGAAATGTACTGACGTCTCCTTTTGAAGAGGGCATTTGTCACCTGGCGAATGCAGCAATGCACCGCGAACTGGGAGATATTGGCAATGTCCCCAGTAGCGGATTGGAAGGAGCCGGTGGCACAGAAGTTGAGAGCCGCTGTCACCTTCACTGCCACCGACAGAGATGTCCTGCTCCTCAGCTGTGGCTGTAGATCTCTCTGAAGCAGGTGGCAGATCTCAGTGACCGCCTCCCTTCTGAATCGCAGCCTCCGAATGCACTGCTCCGCAGATATGTCGAGGTATGAGAACTGCTGGCGGTATACCCTGGGTGGATAAGGGCTCCTGTGCCGACGCCTGTTGGCCCTTCTCCGTCTGGCCATGATTGGCACTCTCTCTCGGCGTCTCTGAGCCCTTTCAATGCAATGGAGAAACCCAACGTTTCCACCCATTGCAGCCCCCATTATATGTGGCGACTCAAGGCTATGGCGCTGAAAGTTAAATCCAACTGCAAAGCTCTGGCCTGAAGCTAGAAGTACCTGTGTGAGCGCTGAGTCAAAGCAGAAAGCTCTCTGCCTTTGTCTCTCTCCAAATTTCTCTCTCTCACACAGAAGGCGTGGAACAAAATGGCTGCCACAAAAAATGCAGGAAGAGTCCCCTTTAAATAGCGCCCCCCGCACCCCCCAGCGACTGGGAACCGTTCCAGTCGCTGGGGGCGCCAGGCGCACAGAAGGGCGGCGCCACTGAAGTTCCGGTTCGGGGCGCACCAAGGGCGTTGCACCATCAAATGACGTCAGGATCTGCGCGCGCAGCTGAGCGGGCACTGCGGTTTTGCGCCGCCGCTAATTCTTGACCGCAGTTCGCGAGAGGCGCAGATCGCGCCGCGCCCGGCCGCTAGCCGCCTCGCGCCCCGCTTCTCGGCCTCTTAAGGCGATAGCGGCTGGTGCTAACAACTGAATTTCTAGGCCAAAGCCTTCAGGCTTGTTTTTTTAACGCTCTTAGACCTATTAGAATTATTATTGACTGTGGCCATGTTTGATTTAAACCATTGATTTCTCTGACTGCCACTTTTGTTTTTCTCCTTCCTATCTTTTGCTTTTATCCTTGTTTCCCTTTCCTCTGTCTCCCTGCTCAGGATCCCAACTCCCTGCCATTTTAGTTTAAACCCTCCCCCAGAGCACTAGCAAACACTCCCAGGTATCAGTCTGGTGAATCTTCGCTGCACCCTCTCCATGGCAAGAACATCCTTCCTCAGATAAGGTGACCAAAACTGCACACAATACTCAAGGTGTGGTCTCACCAAGACCCTGTACAACTGCAGCAAGACATCCTTGCTCCTGTACTCGAATCCTCTTGCTATGAAGGCCAACATATCATTTGTCTTCTTAACCACCTGCTGCACCTGCATGCTTACCTTCAGTGACTGGTGCACAAAGACACCCAGGTCTTGTTGCACTTCCCCCTTTTCCCAATCTATTGCCATTCAGATAATAATCTGTCTTCCTGTTTTTGCCACCGAAGTGGGTAACCTCGCATTTATCCACATTATACTGCATTTGCCATGCATCTGCCCAATCACCCAACCTGTCCATCAGTTTAACATCAGTGGTGGGTAAAGTTTTAGAAACAATAATCAAGGAAAAAATTTACGGGCATTTGGAGAGGTTTAAGTTAATTAAGGAGAGCCAACATGGGTTTGCAAAAGGCAGATCGTGTCTGACTAATCAATTGAATTTTTTTGATGAAGTAACAGAGAGGGTTGATGAAGGGAATGCAATGGATGTTGTCTGCATGGATTTTTGGAAGGCATTTGACAAAGTACCACATAGAAGCCTGGTTAACAAAATTGAGGCTCATGGAACAGATGGGTCAGTGGCAGCTTGGATAAGGAATTGGCTTAAGGACAGAAAACAGCGAGTTGTGGTAAATGGCTGTTTTTCAGACTGAAGGATGGTAGACAATGGTGTTCCCCAAGGGTCAGTGCTGGGGCCACTGTTAAATGACCTGGATATTGGAATACAGTAGAATTTCTAAATTTGCTGATGACACCAAACTTGGGGGTGTGGCAAACAGTTATGATGATATCAATCGACTGCAGCAGCACAAAGAAAGGCTGGCAGAATGGGCAGATGGAATTTAATACAGAGAAGTGTGAGGTGATGTGTTTTGGCAGAAAGAACAGGGAGAGGCAATATACGCTTAATGAAACAGTTTTGAAGAGTGTGCAGGGCCAAAGGGACGTGGGAGCTAATGTGCATAGGTCCCTGAAGGTGGCAGGACATATTGGCAGAGTGGTTAACAAAGCATATGGGATCTTGGGCTTCATAAATAGAGGTATTGAGTACAAAAGTAGAGAAGTTATGCTGAACCTTTATAAAGCGCTGGTTAGGCCACAACTGGAGTATTGCATACAGTTCCGGTCACCACACTTTAGGAAGGATGTTAAGGTCCTTGAGGGGGTGCAGAGGAGATTTACCAGAATGGTTCCAGGGATGGGGGATCTTAGCTACAAGGACAGGTTGGAGAAGCTGGATTTGTTTTCATTCGAGCAAAGGAGGTTGAGGGGTGATTTGATAGAGGTGTACAAGATTATTACTTGTTTGAATAGGCTAGGCGGGGAAAGGCTGTTCCCATTAGTTGATGGAACAAGGACTAGGGGACACAGATTTAAGGTTTTGGGCAAGAGATACAGGGGGGATGTGAGGGAAAACTTTTTTACGCAGCGAGTGGTGAGGACCTGGAACTCGCTGCCGACTGAAGTGGTGGAAGCAGACACACTCAATGTTTTCAAGGGGAGGCTGGATAGGCACTTGAGGGAAATAAACTTGCAGGGCTGTGGGGATAGAGCGGGGGAATGGGACTGACTGGATTGCTCGACAGAGAGCTGGCGCAGACGCAATGAGCCAAATGGCCTCCTTCTGTGCAGTTATGAGTCTATGACTTACACAGCTCATATCTTCTGAAGCCAAATATCACTCATGATCTGATCTTGTTTTTGGCTGCCTACGATCCAACCTGTACTCTTTAGCACGATAGCAAAATACTGCAGATGCTGGAAATCCGAAATAACAACAGAAAATGCTGGAAAAACTCAGCAGGCCAGGCAACATCCGTACTCTTTAGCATTTGGCTTCGGTCCAGCAAACCCAGTGCAACATTCTATGCAGCGGGGGATGTAGAATTACTCTGATTCAGTTGAAAGGCCTGATTTCAAATAACACTATAAAAACAGGAATAGCTACAAGGAATGACAAAACATATAAGAGGGATGTACGTGCTACTGAATTACCCGATAGTCCTAAAGTTATAAAAAGAGATATAACTGTAGACTTATTGGTGTCCCTCAGGTAGGTACTTGAACAAAGTTATAAGAACTATCTGTGCCCCTGGAACCTTGCCCAACATAAATCTCCACCTCAGATAAGACATGAACATTAATCTGTAAAGAACTACCACATTGAAGTCCAAGGCTCGAGTGCTCCAGGATAAAGTAAACTCCATTGGTACAGTCACAATTTTGACTTTTGTATCTTAGATTAGCCTTAGAGGTGAGTCCCGCTGTGTCTTTGACAGTATCTTTACTAGCCTTAATATCTAGGTCAATGCTCAGTAACATGTCTGGGATAATGAACAGAAAAGCCTGTCTATTAATTATTTTATGTTACGGGAATCATCCTATGCCTCTGCAGGATCTCTTGTCAGTCTTCAACGAGTGACTGCGCATCATATCAGTCCTTGTTCTAGATTGAATCTATTAGATAAATTCATGAAAAATTAGCTGGCAAATATCTAACAAAAATTTATTTATATTTAGAGTAGGAATTCTATTAATTATCTCCTCAAAAGGAAAATAATAAAAGGTTGTAACTTTTCTGGTAACCTGTTCTTTTATAAATAACATTCATGTGCGTAGTTCTATTCTTGTGTTCTTCCTAACTGGGGGAGCTTGCTATTCTACCTACTCTTTCTGTGAAGATTTCAATCTGTATTCATAACCGAACCTACCATGGAAGCTGAATCGTCATTAGTTCTCCCGATCGTCTGCCATAACTTTGCCAGAAAATCTGTGGACACCTCAGAGAAACAGCATAAAAGCCATTTACGCCATTTTCCTGGGGTTTCTGTGGCTCTTCCACTGAAGTTATGTCAAATGATCCGAAGAACATCTCCCCAACCCCTGGAAATTCAACGCCCTATATAATTAAAATCTGTGTAATGATCACTCTCGCAAGCTTCTTCTCATGGAAACAGTAACAACAAATATCACAACATATGTATTGATACAGGTTAGGACAGTGCTTTTTAAACTTATGTTTTGTGTGCCTGAATTAAAAGGGACAGCTACCAGACACAACAGCTTCACTTTTTGTCACAGGCACACACCTCAGCTGTAGTATTGATGTTGCTCCTGCTCCCTTCACAGTGGGCTGAAAGGAATGCTTTCCTTCCTGCTAATAGTGGGAATAAAATAAATTGGCCCTGAATTTCCACAGGGGTTCTGCTAATCTGAAGTACCTCCACGGAAAATCAGGGCTATTGTCTCCACTCCACTAAATTGCATTTATGCATAATATTGTGGCACTAAAGCTCTGGTCCATTAAAGAGTGGCTAGAAAACCCTCTAACTGAGAGCCCCCAAACTCCCCTTTCCTTTGAAACACTGTAGCCCCTATAGGTGGCTCATGTTAAAAAATAAATCTTAGAATAGAATCATAGAATCTTGCAGCACTGTGCCTGTGCCAGCTCATTTGAAAGTTACCACTCCCCTGCGCTTTCCCATAGCCCTGGAATTTTTTCCTTTTCAAGTGTATATTCAGTTCCCTTTTGAAAGTTACTATTGAATTTGCTTCCACCACCCTTTCAGGCAGTGCATTCCAGATCATAACAATTCGCTATGTAAAAAAAAAATTCTCCTCATCTCCCCTCTGGTTCTTTTGCCAATTACCTTAGAGCTGTGTCCTCTGGTTACTGACCCTCCTGCCAGTGTAAACAGTTTCTCCTTATATACTCTTATCAAAGTCCTTCATAATTTTGAACACCTCTATCAAATCTCCCCTTAACCTTCTCGGCTCTAGGGAGAACAATACCAGCTTCGCTGGTCTCACCACATAACTCAAGTCCATCATCTTAAGAACAAGTACATTTTTATTTAAGTGTATAATTGGCTATTAAATTACAGGTCATGCACCTGGAATAATTCACACATGTAATGTTTCACATAATAGATGCCCACAGAATGTATGGCTCCACAGTTCATTCGAACACACTCTTAAGATCCAGTATCAGAAGCCACAATTAGAATTGTTAATATTTAATCGGTAACAGTGTGTTCTGAGAGTCTTTCATGGTCAGTGGTAAATATCCTCCATATTTTGTTGATTTGACACAATGCCAATTATGCTCCTTTCAGACGCAGACAAGATGACGACAGCACTGATTGCTACTTGCCCAATGAGTAAACTGATTCAGTGTAAAACCAGTCTCCGACAACCTTGGTTAAAAGTTCAAATTATACATCAAACTTAAATCAAAAGCTTCACTTGGCCGTGGCTTCCACACAATACTTCGAAGTTTCAGTTACTTCCATAAAAAATTGCTTTTTTGTTTCCTTCGGCTCTGCTTCATGTAACAGCACATCTGGCTTTTGTTCTAATCACAGGTCACCTCACTGCTTCCCACAAAAAACAATGAGGTTTCTGTTTCTGCTCTCCATTCCCTCTATTGATTTAACCTTGTACTTCAATTTTACACACCACTTCAAACTGCATACTACATAAAGGATTTTTCAAATGTACGTTTTCAGTTATTCATTGGAAATAGTGAATTAAATTTCAAAGCACAGAAATACTATTTTATTGCAATTTCTGGATCTTAAAAGCAAACTCACAGAAGCACCATAATTGGACAGGCATCATGGGGTGAAAATCGTGGCCGTTCTGGTGATCTTCCATTGTAACTTCGGTGGGAGTTCGGCAGACCGACTGGGAACTAGGAATTCTGGGTGCCAACCTTGTACCCATGTTTCCTGCATGGATTTATGGGGGTGGAGGAAGTTTGGAAATACAAAATCTACAACTGTACTGCCTGGAGATATTCATGGCTCCAGAGACCACAATATATATATATTTCACAATCTGACTTTTTTACGCTTTACTGAAATCCTAGTGGCAGAACATTATTAAGGAAGTGGTAACAGGGCACTTGGAAAATCATAATATCATTAGGCAGAGTCAGACATGGTTTAATGAAAGGGGAATCGTATTTGACAAGTCCATTAGAGTTTTTGGAGGATGTAACTCACAGGGTAGATAAAGGGGAACCAGTGGATGTAGTACATTTGGCATTTGATAACGTCCCACACAAAAGGTTGTTACACAAGATAAGGGCTCATAGGTTTGGGGGTAATATATTTGCATGGATAGAGGCTTGGTTAATGGACAGAAAACAGAGAGTAGGGATAAACGGGACATTTTCAGGTTGGCAGGCTATAACTAGTGAGGTGCTGCAAGGATCAGTGCTGGGGCCTCAGCTATTCACATTCTATATTAATGACTTAGATGAAGGGACCGAGTGTAATGTATCCAAGTTTGCTGATGCCACAACGCTAGGTGGGACAGTAAGCTGTGAGGAGACCACAAAGAGTCTGCAAAGGGATATAGACAGGTTAAGTGAGGGGGCAGTAAGGTGGCAGATGGGGTATAATGTGGGGAAATGTGAGGTTATTCAGAATATTTTTTAAATGGTGAGAAACTATTCAGAGGGATTTAGGTGTCCTTGTACACAAAACACAAAGTTAGCATGTAGGTACAGCAAGCAATTAGGAAGGCAAATGGTATGTTGGCCTTTATTGCAAGGGGGTTGGAGTACAAGAGTGAGGAAGTCTTGCTGCAATTGTACAGGGCTTTGGTGAGACCACACCTGGAGTACTGTGCTCAGTTTAGGTCTCCGTACCTGAGGAAGGATATACTTGCCTTAGTAGGGGTGCAACAAAGGTTCACTAGATTGATTCCTGGGATGAGAGTGTTGTCCTTATGAGGAGACAATGAGTAGATTGGGCCGAAATAACAACAGAAAATGCTGGAAAAACTCAGCAGGCCAGGCAACATCCGTGGAGAGAAAATAGAGTCAACGTTTCGGGTCAAACCCTTTGTCAAGACTGAAAAAGCACAGGAAATGAAATAGATTAAGAGGCCAGGCTGGGAGAGAACAAAAGAGAAGTGAAGAGACGTTAAGAGGTATTCAAAACGAGACAAGATGGTGATAGGACTAGTGGAGACAAAAGACGGATCTAAATTAGGTGTGAAATGCGCTGGCAGAATGGAAGACAGCTGCCATGTGGGAGAGAAAAAAAGGGGGGGGAGGGGAGGGCCGAAACAAAGGTGTGGATAAAAAATAAGTAAAAATGTAATGGGAGCCGAGGTTATGATCTGAAATTGTTGAACTTGATAGAGTCTGGAAGGGTGTAAAGTGCCTAATCGGAAGATGAGGTGCTGTTCCTCGCGCCTACGCTGAGCTTCCGTGGAACAATGCAAGAGCCCGAGTACAGTGAGATCTGAGTGGGAATGGGGTGGTAAATTAAAATGACAGGCGACCGGAAGCTCGGGCTCATCCTTACGGACTGAACGGAGGTGTCCCGCAAAGCGGTCACCCAATCTGCGTTTGGTCTCCCCAATGAAGAGGAGACCACATCGTGAGCAGTGAATACAGTATACTAGATTGCAAGAAGTACAAGTAAATCGCTGTTTCACCTGGAAGGGGTGTTTGGGGCCCTGGACAGTGGGAAGGGGGGAGGTATAGGGGCAGGTGTTACATATCCTGCGCTTGCACGGGAAGGTGCCGGGCAAAGGGGAAGGGGTGCTGGGGGTGATAGAGGAGTGGACTAGGGTGTCTCAGAGGGAGCGGTCCCTACGGAATGCTGAAAGGGGAGGGGACGGAAATGGCGGAGGATGATCCGTTGAATGTGGAGGCTGGTGGGGTGAAAGGTGAGGACAAGGGGAACCCTATCGTGGTTCTGGGAGGGAGGGGCAGGGGTGAGGGCAGAAGTGCAGGAGATAGAACAGACACGGTCGAGGGCCGTGTCAACCACAGTAGAGGGGAATCCTCGGTTGAGGAAAAAGGAAGACATGTCGGAAGCACTGGTGTGGAAGGTGGCATCGTCAGAGCAGATGCGGCGGAGACGGAGAAACTGGGAGAATGGAATGGAGTCCTTACAGGAGACAGCGTGGGAGGAAGTGTAGTCCAGGTAGCTGTGGGAGTCAGTGGGCTTGTAGTGAATGTTGGTCAATAACCTAGCCCCAGAGATGGAGACGGAGAAGTCGAGGAAGGGAAGGGAAGAGTCGGAGATGGACCATGTGAAGGTGAGGGAAGGGTGGAAACTGGAGGCAAAGTGAATGAAATTGTCTAGTTCAGGGCGAGAGCAGGAAACGGCACCGATACAGTCATCAATGTACCGGGAAAAGAGGTGAGGGAAGGGACCCGAGTAGGACTGGAACAAAGAGTGTTCCACATATCCCACGAAAAGGCAGGCACAGCTAGGACCCATGCAGGTACCCATAGCCACACCTTTGATTTGGAGGAAATGAGTGGAGTTAAAGGAGAAGTTGTTCAATGTGAGAACAAGTTCAGCCAGGCGGAGGAGGGTAGTGGTGGATGGGGGTAGTGGTGGATGGGGACTGGTCGGGCCTCTGTTCAAGGAAGAAGCGGAGCGCCCTCAGGCCATCCTGGTGGGGGATGGCGGTGTAGAGGGATTATATGTCCATGGTGAAAAGGAGGCGGTTGGGGCCAGGAAACTGGAAACTGTTAAAGTGGCGGAGGGCGTCCGAAGAGTCGCGGATGTAGGTGGGAAGAGACTGGACAAGGGGAGAAAAGTTAGAGTCGAGATAGGGCTGATTAATTATGCAGGGTGGGCTCCTGCCACCAAGAGGGAGCTTTCCACTGCCAAAGCAGAAGATGAAGTTTTGCTATGGGGGACACCCACTGCAGCGCTATGAAGAGGAGAAGATGACTTAAATGAGGTGAAACACCCTGAAGACTTGTGAACATTTTTCAATGAAGGACCAAGGCCTTCGACAGGTGACTGTTTTGGACCTTCTATGGAGGAGGAGATGGCCGCGCCAAGGCTTTCCCTCCATTCAAGGAACTAGCAGGCCTTCTGCTGCTGCTCCAAAGCTGACTACCACCTCTCTCCTGGTGGTCCCTCAGTCGGCAGTAGCAGCACCAAAAGGAAGGGAAGTTGAATGGGTTCCTAGCCCCATCTGCTTGCCATCATTTACATGCAGTTGAGCAGTCTAGGATTGGACTGCCTATTTACCTGCTGTAGTAAAGGGAGGGAATTCTAGGTTGGCAGGGGTATGGGCGGAAATGCAGCTGTAGGCCCCACTGCCCAATTTTCCTTAATTTTCTGCCCGATATCAACCAGTTCAGGAGAGGAATATCCAGCCCTTGAAGTTTTTGCTTTTAAGGCAATTATACTTCTTGCACTTATTTCAACTTGAAGGATTGGTCAACCTCATGCTTATGGTAGATTCATCTTATTATTCTGGCTGTCAAATTGGGCAGCTCTACGACTGCCTTAGTTGCGTCCAAATTTGATTTGCACTCAGGACATCATAGTGCTGATTACTGCGGGCACCCTAGCGAGAAAAAAAAGCATTATCTTCACGTGGAAGTTCACAAAGGTATAGTGATACAGCCAAAATGATCACCAACAGTCGCCAACGCCACTGAACAGACAGCCATCGCAGTAGACCCAAAGGTATATACTGCACCAACAGTACCAGCCTCTTCGTAAGGTTTACTTCTTATCATTGTACCCCTGTATCACGTACACTGAATGTGCTTTCTGTTTAATATTCCAACAGTGTATAAATATATGACTGTACTCAGGAACAACTGCAATTTAAAAAAAATACTGTTACAGTATTTTGATAAAGAGAAAAATGATGAATGTTGGAAATCTGAAGTAAAAACACAAACTGCTGGGGCACCTTCCCCAGAAGAGTAGAAGAAAAAGAATTGGTGGGCAAATTGTCACAAATTGCTCTTGTACAATTCCCAGGAGCCCATTAAAGAGAAATGGTGCAAAAGGCCAAGAAGTCGATTGTCTGTCAGCCCTCTCAGTCCCAGCATGGTGGTTAGCACAGGAGAAGGCTAAAAGGGTCAAAAAAAACCCAAGAACATTTAAAACTGTGGGGCTGAGATACAGAAAGACTTTAATTTATAGAGCGCCTTTCACAAACTCAGGACGTCCCAAACCGCTTTACAGCCAATGAAGTACTTTTGAAGTGTAGTCACTGTTGTAATGTAGGTACCGTACCTAAGCAATGGTTTAGGCGGCTGTTGTATGTGACTTGATTGTTATTTGTGCAGTATTTTTTGGATCAATGCGTGTGTTGTGTTCCTGAATCTAAATGAGTACATTGTCATTTAACAGAAAAAAATAATAATTTTTGGTAATAGGAGTTCATAGTGTTGAAAGGAGTATGACAGATCATTTTTTGTGGCTGTGCAGTACAAAGAATGAGTTTTCTGCCAGGGGTTACTGAAACATCTCTGAACAATCCCACAATGCATAATAAAAAAATTGCGTAATGAGAATGTGGGATAATTAATGCTGTATGAAACCTTAACATCACAACTCTCATAAATGATGTGGCTGAGATACCAGCAGTGAACCCTCACACCATCCTGGTTCCTTCCTTAAGCCAGACAGCTTTATTGCCTAGCTAGTATGAGAAAGAATTAGCTATGTACATGTAATTGCACAGCAGAAAAATGACAGCACTCCCACAACTAATTTCCTCAATCCTACTTGGTTACAGAGCTCGCATTTACAGCAAAGCCTCTGCACGAGCATTTGCTTAATAGTGAAATATATCTGTTGTTTCAGAAAATTCATCTTCCAGACTGACAGGTCCCATTTGGTCGAAACACAAAAGTGCCAGCATTACAATATTGCCTGTGAGATGTATTTGTTGGTGCCAACAGGCCACTGCACTATCAGGGCCACTTGCCAGCTGGAACCTGAAACTGGGTAACCATAAGCACAATCCAGCAAGAATTCAGCTAATATCGCGTTCATCTGCACTTGCAGATACTGGTCCTATTAATTCTGGACTCATGTCCCTGTTTACCAAGTTGACAGTGAATCGAGACATCCGAGTCACATGAGCTGCTCTAATTCCTTATCTCATCAGTCACAGTTTCATGTCTATCTGCATCAGTGTTAAACACCTCAATCTTCTCTTTTGGATTAATAGGTTGCATTAATCTGCCTTAAGTAGCAAAGACCCCATCCTGAATAAAAAAACCTGTGTGTTTTATTTCATGTACCATCATCAGGGGCAAGCCCACAGTGAATAGGAAGTAGATTAAACAAGAACAAAAACGTTTCAGAAAAAAAAAAGCACAGTAGATGAAGAAAACGACAGTGGAACAAGCAATGCTATTCAAGCTTGGAAAAGCAAATTATTGTAATGTTTAAACCCATTTAGACGGATTACATTTCCCATATTTTCCATAAGGACAGGAAAAGGACAAGTCTTAATCACAAGTCTTGTTTACTAAAGTGCAACTTAACTGACCCAGTTACACTGCAGATTTTGCAATGAAAACTGTATTGAATCAATGAAAATCTGCGGCAATCGCAACACAATTCAATCTGACAGAAGTGGTGTGAGACCACTTTAAGGAGGTAGCTTCACACTACTAACTACTACTATTTAACTACAACAGGCAATGAACCTTTAAAACTTTATAATACTAGTAAAGCTACAATTGTCTCATTAGCTCTTTGCAAGCATTTAAAATTTCACTGGCAATTGAAATGCTGTAGAACAAAGCTTTGCATATGCTCCTGAAAGCAAATAGTACAATATAAAAACTCACTACTGGAACATGCTAATATTGAATAGTGCTCTACCCAACTGTGCTATACCTAACCGATACACAGAAGAAAATGTAGAAGAATCTTCCATTCCCCAAGGGTGACATTCCATTTAGCAAGCACAAAATGTCACCAAATAAAAGTTACTTTGAGTAACCATGTTCATTTGTTGAATTTTGATAATGGAAGGATAAGTTAGGCCAGTAACTTTAAAAAATCATTTCATATTAACCTCTTCTCTTATTAAATATAATGTGAATCCCTTAAATATTTCTCTAGCACTGAAGATGCACGTAAAACAACATTGTAAAGACAAATTGCACCATCATGGTGAGGAGGTTTGCATGAGGAAACATTTCCATTTTTAGCCGCCCAATCTGAGCATTCAATACTCAGAAGGAAGGTTCCATGCAGAGTAAAATTTCCTTCTACTCTGCCCCAATAATGGGCTTTAAATTCAACCTAGAATGAACCTGCCCTACTGCATCTGGGTGACAACTTCCACCTTCCCACACTCGTTACCAGCACTTGGAAATTCCACAGGGGCTCTCCGATGGAAATGGTGTAAGCGGCTAAAAACAACTATTTCTCTGAAGTTACAGTGAAAGACCTGGAGAACCTTGTGGAATTTCAGGGCCCCTGTGACCTCTTGGAGCACCTCATTCAAGTAGCTATTCTTAATGTGTCAGGCTAGACAGTGAATGTTGGCAGGCTATTCCACCACAAGAGGCATCACCGACACACCCAATCCTGTCCTCAGCCAATGTCCACATACATATATATTTCCAGCATGGGGCACTGGATACTAATCAGCAGCAAGTAACCAGATTATTTTTCCTTTCCTAAACTAGAGCATTGGTGTCAATTGTAACCATCACACTGGCTGAGATCAAGAGACCAGGGACTAATCTGGGACACTGTCAGTCTTATGCCTCAGAAACTCACTTCCCTCAATAAGCTGAACCAACAAGGGATCTCTATACGTTCAAAGGAGTCAACAAGATGACGGGGTAAGATGAGAAATGCCTGCAATAAGATGACATTTTTCTAACTCCTGTGGTACTTCTTAAAATAAAACAGTATGGAAAGTGCAGCTCCACAAATTCCAGAGATACATCACAACTTCAAAAGAAACAAATATTGCTTAATGCAAAACTGAATTTGAAATCCATGATCACTCAAGTAATGAACCCCTTTTGAGGCGACAATAAAAGCAATATGGTGGAGACAGCAACTTTAATTTCATCTCAGCAATTCTATTTTCAGAAAGAAGTCCATGCAACAAAAAGGTCAATATCGTTTTCTCTCTTGCGAATCACTTTATTGAAGAAGACAGGGATAAATCTACATTTTTTCAGCCATCTGTAATACTGCACATTGGACTGACGAAAATCCATCGCTGAAGAGGTCATTCAATCTTCAGCTGGAACTCCAGTCTCAGCCAATGAAGAAGAAAGCCCGCAGAGTAATTAGTGGGAACAGGAAGATTAGATTGCACATTTTTCTTATTTCTTGCAAAACAGCCTCCAAGTGAAAACAAAATTTCCCCCAATGGTAATCATGTCCTCCTGTTTTAATTATTTAATTCTCAGGGCTTGCTTTCAGGGCCAGGAGACTCACTGAACAGCCAGACAGAATGTAATTGCCATCATAAATTTGTGTCCAGATACTACAAGTCAAAATGCTGTCAGAAGCCTCGATTGCAAAATACAGAACAGTGAGTGACAAAAAAAATCCTTTTCCAGTGCTAAATAACTAGACGAAAGTGGTTTCTGTACCTCCGAGTGGAATCCTTTCAATGGAGTGGAACTCATATACCCAACTCATGGTTGGTTACACACTGCTCAACAATTAAAACCTTTTTCAGTTAGATGGCACTGGGGGCAAAAAATTAAATCGCAAGTGCATTTTACTTGAACTGAAAGGCAAGAGACAAGAATGCCACTGTAGACTTGAGAGGGTTCAGGAGAAGGTCAGTCCCGCAGATGTTATCTTCGGAACAACAGATGCGATTGACTAGTGGCCTGCCATTCTACCAGAATGGGGCCTTGTTGCCTCATGTTTGAATTAGGGCAAGCTTCGGATGGCCTGTCGCCATTCCAAATTATCCACAATAGTCCTGGCAAAACAGCTCCACGCCTGCGCATGGCCCTCCAGAATCAAAGCATTTGGCTTGTTACAAAAAGGTGCACACCATAATGAATGTCCAGCAACATGGCGGTTAAACACAACTTGGAGCCCTGATCAAGTAGCACTGTGACTCCGATAGAGAGGGTATATATCAGGCACTTGTGATGTACAAAAAATAACTTGCTCAGTATAAAGGAGCAATCGAGTTATGTCACCAACATCTTAAATGTATTATTTTTCACCCGATTTATATTTTGTTTATACTGATTTATTTTTTAAAAATAAAAATAAAAGTTCTTTTGTAAACGCTTATGTGAGATCGGCGTGGGAACGGACCCCGTCACTGATGATGCAGGCAGGCGGCGATCAGTGCCGCAGGCAGCACAGTCTGTGCCTCCCCAACCAGTCGTCTCACTGCAGAGCTCCATAAAATAATTAAACCAGAATGGGGAACACTCAGGAAAGATAGAGCTGTGGGTGGGGGGCAGATAGACGGCAGAATGGAAGAGAAGAAATCATAGAATCATACAGCACAGAAGGAGGCCATTTGACCCATCGTGCCTGTGCTGGTTCTTTGAAAGAGTTATCAAATTAGTCCCCCCCCCCCCCGCTCTTTCCCTTGGTTCTGCAAATTTTTCCTTTTCAAGTATATAAATACTTGAAGGAGAAAACATTTCAGAGCTATGGGGAAAGAGTGTGGGACTGGGACTAACTGGATTGCTCTTCGAAAGAGCCAGTGCAGACTCGATGGGCCGAATGTACTGTGCTGTACTATTCTATGATATCCAAGGATATGGGAAAGGAATAAGCCAACAAGAAGGACCGAGAGCTGCTGGCAAAAAGTGAGTCTGAAAAGAGCACAAAGAGGGCAAAATAGTTTCAGCAGTGACACGAACGGGCTATAGGGCAACAGATAGAAATCATCATTGTCATAAACCGCTGGCTGTACTCCTCATCTAAATGTACATACAATCATAATGTTATTACAACACACGAATACTCCCCACATACACAATGAAATGACATGTGACTTAGAAAAATGGCCACCACCAGATACAGTAGAGGTGTAGAGAATTGCTGCCAGTTGATGTCACTTCTTTTACTAAACATACCAGCACTACCTAGTGGCACAAACTAGGAACTGCACCCGGCTGACTAAGTGTACAAATGTCATGTGGTTAATTAGATTGGCACAACAGCGGATATTGCCAAACTCCGGTTATGGTTTAACATCAGTCCAATAAAGTCACCATTAAAAGTGAGTGTTTTCTGCTATTCGTGTACTATTCACCAGCGCAGTGCATTGTAGCTTCGACTTTGTATGTCACAGAGTAGTACAAATGAGTTCTTTCTTGCAGCTCCCCACACAATGGGGTAGATCTTGAATTTGGGCGATAGTGTAAAACACATGATGGAGCATCGACGGCTCGATTTACATCGCTCCCGCTTTTTATTTCCAATGGAAAGATTTTGTGATTTCAGTTGACCCTTGCATTACTGTAAAATGAGATGTAAAACGGAATGCCGACACGATTGGCCAAAGCCAAGATCTACCCCAAAGAGTTCTTTATATCAGCTGTGTTGTCAGCAGAGATGCTAAGTGGAGGCCCAGTGCTCCTCAGAGGGCGAAATGGAAAATCAGAAACACCCTAGCCCAATCTTACGTATCTTGTAGTGGCAGCTTACAGTGGCATTGGCAGAGACCTAGCACCAAGGGGCCTGTCTGCCTTCTTGGCTAGGAACAGAAGAAGGAGAAATGGTAGCAAAATTAGAGACCAAAAAAAAAGATAAATGAGGTGGCAATAAGAAAAAGTATTTTTGTGCTTGCTATTCCATCCCACAAGATGCAAGTGCAGTAAAGTAGCTGAGTGTGACAGAACAGGAATCATATGGTCCTTCAGTTCTTGCAGGTCCAGTTCACTGGTTGATAATGTATAACAGTGGAAAGCAGAATCTTTTATTTCCACTAATGTACCAGCCTGCATTTCTACATCACTGCAGTATTCTTCATTACCTGGGCCACAACTGAGGCAGTAACGATTAAAATGGTAATGAAAATAACAGGAAAAGCCATGTGTAAGAGATCTTAAAACAAAACAATTTCTTCTATCCTGCGCTATATTTATTGGAAAAATAAAAGGGAGTTCCACTTGCTTAATCATCTGTCATTCCATTAACAAACATCAAAAAAGCTTAAATTCATTCTAATGCAAAGTCCTCCTCCATATGGACATGTGATTCAATTTTTTTCTTGTCAGTGTTTGTTCTCAGGAGGGACAACTTGCTTTAATGAGCTTTACCAGCAGTCTCAAGACATCAAAAAGAGCCAAGTTGCTTATTCTAACAGGCAACACCCAGAGTCACTGTCACATGAACACCTGTCTGCATTCCCATTGCATGCAATTTCTTCAATGTGAATGCAATTCTGGCACCTACCATGTTTTCATAGTCTTCCAGTTACTGTTTCTCTTGTTAACATTAGGGCAGGCTGGTCGAGCTGGTATTGTACATTGTCCAACTCCCTGTGAGGGCCAGGATTGAACAGCCCCTATGACAGTGTCAGTGGGGGTGCATGAAGTTTTTGTGATTTCAGTTGACCCTTGCATCACTGTGGCATTGAACATTTGTCAAGAGTTTCAACTTTCTTCGAATCAATCCCATACTGGACGGCTCCTCCTTCACTCAGCTGGCAACTGGTCTACCTGTGTCCTATTCAACTTTTTCTTCCTAAATCTTGGCCAGGTCATAGTGGAGATGGTCACCTTCATTCACAGCAGATAACAGACTGCCAGTTCTTGTACAGGAGTTTATGATTTTAGTAAATCTATGCACCCGTGAAAATCGTCCCCACCAATCAAAGGTGGTGTCATTAATGATAGACAAAAATTCAGACAACTTCTACAGATAGGATAAACTAAGATTCCCCCTATTTCGACCCCCTTCACAACTCTCTCCCCTTCTCCACTGACTAATGCTGGATTAGATTTCCATGGCATATGCCCGCCCCCTCCTCAGCACAATGGCCATTATTCATGTGTGAGTCTAGATAGTGAGGTTCAGGAAGGATAGAGGGTGTCACAACCAAGCCCAATCCTATCCTCATTCAATAAAAGAACAAAAAGCACCTTCCACATCCTCAGGATGTCCCAAAGCACTTTATAGTCCAAGAATTATTTTTGAAGTGTAATCACTGTTATTTTACAGGCGACGGGACAGCTGAATTACCCTCAGCAAGGTCCCGCTACAGCAACGAGATAAATGGCCAGTTAATCTGTTTTGTTGGTCAGGTAACCAGGAGAAATCCAGTGCTCTTCTTCAAATGGTGCCATGGGATCCTTTACATCCACCTGAACAGGGAGACGGAGCTTCAATTCAGCATCTCCCCCCACATAAAGTAAATTGCTGAACAGAATGACAAATATGCCCAACGTTGTAAAGAGTGTCAGTAAATGGAATTTCTGATGTTCCTTTTACAATACAGAATTGTTTCCACTGCATACGTTTGAGTCATTGCGCAGACTCCCATTTGTGCCAAATCATCTCGTTTACACTCAGAAATAATGAATGAAATTTTAAAGCAACCACTTGTTCACGTTTTTGCCAGTCTGACTGTGACCTTCCTGACAGCGAAAGCATACTGCTGGCCTGGAGAGTGGGCAGACTGCTCAGTGCCCCTACAGCCAGACCCAAGATACCAGACCCAGTGGCAAATGACACTAGCAAGAGCCTTTTTGCATTCCTATGATCGGTACTTGCTACTGGAGGAGCCCAGTGAATCTTTGTTCGAGGAGTGTTGCAGTCTCCTACAGCGCTAGCAACAAGTTTATCATGTTACAGAGTTGCACCTTTCAATTGGAATCGACCCTGTAGTATGAAGAGATCATAAAGTTTATTATTTACATTCTGGTTGGCCAGTATTGTGCTGTTTCAGAATTTATGGCCCCGATATGGACAGGGGTGGGTTTGGTAAGTGGGGGAGGGGACGTAGTTTTAGTCGGAAATTCAGGTTTCCCTGCATGCTGTGGAGTTAAAACTCCGATTTTTTTTAAAACAGGACCCTGCCCGGATGACAGCCTGATTGACCGGCTTAGCCGGGTGGGGAGCACTCCGGAGCAGGTCCCAGGTAAGGAGTCTGAAGATGCTAGTGGGAGTGGTGGGGGGGGGGGGGTGGTGGGGGAGGTCAGTCTGATCCCCAACCCCGGGGGGAGATCACCAATTGGAGCAGAGGTCTTTGGATGGGGGGGGGGGGGGGGGGGCTCTACTGGGGATGGGGGAGTGGGTGGGGTCCGATCCCAGGGAAGGAGGTAAGCTTGGGGGGCCGGGGGGGGGGGGGGGGAAGCACTCCTGCTCTTCTTGGCCCAAAAGCAGTGCTGTAAGGGCACATACCTTTTCCCTGAAGCTGTCCTCGCCTCCATTGAGCTGCCGGGTTTCCCGAGGCCTGGGAAACGCTGCCGGCCAGGGTGAAACCTGTAAAGCAGGTTAAATGTGAGGCTCACCTCCTTATTGTAATATTTAAATGGCCAACCCGCCTCCTGGGAGCGGTTTGGCTGCCCGCCCCCTGTCCCTCCTCCATTAAACCTGGAAGTGGGCAGGTTGGAGGCGGGCTGGGGTTGGTTTTGAGATTTTTTTAATTTTAACATCTGACCCAACCCCAACTCACCTGTTTCTGGGAGTTAAAATTACCCCCTATAAGTCAGATTTGAGAAGTTACCTTATATCAAATGCACGATGTAAAGGTCCAGGGGCTATATCATCGTGACCGTCATGTAGAATGCACACTGGCCAGTAAAGCTGAAGTGAAGGTTGGCGCATGGATGGGTCATGGCACGCATGGTGCACGCTCTGGTCCCATGGTAGTTACAAGGAATGGAGTCAGTGCGGAGGGCGAGGTCATGAATTAATTTCAATTAATGAGGGAATGAATCTGAGCCATTCAGGTCTCACTGCACGTCTGGCTGCAGTGCACACTTGGTTTTTTGCAAGTGTAATCATGCAAATGTCAAACCTGCAGCAACTTAGCAGCTTGCCGTTAGATGGTAGCAAAAACAGGAAGGCAGATTATTATTTGAATGGCAATAGATTGGGAGAAGGGGAAGTGCAAAGAGACCTGGGTGTTATTGTGCACCAGTCGCTGAAGGCAAGCATGCAGGTGCAGCAGGCGGTTAAGAAGGCAAATGGTATGTTGACTTTCGTAGCAAGAGGGTTCGAGTACAGGAACAAGGATGTCTTGCTACAGTTGTACAGGGCCTTGGTGAGACCGCACCTTGAGTATTGTGTGCAGTTTTGGTCACCTTACCTGAGGAAGGACGTTCTTGCCATGGAGGGAGTGCAGCGAAGATTCACCAGGCTGATACCTGGGATGGCAGGAATGACGTCGATTGTGTCGATTGGGCTTATACTCACTGGAGTATAGAAGATTGAGAGGGGATCTCATCGAAACCTATAAAATTCTGTCAGGTCTGGACAGACTAGATGCAGGAAGGATGTTTCTGATGGCCGGGGAGTCCAGAACCAGGGGTCACAGTCTAAGGATAAGGGGTAAGCCATTTAGGACTGAAATGAGGAGGAATTTCTTCACCCAGAGAGTGGTGAACCTGTGGAATTCTCTGCCACAGAGGGCGGTGGAGGCCAGTTCATTAAATATATTCAAGAAAGAATTGGATATATTTCTTGAGGCTAAAGGGATCAAGGGATATGGGGAGAAGGCAGTGACAGGGTACTGAATTTGGATGATCAGCCATGATCTCATTGAATGGCGGAGCAGGCTCGAGGGGCCGAATGGCCTACTCCTGCTCCTATCTTCTATGTTTCTATGTCACACACGCTGTCCATTCACCTCTGGGACCTGGCTTTGAATCCACTCCAGACTGAATGTTCCTCTCTGTTGCCAATAAGGGTCCCAGATGAAATAAATTTGTGCAATCTCAACCAGGGGCTATGAGCCCACAGCATCAAACTATACATCACGGAGCACAAAGAGTTACCAAGTCAGCAATCTCGAGAACGCTGTTGTTATTCTATGGGGATCAACATGATTGAAGTGCATTAAGCATTTAATTTGCCCATACCATTGATGCTGCAGTTTCCTCCAAGCTTCAGAATGCCACTGTGCATGTGCAAGTACATGTATGTAACAGCGATATGTCATGTGTGCCCTCGTACACATGCAGTGGCACTCAATATCAGAGAAAACAGAGCATGCAGCTCCTTTTATTTGCCATGCAAATTTAAATCTTAGATCAGTTTTAAGGAACATTGTGACGTGAAATGCATCCATTTCTGCTGCATCATGCTGGCTCCCCATGTTTTACTGGGAGTGGTGGAGATGCAACTTTGGGTTTGAGGATGTTAAATTCAACATTAAGTTTGGAGTTTATGTCAATACCAGTATGAAATCGACACCACGTTTGAAATGGAACATCATTGAAAGCCCCCATGGATGGCTGGTATGGC
The DNA here is from genome assembly GCF_052327205.1 of Somniosus microcephalus. Lineage (NCBI taxonomy): Eukaryota > Metazoa > Chordata > Chondrichthyes > Squaliformes > Somniosidae > Somniosus > Somniosus microcephalus. The sequence goes on from NC_140988.1 coordinate 111,880,965, forward strand.
AAATGGAAAAAGTCACACTGGTGCAGTGGAATCAGCAATGAGCCAAAGCCTTCAGCAGAGCAAGGGAGGGGGTGTGGGAAAAAAATCAGCATAAGAGCCATTGGCAGGAAATCTAAATGAATCCTGCTCTTTGAGGGCTGATTAAAGGAATATGAAGGAGGAATTGCTCTGGTCACTTTGAATGGGAACATTATAAATACATTCAGAAAGAAGGTGTTTACAATGCCATTGAACACAACAACCACAACAATTAATCTTCCATTATTGGAGCAGAGAGGAGGGGGCTTTACTTTGCATCTGGCCATGCTACGCCTGATCTGGAAGTTCATGTTGCTGGTGATCAATACAAAATTTGTTCAGTTTCTTAACACTAACATCTCTCACTTTAGTCAGCTCAAAATGAATCTAAAATGTGAAAAAAAATGAAAGCTCAACTGTTAGGAAACACTTGAATACAATGTTTCCTGATTAGCTCCTTCAGTCGATCATCAGCTGGCACCTACTGCAGCAGGCACAGCCTGGGAATTTGAGCAGCGAGCACGAAAATCAGATCTCCTAGAGCAGCTGGCTGCTGCTTTTAAGCGTATGCCAGGAGGGAGCTCAAGAAAAACACAGAGAGGGTCAGCACTGCTGTAGGCAAACCCCTCCACAGGGACACAGCCGCACTTCCACGTCCGATTAACAATTGTATAGTCCAGTGCAATTGAAGGAAACCAAGACTTCCAAATTCTACATTCATTCAGAGGAGCTGAAGCGCACACCACCTTGTAGCTTGCTCAGCAGTGGTTATATACACTAACACAGCAGCTGCTGTTTCATTGACTTTTTGTCTCTTCAATTTCAAGTCCCTTTCCCCGCCCCCCACATGGCACTGACTCCGTGTTTCCATGGGTGACAGGCACTTTCTACTACCTTGCCCAGAGGCTACTATTCATGTGTCCGCCCTGACAGAGTGTTGGCAAGCTACTCAATCTTGTAAGACATCATGGCTGAGTCCAATCCTGTCTTCAGCCGAAGTCCACACACAAATACTTTAGCAAAGGTTGCTGAAGAGGGATCAGGAACAGAAACACTGGCTGATTTCCCCCTTTCCAATCCAAGGCACCGAGGCCAGTTGTAGAAAGAAGCCTTTTCATTGCGGTAGATGAGATCAACTAGTTCAGCGCAGTCTGGGGCTCAAATCTGTCACCTTCTTGGCTGCTAATCATATACGTCTTGCACAAACTCCTGCACAATTTGCAATATTTTTTTTAATGTAGACTGAGAAAAGTTTCAGCAACCAATTCTAGCAAAGAATCATCGCGTGGTGGAGTAATTCCAAAAGCAGCTTTTGTATACTCCGCTCACTGAAGTGCTTGTGCAATTCCCAACCGGTTTCAAGCTGAGCTCAAGCAAGGAATGTTAATACACCAGCTCCCCTTCATCTCTGCAGAAACAAGCTCACCTCAGGTTCAGCATAACTACCGTAAGATCAAATGTAGAAGTTGGCACCTCTGAGCAGGGTTATATGACTGTTGAAAACCAGACTGTGACTTAGGCTTTAATGCAAGAGGCCCTGATCCACTTAGCAGAAAGGCATGGGTGTGGCCTATTTGCCAGTTTCTGTGATAATCGCCACCTGCTCCAACAGCTGTTCAAAGCTCACAAGACATAGGGCTTCAACAAGAGAAAATCAGGACTGAGCATTTCTAATTAGGAGGCCTCAAGTCCCCGCACGGTGGCTCTGCAATGTATCTACGCATTATCAAGGAGTGGAGGGAAGGAAGTTCAAACCCAATCTCCGCTGAGTTGCTCTGGACTTTGCACAGTGTGGACCAACAAGATGAAGAGAAAAATCAGAGGGATAGTTGACATGGAGCTGCTGTCGGGCAACTCTCGACAGTTAAAGAGCAACATTGGGAATAGGGTACCCATTGAAAAATAGAAGGAATTCACAGCCTACAAAAAGTTAAAATTCCAGTCATCTTTAAGTGGGCTTTAAAAAAGAAAATGCAGATTAGGCAAAATAGAAATGTGTAGCACGGGGGGACAAGTATAATCCTCAAAATAAAAGAACTCGGGGATGTGACAAACAGTGGGGAAGGAACATACTACTGTGCATCCACTTGTGCACAGGATCCCTACTCCAGAGGGAGAAATTATCAGGGAATATCTTCAACTCCATCTGAATCATCACTCCACAGGAACCATACTACCAGTCAGCTGATAAGTGAGAGACAGGCCACTGCTTTCAAAAACAAATGATCTTTCATTGTTAAATGAATGGCTTCCTTTGAACACAATCTGTTTAAGAGCCAACACAAACATGCACACACAAGTAAAGGTTTATTCCCACATTTCCTACAATTACAGCAGCAAAGCTCTCCAATGCTGCCTTTCATTTTTAATTCCTTTTCCATACCCAGCAGCAACAAGTGACCCTAACTTTACCAGTAAACCTCAGATTTCTCTTGCCAGGTCCATAAAACAATTGCTCCTAAAAAGCCCTTCAGACATTTTATGTTCAATTCATTCAAGTTGTTCTGGTTATTTCCTATTTTCAACTGTGTGCAATTCACATTGTTATATACAACAACAAATACAGTCAAGGCCTAAATTCAAAGCGCTACATAGAGAGGAATACTGTACGTAACTCAATCCCTGTCGGAGCAATGCCATTACCTCAGCCATGAGTCAGCCAAGTCCTCAGAAACACAACAGCTGGAATGAATATACGTACAAGATTCAGCTTCATACTGAATTTCAGCCCAATCTTGATGCTTAAAATATGCCAAATTCATGGATAAAATATAAAAATTGCTTTAAATGACAAGCTTACTATAGAGCACCTTTCCAAGTAGAGTTATTAATGTGATGTTTTCGATCAATGAAGTGCAGCTGTCATCTATTCAACCCTGCTGCCTCAGTCTGTCTTGGTTAAGATAATCAAGCTATTCCTGCTATGATTTTTCTGGGCCTAGTTTTGTGTCAGCGAACTGAATCAAAGCCAGACTTCACGGACGAGTGGGTTTGCCACAGAAACATCGAACAGGGACATCCCAGTACTAAAGTTCCGGGGGCGGGAGGAATACCAATGGTGAATCATATGACAAATTATTTTGACATACTCAATTCCAGTTATGGGCAGATTAAACTGCTCAGAATCAAACTGAGTTTGATATG